>NC_089841.1:55249842-56457342 GCF_035609145.1 Eleutherodactylus coqui | reverse complement strand
AGCCTGTGGAGCTTAGGTCCATTGAGGCCCGTGGGGCCTGAGGTCTATGTAGACCTGGTGCTGGTCTGTGAAGGACCTGGAAACACGGAGCGGACAGGGGGTAGTCGGCCCCTTCTGGAAGGTCCGCTGGAAGAAGCAGTGTGCGTTGCTGTGAGCATTGTGTGGACAACAGTGTGCAGTTGCATGTTGCATATGATATGCTGGACTGTTTGTAAACTGAATACCTATGCTGAAATAAACGCTGGAGGAACCAGCATTTGGACTTTACCCTGTTTCTGGACATCATTGTGGTGCTGCCACCCCTGGGCAGGGGAAAATAAGCAGGAGATCCCGGGCAAGTAACCCCAACTTGTCACTATATATATATACAGGAGGAGCAAGTAAATCCTCAGCTGAGGAAACAATAACAAGTCCGTTGGTTTGCACAGACCTGTGGATGTCCAGAGTGCAGCTGGTCCTTAAGTCATTAGTATCTTCAGACCTTTAGTCCAAGGGCAGGGGTACCCCAGGGGTCCTGCTGTAATCACGTAGTGCCTCGTCCACAGCACCTCTCTGCTCACAAGAGAAGTCACGTTTCAACTGAGCCTGGATCTCCCAGACACACACCTGCCTCTCACTTCTACCTGTCTACTTAAATAGCATGTTGGTTTAGTTGTAAGATCTGGCCTGGAGTAAAAGAGGACCGGTCTACATCACAGAGGCTAATAACCTCTGTGACATATACCTTCCACTCCAGACCACACCTCTCACCCTGTTACAATATATATATGTATATACACACAGTGTGCATCAGGTAGTCAGAGAACTGATGCGGCCATCTTTATCTCTCCAGGCCTGAAGGATAGCTTTAAAGGGCCATCCAAAATCGAATACCCCTTTAAATAAAAGACTTAACAGAGTAATAACAAAACTATATGACAAATATACGATAACCAGGGTTACCTAGAAGGGGTGCAGACTTTCACAGCACATACCAAGTGTAGTCCTCTTATGTAAAGTGCGAACACTTTTGTCTTCAGTAATCTTCTGATCACATCCTCTCAGCTCGTTGCCTGCATACATTATTGATGATCTTGTTATTGCAACATGGAACAGAAATGTCCTGCAGGCAGAAAAGCTGCAATAAAACAACTTGCACGGAACCGTAATAATGAAGCCGGGGAAATACATATTACAGATGGAAGACAATATCAAGCTTGATTACAGGGGGAGTCAGTTCTTAGTATGTGCACCTCTCATATGGAGTAAAGGAGGAGGGGCACTTGTATGAGATCAGATCTATCTATCTCATATCTATCTATCTATCTCATATCTATCTATCTATCTCTCTATCTATCTATCTATCTATCTATCTATCTATCTATCTATCTCTATCTATCTATCTACCTCATATCTATCTATCTATCTATCTATCCATCTATCTCATATCTATCTATCTATCTATCTCATATCTATCTATCTATCTATCTATCTATCTATCTATCTCATATCTATCTATCTCATATCTATCTATCTATCTATCTATCTATCTATCTATCTATCCATCTATCTCATATCTATCTATCTATCTATCTATCTATCTATCTATCTATCTAAATAACTCATATCTATCTATCTATCTATCTATCTATCTATCTATCTATCTATCTATCTGTAAAAAAACAATCCCTCCCCTAGAAGGAGTGGTCGGGTGGAATGACACTTCCTCTGTGTGGTTGTAATGTTGGTATAAGTAAATGATTACATATCAGAGCAAAAGGAGAATTTATTGAAGAGAACTGACCCCTTGAAGCAGAGGCGTAACTTGAAGCTTCTGGGCCCCAATGCAAAACTTGTAACAGGGCCCCCAACTATAATGCTTTACTCATAGTACTGAGTTCCCTATATGGAGAAGAGAGGCATCCCCTGCATCCTCTATAGTTACACCCCTGCCTTGAAGGGAGGCTCTAGTACCCTGTTGTACCGCCTCTAGCTTGGATACAAGACGTGATATGGCCGGGCATGGAGGCTCTAATACCCTATTATACCGCCTCTAGCTTGGATACAAGATGTGATACGGGAAGACATGGAGGCTTTATTACCCTGTTGTACCACCTCTAGCTTGGATAAAAGATGTGATACGGGTGGGCATGGAGGCTCTAGTACCCTGTTATACCGCCTCTAGCTTGGATACAAGATGTGATACGGGAGGACATGGAGGCTCTAGTACCCTGTTGTACCACCTCTAGCTTGGATACAAGATGTGATACAGGTGGGCATGGAGGCTCTAGTACTCTGTTGTACCACCTCTAGCTTGGATACAAAATGTGATACCGGCAGGCATGGAGGCTCTGGTACCCTGTTGTACCGCCTCTAGCTTGGATACAAGATGTGATACAGGCGGGCATGGAGGCATACAGGTTCTGCATTGTATCCTGCTGCATATCGTTCCACATTTTCTGTAACTGAGTCTCTAGATCATGCAAACTCATAGTCTGTAGAAGTTGTCATCCCAGATGGTTCCATACATGTTCTATTGGTGATAAATCTGGTGACCGGGCAGCTACGAAAGTGTGACGATGCTGTGGGGACATTCCTGGACCCCCCTTGTGTGTGCGGCTGAGCATTATCCTGTTGGAAGCCGCCATGAGAGTTACACATGTGGCTGCAGGATGTCCTGAACATATCGCTGAGCTGTCATTGTCCCTCGTATCATCACTACGGGTGACCAACTGTTGTATGCAATAGCTACCACAGACCATCACACCAGCAGGGGGCAGTGTATCGCTCCACAGCAAAGGCGAGATTGAGGCGCTCACCCCGAGGTCTCCAGACACGAGCATGACAGTCTTCAGCGCTCAAACTAAACCTGGATTTCGTCCAGTTTAGTTGTCCACGACACCACTGCAAATGGCGGTGACGGTGTCAAATGCAGTACATATAATAGGCGCCGTGAGACCAAATGTCCTTCAGTCAAGTGCCTGGAAATGGTTCTGACAGACACAGGGGTGTAACAATGGTGCCCCCTGTCTCTGGATGGTGGACAGTGAAACACTTGGAGCTGTTTATACTTGTCTGATGATCAGACGATCCTCTCTGCTAGTGCTCTGTCAGGGGGTCCTGAGCCCGGTCACCTTGTGTGCCCTCACATATCCACTGGTCCCAACACCTCCTAACACTCTGGTCAGAGCGGCCCGGTGGGGGACAATTCATCGATACGACCATCCAGCTTCTCCCATCCCAATAACGCGCCTCTCTCAGACTCTGGTAACGGGGTGACATCTCCTCTCTGCGTCGTAGAGGTGTCTAGTGGTCAACAAGCTCCACACAAGCAGAAGAAGAGGTCACTACACACAAGGAGAGCCTTTTTAGGGCCTGTGGTGGCAAGACTGTTCATCTACTCATGCCACACATCTCTAATTGTTTGCATATCTGCCTTTTTGGCAGAGTGTCTATCTATCTCATATCTATCTATCTATCTGCTATCTGTAAGGGGTGTCCTCTCGGCTTCCCTTACATTGACAGTATCTTCTTGTTGTTTTTTTTGCATGCATACATATATGCATGCCAAAAATATGTATTTTATATGAATATAAACAATATATAAAATATGTAATGGCATATTGGGCTTTTATGAGGGGGAGCTCACCAAGGTGCATGCCGAGTGGACGTGAGGCTGGCGCCATCTTGGAGCCAAATGTTTTCTAGCAAGTTCAGTGGCAGTCAGTGCTCCGTCCTGACCCCTCGCCACTCCTAAGGGGCCACAACGCCCTTGGTGACACCAGAGCTTTTAAGATGAACTGGTGGACAAAGTACAACGAAAAACCAGTGATGGACTGGAAGCGGCATCACATCTGTGGCTGGGCAGGTTGCACCTGGGTGAGCCTCTCCTTGATGCGGTAGCTCCATGACTTGATACCAGAGCGCACAGAGACTGTTCTCAGCGGTTTAAGAGACTGTTTTTGTTTCCTGCATTAGTTACGCCCGTTTACAATATTTTGCAGCATTCTAAGGGCCATTTTATAAGGGCCAATATGTAGTTCAGATTCCCATGATGAGCGATGGATCGGCCTTGTAAATAGGCAGTCGTTCATCTAGGAATGACTGCCTGTTTACTGTGAATGGAGGAGGGCAGGCTGCAATGATCCCCGGCCCGCTCCATCGCCATTCACTGAGCAATGGTCGTTCCAGAGTAAAAGCACAGGAACAATCATAACTCAGTGACAATCTGTTGGGCATCTGCACCCAACAGGTCATCCCATGTAAGAGCACCCTAAAGCCCCATTTGCACGCAACGATTATTTCTCAAACTTTGCTCAAACGATGTCTTTTGAGGGATAATCATTGCGTGTAAATGCTACCATCGTTTGCTTTTCTGGCCGAACGATGATTTTAAGTTGAGCTTAAAATCGATAGTTCGGCTGGAGAGCTGATAGCAGGGACCGCACGCTGTGTTTCTCCACGGGAGCGCTGTTAACATTGTATTCAGCTGCAGTCCCATGGGAGAAGAAAGGGGCTGAATGCAGATAACAGACCACCTGCTGTTATTTATTTGCATACAGCACATGGAGGCTCATTTACATGCAAATGAAGCTAATAAGCTACTAATGGACATTATTGCCCATTAGCAGCTTATGCAAAATGATCACTCAAACTGTCAATCATCTTATCCTTTGAACAAATTTTGAGCGATCATCTTTGCGTGTAAATGAGACTTAAGTCTTGAACCCTGGTAGCCATACCGGAGTGATCAAAAGTAAGACCCCATTTACACTGAAAGATGATCGCTCAAACATCGCTCAAACCATAGTTTGAGTGACAGTTTTGAGCGATCGTCTTTGCATAGTCTGTAGTAGCTATGGCTCCGTGAACAATACAGCTGTTTTGCATAAGCAAACAGCTGAATTGTTCTCCACTCTTACAGCTCAAGTCCCGCTGTAAACTTCCAGTGGGACGCGAGCTGAAAGAATCTTATCAGCACTGCCAACTGTGATAGCAGCCTGCACCACTGATAAGAGTTCATCGCTCAATTCTAGAAAACTAGAATTGAGTAAGGAACGAATCGCGCACGAAAACTGCACGATGTCCGTGCATTTAGACACAGCGGTGATCGCTCAAAAGATTGCTTTGAGAAAATCGTTGTGTCTAAATGCGCCTTAAGATTGTTAGCGTTGCCAGAATAAACATTTACCAAGCAAACATGAACCAGCCTGACCTCATTTCTCTGACAGACATGGTGATAGCCCAAGCCAGAACTTGTGGACAGCTCCATTCCCAATGTAGTGGCAAGACTTGGTATTGCATAAGAATCTTTATTGCACCCACTCATTGTGAACTCTTGATTGAGATATCAGCTCAGTGCACAAGCACACTGTCCCAGAGAACAGCTGATAAACAGGGGTCCCTGGTGTCGGGCCCCAGCCAATCTACTATTGATGATCTATCCTGGACAACCCCTTTCAGACATTTCTTGTAAGGTGTGCTACTATTAGTACCACTAGGGGGATTTATACAGCTCATATTAAAATGAATGGGTGCAATAAGGATTTTTATACAGCAAGATACCCCAAGTGGCAGCTATGGGAGACTTTCTTGCTCTGTTAAGACTATGGGAGTGCTTTTGGTCAATATGCAATAAATCTGCCACTTCCTGAGTTGCACCTGAGAGTTTTACTTTGAGGATCTTTTGGGCAATAAAAGCTGATAATGTGGATAAAAATCATCACTTTATGCGGAGTTACTTGAAAATATTCCCTCTTTTGACAGGGCACAATGGAGTCCCATACACCCCCAGCTTCAAATATCCCTAGTCACATCTGTTATAAGAACAGATGTGGAAGTAAATGTAGTAGGTAATGCACATACTGCCCTCTAGTGGTTATATTTTGCAACTATGGAATCGAAAATAAAAATTGGTTCCATCATCAGGCACACAATACAAATACTTTTTTCTAATATGGATATAAAACGTACACATTTTTTTTTTTACTGTATTATGTCTGAAAAGGTTTTTTCTTCTCCTATAGGTACTAATGCCCCTCTTCTTCCCATGTAATGAATTATACAGGCTTTTCTATCCCATAATAAATAATGCGGCTTTTTTTTGCCTCTGTAATAAATTATGCCCCCTCTTCTGCCATCATCATAGATTATGCCCCCTCTTCTGCCATCATCATAGATTATTACCTCTCTTCTGCCATCATAATAGATTATGACCCCTCTTCTGCCATCATAATAAATTATGCCCCTCTTCTGCCATCATAATAGATTATGCCCCCTCTTCTGCCATCATAATAGATTATGCCCCCTCTTCTGCCATCATAATAGATTATGACCCCTCTTCTGCCATCATAATAAATTATGCCCCCTCTTCTGCCATCATAATAGATTATGCCCTCATGCACCTGTTTTGCTTCCCCAACCTCTCTTCTGGGTACTGCGGGAATGTGCCGTTAAAAATGACCGTTACTGCCCAACTATTAGCTTCAAAGTCTCAGACCTAGGATTCGCCGGCACTAGTCACATGTCATGGCACATACATATATCTGCAGTATGCTACTTGAAAGTAAGAAGGAGCAGCCTTTTTATGGTACACATAAATGAGCATTTTTTTGCCTGATTTTCATACGAAAAAGTTGATCCAAAAACAGGACGGAAATAACACCAATTCATGTGAATGGGTGTATGCAAAAATATCGCAGCATATCCTATTCTTGTCCAATTTTCATCCTATTGTCCTATTCTGTCTCCTCCTGCTTATGCTTGAGGTTCAGTTACTGTTGGCTACTACCCTATGTTGCATTCTTGATGGCATTCTATATTTAAGCTACAGACTGTGCTGTTGAAGTTGGCCACAAGAGGGAGCTTCAACACAAGAAGAGGTTGTTTCTTACAGAAGTGAATGGAGCCATAGAGACTACATTGCAAAGCTTCTGGATGAAACTCTGATAGGACTGTCTAGATCCAGAAATAGTGGTGGAGAGCGTGCCTAGTGCCAGTGAAGCAGGAAGCTCCCCTGGGACTGTATGGTGCAAAATCACTGGCCAGGGAGGGGAATATGGCTTTAAGGGACTGTGACATGCTGGCTTACAAGGGGAAGTTTGGTGCCTTGGGTTAATGCACAGTGCAAGGCCCTGCAGGGTTGTTAAGATATGCTCATGTATAAGGATATGATGAATTAATGGGATATGTCTATGACATGTTTAATGTATTTTTGAGACCTTAGCGTATATGGCGTGTATGACGTTGTGCAACCTGTGTGCAAAGGAAACAGCTCTTACGGAGCGTGAGAGATCCGGGCTGTGGGGGAGGAAGCCCAATGTAACGGTTATGCCACATGTTTCACAAGAAACTCTTGTGCTGGTGACGTCTACGATGTCTGACTTCTCTGAGGATAGGACGCAGCTCCTATGGATTGTCAGAAGCGCTGTCCGGGGCTCTGATGTAGCTTCTCCCCGAGTCCCTGACACTGGTCTTTTTCTTCTCTTCTGGACGGTGATTGAAAAATCCCCGCCTCCCGGAAGCGCTGGCTGTGATTGGCTGACGCTTAGCCAATCAGAGCCAGCACTTAATGAATGGCTGTGATTGGTTCATCGAGCGCTGGCTGTGAATGGCTAAGCATCAGCCAATCAGAGGCAGTGCTTCCAGGAGGTGGGGATTTTTCAATCCCCGGCCAGAAGAGAGGAAGAAAACCAGTGATGGGGACCAAGAAGAAGACGCGGCCAGGCTGACAGCGCTTCTTAGGTGATGTATGTGTATTTTGCCATTTTTTTTCTGCAGCTAGGGCTTAGGTTATGGCTTTGGCAGTAGGATTTCCTACTGTCAAAGTTGCATCATGCTGCACGAAAATCGTGTTTTTGTGCAATGCGATGCAACAGAGAGGAAGGCTCCATAGGGAAACATGGGCTACAAATGTGCATATCGCTGAACCCGGGAGGTTTTAGTGTCCGAATGTCACATGCTACAAAATATCGCACGTGTGAACTAACCCATAGGAAACCATGGGCTTCACATACATGCGATTTATAGCAACGTGACAAAATTGCGCGACTTTGTTGCCCGTGTGAACGAGGCCTTAATGGGAGAGATGTTAAAGGCGATGTATGCACCAGTACAAAATGTCGGCTACTACCGAACGCGGTAATGTGACCAAGTTGTGATTACGTAAGAAAGTGTTTCGCGGTGATGACAAGACTTAAGGCACAGTCATTATGGCATGTGGAAGCGATGCCAGAAAGGTACAACACTATGTAACGGGTGAGAAGGCACTGTGTAGTAGCAGCGTTATGTGCCAAGTGTATGCCAGACAGAAGTGCCTAATGGAGATGACTGTCACGCCTGTGGTGTACAGAGTGGGCGAGGTTCGTGACGTGCCATGGAGCTCCGAAAATATAGTAGTAAGATGACGGACGCAGATGATAATTATCATTGCCTTGACCTATCAATGTAAATATATCTGTAAGGCTGTTATGCCGAGTTATTACGCGCCTCCGTCTGTTACTGCTGCACCATACACACCATCACCGGCTTGGTTCCAAATGGTATTGCTCCAAATTTTGATAACACCTTTCTGTTTGGCCGTTAGTCTGAGGATGATATGCGGAGGAGGAGGAGGAGGAGAAGGAGAGTTAAATTCCCAAAAACTGAACTCCCAGGTCAGAGACGATATTAACTTGCGATTACATCACGGGGGTCCGATGACGTCACAGAGGGAGATTGCTCCCTCTGTGAACCCTGTACATCTACATAGATTGCGGCAGGGAAGAGGTTAACAACGGGGGTCGCTGTCCCGATGCACCCCCGCTGTTGCAGTGGGAGGCCGGCTATCAGTGACAGCCGGCTCTCGCTGCTGGATAGTGCGGGATCTCTCCTGATTTCTCACTATCCACAGGACGTAAGTGTACGCCCTGTTGCTTTAAGCACTTCTCTGCTATGATGTACACTTACGCCCTGTGGCATTAAAGGGGTTGTCCCGCGCCGAAACGGGTTTGTTTTTTTTCAACCCCCCCCGTTCGGCGTGAGACAACGCCGATGCAGGGGTTAAAGAAGAACACTGGAGAGTGCTTACCTGAATCCCCGCGCTCCGGTTGTGAGGGTATATGTATATATTGTCATATGTTATTTATGCTTCATACCTATATGCAAGTTCTATTCAATTCCAAATAAGAAAAAACTTAATCTGTCGCCTTAACATCAGATATTCCAAGGCTTTGCAAGGCTGAGAGAGATGTTTCTAGAAATTCAGAGATGATACCGAACCAGACACGAAGGCCGCGTGTACTTGGCTGTTTTCCCGGAGGCGCCAGTATCAAGATAATGACTGTTATATGATTTTCAGTGTCTCAGGCCGGAAATCCGGACTTCCCATATATGGTTATGAGCCCATCACCCCTTGCTGGTGATGAGACAAAGGGTATAAGATCTCATGTAATCTGTAATAAAGGAGAGCCATGTCCCGTGTGAGGAATTATACCAGACCTCTGTGTGTGGTGTCTCTTCTTACCGCCGGCAGCGGGGCAAGTGGGGTGGGCCTGATTGGTGCTGTACTTAGAATTTTACCCTGACAAATGGCGCCCAACGTGGGGCGACAAAGCCAGAGCCTACAACGCATTCCGCCCGGATCCATGCCGCGGAGAAGCCGTCCTGCTGCAAACCGAGCCTGATCAACTCACAGAACTCCAGGTAAGACCAGCATATATTTATGTTGTGTTTTACGCTGAGAGTCTTGCAGCGGGACTGGCTATCTGTGGTTTGTGACCAGACGGGTTGGGTTAAGAGTTCTACACGGTAACTCGTGTGGGCTTCGGGTTTGCCATCATGGACCACTGACCGTGATATGCGCACCAATAGGTCACCCAGAAACTAGTCTGTAGTTTATTTTAACTTTGAAGTCCGTAGTGTTTTAGCAATAGTGAAGGTTGTTTGTTGTATCTGCAGAATTTTTTTTTCTCTTACTTTTCATTTGGTCTCACAGACGAAGGAACCCTCCGTTTGAGTTTATTTAGTCGTTAATGGTTTAGCTGAGAGGGAAGCACTCTGTGAGACAGGTCCCATAGACGAAGGAACCCTCCGTTTTAGTTTAGTTTAGTTGTTGATGGTTTAGCTGAGGAGAGGGATGCACTCTTTGGGACTGGTTCCATAGAAGGAGATGCCTTCGGTTGTTTTGCCATATATAAGGGGCTGACAATTTGGGTCAGAAGGATGCATTCTATGGAGCGTGTTATTATTATTATTGTTGTTGTAATATGCGTAAGACCTTATTAAAGAAGAAAGAGCCCCTCAAGGGCTGCCGCCGTGCGGATGAATTTGTAAACTGTAAGAAAACTCTAATGAAAATGTGTGACATCGACCCGCACGGTAGATTACAAAAATGGTGTCTGGGAGGAGGTCTTTAGGACCAAGAGGCGCCTTGAAAGATCAAGGTTTGCTAGAAGCAGAGAGACAGTCAGAGAAAGTTGTATGTACACATTATTTGTTTAAGAAAGTATCCGTAAGTGAAATGTGGAAAAGTACAGTAAGTGATCAAGAGGGCGTCAGGAGAGTGTCTATTGAAGGTTATATTGGCAGTTAGGTAGGGAGAAAGTGCTGAAGGAACAAGCAAAGTCGAGAAGAAAGTTACAATGCATGTGATTTGTTGGCAAAGAGAGATGAAAATGTGTATAATACAAGATAGATAATAGATATGGATATATATGTGTGTATATATGTATATACTGTATGTGCAAATAGTTAACTGAGCTTGCTTTTAGGGGAGAAGGGTTTGTTGACATGTAGCTGCGGTCTGTCTAGTTTTCAAGGTCGGAAGATAACAGCGAGAGAGAATGAAGTGCTGACCCTGGAGAATGTCTCTGCTTGCTTAAAATGAATTGAAATAAATTTAATTAATTATACTGTCTTACAAGGCAGGAAATATAGCAATTTCTAAGGTATATTCTTACTTATACAGGGGTTGAAAATGAATGTTGCAAGGTCCCAGCATATGTGTTAATTATGAGTTCAAATGCAGGCAATAGTTTAAGCTAAAACAATTCAGTCTGTGTTTCATATTCGTAGAGAGATAAGACATGTTTTAAAAAGGTGGGGGCTTTCAGACTTCACTCCAAATTCAGGGTCACAGAAACTAAAACACTTCAGCGTTTAATACAGCATATAATAGCTTCAGTAGATAAGAAAGATAGAATGTCTCAGTCACTCAGCAAACTTTTTTCACATAATTTGTCAAAGATAGCGCTCATTCACAATCTCATCTCAATAGAATCATGTACTTTATAAGATCATAGCACTCACCTCGATGTTTTTCAACTGATGTATGTATGTTTGTCAAACTTTTTTTGTCTGTGCATCTGCATGGACTGGTACACCTTCAATAGGGGGTGACGGAGCAGACTTGAGAGCATGGATGGATGAGAGTTAGTGACCCGTGTTCGGGCTGTGTGGAATGTGTGATGCGGATATTGACTGGGGATGGAGGTCCTCCCCATGCATGGGACTTTGCTTGGTTGAGATGTGGACGTGTAGACTGTTACGCTGAAATGAGCTGAGAAGAAAGACGCACGGAGCCAATATCGAAGGGGTGGAGCTAGATGATGTAATAGTACGTAATGTTTCATCCCTCTTCTCGACAAGGGAGGGGTGAGGAGCTTGAGCAGCTAGTAAAAGTTTTTGTTTTGTTTTTTCTCCTGTCTCAGATTTGATAAGACATTGCAGGCAGGAACAGACTAATAATGAATTTACTTAAAGGGATCTCACATTTCCAATATTAATAGATGTTTTGTAGATTATTCTGCCCCGATGTAACTCATGTCTGTTATTGGTGCTAACATCTTACAGGCCTTATCTGCATCTATCAAATCTTTTTACAATGTTGTACTAACTTAAACCCGGCTACTATTGTTCCAATTGAGTACCCTGGTTTAAAGGGGGGAGGAGAAGGCATAGGTGATCTAGGTATTGCAAGTCAGCCATTTTTAAGTTTTTTTGCAAGCCATTTTTAAATTTTTTAAATTTTTTGCAACAAGATTCTGATCTTTTTGAAATAGAATACCAGCATGATTGTCTAGCATTGATGCAACAAGAAAATGTAAGTTTTAAAAAGTTACTGAAAGCCCTTGTTAATAATGTATATTTTGAGTTGTTTTTTATAGATGGTACCAGGGTGATTGACGACTCCACACTGGATATGCAATGGTTACACAACAAGATGTCCTAAAAGCAGAATGCCTCCGCATGTCGCAGTACAAGAAGCGGAACTAAAAGCCCTCGCTGAGGCGTGTAGAGTGGCCACAGGTAAGACGGCAAACATTTACACTGACTCCCGGTATGCATTTGGCATAGCTCATGATTACGGCCCAACATGGAAGGCCAGACAGTTTTTTACCTCAGCAGGACAGCCAATTAAGAATGGTGCAGCGGTGCAGTCTCATGGAGACCCTACTTCTACCTGACAAGGTGGAAAGCTCACACCAATTCCTACACCAAAGAAACAAGAGGCAACGCCATCACAGACCACACAGCAAAGGCAGCGGCCCTCAAGCCGTGGAAGAAAGAAGAAAAGAAGAATTTGACAAAAACTTGGACTTTGACAAAAACTTGGACTTTGATAAAAATTTGGACTTTGATAAAAATTTGGACTTTGATAAAAACTTGGACTTTGATATGCTAATGACTTTACAGTTACAAGCCAGCAAGGAAGAAAAAGACAAATGGACTAACAAGGGACGGCGTATGGCGAACAGTCAACAGCACTTGCTTACCACGGTCCCTGTGCCCCATGATGGCCCAGCTGATGCACTAAAAGACGCACCTCTCAAAGCAGCAATGATATCAACACTTGAACAAGGACGGGTGGCTCCTGGGTTTTCTGTAGCTGCTGCATCATTTGTCCAATTTTGCATGATCTTTGCCGTAAAGCAACAGGGCAGAAGTAAAATTTGCCACATAACACTTGCCTAGGCCACTCTACCCATTTCAGGGATTGCAAATTGGCTACACTCAGCTCCCACTTGTTGGGAAGCATGAATACGTGCTTGTTGTTGTTGATGTTTTTCAGGTTGGAGACCTACCCTGTTACCAAAGTAAATAAGCAGGTAACCGCACAGAAGCTCATGAATGAGGTAATCCGCAGATATGGGGCACCGGAAGTGATTGAGTCAGACAAAGGTACACACTTCACAGGTGAAATAATGCAACACATCATGTCTGCTTTGGGTATATTCCAGGCTTTTCACACACCCTACCATCCGCGGAGTAGTGGGAAAGTAGATACAAAAGGCAATGAAGGAAATGGGCAAATCTTGAATTGAGTGTCTTTCATTAGTTTTTCTTTTTCTTTTAGGAGGATACATGCCACAGTAGCTGAATTTGGGGAATGATTTTCTTGTTAATGTTGTCACAGGTCCCTCCAAGGAATTGTTAGTAATCCATTCTGCAGTCTCTGCTTTTCTCCCAGGTCCTACAGATGAGTGTCACAATCTGAAACCAGGTGACAGGGTCTATGTGAAAAAGTTTGAGAGAGAAACCCTGTTTAAATGTCCTTACCAGATGTTGTTCACCACCCCAACTGCAGTCAAGCTCGAAGGAAAGCCCACTTGGATCCACACTTCGCACTGCAAAAACTCATGATCCTGCATATCCTTTACATGCTATAATGTGGTACAATTCCTCTAACACACACCTTTGACTACTGTACACTAGCCCCCTGTTTCAGAACAAATTAATACAATCAAATGTGCATGAAGACTACACTGAGGGGGAGAATCCAACACTGCATCGTGCTAAGAGAGAAGCTGACGCTCCAGGTGGTAACTTTGATCCACATGTATACATAGATGGAATAGGAGTGCCAAGGGGGGTGCGAGATTAATTTAATTCTAGAGATCAGGTTAAAGCAGGTTTTGAGTCCTTATTTGCTATTGTCACTGTTAATAATAATGTAGATTGGATGAATTATATCTATTCCAATCAGCAGAGGTTTGTAAACTACACCAGGGATGCTTTACAAGGGTTAGCTGACCAGCTAGGGCCCACTGCATCCATGGCGTTCCAAAATAGAGTGGCCCTGGATATGATTTTAGCAGAAAGAGGTGGGGTATGTAATTTCCTGTATGTGTATTATCCCTTTGATCAAAAAGAGTATGAGTAAGGGACTGGACAATGTGACCAAAATTTCCCTTGTTTGAAAAAAGATGAAGAGCCAGTTCCGATAATGCCAACCACGTACGTTACCAGAAGAATGGAGAAATGGACTAGTGCTGCGCCGCCCCGGTCTCCTAAGATGGACTGTCAGTGGAATTCCCATTTGCCTAGGGAAAGTGCAGAAGACCTTAGGTTCCGGCGAGAGCACACCCTGCGGGGTGTTAACTTGTACAGATAGAGGGTATGGATGCCCGGAAAGAAGCCCAGGGAATCCATGGCCTCCTTCTGAGGTGAGGTAGGGATCCCCCCTTCTAGGAGTAGGGACTTACGGGCAGTGGAGAAACCCTGACGCAAGGGAGAGGCGACCGAGGAAGAGTGCAAGGCCTGGTACTTGATCTCCATATTAAGTTTTTTAGGGGGGTTTGTGAGGGTATATGTATATATTGCCATATGATTTTTATGCTTTATACCTATATGCAAGTTCTATTCAATTCCAAATAAGAAAAAACTTAATCTGTCGCCTTAACATCAGATATTCCAAGGCTTTGCAAGGCTGAGAGAGATGTTTCTAGAAATTCAGAGATGATACCGAACCAGACACGAAGGCCGCGTGTACTTGGCTGTTTTCCCGGAGGCGCCAGTATCAAGATAATGACTGTTATATGATTTTCAGTGTCTCAGGCCGGAAATCCGGACTTCCCATATATGGTTATGAGCCCATCACCCCTTGCTGGTGATGAGACAAAGGGTATAAGATCTCATGTAATCTGTAATAAAGGAGAGCCATGTCCCGTGTGAGGAATTATACCAGAGCTCTGTGTGTGGTGTCTCTTCTTACCGCCGGCAGCGGGGCAAGTGGGGTGGGCCTGATTGGTGCTGTACTTAGAATTTTACCCTGACAAATGGCGCCCAACGTGGGGCGACAAAGCCAGAGCCTACAACGCATTCCGCCCGGATCCACGCCGCGGAGAAGCCGTCCTGCTGCAAACCGAGCCTGATCAACTCACAGAACTCCAGGTAAGACCAGCATATATTTATGTTGTGTTTTACGCTGAGAGTCTTGCAGCGGGACTGGCTATCTGTGGTTTGTGACCAGACGGGTTGGGTTAAGAGTTCTACACGGTAACTCGTGTGGGCTTCGGGTTTGCCATCATGGACCACTGACCGTGATATGCGCACCAATAGGTCACCCAGAAACTAGTCTGTAGTTTATTTTAACTTTGAAGTCCGTAGTGTTTTAGCAATAGTGAAGGTTGTTTGTTGTATCTGCAGAATTTTTTTTTCTCTTACTTTTCATTTGGTCTCACAGACGAAGGAACCCTCCGTTTGAGTTTATTTAGTCGTTAATGGTTTAGCTGAGAGGGAAGCACTCTGTGAGACAGGTCCCATAGACGAAGGAACCCTCCGTTTTAGTTTAGTTTAGTTGTTGATGGTTTAGCTGAGGAGAGGGATGCACTCTTTGGGACTGGTTCCATAGAAGGAGATGCCTTCGGTTGTTTTGCCATATATAAGGGGCTGACAATTTGGGTCAGAAGGATGCATTCTATGGAGCGTGTTATTATTATTATTGTTGTTGTAATATGCGTAAGACCTTATTAAAGAAGAAAGAGCCCCTCAAGGGCTGCCGCCGTGCGGATGAATTTGTAAACTGTAAGAAAACTCTAATGAAAATGTGTGACATCGACCCGCACGGTAGATTACAAAAATGGTGTCTGGGAGGAGGTCTTTAGGACCAAGAGGCGCCTTGAAAGATCAAGGTTTGCTAGAAGCAGAGAGACAGTCAGAGAAAGTTGTATGTACACATTATTTGTTTAAGAAAGTATCCGTAAGTGAAATGTGGAAAAGTACAGTAAGTGATCAAGAGGGCGTCAGGAGAGTGTCTATTGAAGGTTATATTGGCAGTTAGGTAGGGAGAAAGTGCTGAAGGAACAAGCAAAGTCGAGAAGAAAGTTACAATGCATGTGATTTGTTGGCAAAGAGAGATGAAAATGTGTATAATACAAGATAGATAATAGATATGGATATATATGTGTGTATATATGTATATACTGTATGTGCAAATAGTTAACTGAGCTTGCTTTTAGGGGAGAAGGGTTTGTTGACATGTAGCTGCGGTCTGTCTAGTTTTCAAGGTCGGAAGATAACAGCGAGAGAGAATGAAGTGCTGACCCTGGAGAATGTCTCTGCTTGCTTAAAATGAATTGAAATAAATTTAATTAATTATACTGTCTTACAAGGCAGGAAATATAGCAATTTCTAAGGTATATTCTTACTTATACAGGGGTTGAAAATGAATGTTGCAAGGTCCCAGCATATGTGTTAATTATGAGTTCAAATGCAGGCAATAGTTTAAGCTAAAACAATTCAGTCTGTGTTTCATATTCGTAGAGAGATAAGACATGTTTTAAAAAGGTGGGGGCTTTCAGACTTCACTCCAAATTCAGGGTCACAGAAACTAAAACACTTCAGCGTTTAATACAGCATATAATAGCTTCAGTAGATAAGAAAGATAGAATGTCTCAGTCACTCAGCAAACTTTTTTCACATAATTTGTCAAAGATAGCGCTCATTCACAATCTCATCTCAATAGAATCATGTACTTTATAAGATCATAGCACTCACCTCGATGTTTTTCAACTGATGTATGTATGTTTGTCAAACTTTTTTTGTCTGTGCATCTGCATGGACTGGTACACCTTCAATAGGGGGTGACGGAGCAGACTTGAGAGCATGGATGGATGAGAGTTAGTGACCCGTGTTCGGGCTGTGTGGAATGTGTGATGCGGATATTGACTGGGGATGGAGGTCCTCCCCATGCATGGGACTTTGCTTGGTTGAGATGTGGACGTGTAGACTGTTACGCTGAAATGAGCTGAGAAGAAAGACGCACGGAGCCAATATCGAAGGGGTGGAGCTAGATGATGTAATAGTACGTAATGTTTCATCCCTCTTCTCGACAAGGGAGGGGTGAGGAGCTTGAGCAGCTAGTAAAAGTTTTTGTTTTGTTTTTTCTCCTGTCTCAGATTTGATAAGACATTGCAGGCAGGAACAGACTAATAATGAATTTACTTAAAGGGATCTCACATTTCCAATATTAATAGATGTTTTGTAGATTATTCTGCCCCGATGTAACTCATGTCTGTTATTGGTGCTAACATCTTACAGGCCTTATCTGCATCCATCAAATCTTTTTACAATGTTGTACTAACTTAAACCCGGCTACTATTGTTCCAATTGAGTACCCTGGTTTAAAGGGGGGAGGAGAAGGCATAGGTGATCTAGGTATTGCAAGTCAGCCATTTTTAAGTTTTTTTGCAAGCCATTTTTAAATTTTTTAAATTTTTTGCAACAAGATTCTGATCTTTTTGAAATAGAATACCAGCATGATTGTCTAGCATTGATGCAACAAGAAAATGTAAGTTTTAAAAAGTTACTGAAAGCCCTTGTTAATAATGTATATTTTGAGTTGTTTTTTATAGATGGTACCAGGGTGATTGACGACTCCACACTGGATATGCAATGGTTACACAACAAGATGTCCTAAAAGCAGAATGCCTCCGCATGTCGCAGTACAAGAAGCGGAACTAAAAGCCCTCGCTGAGGCGTGTAGAGTGGCCACAGGTAAGACGGCAAACATTTACACTGACTCCCGGTATGCATTTGGCATAGCTCATGATTACGGCCCAACATGGAAGGCCAGACAGTTTTTTACCTCAGCAGGACAGCCAATTAAGAATGGTGCAGCGGTGCAGTCTCATGGAGACCCTACTTCTACCTGACAAGGTGGAAAGCTCACACCAATTCCTACACCAAAGAAACAAGAGGCAACGCCATCACAGACCACACAGCAAAGGCAGCGGCCCTCAAGCCGTGGAAGAAAGAAGAAAAGAAGAATTTGACAAAAACTTGGACTTTGACAAAAACTTGGACTTTGATAAAAATTTGGACTTTGATAAAAATTTGGACTTTGATAAAAACTTGGACTTTGATATGCTAATGACTTTACAGTTACAAGCCAGCAAGGAAGAAAAAGACAAATGGACTAACAAGGGACGGCGTATGGCGAACAGTCAACAGCACTTGCTTACCACGGTCCCTGTGCCCCATGATGGCCCAGCTGATGCACTAAAAGACGCACCTCTCAAAGCAGCAATGATATCAACACTTGAACAAGGACGGGTGGCTCCTGGGTTTTCTGTAGCTGCTGCATCATTTGTCCAATTTTGCATGATCTTTGCCGTAAAGCAACAGGGCAGAAGTAAAATTTGCCACATAACACTTGCCTAGGCCACTCTACCCATTTCAGGGATTGCAAATTGGCTACACTCAGCTCCCACTTGTTGGGAAGCATGAATACGTGCTTGTTGTTGTTGATGTTTTTCAGGTTGGAGACCTACCCTGTTACCAAAGTAAATAAGCAGGTAACCGCACAGAAGCTCATGAATGAGGTAATCCGCAGATATGGGGCACCGGAAGTGATTGAGTCAGACAAAGGTACACACTTCACAGGTGAAATAATGCAACACATCATGTCTGCTTTGGGTATATTCCAGGCTTTTCACACACCCTACCATCCGCGGAGTAGTGGGAAAGTAGATACAAAAGGCAATGAAGGAAATGGGCAAATCTTGAATTGAGTGTCTTTCATTAGTTTTTCTTTTTCTTTTAGGAGGATACATGCCACAGTAGCTGAATTTGGGGAATGATTTTCTTGTTAATGTTGTCACAGGTCCCTCCAAGGAATTGTTAGTAATCCATTCTGCAGTCTCTGCTTTTCTCCCAGGTCCTACAGATGAGTGTCACAATCTGAAACCAGGTGACAGGGTCTATGTGAAAAAGTTTGAGAGAGAAACCCTGTTTAAATGTCCTTACCAGATGTTGTTCACCACCCCAACTGCAGTCAAGCTCGAAGGAAAGCCCACTTGGATCCACACTTCGCACTGCAAAAACTCATGATCCTGCATATCCTTTACATGCTATAATGTGGTACAATTCCTCTAACACACACCTTTGACTACTGTACACTAGCCCCCTGTTTCAGAACAAATTAATACAATCAAATGTGCATGAAGACTACACTGAGGGGGAGAATCCAACACTGCATCGTGCTAAGAGAGAAGCTGACGCTCCAGGTGGTAACTTTGATCCACATGTATACATAGATGGAATAGGAGTGCCAAGGGGGGTGCGAGATTAATTTAATTCTAGAGATCAGGTTAAAGCAGGTTTTGAGTCCTTATTTGCTATTGTCACTGTTAATAATAATGTAGATTGGATGAATTATATCTATTCCAATCAGCAGAGGTTTGTAAACTACACCAGGGATGCTTTACAAGGGTTAGCTGACCAGCTAGGGCCCACTGCATCCATGGCGTTCCAAAATAGAGTGGCCCTGGATATGATTTTAGCAGAAAGAGGTGGGGTATGTAATTTCCTGTATGTGTATTATCCCTTTGATCAAAAAGAGTATGAGTAAGGGACTGGACAATGTGACCAAAATTTCCCTTGTTTGAAAAAAGATGAAGAGCCAGTTCCGATAATGCCAACCACGTACGTTACCAGAAGAATGGAGAAATGGACTAGTGCTGCGCCGCCCCGGTCTCCTAAGATGGACTGTCAGTGGAATTCCCATTTGCCTAGGGAAAGTGCAGAAGACCTTAGGTTCCGGCGAGAGCACACCCTGCGGGGTGTTAACTTGTACAGATAGAGGGTATGGATGCCCGGAAAGAAGCCCAGGGAATCCATGGCCTCCTTCTGAGGTGAGGTAGGGATCCCCCCTTCTAGGAGTAGGGACTTACGGGCAGTGGAGAAACCCTGACGCAAGGGAGAGGCGACCGAGGAAGAGTGCAAGGCCTGGTACTTGATCTCCATATTAAGTTTTTTAGGGGGGTTTGTGAGGGTATATGTATATATTGCCATATGATTTTTATGCTTTATACCTATATGCAAGTTCTATTCAATTCCAAATAAGAAAAAACTTAATCTGTCGCCTTAACATCAGATATTCCAAGGCTTTGCAAGGCTGAGAGAGATGTTTCTAGAAATTCAGAGATGATACCGAACCAGACACGAAGGCCGCGTGTACTTGGCTGTTTTCCCGGAGGCGCCAGTATCAAGATAATGACTGTTATATGATTTTCAGTGTCTCAGGCCGGAAATCCGGACTTCCCATATATGGTTATGAGCCCATCACCCCTTGCTGGTGATGAGACAAAGGGTATAGAATCTCATGTAATCTGTAATAAAGGAGAGCCATGTCCCGTGTGAGGAATTATACCAGACCTCTGTGTGTGGTGTCTCTTCTTACCGCCGGCAGCGGGGCAAGTTGGGGGGCCTGATTGGTGCTGTACTTAGAATTTTACCCTGACACGGTGACTTCTTACTTACCCGGTGAAGATGGCCGCCGGGATCTTCTCCCTCGGTGGACCGCAGGGCTTCTGTGCGGTCCATTGCCGATTCCAGCCTCCTGATTGGCTGGAATCGGCACGTGACGGGGCGGAGCTACACGGAGCCGGCATCCTGCACGAGCGGCCCCATTGAGAAAAGAAGAAGACCCGGACTGCGCAAGCGCGGCTAATTTGGCCATTAGACGCCGAAAATTAGTCGGCTCCATGGGAACGAGGACGCTAGCAACGGAGCAGGTAAGTGAAAAACTTCTTATAACTTCTGTATGGCTCATAATTAATGCACAATGTATATTACAAAGTGCATTAATATGGCCATACAGAAGTGTATAGACCCACTTGCTGCCGCGGGACAACCCCTTTAAGTGGTTAAAGGGGTTTCCCCACAGGATAGGGAATAACTTGCCGATCGTGGCTGTCCGATCGCGGGGGCCTCAACCAATCCTGATATGTCACCTCTGGCGCGTCCTGAAGTTTTGGCAGTGTTGGCCATGCCTCCACCCGCATTCACTTCATTGGGATCGCCAAAGACAGCCAAGTTCAAGTCATCTCCAGCAGTCCCGTTGAAGTGCATGCCACGATTTCAAAACTATTAAGCACTCAAGGGTGCTCCCTCTGTGATGGCATCGGCCCTCCACTATGTAATTGTGACAGGCAGACATGCCAGTCTATGGCGTCTGGGTCTGCTAATGGCGTGATTGCATTGAGAAGTGACATTACATTGCAGTATGAAAGTAGTGCAGTGTATTATCAAAGTGATTATATCATCACAGGTTCAAGTCCCCTACAGGGACATAAATAGTAATTGACTTTTTACATGGGGCGGAATGTTCGACAGGACGCAGCGCAGATGCAGATTTTGTCAATTAGTGTGGATTTTGTTGTGTATTTATCTGCAGAATTTATTGCATTTTTTTCAGCAGACTTTGGCTATATTCACATGAGCGTATATCAGCTGCACTTTCACGGCCGGATGATATAAACTGCCCACCAGTTCACATGGGCACATTCTCGCGGCGTAAAAGCACCCAGCTGGCCAAGATAGCACATACAGTGCGCATTCCAGTCGGGCATTTTTATGCCGCCCAGAAGAGATAGTTCAGGAACTATCTTCTAGCCAGAATACAGCGGCGGCTCCCATAGACTCCTATGGGAGCTGCCAGAGATGGGAGGGCATTTAGCAGCATGACTGCTAAACTCCCTCCTCCTTCTCTCCTCCTCCCCACCCCTTGCCAGCTGTCTGCAATGGGAGGGGACAGGGGTGGGGCTAGTGTGCTAAGCGCTCGCCCCCTCCCTTTGCTGACAGCGGACAAGGGGTGGAGAGTGGGTGGAAGCTTAGTACACTAGGCTCCGCCCCGTCCCACCACCTCCACTTGCCAAGAGTCGGCAAGGGTGTGGAAAGGGGGAGGCAGTTTAGCAGAGCCGACCGAAAATCGCCAACACTCGTGTGAAAGAGACCTTTAATAGGAATTGCATGTTTCTGAATAATGCAGATAAAAATGCCCAATAACTCGTGCTGTCCTGTGGTCCACAATAGGCTGTGCCACTGAGGGGTTAAGCCACGTGTGAACAAGCCCCTAGGGGGCGCAGCTGGACGTTTATCCCCCATTCATCTGCAGTGACGGAGGTGAGGCACATTGCCAGCAATAACAGCTTTCTTGGGCCGCAGGAAGCTCGCTGAGCCCCCAACACTCCGGCAGACCCCGGAGGAGACCACACCGAACGGTCGGCAATGTGTGAGTGACAATGTAACCAGGGCCTCCACAGCGCCAGGATCACAGCGGCGCAGGGCGGAACTGCAGGCTTCCGATTGGTCCCCGTGAGCGGCGAGGTCCAGGCCCCGCCCCCTTCGCCTTCCTGTTGCTCCATCCTGTGTGTGGCAGCCGGTGCTGACCGGAGTGCTTGCTGTCCTCACTGCACCCCGGACTGCTGCAGGTAAGAGGCTGCCGGCATGCTCTGCCCACCTACAGGCGTGCACTTACCTGCTCCGTTATGGGTCTCAGCATGGTGCAGAGGAAGAGGGAGCTATACTAGCGGCTTCATGCTGAAGAGCCTGTGTGCATCATGTACTGTACTGGCTGCCATGTGTGATGCCGATAGGATATATCAAACCCTTGCATGTGGGATACTGATGGGGGGGGTGTATCTAACCCTTGCGTGTGCGATACCGATTGGGGGGGTGTCTAACCCTTGCATGTGCGATACCGATTGGGGGGGTGTCTAACCCTTGCATGTGGGATACTGATGGGGGGTGTATCTAACCCTTGCATGTGTGATACTGATGGGGGGGTGTATCTAACCCTTGCATGTGTGATACTGATGGGGGGGTGTATCTAACCCTTGCATGTGTGATACTGATGGGGGGGTGTATCTAACCCTTGCATGTGTGATACTGATGGGGGGGTGTATCTAACCCTTGCATGTGCGATACCGATTTTGGGGAGGGGGGTGTATCTAACCCTTGCGTGTGCGATACCGATTGGGGGGGGGGGGGGGGGGTGTCTAACCCTTGCGTGTGCGATACCGCTTGGGGGGGGGGGGTGTCTAACCCTTGCGTGTGCGATACCGCTTGGGGGGGGGGGGGTGTCTAACCCTTGCGTGTGCGATACCGATTGGGGGGGGGGGGGTGTCTAACCCTTGCGTGTGCGATACTGATTGGGGGGGGGGGGGGTGTCTAACCCTTGCGTGTGCGATACCGATTGGGGGGGGGGTGTCTAACCCTTGCGTGTGCGATACCGATTGGGGGGGGGGGGGTGTCTAACCCTTGCGTGTGCGATACCGATTGGGGGGGGGGGGTGTCTAACCCTTGCGTGTGCGATACCGATTGGGGGGGGGGGGTGTCTAACCCTTGCGTGTGCGATACCGATTGGGGGGGGGTGTCTAACCCTTGCGTGTGCGATACCGATTGGGGGGGGGGGGTGTCTAACCCTTGCGTGTGCGATACCGATTGGGGGGGTGTCTAACCCTTGCGTGTGCGATACCGATTGGGGGGGTGTCTAACCCTTGCGTGTGCGATACCGATTGGGGGGGTGTCTAACCCTTGCGTGTGCGATACCGATTGGGGGGGGGGTGTCTAACCCTTGCGTGTGCGATACCGATTGGGGGGGGGGTGTCTAACCCTTGCGTGTGCGATACCGATTGGGGGGGGGGTGTCTAATCCTTGCGTGTGCGATACCGATTGGGGGGGGGTGTCTAATCCTTGCGTGTGCGATACCGATTGGGGGGGGGTGTCTAACCCTTGCGTGTGCGATACCGATTGGGGGGGGGTCTAACCCTTGCGTGTGCGATACCGATTGGGGGGGGGGGGGGTCTAACCCTTGCGTGTGCGATACCGATTGGGGGGGGGGGGGTGTCTAACCCTTGCGTGTGTGATACCGATTGGGGGGGGGGGGGGGTCTAACCCTTGCGTGTGTGATGCCGATTGGGGGGGGGGGGGTCTAACCCTTGCGTGTGTGATACCGATTGGGGGGGGGGGGGTCTAACCCTTGCGTGTGTGATACCGATTGGGGGGGGGGGGGGGTCTAACCCTTGCGTGTGTGATACCGATTGGGGGGGGGGGTCTAACCCTTGCGTGTGTGATACCGATTGGGGGGGTGTGTGTGTCTAACCCTTGCGTGTGTGAGAGATACGGACTGCTGATGTGATGTATCTAAGCCTACCTGAGTCGTCATTGCCCATCAATATGCTACCTTTCTGGTCTGGGAGAAGTTGAGTGGATTTATGCAGATGGTGACGTGTATTTCCTGCCAAGCTGAGCTCCCCAATAGTCACACGGCTGCCCTTCACATCTGCCCCAGAGGGGCCTTTAATCATTTGTTCCGTGGACCAACAAGGAAGCCCTTTGTTGTAGTAGTAAGAATATTAGCCATTTACAGGGGATCCCGTGGTCTTCCTGCCCCTCCAGTACACATCCTCCAGACTTGCTGACTATGATTTCCCTCCATTGAGATGAAAATTAATGGGGATTATGGGTCATTCCAAGGTCCCAGCTCAACAGCAATTATATTTTCGGAACTGTGAGTGTACCCCGGACTCTGTGCATTCACTTCAATGAGACAAATATACAAGTGGGGGTGCCGCTCGGGCACTCGGCATTCCAATTGAAAGTGAATGGCGCTCAACCAGCGCCCCATTCAGAGTGACATCACTGCTGGGGAAAAGCAACCTCTGCAGTGACTAGTAAATCTGATGGCCACATGCAGCCCCCCCACCTACGTCTTGGCCACGCCCACTTCTCAAAAACAACAAAGCTGTGGAGTGGTGTAAAACTCCAAAAAGATGCAATTTTAGTGAATTCGCCAATTTTTTTTAAATTTTTTGTACTATAGAAATCTGATGTACATAATTATACCCCCCAATTGTTTGTTGTCACACGCACTGGAATTGGCGCTGGTTTTCTGCAGTTGAAAAACTACAAAGTTCTGCATCAACATCCGCTCTGTTTGTACAAATATTCACGCAGATCGGCAGCAGACGTCACCCCTTTAATTGGAAGGGTTAAAACCTCTGTGGATCGGGGCCAGAACCGGTGTTAAAATCCGTGCCAAACCATGTGGATTTTGGTGTGGATTCTCACTAAAATCTGTGTGTGAACGAGTGGGGGGAAAAAAAAAACATTTTTGAAAACTACTTAGTCTTCTGTGAAAATCTAAAAAAAATCATATTCGCTTTGCCCGATCCCCGCCGCGCTCTACTTACATCTGACTGACGGGGATTCCGTCTGGGGGTTCCATCCCAGAGACCAGAAACGGCACCGTGACAAAACTCCAGAACGGGAATGAACAGAACCAGTTGGATGGCCTTATAAGTCTCTTCACCTTCTTGGTGCTCTCCCTGAGGAGACATGTTACCCCTCCCGACGCACTGTCCTTAGTGACACAGGCCCCACATTTTTGGGTCCTCCTGACAGGATTTTCAGTCCTTTCACGTTATATTTGGCGTACAGAATATAAACTCCGTTATTCTTTACCCCAAATGTGATGAAAACGAACTGAACCCTTGTCAGACCGGCAACTAGTCAGTTTCAGTAATGGCAGCGCCTGGTTCAGTTCGGGGGTTTGTAGCTGCTGTTTTCGACACCTGTGATGTAACCTCACACCGTAGTGAACCACCGTGACGACGCTCCCTCGCCGTCCTCCATCTTATCGCTCATCTGCTGTCCTCCACACCACAGCCGTCCATTACATTATACGTTATTCCTGTGGGGTACAGACGGCCTTAGAACCGTTAGAAAACCTCCACCATTGAACACTTAGGCCCAATGTCCGCGGGCGGATTTGATTTGTGGAATCCACACGTGAGATCCGAGAATCAAGCCGCCCGTAGGGAAACATTGAGCGTTCGCACTTCATTGAACAGCTGCGGATTTGTCTTTATTTGATTTGCGGATGCCACGCACGGATAATAAACCGCAGCAGGCTCCATTTTACCGCGGATCACGTGCGGATGTGCTCCATTCATCTCTGTGGGAGCTGACGATCCGCAGTGCATCCGCAAATATTGCAAATTCACTGCGGATTTGAAGCTTAAAATCAAGGAGGTGGGGTTGCGGGTTTTTTTTTGCGCATATGATCCGCAGTACATCCATGCGGGGGAAAAACGATGATGATTCATAGTGCATCTACTGTAGAAATCCGCGTGTGCCAAGAAAATCATGTGAAATTCGTGTGTTGCGAGAAGCACAATTATGTACCCCATTCTTCTGAATGGGGTCATATACATAAGCGACTTTTTCCCGCATTGCAGCATGGGAAAAAAATTGCGGCACGTCCTATCTTTGGCCGTTCCCTCAGAACACATCGCCCATTGTTCTCAACGAGGTCGCCGCAGCATCGCACAGCGTACGATGTACAAGCGATGTGAGGTTACCCATTAAAAACAATGAGACACACGTGCCGATCCTGCGTCGTGACTAAAAGCCGCAGCGGGGGATTGCTACTTCCCTGAAGTGATGGTAGGTTAACGCAAAAAACGTCTCGTATCTGCAAGGACATCAGAGCTCAGCCTTCATTTTTGCCATAGGCCCAATTCTGACAGCGGCATTTAACACCCCCCCCCCCCCCCCCCCCCCCCCCCCCCCCCCGGTGAGATCTGGGAAGCCGTGCAGGTGTCATGGCAGCTGGGGGCCTTCTGAAAGGCCCCAAGGCTGTCTTGTCAGCCTGCCCATCAAGTCGTCCCCTTGGGGTGGCTTGATAGACTGCCTGTCAGAGTGCAGTATGATGTAATGCTATGGCATTACGTCATACTGCAGGAGCGATCAAAGCATCACTGGTTGTGGTCCCCGATGGGGACTAAAAGAAAGTGTGAAAATAACGCTTTACTAATTATAAAAAAAAAAAAAAGTAATAAGTTAAAAAAAACAAAAAACCATTTGTCATATTTGCAATAAAAAATAAAGCAAAAATACATATTCTGTATCGCTGCGTCCATAAAAGTCCGATCTATCAAAGTAATGCATTATTTACCCCGCACGGTGAATGTTGTCTGAGAAAAAAATGAATTGGTAGTTGTGCAGTTACCGCCTAAATAACATTCCTGCTTTTCTACGCTTTTACTTCTTGGAAGGAAACGGTCTCGTAACACAGTCAGCTCTGCTACATCTGTGTATATAAGGGCGCCTCTGCAGTGTTAGCTGCTTGCAGGTGTTGGGATGATGTTCTGGGAGACGTTTGTATCCAGGTCAGCCTGTCACCGCCGATGAGGAATTACCCGTGTCATCTGCTGGGAGGCGAAATCTGCAGCGTGAAACTCTGCTACAGATGTCCTCATTAGCCAATCAGAGGCTGCAGCGTCACTGTCTGTGCCCCTGGTATTAGCGCCCATATCTTGGCTGCCACGATGCCAGGTGTTTGGAAACGTGACGCTGCGGCCTCTGATTGGCTAAAATACGCAGTAAATCCACAACAATGCAGCAACTGCTTTGAAAATCTGCATGAAATCTGCCCTGTGTGAACAGGACCTATGACTTTGGATTGGATCCTGCCCACAAGAGCTTACAGTCTATAGCTAGTTATCTGCATACCTCATTGCTCTAGATGTTTCCTGGGCATATATTCCTTACCTTCAATTACTTCTTGCACCATTCAATATCGTTCTTCGTATCGTAGTCCGGGGTCACGTCACATGACCGCAACAGCCAGTCAATGACCTTCGAGTTGATGACCTCGTTATAGACTACTTATCTCTACAGAGGCAGTGATTGGTTGCTTGCGGTCATGTGGTATGGGCAGTATGGTGCCAAATTTGAAATCCCTAATCGCAGACTTATAGTAGATTCCGGTCGCCAGATCCCGCTCACTTCTACTTTGAATTAGACTAGATGTGCCAGATTTATCACAATGGCTTACGGTCTATCATAAATTTGGCACATCTTAAGATATTTTTGTCTAAGGGCCCATTCACGTTGGCTTATGCAATTCTGTCTGAGAAATACGCAACATATGCCCGTGTGAATGAGCCCTTATACTGCTCAGCCCAGTCTCATTAACTTGAATAGGGCTGAACTTGCAGTACCATTCATGGCCACTGCACAGTGTGTGGAGCTATGCTAGTTCTGATGCATAGCTATCTATCGTTCAGTCGGGGCCAACTCTTGGACACTTTATGGATCGTCCCTGTCCACGCGGTTCGGTTCAGGTGTGGCTTCTTTTAGTTCGATCATTTGTACGTTGGCATTTGCTTTGATAGTGTCAGCCAGCGGGTTTTTTGGCAGGACGTCTGTTGCCGCTGACCACTCCAAGCATTATTCATGTTTTTACTGAATTCGCTCGCATTATGTGGCCGAAGTATGAGAGTCTCCGTTTCGTAATTTTGCCCTGCGATGAAAACTTTGGTTTGATGCTGCCATGGCAACCAGATGCGAGACACTGGAGTCTGGGCTTGTGATTGCTATTATGAGCAATTAATGCATTGAAGTACTTCTGTATTTCAAAGCATTTTCATAGTGAGCAAAGGTTTCATGGTGCAGGCCCCCTAAGGGGACTAAAAAAATAAAAATAGTGTAAAACTTTTAAAAAATGTAAAAAAAAAAAATAACAAAAAAACACCTTGTTTGCATAAAAAGAAAAAATATACCTCTTTAGTATCATATCTGTAACGATCTGTACAATAAATTGAACACTATTTATCCTGCATGGCAAAAAACAAAAAAAAAACCCTTAGAGCGGATGCAAAATTGTTGCATCACTTATGCCAAACCGACATCTCCATCTCGGTGTGTGGCGCCAGCATAACTCTCAGCATGCCCGCTGTCTTGGGGTCATATTCAACCCCGATCTCTTTTACCCCCTACATCCAATCTCTCGCTCGAACATGTCAGCTGCACCTCAAGAACATCGCAAGAATCCGCTCTTTTCTCACTGTGGACACGATAAAAAAGCTTACTGTTGCCCTCATCCACTCCCGGCTCGATTACTGCAACTCGTTGCTGATCAGCCTCCCCTGCACCAGACTCTACCCTCTCCTCCATCCTGAATGCAGCAGCCAGGCTCATCTTTCTGTCCAGCCGTTACTCGGACGCCTCTGCCCTGTGCCGGTCACTGCACTGGCTGCCCGTCAAATACAGAATTCAATTGAAGCTCACTACCTTCATCCATAAAGCCCTCCACAGCACCGCCCCACCCTACATTACCTCCCTCATCTCAATCCATCACCCAGCCCGCACACTCCGCTCTGCTAACGAAATCAGAGTAAGTGCCCCTTTAATTCGAACCTCTCATTCCCGCCTTCAAGGCTTCTCCAGAGCAGCACCAGTCCTCTGGAACGCACTACCCCAAACTATCCGGGCAATCACTGACTCGCTAAACTTCAGGCGTGCTCTAAAAACGTACATCTTCAGGGAGGCATACCATATCCCCTAAACTAAAACCCTTTGTACTCCTCCTGATAACATGCTCCCTGACCTACTGACTGCAATCCCTGCACTGCCATGAACTGCCCCTGCAGTCATACCGTTTCAGCCACTATACGGTTGAACGTCTGACCATTGTCTGTGTATAGCATCCCTCACTCTCCACCTCACCATACTTTGCACATCTCCTGCCCTTTACCTTCTGTATCACCCCATTACTTGTGGTATGTAAGCTCGTTGGTGCAGGACCCTCATCCTCAGGCCCAATGTCCACGTGCAGATTTTATTTATAAAGTCCGCGCATGGCCCCCGCACGGGAAATCCAGGCGTCTTGTTGCCCACAGGGATGCATTAGCATCCGTAGGGCAGCTAAAAGCATGCATATGAGATTTCTTCCCAGCATGCGGGTCGCCGCATGATCCACTTTCCTGTGGATCTGCCACATGGGCGGCTTCTATGGAAGCCGTCCATATCCGCTGCACAGCCGCAGCTGTTTTTGTGCTGTGCCGCAGAGAGCAGAAGATTTAAAAGAGAAAAAAAAATGGTGTGCACGGTGCATGCGCGTGGTAGGCTGCCGGTGTGCCAAGCACATCCGCTGGCTGGAAAAAAGAAGATCCGCAGCATCCGGAAAGGTAAGTATAATGTATTTTCCCTCTCCATGACCGTGGGCACGCACGGATTTCACTGCGGGATTCAGCACTGTGCGTGCAAGTAGACAGAAGACCTTACTGTTTCAATCAACTGATTTACTACATGTAACTGTGGTTTTTGTATCTTTTGTTTTTTGTATCTGTTCTCCCCTGTCTTGTAAGCGCTGCAGAATATGTTGGCGCTATAGAAATAAAGTTTATTATTATTAAGGGCTTAAGGATGCGACATTGTGCAGATGACTGATGCTTTTTTTGCGTTTGCCCCGGCTCTGTAGAACTCCACAACCTCCGTTTTTTTCTGTAGCTGTACCCTGGCTGCTGACTATAAGAGCTTTCTGGAATACACTGCATTAGTGAGGTTTCATTGATCGGGAAACTGCTCCATGTGACTTGTGGACTAGTAAAGGCCTGACCGCTCCGCAGAACCTCGCTGACACATCTGCTGATAATTCTCTGCTCTGTCCTGACTCCGCTGGTTTCTGTTCCCTGTCACCCTTGAAAGGTTAAGTGACGATGCTAGATCCTGCCTGCTTCTGAGCCGGCGTGACACCATCCCATCCAGAGCCATACAGCTTGTCGTGGTACAAGAGGCCGTCGCGGCTCCTCCTCGGGTTATTCTAGTACTGCGGATGTGTTTTGGCAGCAGTTTGTGTTTGTCATCTAACTGCAGACATATTTTATTGTATTCTGATTGATTTAGAGGAGTTGTGCCAAGTTTTAAACATCTTCCCTATCCACAGGGATGAGTGTCTGATTGGTGGGGGTCCAAGAATGCGTGCCATGACCCCTCCATTCATCTCTTCAGGACTGCTGGACACAGCTGAGTGCAGGCCGCTTAAATACTACATTTCTATAAGGGATCTTTCACACGGGACGGAATAGACCACATGACACACCGCAACCCATGGTAAATTCCGCTTGAAATTGGCGGACTACCTGAGAATTAAAAATGGCGTAAAATCTGCAGATTTGGCTGCGTCCTGGGGCGCAGTCCATCCCCCTAAGTCTGTAGTAACCTAATACAGCTGAAACACCACCCACTTATGGCAGCCACTGGCTGATATTAATGGCAAGATCATGTAGCATTTGAACACCTCCCCCTTCCCACCGCAATAAGATCATGAGGTGCTTTTTGGCTGTTTAAAGGCCCCCAGTGCTGCCATGCAATTTTGTTAATTAAGACGGGTCTGTGGCATGTATTAATAGAATGCCGACAGAAATACTATTTACTGCAATACTGAAGTATTGCTGTATATGGTATAAGCGATCATCTGATCGCAATTCAAGTACCCTGCTGAGGTTAAAAAAAAAATTGTGCTGTGATTGGTTGCTATGGGCAACAGAGATTTTCTTTAAAATCTCAATCCATGTTAATGTGTCTTCTATTCAAGTTTTAATCCGGGCGACGCCTGTACCCCTGCTATGTTAATAATTGCGTACATGCGACAACTATGTCTGCCCGTTTGTGTATTTATGGCTTATGATGTGCACCCTCTTCCTCTCGTGGCGGTGGAGTGGAGTTGCACCTGTACATCACCAAAAAAATCCCTAAAGAACTCTATAAATGTTCGGGATAAAACATAGCCTATGGCCCCCTGCAAACTGGCGGAATTTCCGCGGCAGGATATCCTGCGGAATTTCCAACCGTGTCTGCCTACATAGGATTGCACTACAAAACGCAATCCTATGCAGACGGCCGGGATTTGCCCACGTGAAATCGCACGCGGAAAACAAATCGTGGCATGTTCTATTTCTGTGCCGGTCTCACAGAGCCCCACACAGAAATGTCACTCCCGGCGCCCCGGCTCTGCTGTGCGCATGTGCCGGCTGGGCGGCAGCCGACGCATCAGAGAGCCGCGGCAGCAGGTGAGAGCCGCACTGGTCCTGCAAGGGCGCTGGTTGGATGCCACTGCGAGAATTCTCACAGGTGATCCGACCCGGCTGTCTGCAGGCGGCCTTAGTCCTTCCTCCAGATGCCAGCCATCTTCCTGCCAAATTTACTTAAAATCACTTCAGCCGTATAGCCGAGGAAAGGGAACAAGCAGACAGACAGTTACATTTATAATAATAGTACGGATATGGAACAATAAATAGTAACATTGAGAACTACAACTCATCCCTCAAAAAAATAAGCCCTCGGACCGCTACGTTGGCAGAACAGTAAAAGTTATGATTTTTTTTTTTGAAAGTGAGGAGGGAAACCAAAAATGAAGGGGGGGAAAAAAAGGCCAGGTCTTAAAGGGGTTGTCCCGCGCCGAAACGGGTTTTTTTTTTTCAACCCCCCCAGCCCCCCCCCCCCCCGTTCGGCGCGAGACAACCCCGATGCAGGGACTTAAAAAAAAAAAAAACGCACAGCGCTTACCTGAATCCCCGCGCTCCGGTGACTTCTTACTTACCGGTTGAAGATGGCCGCCGGGATCTTCTCCCTCCGTGGACCGCAGCTCTTCTGTGCCGTCCATTGCCGATTCCAGCCTCCTGATTGGCTGGAATCGGCACGTGACGGGGCGGAGCTACACGGAGCCCCATTGAGAAGATAAGAAGACCCGGACTGCGCAAGCGCGTCTAATTTGGCCATTAGACGGCGAAAATTAGACGGCAACCATGGAGACGAGGACGCTAGCAACGGAGCAGGTAAGTGAAAAACTTTTTATAACTTCTGTATGGCTCATAATTAATGCACAATGTACATTACAAAGTGCATTATTATGGCCATACAGAAGTGTATAGACCCCACTTGCTGCCGCGGGACAACCCCTTTAAATGTCAGATAAGGACCCTCCTCCCCAGCCCTGCACCTGCAGGGTCACTTGGCCATCTGCATAGAAATGAATGGAGTATATGGAGCCCTGCGGGGGTCCTTGCCCCCACTGACCTGATTTCTCCGCTAGTGTTTAGCCTCGGACTGTAAGTGGCCGCATTGGTAAGTGGTGATTAGTCAGTAGTGGGTGTGCTACACTATGGGGTGTGTTACACTATCACTGTTTTGACCTCCACTCGGGCGGTGTTTACCTGTTGGCCGGTTTCCCAGATGAGATCATGCGACTGTAGTTTCTAGAGCGGTCTGGCTCAGATCCCTAAGGCTGCGTTCAAACGGGGCGGAATTGTCCGAAATTCCGCTATATTTACAGTACCAGCTGCGGATAATAACCCATGCGGTAACTTTGTTGCGATGCGGAATTCAAATCCGCGACCTGTCAATTGTATCGCTGTCTCCGCTGTGGAACTCGTCCCTCTCAGTGAGGGGGTGAATGCCGCATAGGAATCTGTGATGAAACCCGCAGCGAATGGTGCGGGTCTGGAGGCGGGCATTCCGCGGCTGTTCCGTACGGACGTTCTGCTGGCGATTCTTCCCTGTGGTAACCCAGCCTAAAGGTGCTTTTAGACGGAACGATTATTGTTCAAAGAATCGAACTTTGAGGTCATTCGTTTGTTCGAAGAATATATCGTTTGGTGTAAACGGCCCCTAAGTAGTGATTTGGGGTCTGCTGTGTCGAGCAGGCAGTGAGGCACACGGGGTCTACCTTTCATTGTGTCCCAAGCACAATATCAGCACTGTTTGGCGGCATTACATTGCACTTAATTATAGGCGGGCATGACCTGATGCTAAGGGAGGGACAGGGTGTGCCAACCCTTCATCTCGGTGTGGCACAGGATTCTTACAGTTGTTCTAGTACCGAACCCGGCTGCTGTGTAACCAGACAGTGGAACTTATTATATGTACCCTACTTGAAACTTGACAACTGGTGGCGCCCCCTGCTGACTACAGTCAGCCGTTGGAGGTTACGCTAACTAAGGTCTGTGGCCATTGCTGTTTTTTCTTTTCTTCTGGATCTGTCTCCCTTTAAAGAGGTTCTGCAGAAGCTGCTTCTTGAGTATACTCCTGCTGCTGCGTTACATCTTATCACACATTTCCAGCTTTGAAAAGGGGAAAATTAATATCAATCAATTTATTAGAACGTCAACCTTTGCTTTTCAAGCTGAAGTCCCCTAAGCAGCTCGGGCATTGACTAAACCATACACACTCGGCTGCTGCAGCAACTCTTTTTTTTTTTTGTATGCACTGACACAATGAAATGAAGGTCTGCAGAAAATGATTAATATCCTGCTGCTGCAGAACCTCACAATGCACATATCTTGAGTAGTATCACCTATTGATACAAAGTTTACTAAATACAAAAAGGCGCAATAAACAGAGGACAAAGTTCTGTGACATGAAGGCCCAGATGTAATTATTTATTCATATCCGTGATTGTCTTCTGCAGATGGAGTGTATCAGATGTAGCAGTGCTGGGTTTGTCATATGGTAATATTTTATGCAGTATTTCTAGGTTTACATAGGACTCCTCGTAAACTATGTCACATAGAAATGCTACATCTCTACCATTCAGTAATCCTCTCGGCATTGTATTCCTCTGTTGTCTGTTTTATCCGCTGCACAAAAGCTCTATTTCTCGCTTTCCTTCCCCATAACATTTTATGTGTTGATGCTTTTAGGTTGTGTCCATAATGTGGTCAAGTCTGAGAGTTGCGGTGAGGACGTGCGCCTTGGCCCGTCGCGCTGTTCATACCAAAGAAAAGGGAAAATCTCTGCTGCTTAATCCGAGGACAAACAAGGTGAGAAGTAGCGAAAAGAAGCGGCGTTGGTATGTAGGCGGCGTGTCCTACTGTATCATTTAATACAATTGTGGCAATGACCATGTGCCAATGTAACAAATGTCACTGCCAGGAAACAATGAGCGGCACGGTTTTTCCAAAGTCACCATTGACTGCCATATGTGCCATCCCACGCCAATAGAAGCGAGTGCTGATCATGCTGCAAGAGATTTGCTGTTTACCTAAGGTACCTTTACACGGTATGACTGTCAGGCGCTAACTGTTTCCCGCAGGAGGGATATGGCCCATTTACTCGGGATAATTCATTCAGATTCCTGCACTCCCGTGGGAAGTTGAATGATAGTCGCCCGTGTAAATACATACAGCGACTCAATGAGAATTGTTCCGTTTCTGCACCGTTTGCCCGACAGCTCATCCCGTCCAAAAGGGGCAATAGTCCTTTAAGGGAATGGAGGTGGAGCAGCCGGAGATTGTTCTGGTCCGCTAGCTCCATTCACAGGCATTTGCTCATAGATTGAGCGAGAAGCCGCGCAGCAGTCTTTCCGTTTCAATGAGATACGGCCCTTTTAGACGGAAAAATCATCATTCAAAGAATTGTCAAACCCGTGAAATGGAATGATAATCTTACAGTGTGAACACGAGCCAACGAAGAACGGGAATTGTCCGCTTTGCCTTTGTCGCTCATCTTATGCCGGCATACAAACCATCGTTGGCTCACTCGCTTATCGTTTAGTTCAAACAGCGCTCGTTCAGTTATTCACTAATTCAGTGAATGGGAACAACTGAACAATTCTCGTTTCAACGAGCCAACAATGTGTCTGCCTGTATAAACGGGCTACAGAGAGCGAACAAGCTGGCGGTGACATCATTCACGTCTTCAAACGCGAATCCTCTTGTCTAAAAGGCCCCTTAGACAGAATGACTAGCGATTAGCTGAGTGACTTTTTACTCCGTGCCCTTTCTGTGGCCGTGTGTACAGGGGCTGGCTAGCGCCCAAATACGCTAATTTGAGCGATTATTCGGGGGCCTATCAGCACCTGTAAAGGTGTCTTTTACTTGCTATTTAATTGCTTCATGTAAATGAGCATGTATGACTGAATCGTGATAAGGTACCTTTAGGCCTCATGTCCACTGGGTAAATGGAATTGCGGATTCCGCAACGGATTTCCGCCGCGGAATCCGCAGCGGATTTTGCCCATAGCGAATCATTGCCATCCGCGGGTCCATTAAATTGATTTTTGCACCCGCGAATGGCATTTTAAAAGAATTGCGTTTTTCATGCACGGGAGAAAAAACGCGGCATGCTCCATTTGCCGCGGAATCCACGCAGATTGGCAACATTGCTATCACATTGATAGCAATGTGTGCGGATATCTGCATGAAAAAAAATGCCATTTAAAGCAAATCCGCGCGGAATCCGCCGCGGAAATCCGCGGAAGATTCTGCGCGGATTGTATTACGATATGCATCTCCCTTCTGAACAAAGCAGATAATTAAAAATCGCACTGCGCAAGTCTGTGACGCATCATTCTTGGGCATGCACAGTGCCATACGCAGCCTTACGCGGTTTCTGCTGGCTGAGGGTATGGGCTGTAATGTACGCATGCGCCAAAGTGAACGAGCCTTTATTCACACTAATGATTTTTAGCTTTTTTCCCCTTGCAGCATGTTCTATCTTTTAGCCTCACCCATTGTTTTCAATGGGACCTTAAAAGACCTGACATGACACTCGCAGATCTGCGCGACCTGCACACTAGTGCAATGTTTCCTATTGAAATCAATGGGAAACGCTTACGAACCTCCGCGCTTAAAACGCGCGCCTGAGGATCACAGTTTCAGAGAAGTAATGCAGGCCTTTGTGAATCAAAAATGCCTCGTATCGGTTAGAAATCTACACGTTGGCAAGCGTGATATCGTACCGAGTTTCTCAGCCCCATATCACGCTGGCCCATGTGAATGTAGCCTTAGGCTGACAGCTATTCCTTCTGCCTCCCCCACATGCACACTCAGCGGAGCGTGTATATGTTCACAATGGGGAGAAGAGGCGTAAGCCACGCCCGGCCTCCTGGGGCCTGCCTTCAGAGTTAAAAAGGATCGGACATGTTGAAATACAACATAGCCGACCCTTCTTTCTCCAACTCCTGCCATTGGGGGAGTCAGATGCACTCCCATACACATTAGATGGTCAGTTGGTTCCATCGAAATCGGCAGCTACAGCCAACGTGTATGGCAGCTTTAGCCTTATCGGGGCTGCTGAAACTCTATCAACAAGGGGCCTCGCCAACGAAATCCACGGTGACCTTTGGGCTTGACCAGCAATTGACATCCATACCAAAAGAATGTAGATTCTTTAACTTCCACAGCCCCTGCCCCTATATTGGTGTTGGTCACAAGTGCCCAGATTGCAGGACTTGAAAAGGCCACAATAAAACATACTCTGCTGTGTAGGTAAAGCATCTCCTCACATGCAAACTGATTAGTCTCCCATCACTAGGAGCACATGATGGTGTCACGGGTATATAGATATAGATAGGTATATAGATGTATCACTTCTAACTTTTTATGTAATACGTAACTCGCTACCCCAAATTGTGATGCATGTCTCCTCATTCTGTGTCCATTGGGGATGCACTGTGTCTGTGATTGGCTATGAACCCATCTTGTAGTCTATGGCCTTACTCTACTTAATCCTTTTTGCTTTCCAGGGAATGGCCTTCACTTTACAAGAGAGACAGATCCTCGGCCTACAAGGCCTCCTGCCTACCAAAATCGAAACCCAGGACATTCAAGCTGCCAGATTTCACAAGAACCTCCGTAAAATGGAGGACCCACTGGAGAAGTAAGTTGGTGATTTAAAGGGGGTGATTTAAACCTATGTATGTCTGTCTGTCTGTTTGTCCTTTATGCATTACTTCACCATTCATCCTATTGCCATGAAACTTTGGGAAGTTGTTGAGTACGTGTGTGCGTGCAAAGTTCTCCAAACATGTGAACTTATCATATGGGACGAATGCACAATGGCTCATAAAAAAAGCGCATTGGAAGCGCTTGATCGTACCCTGCAAGATTTGTGGGAAATGGACAGCCCTTCGGTGGAGCACTTATTTTATTGTCTGGTGATTTTCGCCAAACTCTGCCAGTTATACCACGTTCAACACCCGCTAATGAACTTAATGCATGTCTCAAATCATCAGTTCTATGGCAATATGTAAAGAAATTTGACTTTGAAAACCAATATGCGTGTTCAACTACAAAATGATGCATCCGCCGAACGTTTCGCCAAACAATTGCTGGATATTGGGAGTGGCAAGATGGCAATCGACAGATCTACGCAATGTATCACATTGCCAACAAACTTTGGTAAGATGGCATCAACCAAGACGAATTGATTCAAAAGATTTTCCCAAATATTGCGCGGAATTACACCAATCATCCATGGCTCAGGGCACGGGCTATATTAGCAGCTACCAACAACGATGTCAATGCCAGCAATTTCAGCATTCAAAACGGAACACCAGGCGAAGCGACAACGTATAAGTCCATCGATACTGTGATGAATCAAGATGAAGCTGTCAATTACCCAACGGAATTCTTGAATTCACTCGATTTTCCAGGTATGCCACCACACATTTTAACGGTGAAAATTGGCGTGCCTGTCATTCTTCTCCGAAACGTCAATCCACCATGACTTAGCTACGGTACAAGACTTTCGGTGAAAAAGATAAACAATGTCATCGAAGCTACAATTCTGAATGGGAAATTCAAGGGAGAAGACGCACTGTTGCCACGGATTCCAATTATCCCAACAGATATGCCTTTTGAATTAACCATTTACAGTTTCCGGTGCGACTCGCTTTTGCAATGACCATCAACAAAGCACAAGGACAATCGCTGCAAGTGTGTGGGCTAGATTTGGAGAATCCGTGCTTCTCACATGGACAACTGTATGTGGCCAGCTCATGCCTCGGATAACCTTCGGCTTTACTCCTGTATGCACCAGACGCAAAAACAAAAAATATTGTGTATCCACAAGCACTCGAATAAATAAATAGAATTAAAACGACACTTTCAAATGTTTTCCATATGAAAATGAAGAAGTTTCAATAAAAATGACACCATGTAAATTCAATGTTATCAGAACGAGTTTCCTTGAATTTCCTTTTTTCTGGGATCGCAGCGATGGGTACGCTAGTATTATATTAGTAAGTGATACATTGTGCTACCAGAAACACTGGTACTATAAATACTAATAACTAGTCCTGCATATTCATGAGCCGTAGCCTAGCCACACCCACCCCGCCTTTCAGCTAATGATTGTCAGCTCTCTCTATGCAGAGTCATAGGCAGACAGCGATCATTCAATGGCTGGAGGATGGGGTGGGTGAAGCTGGTCTGCAGCTCACGAATATCCAGGACTACTTAAAGTATTCCTCTGTGCAGGTGATGCTACTGATCAAATGTAGTTTTCTCCAAAACTACTGCACAGATCAACACAACGGGCATCACTGTAATCGACATGCCAGTCACTATCTTATGCTGCCCTCAGATAGGGGTCCAAAGAGATTGTGACAAAGTATTAACATATGGAAATAAATACTACTGTTAATTTATGCTCAGGAGTCCAATTACTTTTGGTAGGAGAGTTTAACTTGTGACTCCCCAGTTGCTGCAAAACTACAACTCCCAGCAGTCTGGAAGTTCTGGTTTTGCAAATGCTGGTAGGCCACAGGTTGGGGATCACTTGACCTTTTAGGAAAAATGGTCTCCCATAGAGTCTGCCTGTGGCTTTGTTACATAGGATGAACCAGATGGACACACTATTAACCCCCAGTATTGATCCAGAGGCAAAAAAAACCCTAATGAGTTACAGTATGGTTTCTACATTGTATCAACTGGTGGCTGCTTTCCTCCTCTCCAGGTACATCTACATCATGGGCATCCAGGAGAGAAACGAGAAGCTCTTCTACAGGATATTACTGGATGACATAGAGAGGTTGATGCCCATCGTATATACCCCCACCGTTGGACTGGCCTGCTCACAATATGGGCACATCTTTCGGAGACCAAAGTAAGGAAATGCGAGTAAAGTCTTGACTTAGGAGAAAAAAAATTCCTTTCTGACTTACTTTTGCAATTCTCCCCATATAGAGCTATTTCTCAGGACGACCTGAGTAGACTTTGCCTTTTGTATACCGTTTTTTTTTCACGTAAATGTTGCTGTTCCTTTTTTATTTTACGGAGATTCAAACCTGCTATCATTCACAATTTGCACAGTTTTTTCTGCAGCCTCCACTAGGGGGAGCATACGAGCTTATTACATACTAATGTTTAAAGGGGTTGTACAAGAGCACAGCTCCTGTTCCTATATGCCCTAGTAGGGTATAGCAGTGGGAATTCATAGTCTATATGGTGCAGATTTTTTATTTTTTTTTCCGTACGCAGATCTCAAATCTGTATGAGACGAAAAATTCACTCCTTGGCACAGATTCCAGAGATTTTGTGTGGAATCCGCTTTGGGAATTCTGCTTGTGGTTTGCACATTGAGAATTGCTAGATCCTCCTGTGGATCCTTGGGTACACGTATGCATAGCAGAAATGCGTAGCTTCGCTGTGGATTTATGCCGTGGTTTTAGAGGCAATAATCCGTGTGGTGAAATCTGCATTACATCTCACCGTGTGACCATGCCTTATGAATGGCTCCAGTTCTGGCGGACCTTCTGCCATCCTTGTATTGTAGGACGGCTATTCATGGGAATGGCTGTCCCGTAATACTGCATGTCACCTGCAGGAAAAATGTGTCGCTGGCTGCAGCTTCCAAATTCAGCCAATTGACATCTTGGCATAATCCCTTTAATTCAATGGGAGCTATGTACTGGATGCAGTAAGTGCCCCCTACTGGTGGACACAGGGTAATGGTAGTGTAAAGAGAAGCTGAGGATTTGGGACTCTGTCTATGCAGTGGCCTTTAGATTGTCACCTAATACATCTATATGTTGTTTTTTCTCTCTAGGGGTCTGTATATTTCTATCCATGATAAAGGACATATCAGATCCATCATTGATAACTGGCCAGAGACTGATGTTAAGGTAATGGCGTCAAAATCGCGTATCAGAAGTAGTCACTTATTGTAAGAATCACCTGCTGTTCACTAGGAAATGTGTGTCTCAGCAATTACAAGACCTCTGCTTGCTGTCAGCAAGGTTAGAGCTACACAGTGGCGTTGCCTGTTGTATGGACAGTTCGCTTTATGGCCCTGCAGTCTTGCATCCTAATGTAAGTGGATGCTTTTGCATAAGCTGCCCTGATCACAAGACATCCAAACTCGCGTCAACTTGTGTCACAGCCAAAGGCCGCCTGCAGACGGCCGGGTCAGATCAGGCTGCGAGAACTGTCGCCGCAGGACCCGACCCAAGCGCCTGCAGAGAGCAGCACGTACTCACCCGCGCCCTGCAGCTCCGGCTTTTTCTGGCGCATGCGCAGAGCGGATCCGGCGGCCGGTGAGTGACGTTTCTGTGTGGGACTCTGCAAGCCACGCACAGAAATAGAACATGCTGCGGTTTGTTTGCCGCGCCGGAGTTCGCTTGGACAAACCGCGGCCGTCTGCATAGGATTGCGTTTGCTAACGCAATCCTATGGCAGCTTCCAAGGACGGAAATTCAGCGGGAAATCCTGCCGCGCAATTTCCGCTAGTCTGCAGGCGGCTAAAGTCTCCCCAGAGGACTTGTTTTAACCCCTTAAAGGGGTTGTCCCGCGAAACAAAGTTGGGGTATACACTTCTGTATGGCCATATTAATGCACTTTGTAATGTACATTGTGCATTAATTATGAGCCATACAGAAGTTATTCACTTACCTGTTCCGTTGCTGGCGTCCCCGTCTCCATGGTGCCGTCTAATTTTCAGCGTCTAATCGCCCGATTAGACGCGCTTGCGCAGTCCGGTCTTCTTTCTTCTGAATGGGGCCGCTCATGCCGGAGAGCGGCTCCTCGTAGCTCCGCCCCGTCACGTGTGCCGATTCCAGCCAATCAGGAGGCTGGAATTGGCAATGGACCGCACAGAAGACCTGCGGTCCACCGAGGGTGAAGATCCCGGCGGCCATCTTCGCAAGGTAAGTAAGAAGTCACCGGAGCGCGGGGATTCAGGTAAGCACTATCCGGTTTTTTATTTTAAACCCCTGCATCGGGTTTGTCTCGCGCCGAACGGGGGGGCTATTGAAAAAAAAACCCGTTTCGGCGCGGGACAACCCCTTTAAGGACATGGCCTATTTTGGGCTTATGGACGCAACGATTTTTGGTGGATTTTCATTTCCATTTTTCAGAAGCCATAACTTTTGTACTTTTCGGTCGACGCGGCCGTATAAGAGCTTGTTTTTTGCGTGGCGAACTGTAGTTTTTATCGGTGCCATTGTTTGGTACATAGACTATATTGTTAAACTTTTTTATTTTTTTATAACGGAGAGAACGCATCAATCCTGCCAGTTTTTTTTTTTAGCGCTAATCATGCAGCATAAATGACATAATACATTTTTTCTGCGGACCGGTACAATTACGATATCAAAATTCTTAGATTTTTTTTTTTTTTTTAGGTCTTTACACTTTTTTTTGCAATAAAAACCCTTTTTACCGTTTTTTTCTTTTTTTTTTTTTGGAGGCCTTTTTTCTGAATCGCTGCATTGGACGGAGCTCTGTGAGGGCATATTTTTTTGAGACAAGCTGTAGTTATTGGTAACATTTTGGGGTATATACAGCTTTTTGGTCACTTTTTTTTATTGCGTCTTTTGGGAGGCAAAAGTATAAAAATTTGCGTTTTTTAGCATGTTTATTTTTACGCTTTTTGCCGTGCAGGATAAAAACAATGTTCAACTTATAGTACGCGTCGTTACAAACACGACGATGCCAAATATGTGGCATGTTTTGTTTTTTTTTAAATGCGAATGAGAAAAAGCACATAAAGGCTTTTTTACATTTTGTATATACCGTGTGTGTGTGTATATGTGTGTGTATATATATAAATATATAAATAAATATAATAAAAATTATTTTTTTTTACACAAATTGTGTCCCGCTGGGGGACTTACACCACAGCACCGATGATCGCTATGATAAAGCATTGCAGGGCTACTCTCCTGCAATGCCTTATCGCTTCTTACAGCGATTATAGGCAATAGAAATACAGGACACCTGTAGGTGGCATCCTGTTACCATGGCAACCAGCCGGGCTCTCTGCGATTACATCGTGAGAGCCAGATGACGTACCAGGGGGAGCGCGCTCCCTCTGTGAACCCTTCCCATGCCGTGATCTAACAGCGGAGGTTGCATCTCTGATGCACCCCTGCTGTTGCAGTGGGAGGCCTGCTATCGGTGACAGCCGACTCCCGCTGCCGGATAGCGTGAGATCTCTTCTGATCTTGTGCTATCCACATGACGTAAGGATACGTGCAGTTGCGGAATGTACCCTGCTGCCAGGACGTACCCTTACGTCCTGGAGCGGGAAGGGGTTAAAAAAATAGTAATTTAAGGGGAAAAAACCCTTTTCCCATATTTTATAATAAATAAAAACATATTTGATGTCTCTGCATCTGTAAGAGTCTGATTTAGCAGACTAACACATTATTTCTCACGGTGAACGTCATCACAGAAATACAAATACACGTCAGCATTTGTGATTTTTCGGTCACCTGTCTCCAAGAAAAAATTTAATAAGTGATCAAAAAGTTGCATATTCTCCGAAATTGTACGAATAGAAACTACAGAACATCCTGCGAAAAATGAGCCCTCACACAACTATGTGAACTGCTTCCAAAAGATGGAGGAGTTGCGTATTTTTTCCTTTTCATTCCAAGTAGTATTTTTCAGTACATTAAATGCTGCCACTAAAAAATGCAACTCATCCCGCAAAAAACGAGCCTACAGACAGCTGCATCAATGGATAAATAAGAGTTCTGATTTTTTTGAAAGTGGGGAGGAAAAAACGAAAATGGGCTTAAAAAAAAAAAGGCAATGCCTTATTAAAGTCATGTAACGCGCTCTACTGAGATTCACTATTCTCTTGCAGGCAGTAGTGGTAACAGATGGAGAGAGGATTTTGGGTCTTGGTGATCTAGGAGTGTATGGAATGGGAATTCCTGTAGGAAAACTGTGTCTGTATACGGCATGTGCGGGTATCCGACCTCAGAAATGCCTCCCAGTGGTCATCGATGTCGGCACAGATAATCCGGTAAGATTTTCAACGTATTGCTTTGGATATTTCTATTTGTTCTAGGCCCAGCAGTTGGCCCTTATCTACGATGCTTAGAACGAAAGACTACAGGCAACAGTAATATTCCATCACAAATGTATCTGCTGCAGTACTACAACTTCTAGCTTGCAATAACAGAATATATCCTAGTACATTGTACGAAGGACTGCTGAGAACTCTAGTGGCCAATTAGATTTCCTTGCTTTTAGGCTCCAAACTACGTCATAAAATTAGTCACACTGTAAATACTAATCCTTTATTATACTCCAGAGCTGCACTCGCTATTCTGCTGGTGGAGTCACTGTGTGCATACATTACTTATCCTGTACTGATCCTGAGTTACATCCTGTATTATACTGCAGAGCTGCACTCGCTATTCTGCTGGTGGAGTCACTGTGCACATACATTACTTATCCTGTACTGATCCTGAGTTACATCCTGTATTATACTCCAGAGCTGCACTCACTATTCTGCTGGTGGAGTCACTGTGTACATACATTACTTATCCTGTACTGATCCTGAGTTATATCCTGTATTATACTCCTGAGCTGCACTCAGTATTCTGCTGGTGCAGTCACTGTGTACATACATTACTTATCCTGTACTGATCCTGAGTTATATCCTGTATTATACTCCTGAGCTGCACTCAGTATTCTGCTGGTGCAGTCACTGTTTATATACATTACTTATCTTGCTCCTTCATGTAATTGTGCCAAACAATAATCATTTTAAAATGCATTAAGATACATCTGCACCTAAAATGCACATCAGGTTTCTGTACCAACTTCATCTTGCTCTATCTAAGGGTTTATGGCTCATAAAACATTGAATTTAGACTTTTTTTTTTTTCTAAAGGATTCTTATTAAAACAAGACCAAAGTAAAAGCTCTGTCTGCAATACAGCCTAAGATATAGGTTCTAGAAATAGTCATGAGTGAGAGCTATAGGTATATGCAACTGCCACTTCAAACAACTATCTCACACTATTGAAAACAGAGCTTTGCTTTTGGTCCTGCTTTAAAGCCAAGATTATTAGCTTCACTGCAATATGACTGATATATAGCCTTTTAAAGCAAGGACGTATGGGATGCGTGTTGCTCTGCATAGATGTAGCATATACGTCCTTGGCAAGGAAAGGCTTAACACCTATGACTCTCTATTGCTTTAATAGACATTACTGAAGGATCCATTTTACATGGGACTTTACCAGAAGAGAGACCGAACTCAGCTTTACGATGATCTGATTGATGAGTTCATGGATGCAGTTAGAGATAGGTAATTGTTTCATAACGCAAATGCATTGTATTTTTCAGTTTGGAAGATGCCGGACTACTGGAAGTACTTTCAGAATAATTAAAATTCCCCTGGTGGTCTAAGGTGGTACCATTTTCCTTGGTCTAGAGTATATAAGCTGGTAAACACCGGTGGTCTAATGTATAATGGGGCTTAAAATAACAAAACCGGCAGTATTTACTGGTCCTCATCCCCAGCATCCAAGCGCTACAGCCCTGCGGTCCCCACTTTGTCTGTGTTGGAACAGATACCATGTGACCTCTGCTGCCAATCGAAAGCCGTAGCTAGACTGTTCTGAACTCCTGGCAGCATAGCCCCTAGGATGTGAGCTATGATACCAGGAGAACGGGCAGTGACACTGCGGCCCCCTGACTGCAGTGGTCAAATGGTGTCCATTCCAAAACCAAGACCAGTGCCCGATCTCTGGGTATTTGGATGGTAAAGTATCTCTCGTTTTGTTGTTTTAAGCCCAATGTACTTGTTGGTGTGAACAAAAAAAAAATGTAACCGGACAACCCCTTTAATATTTTAGCCCTTAGTGGTCTAGTTAGTGGTTAATGTCGCTGGCCCTGGTGATCCAGGGTGGTGGTCTCTTCCTTGATTGTGTAGAAGAGGTAGTTAATATCTGTTGCCTAGGGTACATTAGGGGTTTACTCTGTTCCCTGGTGGCCTAGTGTAAAATGAGTTCACTTTTTCATGTTCTAGGGTATTTACCAATGTCACTGTTTTAATCCCTGATGGTCAAGTGTACAATAGAAAGTTTATACCTGGTGCTCTAGAGTATATTAAAAAGGTTAACCTTTTTGTTCCCTGATCATTTAGTGTAAAGTGAAGAGTTTGTATCTAGTGATTTCCTCACCTCCCCAGCATCTGTCAGGAAGCTCCATGTTTTGTTCATTTTTTGAGTGCTCTGTCCGGTCGTGAAATGACGGCAGCGGATCCTGATGTGTTTTGCAGATACGGCCAGAATACTCTTATCCAGTTTGAGGACTTCGGGAACCACAACGCCTTCAGGTTCCTGAGAAAGTACCGAGAAAAATATTGCACTTTCAATGATGACATTCAAGGTATGGCCTGCTAAAGGAAAGAATGTTGCACATACTGTATGGCATCTGTGTAGTACTCTGGGGGGGGAGAGGAAACAGGCCATGGAGGAGGAAAATTGTAAAATTGGGTGTTCCAGTACTTAATTTTTGATGACCTATCCTCTGCAGCGGCCTGGGTTGGTATCGTAGGCAGAGCTCCCATTGAAGTTAATGCATTGCTGCAATATAAATAGAGTTGTCTACTTCAGGCTCTGGGTGCACTCACAATGGCCGCCATGGTGATCAGCTGATCAGTTTGATTTCCCAAAGTGGAGAACACCCACTGATCAGCTATTGATGACCGATCCTGTGTGTGACGTTTTATGTGTCAATTACTAGTATACAGGAAATCTGCTTAAATTTCTAGTTTTATTAATGCTTTGTTGTTCCTTCAGGTACGGCCTCTGTGGCGCTGGCTGGACTCCTTGCAACGCAGCAGGTGCTGGGAAAACCTATCACAGAGCAGAGAGTTCTCTTCCTTGGGGCAGGAGAGGTCTGGAATAGTCCAATATCTTATGTGCAATCTGAGTGCTATAGTAATTGTATCTATTTTACTTTTATGTAATGAATGCAGTCAGTGAGGAATGCTGTTATACAGGCAATGATGCCAACACCATGGAAAGAGCAATTGAAAACACTGGGGTGTATGGAAACCTAGATCTGCGGGAATAAGATCATATAAGAAACACACTGTGTGTCCAACTGGAGATGGAGAACATCTGTCACAGGGAATTAACAAGTAAATTGAGAGTATTTACTAGTTAGTAAAGTCCTGTGATCACAGCAGCCTCAGCATTTATTCAAGTTGGAATGTACTAACAGGGAAGTGTTAAGTGCAATGTAAGCTAACAAGATTGTAGAAACTGTTACGTGCGTCTGGGTAGCGGCTTTACTGTATCAGTAACAGAGAAAGCAATGTTGGCAATTTCATTTAGTATGAACCAAGTAATCGTTTTGCATTACTGTGTATAAGGGGTAAGGGAGACCTGACCGTTCACACAGATGTGACCCATGATGTTATGATGTCATGAAAATTAATAACTGGAAAATTCTGCAGTGCATTGCTTGGTTTTATGGATAATATATTAATTGTCCAATTTTGCTCTTCACAGGCTGCACTTGGCATTGCCAATCTTATTGTTATGGCAATGATGGAGACCGGTATTTCAGCAGAGGCTGCACGAGAGAAGATCTGGATGTTTGACAAGTTTGGACTATTAGTGCAGGTGAGACACAGTCTATTGGTGGCTTGATTCCCGAATTTCCAAGATGGAACCGGCCCAGACTTCCCTAACTTCTCACTTGGTCTTTTACAGTGAACTTCACTCAGTAACCTCTAGAAGGTTATTCTTCTATGCCTCAGTAAGGCCAAGCAGACTTAATATGTCACTTAAGATGGTTCTATCCAATTGTCTTTGCATCTTAGGGCCGTGATGAAGGAGTGGATGGAAACCAGGAGTCTTTCGCACATCTCCCTCCGGATCAGTCGGTGAAGAGCTTTCTGGATGCAGTCAATATTCTGAAGCCAACCGCCATCATCGGTGTGTGGTCAATTTTACGAGATAGTGGCCTGTCTACTTGTGCGGTCACATCATTGGGGACATGCGTGCAAGTGATGGGGAAGGGTGTTGATATGAGATGGGGAATGGGTCTTCTCTGGTGATGTCAATGAGGCTAGTACTGATGGTGATTAGTAGTGTGAAGAGGAGACTGGAGAAGTTGCACAGAGTATTTCAGGAGATGAATGTGCTGATGTTATTGGAAGTCTGTGACCGGTCCACTCATGACAGTGTTATGGTATGAAGAGTTGAATGGAGACGTGTGAGATGACAGGCCGGTAGTTGCATTATAAAAGGAGCAGGGTCGGTAGTAGCACAGAGTATTTCAGGAAAGGTGTGCCGTTGGATATGATGACTTGTCCACCCATCTAGTGAAGTTGGACCATAACTATATTAATATATTCTATTGTTTTTTTATATATGTAGGTGTTGCTGGAGCCGGCCGACTCTTTACAGAAGATGTTATCAGAGCTATGAGTGCGGTTAATGACAGGCCAATCATCTTCGCTCTTAGTAATCCAACCGCAAAGGCCGAGTGTACAGCAGAGGAAGCCTATACCTTGACGGAGGTTTGTGTTTATGGTGTCTTGGGATACTGTTGCACATTGCTGGTCCGCAGCCTTGGCAGTAGTAACAAAGTAGATGAGATTTAGGCCCCCTGTCCACGGCCGACGCGGAATATCGCTAGCGATATTCCTCCGCGGGGGAGGAGGGGGGAGCACTGACAGGTCTCCGAGATGAGCCTATCTAATAGGCTCACTGCAGAGAATCGCGGCAATTGCAGCATGCTCCGATTTAAATCCCTCAAGTGGAGAATCGCCATGATTCTCTGCTTGTAGACACCGGCGCTGCGCTTTCCATAGTAATCCTATGAAAAGCTTTACAGAGCCTGATCCACCGGCGATTTATTGCAAGCGGATCATCTCCCATGGACAGGCAGCCTTCAGGAAATCCATTTGCTGCGGGAAAAAAATCTGCACAAAGCGAAAATTGACCTGCGGTGCAGACTTTAAATCCACAGTGTCATTTTATGCTGCTGACTTTCACTGCAGATGAAATGCAATCCCTGCAATGCAGAGATGAAGTCTGCAGCATTCCTGCAATTCAATCTGTGCAAAATTATTTAGTCGGCCATGCTATTAAAGGAGTTTCCCCATTACTTACAATTGCCTCACAGCCACTCTGTCCTTCCTGGCTGCTGCTGATCTGGACATGTGACTGCTGCAGCCAATCATTGGCCACAGCAGTGACCTTCTATAGCCAGCTATTGGCTGCAGCAGTCACATGTCCTGGACAGCAGCAGCCAGGAAGGACAGAGTGGCTGTGGAGCAGTTTTAAGTCCTGAGAAAATGCCTTAAAGCGCAAAAATTATTATTAATGTCCGTATTGAGAATTTTCTTCAGGTACTTATTTTTGCATTTTTCAGGGACGTTGCCTCTTTGCCAGTGGGAGCCCATTTGATATGGTGACTTTAAATGATGGCCGTACCTTTAAGCCGGGACAGGGAAACAATGCCTACATCTTCCCAGGTGAGGCAGGAGAAAGTAGTGTTGGGTTTAATGGTATCTCATGTGTTAATGTTGTCCATTAGCCATGGTAGAATTCTCATATTCCCAAGGTTTGCTTTGTGACTAGAGATGAGCGAGCATACTCGCTAAGGCACATTACTCGAGCGAGTAGTGCCTTAGCCGAGTATCTCCCCGCTCATCTCTAAAGATTCGGGGGCCGGCGCGGATGACAGGTGAGTTGCGGGGGGGGGGGGGGGGGGGTGGAGAGAGAGATCTCCCCTCCGTTCCTCCCCGCTCTCCCACGCCGCTCCCCGAATCTTTAGAGACGAGCGGGGAGATACTCGGCTAAGGCACTACTCGCTCCAGTAATGTGCCTTAGCGAGTATACTCGCTCATCTCTATTTGTGACTTCAGTGGGATTGAAATCTTTTCCGTCACAAGGGAACATTTTAAATTGCAGGAGAACATTCACAATGTGTATAAAACATCCATCAAGAATTAACCCCTTGCTGCTGCAGCCCATTTTAGTTTTTTCGCTTCCCTTTTTTCCTCCTCACTGTCAAAAAAAAAAAAAAAAAAAAAAATCACACTTTTATTTTTCCGGTTACATGGCTACACGAGCGTCTTTTGCGGGATGAGTTTCATTTGTTTAATGGTGCGAATAAACCTACCATGTAAAGTACTAGAAAACTTAACAACTTCTAAGTCGGGAGAAATGGAGAAAAAAATGCAACTTTTAAATTTTTGGCAACTGTTTGCTTTTATGACGTTCATTATGCAGGAAAAATGTTTTCTCTTTATTCTGGGGGTCAGTACGATCACGGCGATACCAAGTATAATTCGTATGACTTGAAAAAAATAAGTATTGGAGGGCTTGTTTTTTGCGTGGAGTACTGTAGTTTTTAATAATACCATTTTAGGGTACATACTCTTGTAGTGCTTTTATATTTATTTTTTTTGGACACTGTGATATTTTTTAAAAAGTGCAATGCTGCCTTTTTTTTTTTTTTTTTGCATTCACTGCGGAATTTATAGTATGATATTTTAGTGTAGTGATTCCAAATTTTATTTTTTTTAGTTTATTTTTTGATGAAACAACTGGGAAGTGTGTGAACTTTTATTAACTTTTTATCTTTTTCTGGTATTTAATAAAACTCTTTATTTTTACTTTTTTTTTTTTTTCCTAGTCCACATAGGGAATACTCGCTCATACAGTATCATGCTATACTATAATAATACTATAATATTAATAATGCTATACAAATTATTATAGTAGTATTGTAGTATTCTGCATTCTGACTGTCACTCTTCCTAGGCAATCTATCATGGGGCTTTCAGAGGGTCTCAGGCTGCCATGACAACCAAATGGCAACCCCTGATCGTACTGCTCATTGGCGGTTCCCACTGATTGTGGCTGTCGCCGACAGGTATCAGTTATCAAAGAAGGCTGACACGCTCTGCGTATGGAGTGTTTGCTCTCAATCTAGTTTCTCGTTGGCTCATAGAGCAGATGCCTCTGCTGCCCCTCTTATAATGAAGGGTACAAATCTTGGCTGGTTCTTCCCCTTGCTGATGACACTAGGTAAATGTAATGATGTTATACCCTTATGTTGTCACCAGGTATCGCTCTTGCCGTTATCCTGAGCGGAGTGCGTCACATAAGCGATCGCGTATTTCTGGAAGCTGCAAAGGTAAGTGCGTGTGTGGTGTAATAATCGAGCAGGAAGACCTCAAAAAATATCACCATTTTTATAGCTGCTGTTGAGTCGCCTTCTGTGAAATTGTCCAAAAACATAAGCTTTGTTGGTGTCTAGGAACGCTGAATGAAAACCAGTATGGCCACCATCATGACTCTTACAAGGGTTGTCGCCCAGTTTTCCCAGAATCCTGAAATCTAGATATAGCTTTTCTAACACCTTCACGGCCACATAAAGTAACTGAGTCATGCTGTTGCAGGCCAAGTCCGCTCCATATTTGGTGGGTGGCAGCTGTTTTCAATGGCTGATAACTGCTGGCAACGTCCAAGATTGGAGCTAGCTGTTTAAGTAGATGCTGCTGTTATTGCTGACCACAGTACCTAAACTGTTAGCGGAGGGGCCGCTCATAACTCACTCACACATTACCAGTGATTTGCCATGGGCCTAATGAAGGCCTCCAGGACCTCCCTGTGGCAGGGCTGGATAGACAACAGATAAAAGCAGAATATACCACAATGATGAAGTATTGCAGTACACGGTGGAAGCGAACAAGTGTTTAAAAAATATATATATTTTATAAATTTGTGTGTGTGTGTGTGTGTGTGTGTGTGTAATATATATCCAAAGGAAACTTTCTCATGAAGCTAAACAGTCAAAATCTAAACCCATCTCTGCTATAATATGTTTGCAAAACTGCCATTAAAATATAAAACACAGTAAATTCTGTGTTTTAAAAAAATAAATAACACAATACTAGCATTGCCCTTTTTTTGCTTCTTTTTTTTTTTTTTGTCATTTTGTCTTCCCAAAAAAGTGAATGAAGAGTCTTATAAAAGTCGCACATACCCAAAGTGGTACCAATAAAAACTACAGGTCACCCCTGAAAAAAACAAGCACCAGTGTCAGGAAAATAAAGCAGCAAAAGCATTTAGGAAAAAAAAATATTTTTTTAGAAGTAGTAAACCCAAAAAAACCTAAATTTGGTATTTGCATAATCGTACTGAACCACAGAATAAAGCTAACATGTCTACCACTCTGCAAGCAATGTAAAAACAAAAACCTCTAAAAGAAGCACAATTTTTATTTTTATTTTTTTCATTTAATCACTCTTAAATTTTTTTAACCGTTTTTTCCAATACATTTATATGGCACTATCAAAAAAAAAAACCAACTCATACTACAGGGGAAAAAAAAACGTATGACGATGAAAAATCTGATAATTAACACCCCAAAAACTCTTTGGCCTCGAAAGGGCTGAAGGGTTTCCCAGCTCATAAAGTGATAGGGTTTCCTAGCATTATGTTATCACTGTCTAAGGGGAAAGCTCCTCTTGGCAGCACTTCTTATTTGCGTTCTGTTGACTCATGAGTCAGGTTCTCCTGGCACAGTACAATCAGGGTAACTACATATTTTCCCCCGAAGAGTAAGGAACTTTGATCTCCTGTTTTTTTTCTGTGATTTGTTCCAGAGTGTTTTCCAGGAAAAGTTTTTATTAAATGGTGTAAATCTTTTATTCCCTTTATGTACGGTCTGTTCCGAGGGCCCTGAAATTTGCTGTGCCATTGTGCATACATGGGGGAGTCTTTGCTGCTAAATGGATTGTGCAAGGTCCCACTATGGATGTAACACTGCCTGGGGGTCCTCAATATTGGACATACGATAAGAAAAGTATCCTCCGATTTTTTTTTAATTTATTTATTTTTTTCTTGCTAGCAATGAGGGTGGTAATCCCTTGATTCTGGAGATCAGACGCCCCCGACAAGACTGAACTGGGTAATAGCTCTAGACGAGATAAGACATATGGAGGAGCTTAGAGCTGGGGACGACACTAAATTCCCTGTTTTCCATGCCACATGGGAACCATGGCTACCCTTTCACAAGACGGCAGAATTTGATGGTTGGCTGGCTGACTGGCGGGGACCTAGCTAGTCGCTGAGAGGTCCAGGGGGTTCTAGGCGGTTAGAGGCATGAGGCGCCTATGTCTTTCACTCTGTGTTTTGTTTTTTTTTCTCTTTCTTTCCTCTCTGTCTCTCATTCTTCTCCCGCTCTTTCTTGCTCATCTTCCCGTTTTCTCTCCCCTCTGTTTAACAGGTTTCTTAGGATTTTATTATAGCATATTATCAACGGTTTTAAGCAATATGTCTTACGACGAAATAATGATTACGGGTTACAAAATAGTTTCACAACTCTTTTTATTACTGTGGAACATAAGAGAAAATTGAGAAAGGAATCTTAAACTTCTAGAGTAATCCTATTATAGGGTAATGTCATTAAAACAAAGAGATTTATACTGAATAGCTAAGATTTGGCGAGAAACGTATTAGATTTTTCTTTCCATAGGCCCTTAAGCATTGTTGACAATGTATCTTTGTATGCCTTGGAGTTGATGCTGGTTTATTGTGTGTATTGCAAAGTCTCTAATAAAAACACATTTTGAACTTAAAGGGGTTGTCCCGCGGCAGCAAGTGGGTCTATACACTTCTGTATGGCCATATTAATGCACTTTGTAATGTACATTGTGCATTAATTATGAGCCATACAGAAGTTATAAAAAGTTTTATACTTACCTGCTCCGTTGCTAGCGTCCTCGTTCCCATGGAGCCGACTAATTTTCGGCCTCCGATGGCCAAATTAGCCGCGCTTGCGCAGTCCGGGTCTTCTGCAGTCTTCTATGGGGCCGCTCGTGCAGAATGCCGGCTCTGTGTAGCTCCGCCCCATCACGTGCCGATTCCAGCCAATCAGGAGGCTGGAATCGGCAATGGACCGCACAGAAGCCCTGCGGTCCACGGAGACAGAGGATCCCGGCGGCCATCTTCAGCAGGTGAGTATGAAGACGCCGGACCGCCGGGATTCAGGTAAGCGCTGTGCGGGTTGTTTTTTTAACCCCTGCATCGGGGTTGTCTCGCGCCGAACGGGGGGGGGGGTTAAAAAAAAAACAAACCCTGTTTCGGCGCGGGACAACCCCTTTAACATTGGACATACGTGTCATAAATGGGGATCATTGGGACTTTCTATGGACATAATCCCTGTAAAGAAAACTATGGTCAGCCTCTTCCTAACCTGAAATGGTTGATAAAAGGGAGCAATAGATTTTTATCACCTGCACAGCTAATATAGAGAGGATAGAGTTTGGTGTAGAAATGCTGTAATTAATTGTAGTAATCACAATTCAGTTTTTCCTTCTTGCTCATTGTTCTCTCCAGGCTCTCGCAGAACAGTTAACTGCTGAAGAGCTGGATCAGGGACGTCTGTACCCGCCGCTGTCCAACATCAGAGAGGTCTCCATATGTATTGCTGTCAAAGTAGGTGCAATCTAATTCTCTGTGCTTCACTGAGTAGCAATGCTCAATGATCTAATTACTGTATATACTCGACTGTAAGCTGAGTTTTTCAGCACGTTTTTTTGTGCTGAAAAAGCCCCCCCTCGGCTTAGTCGAACCAGGGAAGGGTTAAAAAAAAACAAACCCCTCCATACTCTCCTCCCAGCCGGCGTCTGTGTGGCGAGCTGCTTGAATTTCTGTGTTTGCAGTGGCGGTACAGCGAGCTACTTGAATTCTTCCCGCTGTCATCACCCGCTGTCCTCTCTGCTCGGCTCTCCTCTCTGCTCGGCGCTGTCATCCTCTGCCGTCAGCGCTGTGTAAGTAATCACTGTGATCGGATTGTGCACCAGCCTATTCCACCCGTCGCTCAATCATTCAAAGCCAATCGGTGATTGACATTCACTGACTGGCTGTGAATGATCGAGCGCCGGCCAATCGCACGCACGCAGCTTTAGCATTCTGCCCGCTATTGTCTCCCTGCTTGGCATTTTAAATCCCCCACCATCAGCGCTGTGTAAGTAAGCACTGTGATTGGATTGAGCGCCGGCTGTGATTGGCTGGCGCTCGATCCAATCACAGCGCTTACTTACACAGCGCAAACAGATGAGAGCCGAGCAGAGAGGACGGCGAGCGATGACAGCCGTGAGAATTCAAGCAGCTTGCCACAGACGCCAGCTGGGAGGTGAGTATGGAGTTTTTTTTTTGTTTTTTTTTTACCCAGTATATACTACAGTATAGCTCGGATTATACTCGAGACAATAAGTTTTCCCAGTTTTTTTTGTGATGAAACTTATTGACTCTGCTTATACTCGGGTCGGCTAATACTCAAATATATACGGTATATAAAAGCTATAAGTTACGTTTTATTACACCATTACAGGTTATGTTCTTGTTGGAGAAGCTCAGTGTATTTTATATCTTGGGGTAGTTTTCTTTTTTTTTTTTTTTTATGTCTCCATATTTATTTTGTAAATTAATTTTGATGTGAGAACCCTAGTGGCAAATTAGATTTCCTTGCTTTAAAGGGGTTGTCTCGCGAAATCAAGTGGGGGTATACACTTCTGTATGGCCATATTAATGCACTTTGTAATATACATCGTGCATTAAATATGAGCCAAACAGAAGTTATTCACTTACCTGCTCTGTTGCTAGTGTCCTCGTCTCCATGGTTCCGTCTAAATTCGCTGGCAGCTTGCTTTTTTAGACGCGCTTGCGCAGTCCGGTCTTCTCCTTTCAGCACGAGCCGCTTCAGTGTGCTCGCCGCTACAGCTCTTCTGCGCATGCGCAGACGAGCTGTCACTGCTCGGGAGCGCGCTGGAGCGGCCATTCTGTACCATCCTCTGTTAGAGGAAGGTGCAGAGCCGTCCAGCTGTCCCGAGAAGCCGCCCAGCTGTCCTGCCGCCCAGGTAAGTGATGGGCCGGAGGGGGCTGCCGCTGGGCCGGAGGGGGCTGCCGCTGGGCCGGAGGGGGCTGCCGCTGGGCCGGGGGGGGGGGGGGGGCTGCACCGGTTACCTGCTGCCTGGCGGTGGGTGGGCTGCGCCGGTTACCTGCTGCCTGGCGGTGGGTGACTGTGTGCCGTGGTCGGCCGCGTTCAATCCAGGGGTCCGGTCGGCGGCTGCGGGGCGTCTGGTTGTCAGGGAGACACAGCTGGTAGCGTCTCGGGAGCGCGCACGTCGGGCTACAGCAAGCGATAGGAAAAGAGCTGGCGGCCATCTTGGGAAAATTTTTATAAGTTGCTGAAACGCTGGAACTGTAAGTACAAACCAGCTAGAAAAGTCATTTACAGGGGGGCTTAGTAATGTATGCTTAATTAGGGGGACTGGGCAAAAAAAAAAATTCACTGCTTCCTCGAGACAACCCCTTTAAGGCTCCAAACTACGTCATAAAATTAGTCACACTGTAAGTACTAATTCTGTATTATAAACCAGAGCTGCACTCACTATTCTGCTGGTGGAGTCACTGTGTACATACATTACTGATCCTGAGTTACATCCTGTATTATACTCCAGAGCTGCGCTCACTATTCTGCTGGTGGAGTCAACGCTGGTAGTGTCATTGGTTTTTAAAATGACTCTACTTATTGTGTAGTATATATCTACAATGTACTTGTTATACAAATAAACCTACACCCCCCTTCCCCCCCCCTTATAATGTATATCTTTAGATTTTCAACCGTTGTACCTCTTTTCTTCCAGGTGATGGAATTTGTATATAGAAATGGGATGGCCTTCCAGTACCCAGAACCTCTGGATAAGAACACTTACGTTCGCTCTAAAGTATGGAGTACGGAATATGACTCTTTCCTACCCGACGTCTACGACTGGCCTGAGCACGCATCAAAGCCTCTTAAAATGTTCTGACTTCGCCCTCACTCCTTCCCAAGCTTTTTATAATGCAAGTTTCATTTTTCACATTCAAGATGTTGGCAGTCTTCCTGTGCCTTGAACAGAAGTAATCTCCTATGCAGCAGACAAAGAAGCGTGTACTACATTCCTGCTTTCATGCCACCCACCTTACCTCCTACATGCCCCTAAAGGGACACAGAACTGTATGAAGGATCACATTTTTAATCTATGTTGCGTACTTTTTCAAAGTTACATATTCTTTGTGATGCCTTGTTTTATTGTAGGCCAGTGTTGTCAGCTGCACCTTTTATACCTCACACTTGTCTGCTTTATTTATCTCCCAGAAGCAGCGCCACCTTTGCCCATGGCCTGTGTCTGCTACTGCAACTTGGCCCTATTCAAGCAAATAGGGCTGAAGTGCCCACCAGACACGGCCCACTGGCTTATCTTTATGATTTGGTTTTGGGTATCAGTATTGGAATCTAACATCCATCCCTTTGCATTGATCTTATTACGAATGTGTGTTACCATTTGTATCGGACAATGTTGACCTTGGGGGGAGACTTCCAATTTAAAAGTCTCCAATTGTTAGTAAATCAGAAGATGAAGTGGCAGCCAAAGCTTGGTGATTTTATATGTTATTGCAGAGATATCAGCATTTTTCTGTTTTTCTTGTGGTAGCCCTTTTTGAAGGAATAACGGGAACTGCAGATATATTGTTTGTGATTTTTTGACTTGCTTCCTCAGAAAATGACAAGCATCTGCTGAACCTATTTATGGTTAGCAAAGGGACAATTTATTGCAAGCTAAACATTCCCAGATCCTTTAACCGTTCCTCATAGGACATGATTTGCAGACGGCTCACCATCTTGGTAACTCTTCCCTGAACTTGCTCCAGTTTGTCTGTCTTTTTTTTTTAAAGTGGGGTGCCCAGAACTGGACACAGTATTCCAGATGAGGTCTGACTAGGGAAGAGTAGAGGGGAATAATTACCTGACGTGATCTAGACTCTATGCTTCTCTTAATACATCCCAAAATTGTGTTTGCCTTTTTGGCTGCTGCATCACATTGTTGACTCATGTTCAGTCTATAATCTATTAGTATACCCAAGTCTTTTTTTGCATGTGCTGCTGCTTAGCCCAATTACTCCCATTCTGTATGTGCTTTTTTTTTTCATTTTCTTGCCCAGATGTAGGACTTTGCATTTCTCCTTGTTAAATACCATTCTGTTAGTCACTGCCCACTGTTCAAGCTTGTCTAGATCTTTTTGAATACTCTCCTTCTCTTCCCTAGTGTTAGCTAATAGAGATGAGCGAGCATACTCGCTAAGGACAATTGCTCGATCGAGCATTGTCCTTAGCGAGTATCTCCCCGCTCGGGAGAAAAGGTTTGGCTCCTGGCGCGGGTGAGAGGTGAGTTGCAGCAGTCATCAGGGGCAAGCAGGAGGAAGAGAGATCTCCCCTCTGTTCCTCCCCGCAGCTCCCCACCGGCAGCCGAATCTTTGCTCCCGAGCGGGCAGGTACTCGCTAAGGGCAATGCTCAATCTAGCAATTGCCCTTAGCGAGTATACTCTCTCATCTCTATTAACTATCCCTCCTAGCTTTGAATCGTTTGCAAATTTGATCAGTGTTTCCTCAATTCCCTTATCCAGATTATTTATAAAAATGTTGCATAACATGTGGTGAAAGGTTCTCTTTTAATTAGTGGTGAGCATACAGATTTAACATCCGCCACTCGTTATGTATATGGACCAACTTAAAGGCATATTCTGGTCTCAATGCATAATGGTTATTTCTTTATAGGATAAAGTTATACAATTTTCCAATATACTCTCTGCATCAATTCCTTGTGGCTTTCAAGATCTCTGCTTGCTGCTGTTCAATAGGAACCTTTTAAGCAACCCTCTGGTTTTATCCCAAAACCAGTCCCAGGACTGGAGAGGGCGAGTTGCATTTACTTGCAAGTATTCTTGTCTGCCATCCGATTCTCTAGTTTCAGGTCCCATTTTCGTCTGTCCAAGATGGCTGATGAGATCTTCTGATTACCTAGTCCCCATAGCTCATTGTTAGTGTTAGACTACATTGCACTAGGTCTACTTTCTGACTGACGCAAGCTGCTCATGTGATCAGCAGTGGCCAATCAGAGCAGTGCAGTGCGCATTAGCTACATAGAAAATTCTAGTGTCCATCTTAAAGGACCAGAACTGGCGGATCGGATGGACAACACAGAAGCGTAAATCCAGGTAATCTACTCCCAACCCCTCTGGTCCCAATACTGAATTTTGTCCTTTTAACCCTTTCCAGTCCACTGTCTGACCTGGGAAGACATTAGGGTTTAAGGCTGTACAGCTCCTATGTTGGAAGACATCCATCGGGGTTTTCTTACTGTGTATTGCTAGTCTCTCTGCTGTCAGAGCCTATCCAATGTGTCAATTCATGCAGTACTGGCTTTAGCCAGCATATAGCGCCATTGTATAACGGCAGAAAAAGAGTAAGACCCCTAGGAAAACCAGCATACAAATTGGATTGGAAAGGGTTAATCGGAGGGTCGCTCTCATTGTTTACTCTGTCCAGGCCATGTTATTTATCACTCCTGTGTCTTGTAACTAGCCGCACACGTGTCTCCATCACATGACCGGGGCAAATGAAGGTTCTTATTGAACGACAGCAAGCAGAGTTCTTCAAAACTGTAAACAATTGCTACAGACCGTATATCGGAGAATTACATATTTTGGTGTGGATTTCAACAGCAGAATTTTTCTCAGTGTATTGCGGGATATTTCGGTGTGTGTGAAAGCACCCTGATGTAAGGGCACTGGTCAGAACTTTCTGATCCATGTATGGAAATGTACATGGATATAAATTGTACTTTTTATTTTATGGAACTGTTGACATTTAGAGATTAGTATGGAATTAACGTAAATTGTTGGAGGGTATTTTTATTTTTTATTCTTTCAACTCATTAAGGACCAAGCACCGTAAATTTATGCCGCTTAGTCCTTGGCTTTAATCTTGGCAGATCGTAAAAAATACGACTCAGGAGTAAAGCTTATGCAAGGGAGCAGGAATAAGTCGGGCCCTTGGATGTTAGTCATAGCCAAGGACCCAGAGGAGAAGGTTCTTAACCTCTTCCGCCTTCTTTCTTGCTGGGTACAAAGCACTTAATGAGTGCTGTGTAATGAAGAGCGAAAGTGTCACTTCTACTATTTGCCCTAACTATCATGTCACTGCTGGGTGCGCCCTACCACAGCAGAGCTGCAGGGTCTTAGCAGACCCAGAGCAGCTCTGTTAGTGGCTACTGTCACTACTGGGACATGTTTTTCCCTGTAACTGGAGCTCCTATGGATACCCAAGCTACAGTGGAAAAGTGTGTGTGTGTGTGTGTGTGTGTGTGTGTGTCCCAGTGTCCCAGTGTCCCAGACATCTTATATATAACATTATGGGGAAATTAGAAACAAAATATATATAATGCCAACCAAAATCGTTGCCATATGCAAATTTATATATCAAAACGTGTGTGTGGGATTAAAACTTGAAGTTTATTTTAGCGTAAATATACCAATTTTAAAAATAAGTATGGGAATGGGTTCCTCGTTTCAGATTTTTACCCCTAATAGAACTAAAAACGGGGAGAAAAACTTTAGTGAGAAAAGATATTGAAAAAAAAAAAGCCCTATATGCCACAGAAAAAAAAAAGCTGCCAAAATAATTCTGGCAACTGGAAAAAATAAAGCTGTAAAATCGCCACATGGGTAAAATCTCCGAAAGTGTCTTGTCCTTAAGGGGTTAATGAAAATGGCTTCTTTGGTTGGAATCTCTTTAAGAGTATTATTATTGGGGACTGTGACCCCTGGTATTCGTCGCCTATGGCCTAATAGGCCTGTTACTATATCATAGAGGTATTTAGTTCTCAGGGACGTTTCTATAAGTTGTGAGGAAAACTTTCTGTAATTCTTCTATTGTGTTTTTTAAATACTGATTAGAAACTAAGAAGAAATGGCTGAAGGTTCCGGCACCTCGTTGATGTCTGTTCGGTGCTTAACCTTTGCTTTTTACGTCCTTTATTTGTATTGGTAATTATGAATAAATGATATACTGCCTCACCTGTGTAATCTCTAAACACAAAACTAATTAGTTTCTTCCACTCTCTGTTTCTGTTTTTTATGTCAGTCTTGTACTGAAAGTCTGAGTCTGCAAAACGGTATGAAAACGGAAAGGAATAAAATAATAGAAAAAGAGTCTATGAAGTTGTTTTTAATAGTCCTCGGGTGAGGAGCATGCAGAAAGGGGGACAGTCCAGCATTTAGATGCAATGCTGGGTCTGACCATGGAGGGGAAAGATTCCCCCTTTAGTTTTTAAGTCCCTCTGAGTCCCACCTTCGCCGTCAACCTCATAACATCTCCTGAAGACTGGCTGAGGAGATGTGCAGATCTACTGGATGGAACCTCAATTTTAACATTTCAGTCATGTTTTCCTAGGAGGCATATCATGAATTTACCTACAAGTGAATACCAAATATGATATGTAACAGATGATTAACTTCACTGGTGTGGGTTCTGGGGGTCACACAACGACAGGAGTGAATGCACAGAGTTCGGGGTACACTCATGGTCTTGAAAATATAATTGCTATTGAGCTGGGGCCTTCGAAAGACCCATAATCACCATTATTTTTTTATTTGTCCCATCTCAGTGGAGGGGAATCGCAGACAGCAGGTTTGGAGGATGCGTATTGGGGGTGGGGGGCAGGTAGACAATTGGATCTTCTGCAAAGGGATAATTTCATTATCACTACAACAAAGGGGAAAAGATTTAGTATAACTTGCAGTTTATTCATTTTATATCTCTGCACATTCTAAGCTGAGCAGTCCAAGGGGCAGTCCTAGCAGTGGTTGACAGCCCTCTGTGTATGACTATACATACTGAAACAAACAGCACCAGATGGACCTCATGGGGTCAGTTCGACTTCCATCTGCCCGATGGCATTTTCCTGGATAAAATAATGCAGCATGCTGCGCTATTTTGCCTCACATCCACACCGGAAGCTCAGGACTTGGTCTCCAACATAGATGTGGGTATAATTTAATGAAACCTCACCATGCACAATAGAAATGGCTGAAAGGCAAATTCCGCTCTGCTACATCTATGTACTACAATGGAATACTGGGTGAATGCGGGACTTGGAGTCTCTCAACAGGCACTTGGGTACATTGATTTTTCTTTCCTCTCTAGTTTTACAAGGACCTTTTTGAAGACACCTGGATATCAGCCAAGCAGCAGAGATAGTTTCCTACATTGTCGTATGTATTGACTAACTAGCTGCTTGTTCGCGACTTCGTCAGTGTGGAATTTTTTAAAATCTAATCTGTGTTTTGCGGTATAGTTCTGAGAGACCCGTGACGGTCAGCATCTGGGTTACGGTGAACCTGAGATTGCTCCAATGTTTGTGTAGCTCTGACGTGTGACACTCATAATCTAAAGTCCAACTACTCTAAGAGCAGCTTGTCTTTCAGCTTGTTGATGCCTTCTTTCTTCAGCATAGTCATCAGATTCTTGGTTTCTAGTAATTTTAGCTCCATGGCGCTCCATGGCACCGAGCTGTACATTGCTTCCCTCCTGCCCATAAATCACCCATCCCGCGCACCCCAATCTGCTAACGCATTCAGACTTCACGCCGCTCTAATATGAACCTCTCATTGCTGCCTCCAGGACCTCTCCAACTCAGCACGGGTCCACGCTCTACTCCAAGACATCCAAACAACCCCCAACACACAACTTCAGACGCACCTTAAAAACGCACCTCTTTAACGCCACAGAACGTAAGGTTATGTCATGGCAGCATGGTACTTAATGTGACCGGATGTAACCTTACGTCATGTGGATGGTGCGGGATAGGAAGTGAGCCCATGGTAGTGGGAGCCCCCTGTTACTGATAGCCTGCTTCCGGCTGCAACAGCAGGGTTACATAAGAACCGTGACCCCTGCTATTAACCCTCTACATGCTATGATCTATGCATATCATGGCATGTAAAGGGTTCACTGAGGGAGGGTGCTCCCTCTGACGTTATCGGATCCCTGCAATATAATTGTGGAGGGCCAGATACTGGTGTCCTAACCTGCCACTGCCTATTATCGCTATTACAAGCGATAAAGCATTGCAGTACATAAGTCCTGCTGTACTTTATCATAGCTGCTATGGATCAAAAAAATGGCAGAATTGATGCGTTTTCCCTCCCTGCTCTCAAAAAAAATAATGCATTGTACAATTTTTTTTATTTATGTGCACCTAAAAATGGTACCAATAAAAACTACAGTTCGCCATGCAAAAAACAAGCCCTTATATGGCCGCGTCAAGGGAAAAATAAAAATGTTATGGCTTTTGAAAAGTGGAGATGAAAATCCCCCAAAAAATCATTGTCATGTCTTAAACCCCTTAGTGACTAAGCCAAATTTTGGAAATCTGACATGTGTCACTTTGACATAGAATAACTCCGTAAAGGCTTTACATATCCAAGTGATTCTGACATTGTTTTTTCGCCACATATTGTACTTCATTTAGGTGGTAAAAATAGTCAGAATTTGTGTATATTTATTAAAAGTGCCAAAATTGGGAAAACTATGTGAAATTTTCAACTGTAATTTCTCAAATATGTGCAAACATACCGTACAAACTTTTGTTAAACTATATAGTTCCATCTATTTACTTTATTCTGGACGCACATTTGAAAAACTTTCGCTTTTTTTTAACCATTAAGGAGACGTACAAATTTAACATTAATTATCAACATTTTGAGGAACACTTTCTTTTCCTGCACCAAGCCAAGATTGCAAAGGCTCACAGGTGTCAGAAAGATAGATACCCCCACAAATTACACCATTTTAAAACTACACCCCTTAATGTATTCACTGAGGGGGTCAGGAGAATTTTGACCCCACACTTTTTTTCCCCAGGAATTAATACAATTTAGAGGAGAACAAAATAAGGTTTTCATATTTTTGTAAATGTCATTTTTTTTTTCTATAGTGCACATGAAAAGGAGGATTTACACCCCAAAATAGATCGCCCCATTTGCCCTGTGTGCAGAGACATACCCATTGTGGCCCTAATTTTATGTTCGAATGCACAACTGGGTCCAAACCGAAAGGAGCAACCGGTGGCTTTCAGAACAGACATTTTGCTTGAAAGTGTTTAAGGACCACTTGTAGAGCCCTCGAGAGGCAAAACAAGAGGATTCTCACAAATGACCCCATTTTGAAAACTAGACCCCTTAACGAATTCATCTAGGGGTGTACTGCGTATTTTGATCCCACAGTTTTTGAATGAATCTAAGCAAAGCTGAAGGAAAAAAATTGCAATTTCATTTTTTGGTCCTTTTAAAAAAAATGTGTTTTTTTTTTTGTACAGCACACTTATGAATGAAGACTTTCACCCCAAAATGGATACCCCTGTTGTCCTGTGTTCAAAATATGTACCCATTGTGGCCCTAATCTTATATCTGGATGCACAACGGGGCCCAAACCAAAAGGAGCATTGAAGTTCAACTGTTTTTAACTTTTACGTGATCGCCATTGTCTGTTTGCTAACAGCGATCACGTGACCATGGACCACTCATCGCAGCCCTCGGTTACTGCTCCAGGCTTTCGGCTACCTTTAATAGCCAGAAGCAAGAAGATTTTAAATTTCCAGGGCCTTCTCCAGCTTCTGGGCTTGTGTTCACCATTTTGCCAATGGCCGCATGCGCCGAAGTTGGAGAAAGGTCTGCAGATAAAAATCCCATCAGGGGACATAGCCGGAGGCCTTAGGTAAGTAATTTCCCCTCCCCTCATGGATCGGATCCATGAGGGGAGATGAAATTCTAACTTTTTAAAACTTTTACATGATTGCCGTAATCCATTGGAAAGTGGTGACCATGTGACCAGGGACCACGTACTGCGGGCCCCCGTGAAATCTCCAGGCTGTCGGCTATGTTTGGTAGCGAGGAGCAGGGAGGTTTTTAAATTACCCGGGTAATCTGCAGCTTTTGCGCAAGCGTCTGCTATTTTGGCCATGGCGCGTGCGCAGAAGCTGGGGTAAGGTCTGTGAATAAATCCGAGGGCCTTAGGTATGTAATTTCTTCCTCCCTCACCCATATGCTCCGTGAGGTGAGATGAAACTTACTTTAAACCCTTTTTTTTTTTTTTTTTTTTTTTACATGATCGCTGTTATCCATTGGATAACAGTGGTCATGTGACCGGGAACTGCATACAGCAGCTCCTGGTGACATCTCTCTGCTCCCAGCTACACATGCTAGCGCACATGCGCAAAGAAGACATAAGCTCCTGGAAGGACCAGCTCGCCGCAGAGCATCGCATAGAATGGCAGTGAGTATTTTCACCTTGGCTCATGGATTGGATCCATAAGGGGAGGTGAAACTTTTAACTTTATTTTACTTTTATGAACTTTTCCATGATCGCTGCTATCTATTGAATAGCGACAATCACGGCCTGGGGACCGGTCACTGCAGTCCTCGATTACCTCTCCCACTTACCAGTTACCTTTAGTAGCTGGGATGCAGGAGATTTCAAATGTCCCACGACGAGTCGGTCTTCAGTGCATGCGTCGCCATGTGTCCTTTGGCGCGCATGCGCAGAAGACTGCCAAAGGTCCTTTTTGAACCAAATCGTCGCTGGACATCGCGGAGGACGGGGGTGAGTAGTTTCAGTGCCCCTCATGGATGCGACTTATTGTCACTTTCTATTTACTTTAATGCAATCAGTGCTATTTTTTGGATAGCGCTGATTGCATGACTGGAAAGGGGGGCTTCCTGCGGCCCTCCATGACAGCTCCAGGTTGTTGGCTACCTCCAGCAGCTGTCAGCATGGAGGTGTCACGTCCACAGCTGAGGTCATACTATGCAGCGCTCCCCCTCACTTCCTCCGAAGGATTCCCACTGTTAGTGCTCCCTGGCTTCCGGTTCCTTGTGGCCTGTAGTAGGCCTCACCTGACCAGGATGCTAAGAACCAGAAGCTGAGAAGCACTGTCTGTAGGAAGCCTTTCGGAGGAGGAGATGGGAAGCACCGCATAGTATGAAATGAGCAGCGTATCCGCAGTTGATTTCCAGTCAAAATCTGCACCAATGTTTTTTTAGATGCCGAATTTGCTGCGTACATTCTGCAATGTTTCCGCTATGTGTAAACATCTGCTAAGTCAGCTTGAGTTATGCTGCCACGTGCAGAGTGGCCTTAGTAGTAATAGTGTCCTGTATATCAGCCCCAGCACTAATAGTGACCTCCACAGTACCCCAGTAGTATTAGCGCTCCCCTATACCAGCTCCAGCAATAATAGTGAAATCTCTGAGAAATCTCGTCCACATGGCTGGCTACTCGCGGCATTAGCGACCGCAGGCGGATTTGCTGCGGCAAAGTTCCGGACGGAATTTCCGCGGTATATCCGCCCCATGTGAGCCCAGCCTTAATGTATATGGTTACGGGTTTCTCTGCTGTTTTGAATCGTGACCGTTAAAAATTCCTCATTGACGTTGGCTAATTGATGGTTATATAATGTAGTTCATCACTGCAGCACAGTTTAACCCTTTCTGATCCAACGTTGGACGCCTTCCAACATTGTGAGCTAGCTTTTACAGCTCTGATTTCAGAAGACATTCGACAGGGTTTTTTTTTTTTTACCGTGTTTGCTCGACCGGTCTGTCATGTTACCTGTTGTAGCACTGGCTTTAGCCAGCAGATAGCGCTGGCTGCTTCTCAACAGAAGTAAGCAGGTGTAGAAAAATTGGATTCACAAGGGTTAACTCCTTCGAAACCAGATATTTTTTTTTGTAGTTTTTTTTTTTTTACCCCCAACTTCCAAGGACCAGAACTTTATTTTATTTTTATATATTTAAACAGGTCGTCCCTAAACAGAGTGATTCCAAATATGTGTTTTATCATTTGTTTAGATTTTTAAAGATAAAAAGCCTTTTTTTTTTCCTTTAAAACTTTTTAATATATATTTATAACTGCTTTAAAAAAAATGTAAACATTTTTTTAAACATTTTTTTTTCTTTCTATGGGGGACTTAAATTTGCAATCATATATACTATAAACTGCAATGCTGCAATATTGCAGTGTAGTAATAGGTATCCATGCATGACAGCCGTGGGAGCATATTTTAGACTATGGGTTGCCACCTTGTGCTTTATTCCCTGTGCGGAATGCTGAGGTACGGATGGAGCTCCCCTTTCTGGCTGACTGTTTAGTGGCAGTGGCAGCTTTAACCACCGCATCTAGATCGTTAACTGGCATTATTGGAGCTGGCTCTGATTATGGCAGTTGGTGGCCACTCCATACCCCCTTTGTGACCGCATGATGTATATTTACGTGATGCGGTCAGGAAGGGATTAAATGCTTCCCTTCCAGTTTTATCTTGCTTCATTATCCTATCATGAAGAGTTCTGCAACCTTCTAATATACTTTGTATTTCAATCCCTTAATGTTTTCAGGATCTCTGCTTGCTGTCGGTGATTGGGAACATTCACGGATAACTCAAAATTTGTACACACCCAGTATTTCTCAAGGCTGAGAGTTTGCTACCGTTAAATCCGGTCTAGACAATCCTGCCTGCGCAAAACATCTTGGACAGTAAGGGACCTTGCACACGGGATGCAGTAGAATTACGCCACAGGATGCAGCCAAAGCCGCAGCTACAGAACTCTACACCAAAATCTGCAGGTCTAATTGCGGATTTTGATATGGAATTGCAGGCAGGTTTTAAGCCATTTTTATTTCCATATCAAAATCCACAGCTATCCCGCGCATTTTGTTGCGGACTTTACAGTGTCCTGCAGTGCGTCGGGTGGCCTATTCCGCCCTGGTTAAAAGGTCCCTTAGGGGTTTGATGTGGGACACACCTCAGTGATCATCAGGAGCCTTGTTTTCCTCTTACTTCCTCCTATCTTGTTTCTGCTGCTCGGTGAGTAATGTGTGTTTGTGTGTCACCATCCAGACACGTGTGATCCTAGTTTCTAGGTTCCACGTGACTGTCAAAAGCAGAAATTGCATGTAATGTATATCAACCACTGCGGAAACAACAAGCCGCCTATTCCACACACACAATGATCCCAGTAAGCAGAAGTCCTTGTGTAACTCTATATGGCCCCATTATAGTTGCTTGTGTTTATGGCTTGTAAGTTCCCATTTTTAACTTCCTTCATGACGTTCTGGGTGGTTTCAGTGACCTTTTGGAGTGAAAATATTCGAGATACAGTACACGGTGATGTTAAACAGTTACGTTGGATGACGAACTACAGAGATGACAAGCTTTCTCAGGGTCACCATTAGTCATGCGTCATTAGTGGAATAAGTCGGTATGAGGCCGATTTCACAAAAATCATCATGAGCATCGGGATGATCAATTTTGACTTCCATTAAAGTCGAGGGGAGTAAAAATGAGGTTCATTCATTTGCCCTCTAGAAGGACCCTAATGCAGCCAAAAAAAATCAAAGTTGCATGGGAATGCAGCCACATAGCTGGGGAACACGATGCTTCTCCCAAAAACTGGTGTACAGTGGTGTAGGAGTCAATCATAACAGAGGGGTGTCACTGAAAACAAAAGAAGGCCCACATAGGGTCTTCTAGATCAAAAATTGTGCCAAGGGAGAAAACAGGTGTGCTGCTTGTTTGCACACTTTATGCCATTGCTTTTAAAAAGGACAAATTCTACCAGGTAAACAGAACAGCCGAGCCCGGACCTACTCCAAGCAACTGCTGTAGAGCTACAGATGTTTCTTGTGCTTTAGAAACTTTTTGTTTTGGGAGTAGGAGGGGACAGACAAGGATAAATGTCCTACAACTCTTGGAGGTACCATGAAACGTGGACCACCACTTTTGGCTTTACATACCACCTGCAGGACATTGCCCCAGTGTGCTGTTAAGTATATGTAATGCCCCTGGCCATGCTTGCTGGACCGTGTGCCCGTGGTCAGGTGCACTATGCCACTCATAGCCAGGGACGCATAATCATTCATACGGCAGACACATAATCATTCACACGGCAGCGCAGGGACAGCTTTTTGGGCAAAGAAATGGTGGCTGAGTATATAGTACTGCCAGTTCCTACGGAGCATCACATTGCAGAAGGTGTTTGTGTCCATTAGCCTGAAGAGCAGAATTTACATTGCAAGCAGCCATGCAATGCTGGCGTTCAGGCTCTGTGCTCGTGGATGGTTGAGGTGGTATTTTTTTATGTTCCCTTGGGGTTGGGGGCTGGATGCTGCCCTGGGACAGGTGAAATATAGGATAGATGTCAATGAAGGCTGTGATGACGGTGGCGACTCAACTTCTGCTCTCCTTTTCCCTCTCCCGGATCTGAAGCCTGCAGCTCGATTGTCAAAGGCCTGAAGTAGGCATGTTACTGCCCCTACACAAAACTGCCTCTCTGTGCTCAGAGGCTACTGCATGACCAGGGAAGGAGATGGAGGAAGAGGGAGCAGGATGAGGCTGACTCTTCACCCTCTGACCCAGGTGGGCTCTGTTAGACAGCGGGTGGTGGGAGTTCATGTGACTGTTCACACATGATGTGCTGTAGTAATGTACGCTCTTGCTTCATTTTAAACACAGCCAATGTTGCAGATGACCACTCTTTTGTCGTCCTGTGTGGTTTCAAAGAATGCCCAGGCTGCATAAGTCTTGTGAACAGACCTAGCTGGTGGGGGCACTACCCTTTTGTTTTTCTGCGTCACCCTACTTGCTGCCTTGGCAGGGTGCTGTCCCACAATGCCCACCTCTTCCTCCTTCCCCTGTGTCCTATCATCATGACTCTCCCTGCCTCTCCATGTTAGATCGAGTACTTCATCATCTTCCACCACCTCTTCCTCTTTGTCCTTCTTCTCCTCCTGAGTGGATTCTATGTTACAGTGAGCATCGGAAGCTAGCAACTCCGTTACTACATCCAACCCTGAGTATACATTGCCTATGGAGGGCTGATTGTGTGCACTGACCCACCTTCCTCTTCAGTGCATCCAATGTCTTGGTCTTCTCCCTCCCTGTTTGGACTGCCCGGTTAAAAAAACAAAGAAAAACTTTTTTTGCACACTTTCCCATGGACTGCCTATCACTGGGTAAGACATAGCGGCTCTCAGTAATGGTCCCCGGAGCAGGCGTGAGCGGCGCTTTAAGTATCTGTTCCTACTCCTGTTAAGTACTAGTTGTAGCTGAAAGGCTAATAGCAGCTGCAAATCAACAGTTGAATCTGAGTTTTAACTTGCAGCAATGGTGCAGATTTTGCGGCAGAAATGCTGCGGATATTGCCGCAGCCATAGCACTTCTGCTACATGTGAACGCACCCTAAGGCCGCTTTCACACGGCTGTGAAAATTGTGCTTTGTGAAACACACCATATGAGCCCCATTATTTTAAATGAGATCATATAGGTGAGCGTTCTTTTTCCTGCATGGCATCGTGGTGCGGGAAAGATTGCAGCATTGCCTATCTTTGGGAGTTCCCTTCAAATGCATCAACCATTGTTTTTAATTGGGCCGGAAAACACATTGCATGGCGTACAATGTGCACATAAGTGTGGTGCGAGGCTTCCCATTTTTTTACAGCAAAATGCCTCATATACGCTGGTCCATCGCATGTGCAGGAAGTGATATCGGCAGTGCGTAGGGAGCTTAAAGCAGATTACTTTTGGCACAAGTCATGTAGAATGCGGCAGCTTTTTGGCGGGAATTGAGCCATAATTCTATTCTTAGATGTGTGACCTGATTGACCAGTTATATTGCTGCTCTGTTTATCACACGATGACTCAGTCTCTCCTTTCCTAACAGGGTCTGATATCAGTTATGACGTCGAATATATTATGTTGTACAGCCTTATTCACTGTTTCAGAGACATAAACAAGCTTCTGTTTTGGGGATGGAATTACACCACAGGAAGCCGTCAAATCTGAAGCTGCGGAATTCCGCACCAAAATCTGCAGGTCTAACTGGAAACTTTGATGCGGAATTGCAGGCAGATTTTAAGCCATTTTCAATTCCCATCAAGATCCACAAGTGGCCTACGGATTTTGGTGCGGAATTTACTGCGTCTTGCGGTGCGGCGCATTCTATCCCGTATGAAAGGTCCCCTGTGGAAGTTCCCTGTTCGGTGTGTATCTACTGATTCCAGAAAAATGTTGCTAATAAGAAATTACTACTTTTGGACAGATCTGCTTTAACCCTTTTAGGCCTCATTAGAAGGGTTCTGATGAGCAGTGTAAAGCATCATGGTTACAGCGCCTCTGCTCTGTACGACTTGAACTGCAGTGACCCTGAAAAGAAAATATGGACTCCTCTAGTAGCAGGACCTCCCTCCATAGATTATCTCATCATCAGGGACCCATTGTGTGCCAAGGGGTTCACCAGACCAAGCAACTCCTTTAAAATTACACTATTGCACTCTGTTCAGGCAAATGGAAAAGGTATCTAATTAGAGTGGAGGGAGTAATCCTCATGAGAGAAGTCAGGAGACCCTTAGGGTGGATTCAGACGACCGTATATCTGCTCGGTTTTCACGCCGAGCCGATATACGATGTCCTCATCTGCAGAGGGGAGGGGATGGAAGAGCCAGGAGCAGGAACTGAGCTCCCGCCCCCTCTCTGCCTCCTCTCCACCCCCTCTCCGCCCCTATGCAGTATTTGCAATGAAAGGAGGTGGGACAGGGGTGGGGCTAAGTTCTGAGGAATTAGCCCGCCCCCGTCCCGCCTCTCCCCATTGCAAATAGTGAAGAGGGGTGGAGAGGAGGCAGAGAGGGGGTGGGAGCTCAGAGCACTGCTCCTGGCTCTTCCAGGCTCGCCCCCTGCAGAGAGAGACGATGTATATCGGCTGGGTGTGAAAACCCAGCCGATATACGTTCGTCTGAATCTAGCCTTAAAGTGGTTTTCTGGAATGGAGGGAAGGCCATCAGTATCTAATTGGTTGGTAGGCGTCTGTTAGGACAAACAAAACTATTTGCTATACGATGTGTTTCTGGAGTCCAAATTCTTAGTTAGAGGATAAGCCAAGCTTGGGAAATAACTCTCACCACAACACCACTTAGCGTGATCAAAGTTATCTGTTTATTGATTGACAGGCAGCAGTCTTTATAGAGGCACATGCTTCCATTACAATAATTCAAATCCATTATAATTCGTTTATTATCATTGATTGATGAAACATAAACACAATATGAATATGCAAAATAAGGAATTTAACATCTAAGTTGCCAGGCAAACCCAACGCAAGCGCAGAAGAATTATACATGATTACCTTCTTGGAACATAAAAGTACATTAATTATAAACAAGCTGTTTACAGAGTAACTGAAGAACAGGGCACAATGACCCAAGACATTCAATCTAGGACCTTGGAATGTTCTAATCATTGAGGTCTTTTTTTATTCTTCAATACATTTGAGAAAATCGTCTAAAAGGAAAAGTGCAAAACATTGACACAGACTATATGATACAAAATTGAAGGAGCATACTATAAGACTGCGAAGGGAAAATGGAGTCATATTCATTTCACTAACTGGTCCAACTCCAGACACCCCAGCAGATCAGCTGAATGACGTCTGGGGCACTTCAGTAAGCACTATGTTCCCTTTATTGTTTACCCAGCACAGCACCATACATTAGATTGTGGCTGTGCTATGTACTGCAGCTTGGTTTCATTCACATGAGTGAGCTGTAGTACCAGGTACAGGCAAAACCGAGCTGTCCCTGTACAAGAACTGTAATTGCAGCCATAAAGATAGTCATCAAGCTTTTCCAGAAACAGATATAACCAAGAAAGAGCTGAATTAAGATCTCTTTTAACCCCTGCTCGCATTGTGACCTAATAGTATGTCAAGGGCCTCAGCTAGATGCTACACTGTGATATAACAGGACTATGTCTGTGTGATCACTGCAAAAGACTGATGGTGATCAACACTGGGACTCCCTTTGTAACGTCTGGGGTCAGAGAAACCGCTTATCCATGTTAGTCAAGCTCTTGGATGCTGAAGACAGTAGCAACCACAGCATCTGAGGAAGAAAACACCTTATGTTACCTAATCTGTTCCTCACAACATGCTGAGTACCAATGGGTTGCCTTGATAGCACGGCCTAATAGATTGCCGTTCAGTTTATTGTGGAGTCCCCAGTGGATCTACAAAGAATTGAATAAAGTTTATTTAGGAAAAAAAGTGTTCACAGTAAAAAGAACAATTAAAACCATTTAGGTTTTATTTTGCAAAACTGTTAGTTGATCTATCCTCTGTATAGGTCATCAACAATTTATCGGTGGGGGTCTGTCACTCAAGATGACACCTGATCGGCTGTTTGCCCTTCCGCCATCAGAATGGACAGAGCTGGAAGCAGATAGCACTGTCCATACTGCAGTGGCCCAGTTTGGTACTGTAGGTGTAAGGCTCTCTGAATGCCGTAACGCACACAAAAAACAATGTAAAAAAAATTCTGGAGTTCTTAACTTCAAAATAGGCCTGGTCTTTAAGGGGTTAAAGAGTGTTTATGATTAGTTTATTGCTTGTTTGATGTAAGAAGTGACTTTGACCTGCTGGTTAGTGTATGTGTATAGTTACTGTAACTATGTATCAGCTCTGTATTGGGAGAGTGTTGGCATCACCTGCTGTGTGGTTGTGCTCACACTGAGTTGGGAAGGGGGGGGGGGGATTACTGTTTGTTGTGTAACCCTTTCATAACCAAGGCTCATTAATATTCATGTGACCAGGTCATATTTTGCAGTTTTGGTATCCCCCCCTCAAAAAGTCATAACGTTTTTTTTATTTTTCCGGTAACATATCTGCGTATATGAGGGCTTGTTTTTTGTTAGACAAGTTGTATTTTTCAATACTACCATTTAATGTATCATATGATGCACTGCAAAACTTTTAAAAGTTTCTAAGTGGAGTGAAACCGAAAAAAAAGAAAATACAATTACATCATGGGAGGGTGGTGGTGGTGGTGGTGGGGGGGTTACGGTGTTCATGGTGCAGTAACAATTACATGTAACTTTGGTATGATTACATCTCTTTTATTAAGTACTGCTTAAAAATATAAAATTCCTTTAAAAAAAAAAAAAAAAAATTGCGTCACCATCTCCGCAGTGTAAAAGCGCCCAGCGGTAGCAGCTGCATTGACTCCTATGGGAGCCAATGACAGCTGCAGGAGAAGGGAGGTGGGAGGGAGTTTAGCAGCATGGCTGTAAACTCCACCCCTTTTCTCTTCTCTCCATCCCTTGCCGCTGTTTACAATGGGAGGGGTGGAGCTGAGCCCCGCCTGCCCTATTGCAAACAGCGGCAATGGGCTGAGCAGGGCGGGAGCTCAGCACACTAACTCATGCCGTGTCCCGCCTCCTTCTCTTGCAGAGAGCCGTCAAGGGGGAGGGAAGGGCTGTCTCCCCCCGCCCAACAACGTATACGCCGCCCATGTGTCACGCGATAGCATATATCGGACGGACATTTTCCCAGCCGGCTGATATACGCTCATGTGAATAACCCCTTAGCCTCAGTAGGGAACTCGAATTCGCGGTCATTTGATCGCTTACACAGTATAAATGCAATTCAATAGTATTGCATTATATTGTATCTTAACAGGCTTCCTATTAAAGACATGCCACATGCACATCTTAATTGGCAAACAATAGTGACAGGACTGGGCAATTTTATTACATCTAGGGCATTCCGGAAATTAAGTCGCGACTGACTGCGACATTTAAATGCCATTGTCAGAATTGTGTATGTGGGCCTTTAAAGCGGTTGTCCAGGGTTAGAACCATGGCTGCTTTCTTCCAAACAGAGCACCACCCTTGTCCATAGGGTTGTGTATGGTATTGCGTCTCAGCTTGAAGTGAATGGGAGCCGAGCTGCAATACCAGACACAACTCATGGACAAGAGTGGTGCTGTGTCTGGAAGAAAACAACCCCTTTAATATCAAAGGACACAGCAAGTCGATATGCTACAAGGATGGCCCACTGATTTTAGTAGGTGTCTTGTAATATGTCAATGTGGGTAGCATGGTGGCTCAGTGCATAGCACCATTGCCTCGCAGGTTCAAATACCACCAAGAATAACATCTGCATGGAGTTTGTGTGGTTACTCCAGTTTCCTCCTCTACTCCAAAAACATATAGATTGTTAGCCACAATGAGCGCAGAACCCATAATATCAAATCATGTAATATGCATGTGCTATATAAATCAAGGCGATTATTATTAAAGGGGTTTTCTGAGTTACTGTGGTGCCAGACTGCCATTTCAGTAGTCCGCATCCACGGCATCTTGACAGGCAACGTAAACCTGTCACTTGGACTTCCAACGTAGAAGCCCGGCAGGTTCATGGGACGTCACTGATGACATCCCTGCCAGGTCTTCTATTAGCTGCAGCGGTCATGTGCTTAATTACCCAATATAATTAGAAGACCGGAGGACCAGAGCTGGCGGTGAGGAGGTAAGTATTTGTTTCTTTTACAATATCTATACCTTGTGCCCCCAAAGTTTTTTTTTTTTTTGTAAATCCGTTTTTATTGGTTTTCCAAACTTACAAGGTAATCAGAAGCATTAAATCAGTAATTTATATGCCTTAATAAACATTAGCAACTTTCTCAGGCTGTTTCCTCACCAAGGTTTCTGCGCAACAAAGCGCCTGGTGCATCAGCCGTCAACGTAGAGACCTCTGCTAGGTTGTATCGAGTTGATGGCTATTTATGTGCACCGCCACCAGTGAGGTGGTAGCGGTCTGGTGCGGTGAGGCACAGTCCGAGGCTACAAACATGAATCTTGAACCTTATAACTTTACTATAAAGACATAGGGGGGGTGGGGGTGAGAGGGGGGGGCTAAGGTGAGAGGGGTAGGGGGGATACGGGGAGGGTAAGGGAGAGAGGTGGGGTAGCTGGTGTGAGAAAATATATTTAAAGCTGACCTTAAATTCTCGTACCTCCTATCCTCCTGCCGTGTCCTCTCCCGGCTGCGCCCGCGTCTTAGCCAAGTTAAATCCTCCAGCTCAGGGCGTTGCTTGTTGTCTCTATTTAAACAGAGGCTGCAACGGTTGACGTCCTATGAACTTGGGATTCACCGTCTGGGGTCTATCCAGGTGGGGTTTTTGATCAGGGGGGTGATGCGACCTGATATTGGGTGAGCATGTACTGCGTGATCCAGGGCTCGCATCTTATCTTATTTAAAGGAGATGTCTCGAGGAAGCAGTTAATTTTTTTTTTTGCCCAGTCCCCCCCATTAAACATACATTACTAAGCCCCCCTGTAAATGACATTTCTAGCTGGTTCGTACTTACCGTTCCAGCGTTTCAGCAACTTATAAAAGTTTCCTCAAGATGGCCGCCGGCTCTTTCCCCGTCGCTCGCTGCAGCCCGACGTGCGCGCTCCCGAGACGCCGCCAGCTGTGTCTCCATGGCAACCGGACGCCCCGCAGCCGCCGACCAGACGCCCCGCAGCCGCCGACCAGACGCCCCGCAGCCGCCGACCAGACGCCCACCGCCAGGCAGCAGGTAACCGGCGCTAGCCCCCGGCTCCCCAGCGCTAGACCCTCAGCCCAGGTGAAGGCCCCGGAGCCCAGCGCTAGGTTCCGGAGCCCAGCGCTGGTTCCCCCGGCCTAGCGGCAGCCCCCCCCCGGCCTAGCGACAGCCCCCCCATCGCAGCGACAGCCCCCCCGGCCTAGCGCTAGTTCCCCCGGCCTAGCGGCAGCCCCCCCCGGCGCAGCGACAGCCCCCCCGGCGCAGCCCGGCGCAGCGACAGCCCCCCCGGCGCAGCCCGGCGCAGCGGCAGCCCCCCCCGACCCATCACTTACCTGGGAGGCTTCTCGGGGCTGCTGGGCTGGGCTGGGCTTCTCCGCTGGGCAGCTCCAGTTTCTGCACCTTCCTCTAACAGAGGATGGTGCAGAATGGCCGCTCCAGCGCGCTCCCGAGCAGTGACAGCTCGTCTGCGCATGCGCAGAAGAGCTGTAGCGGGGAGCACACTGAAGCGGCTCGTGCTGAATGGAGAAGACCGGACTGCGCAAGCGCGTCTAAAAAAGCAAGCTGCCGGCGAATTTAGACGGAACCATGGAGACGAGGACGCTAGCAACGGAGCAGGTAAGTGAATAACTTCTGTATGGCTCATATTTAATGCACGATGTATATTACAAAGTGCATTAATATGGCCATACGGAAGTGTATAACCCCACTTGGTTTCGCGAGACCACCCCTTTAAGCTTAGTTTAGCTGCCTCCAAGGGGACCAAATCTCCAGGAAACTGTCATGTGTTCCTTTGTTCCAGTTAGATAATTCTTCCATAGTGCAAAGTGAGTCCACTTTAGCTTTCCACTGTGCCAAGGTGGGGGGAAATTTTTGTAGCCAGAGAGTTGGGATGAGAGCCTTTGCCACGTCTATCATAAATGCAATTAATTTGTCTTTTAGTGGGTGGAAGTGAGAAGAGGGTTTCCATAGGAATATCATTTCCTCTGAAAGGGCACACCCCGGTTTGAGTTTCTGTATTACTATCTCTACCTCCTTCCAGAATGTTACGATATCAGCGCAATCCCACCAAATATGTTTAAAGGAGCCTATCCCTGTGTTGCACCTCCAGCATCTGTCATGTGGAGCGAGTTTGTACGCGTGCAGCCATTGTGGTGTTTTATACCACCTTACAAGAAGTTTGTAGTGGCTTTCTTGTAGTAGTATACAAGGTGATAGGCCGAAGGCGGTTTGTAGAATCAGCTTGACATCCGAATTGGAAAGAGAGATATTTAACTCCCTTTCCCAAGAGTCCAAGAAGGTTGGTTTATAAAGATCCGGGGGAGAAATAACTCTTTTTCGGAGGTGGGCAATTATTTTAGTTTTGCTTTTTTTTGGGATCTTGGTTAATGAGTTTTTCGAAAGGGGTTTCTGGGCGTGTAGATCTAAATTTTTCTTTAAATTCCTCTATTACATTAGTTACAGTTAGGGCCAGAAATATTTGGACAGTGACACAAGTTTTGTTATTTTAGCTGTTTACAAATACATGTTCAGAAATACAATTATATATATAATATGGGCTGAAAGTGCACACTCCCAGCTGCAATATGAGAGTTTCCACATCCAAATCGGAGAAAGGGTTTAGGAATCATAGCTCTGTAATGCATAGCCTCCTCTTTTTCAAGGGACCAAAAGTAATTGGACAATGGACTCTAAGGGCTGCAATTAACTCAGAAGACGTCTCCCTCGTTAACCTGTAATCAATTAAGTAGTTAAAAGGTCTGGGGTTGATTCCAGGTGTGTGGTTTTGGATTTGGAAGCTGTTGCTGTGACCAGATAACATGCGGTCAAAGGAACTCTCAATTGAGGTGAAGCAGAACATCCTGAGGCTGAAAAAAAAGAAAAAATCCATCAGAGAGATAGCAGACATGCTTGGAGTAGCAAAATCAACAGTCGGGTACATTCTGAGAAAAAAGGAATTCACTGGTGAGCTTGGGAACTCAAAAAGGCCTGGGCGTCCACGGAAGACAACGGTGGCGGATGATCGCCGCATACTTTCTTTGGTGAAGAAGAACCCGTTCACAACATCAACTGAAGTCCAGAACACTCTCAGGGAAGTAGGTGTATCTGTCTCTAAGTCAACAGTAAAGAGAAGACTCCATGAAAGTAAATACAAAGGGTTCACATCTAGATGCAAACCATTCATCAATTCCAAAAATAGACAGGCCAGAGTTAAATTTGCCGAAAAACACCTCAAGAAGCCAGCCCAGTTCTGGAAAAGTATTCTATGGACAGAGGAGACAAAGATCAACCTGTACCAGAATGATGGGAAGAAAAAAGTTTGGAGAAGAAAGGGAACGGCACATGATCCAAGGCACACCACATCCTCTGTAAAACATGGTGGAGGCAACGTGATGGCATGGGCATGCATGGCTTTCAATGGCACTGGGTCACTTGTGTTTATTGATGACATAACAGCAGACAAGAGTAGCCGGATGAATTCTGAAGTGTACCGGGATATACTTTCAGCCCAGATTCAGCCAAATGCTGCAAAGTTGATCGGACGGCGCTTCACAGTACAGATGGACAATGACCCCAAGCATACAGCCAAAGCTACCCAGGAGTTCATGAGTGCAAAAAAGTGGAACATTCTGCAATGGCCAAGTCAATCACCAGATCTTAACCCAATTGAGCATGCATTTCACTTGCTCAAATCCAGACTTCAGACGGAAAGACCCACAAACAAGCAAGACCTGAAGGCTGCGGCTGTAAAGGCCTGGCAAAGCATTAAGAAGGAGGAAACCCAGCGTTTGGTGATGTCCATGGGTTCCAGACTTAAGGCAGTGATTGCCTCCAAAGAATTCGCAACAAAATATTGAAAAAAAAATATTTTGTTTGGGTTATGTTTATTTGTCCAATTACTTTTGAGCTCCTAAAATGTGGAGTGTTTGTAAAGAAATGTGTACAATTCCTACATTTTCTATCAGATATTTTTGTTCAACCCTTTAAATTAAACGTTACAATCTGCACTTGAATTCTGTTGTAGAGGCTTCATTTCAAATCCAATGCGGTGGCATGCAGAGCCCAACTCGCGAAAATTGTGTTACTGTCCAAATATTTCTGGCCCTAAGGCTGGGTTCACACGGGGCGGATTCCCGTCGGAAATCTCGTTTGGCCGCAGCAAAAACCGCGAGATTTCCGCCGGGAGAACCGCCGCGGTTTAAGCCGCGGCGGCATTGAAGCGGTCCGGCCGCATGCATTTCCGTTGCGGCCGGCTCTCCCATAGAGGAGAGCGCGGCCGTAACATAAATAAACAAAAAACCGTCTGTAAACAGACATGCTCAATCTTTGGAAACCGCGGCTGCGGCCGCCGCAGCCGCGGTTTCAACCGGATTTACCGCAACGGATTAGCCGTCCCGTGTGGACGAGGTTTCGGGGAAACCTCGTCCACATGGCTGGCTAATCCCGAGATTAGCGGCCGCGGGCGGTTTTGCCGCCGGCGGATCTGCTGCGGCAGAACCGCGGCAAATCCGCCCTGTGTGACCCCTGCCTAACTGTATGTGAGCCTTTTGCAGAAAGGACATTGTTGTCCTGGGTGCTAGATTAGCTACTATATCCCTGGTGTTTTTGTGTATTTGTGTTTGAAGGTCCTTTATTTTTACATGGGACAGGGCCGTGCAGAAGTTTCTCGTCTGGCCGTCTGTGGGTCTTCCCAGGAGGTTATTTATAGTACTCAGGGGGCAAAGAGGGGAAGGGTCCGGGGCCAGAGATTTTTTGAGACCATCCCATATCTCGCATGGTCCTCTAATCAGTGGGCTAAATTGTTTTTTCCTGTATTTGCTCTTTTGTGGGAACCATAGGTCTTCTATCAAGGTGTCCCCATGTGAGCCCACTGCCAATAGGTGGAGTATTTCGTCTTTGGTGGGGGAGTTAAGTACAAGCCAGTAGTTTAGCTGTATCGCCCGGTAAAAGTCCTGAACACACGGTAGTCCAATTCCTCCCTCTTCCTTTCTCTTAATCATGAGGCTATATGCCAAGCGTGGCCTTCTCTGCCTCCATGTGTAGCTAGTGAAAGCCGCACGTAGGCTTTTGAAAAAGGCCTGGGGGAGAGCTATTGGTAGCAGTCTGAGCTTATATAAGATTTTTGGCAGGACATATGAGTTTATCACATTCTTCCTGCCGAACCAGGTGATAAACTGTAAATCGTATGTGTGCAGAAGATGTTTTACCTGTGACAAGAGTGGTAAGAAATTGTATTTATATAGGTCTTCACTTTTTTTGGTGATCGAGATCCCCAGATACTCCACTGATGTGTTTGACCACTCGAAGGGTGAGCCGGAGCTGAGGGAGTTGAATCTTGCTGGTGGTAATGAAATGTTTAATATGGTGGACTTGGGGAAATTGATTTTAAAATTAGAGACGGAGCCGAAGGACTCGAGCAATGACGTCAGGCTCGGAATGCTCCTCTCAGGTTCGGTTAAAACAAACATAATGTCGTCTGCGTATGCTGCTGCGTTTAGGACTCTAGATCCCACTACAAGGCCTTTTATGTTTGGATTTGTTCTGACGCTCTGCAAGAGAGGCTCCATAGAGAGGATAAAGAGGGTCGGGGACAATGGACAGCCCTGAAGTGTTCCGTTTCTAATGTCGAACGGAGGGGAGAGTAGATTATTGACTTTAAGTCTGGCATAGGGTTCTTGATATAGGGAGAAAATAGCAGAAATAAATTCCGGAGGGATATTGAAACGGGACAGGACTTTTTCCATGTAGCTCCAGCTCACCCTATCGAACGCCTTTTCGGCGTCTGTACTCATCAGGACCATCGGTATCTTGTGGGATTGGGCGAAGTCAATTGCGTGTAATAATCTGTAGCAATTCTCTCGCCCCTCCCTGCCTTTAACAAACCCCGTCTTGTGCCCCCAAAGTTTAGGATAATCAGAACACCCCTTTAACATGAGGGATCTCTCCAATAAAAGGGACTGAGCAAACCGAAGCTCCATCAGTGTCATAATAACAACTTGTCTTGCAAGAAGGAAAGAATGATGCCACTAATCAAGACTCAAAGTATTGGGAGAGGGTCAAAAATGACTGATGCAAGGATGATGGGAGCAGTCAGCAATGTTGGAATACCCAGTGTAGTATGAAGTCACCGCAGTCACCGCATGACCTGATAGAATAACAAGTACATTCTTACCGCCCTTCCATTTTATATTGAACTATTTTTGGCCGCTCAATCAGTAAACAGCAGATCTTTATATAACCACAATGACGCTGCAGTCACACGGTGGGGAAAAGTCCCTGCCATTCCAGCTGCACTGTCACTTTTATAAGAACCATCTAGACGGTTTACTTTATAACAATGGCAATATGTCTGCCACCACAGCTCCCCAAAGTGTGTTGCTCAGCTTCCCCCCGCTCCTGACTGGCGGGGTCATAACCATAGATAACACACGGCTTGTATTTGGGCTAAATGGCAAATGTGTCTGACAATGTAGTGACTTTGTGACATTTCTTCATACTACTGCAGTTATGTAGGTCAGGGCCCTAGGAAAGCTGAGGGGTAAGCACTATGGGATCCACAATGGACTCAAGGGTTGGGCTGTATTTAGCCAGGCGAAAAAAAACTTGCATGTTCTGTGCTATTGAGAAACGAACAGAGGTTGAGCGTTGTAATAACCTATTACTTACAATGGCTTAATTTACATGAGCGATATTTCACTCGTGCCAATAATAACGAAAAATTACAGAATGTCCTATTTTTTGGCGGGGCAATATCGCTCATTATTTTCAATGGGAGCGGATTTGCATTGTAGAATCCAGAGCGGGCGCCCGCCTCCGGATTGCGAGGCAATTACTGCCCATAGCATGCTATGGCAAAACGCGATTTTCTGCCCAGGTGAGGAAAATTAATTATGATTTTCCCGGTCATGGAGAGGAAATCGCAGCATGCTGCAATTGTGTGCGGCTTCCATGTGGAGCCAAGTCAATGGAAGCTGTCTGCCCCGCGACTCTTTCGCAATCATCATTGCGGAAAGGTTTCGTGATCCACCTCATCGCCTAGCGACGGCACAGCATAATCTGTATCCGCAGCACAGATATGAAGATGGCAGACAGGTACGCTGGGATCACCAGCCGGGCATAGGGTCGGATTCCACAGTGGGATCCCGCATGCGGAATCCGACCCAGCCGTGTGCAGGCGGCCTTACAAGGACGAAGTCGGTATGAATTTATTTGACCGATATCACGCTCGCACATGAAAGTAGAGTCTCACTGTTAGGCTGGGCTAACTCGGCCGTAAGTGTAAAAGCCTGCATGAGTCACACTGGGCTTTACCACCATGAAGTGATATTGTACTGCGCATGGGAGCGTATCTCACGCACACGCCGTCATGTGTAGTCTTACTTGGGTTTTCTTCTGTTTAAAAATCCTTTGCCATCGCTTTGCAAAGGTGTGTATATATGCCGCCTATATGCAATGTAATTGCGTTTGCTTGGTGTTAATTATGTGGCCATAGAAAACAATGGTCTCTCTCGCACTTAATATGCAGCAAAATAGAACATGCTGCGTTATTTTTTTCCGCTTGCATATCATGCAATGCATACACGCCAATGTAAGCGACACAACATAAGGCAATGTATTTGCCTGCGAAATACTGTGTATCCCACTCGGTAAACTTATGCTTGTGTGAACCCGGCCTTAAAACGATTTCTACAGTTAACCCCTTCAGTACTAAGATTTTTCATCTTTTTCTTTGCGTTCTTTCATCCCTGCCTATGAACAGACGTAGTTTTTTAATTTTTCTGTTAAAGTAGCTGTCCGAGGGCTTGGGGTTTTTTTGGAGAACAAATTTTGTTTTTTACGAGGGGCTGCTGATAAGTCTTTGACTTCACCCAGAAAGAAACGAGATAGGAAGATGAAACGTTACATTTATTCCACATCCTCTCCACTGATGCCAACACACTTCTTATATCGGTATTCCAAGTTCTGTAAGCTTTGCAGAAGGAAAGATTTCGGTTGTGCCTCAAACCAGTCATCCGTAGCAGCCATGGCATCAGAAATGGTGTGAAATTTGGTCCCCTTGAGGTATTTCTTCAGGTTTGCAAACAGATGATAGTCGGAGGGAGTTAGATCTGGTGAATAAGGTGGGTGGTTAACCAGCTGGAAGCCTAGCTCCACCAGTTTTGCCGTGGTCGCTTGTACAGTGTGACTGGAGGCGTTGTCTTGCAGGAACAAGATTCCTTTGGACAGCTTGCCGCGCCTTTGGCCTTCAGAGCTGCCTTCAATTGGTCCAAAAGTTCAATGTAATACCTTGCATTGATGGTGGAACCATTTTGAAGATGGTCCACTAGCAGCACGCCCTCCTTATCCCAGAACACAGATGCCATAACCTAAGTGGCTGATTTTTGCACCCTGAACTTCTTTGGGCGAGGAGAACCACTGCCTCCACTCCTGACTGCTCCTTGGTTTCAGGATCATACACATAAATCCAGGTCTCATCCATAGTGACCAGTCGATCCAGGAAGTTCTTAACAGTCCGGAAATACTGACAAATGGACCGGGAAGTTTTCACTTGCATGCTTTTCTGATCTGTTGTCAAACATTTGGATGGATAATGACAGAAACACGTTCACGAGAAATCCCCATGATGTCTGCTATTCCTTTAGCTGACATTCACCGATTCTCCAGTATGAGGTTATGCACAGCATCGACAATCTCCGGAACAACAACCTCTCTCGGTCGTCCAGGACGTTCCTCATCATTGGTGCTGAAGTGGCCCGTTTTAAATTTGGCAACCCAGTTCTTAACTGTAGAATATGAAGCGCATTGATCCCCCAATGTCTGCCACATATCACCATAAATATCCTTCGCGGACTTTCCTTGCAGAAACATGACTTGTATCACTCCTCTGCTCTCATTTGCTGTGAAAATCGCCTTAGGCTCCGCCATTTTGTTTTCCCGCGTGCCGAGATCACTGTTGCCATAAGCTACAAACACAAAGTTTTGAAAACATATATTAGAAACATAAGGCTTTCATGTGATGTAACATCCGTTACCATAGAAACAAAAAAAGAACACAAAGCCAAAGACTTATCAGCAGCCCCTCATATAATACAGGAGTGTAACTATAGGGGATGCAGGGGACGTGATTGCACCCGGGCCCAGGACCCTTAGGGGTCCCATAAGGCTTTCTTCTTCATATATTGTATAAGCTTGATTCTGGTACTGTATTTATATGCTAACCGTGATTTTGGTATTGTACATATGTCCTGAGGTTGGGATGTGCTCTCTCTGACAAGAAAAAAATAATGCTCCAAGAAGGAGTTGTCGGAATCGAATGAAACTTTCTATGTGTGATGGTAATGATGATGTATGTAAGTGACTACAATATTAGAGCAATAGGATAAGTTTATTGGGAAAAATACCCTGTTGGGCTGCCTCTAACCTGGATACACGAAGAGATACAATTGGGATGGAGGCACAAAGGTGCTGTATGTTGCAGTTGGGTCTCTAGGTCCTGCACACTCGTAGACTGCTATAGTTGGCATCCCAGTGGGTCCAATAAATCCTCGATCAGCAATAAATCTGCCAACTGGACAGGCCAAGGAAGAGTAGCAACCTGGGAGAAGCATTCCTGTGACCCCCCCCCCCCCCCCCCTTGTGTGTGTGCGGCTGAGCATTATCCTGATGGAAAATGCCTCTTTGAAGCCGCCATGAGAAGAGCACATGTGGCTGCAGGATGTCCTGAACATATCGCTGAGCTGTCATTACTAGGGGTGACCGACTGTCCTATGTGATGGGCCCCTAGACCATCACTCCAACAGGGGGCAGTGTGCTGCTCCACTGCAAGGGCAGCATTGAGGTGCTCACCCTGAGGTCTCCAGGCACGAACACGACCATCGTCACCTCCCAAACAGAACCCGGATTGGTCGCTGAAGGCGATATGGTTCCATTCCGTAGCAGTCCAGGTTTCTTATTCATGACACCACTGCAAACCAAGTCAACGGTGTTTGGGTGTTAATGGCAGGACACGTAATAGGTACTGTGACACCAATTTTCCTTCTGCTAAGCGCCTGCAAATGGTACGGCAGAGACACTGTTTTGTATTGAAGGTGTCACCTGTGTCTGGATGGTTGACAATAAAACTAGTAGATCTGTTCCCAACACCTCCTACCAGCTTGATCAGAACAGCCTAGATGACAGGGCATTAATTGAAATGACCATCCTGCTTCTCTCATTCCAATGGTGCACCCCCTCTCAAAGTCTGTAAACTGGGCAAAATGTCTTCAAGTGCGTCGTAGAAACATATCTAAAAGTCAACGATCTCTCAGCAAGAAATGCACTACACAAAAGTACCCTGAGATATGGAGGAAGCACTTTTACAGACTCTGGTGGCAAGACCCAGTGTCTAATCAGTCTACAGCAGTAGTCATACATATCTGCCTAAGAAATAACTGCAGGCTGAGTTTTTGCAGCTGAGTGCATTATTGTTTTTTGTCAATGAGTGTATATATGTACTGAGCTTGGTTCTGGTGCTGTATTTATCTGGTTTCACTAACAAGGCGTCATCAGGGGACCACGGGGCCATATAATGCCTAATGACACCTTGTTGGTGAAACATGTCGAGGGGCGGGCTATAATAGTCTTTTTAGTTAAGGGTCTCTAGTAGTCTTCACTGAGAGTTTTCACTCCTTATCTGCAGTAGGGAGATCATTCCTTTCTCACTTTCTTTATTTGGGGAGTGAGTTTGATCCAGATAGTTCACTACCTTTGCTCTTAGCATGGTTAGATATGTGGTAATATACCTTTAAATGTCCAGTATGAACCTGTGAATTTTAATTGGAGCCCTGAAAGATTTTAGTGATTTGTGAATAAGTTACATTTTACCTCTATTTTTGCTATGGATTAGAGATGAATGAGCATACTCGGTAAGGTGATATACTCAAGAGAGCATCGCCTTTTTCGAGTACCTGCTGGCTCGTCCCTGAAGATTTTGGGGGGGGCCGTGGGGGTTGGGGGCGGCGTGGGGCAGCGAGGGGGAGCGGGGAGGAGAGTGAGAGAGATCCTTCTCTCTCTCCCGATCCCCTCTGAAACCCCCCGCTCACCGCCGCGCCCAACCCCCCCTCCCCCCCGAATCTTCAGGGACGAGCCAGCAGGTACTCGAAAAAGGCAATGCTCTCTCGAGTATATCACCTTACCGAGTATGCTCGCTCAGCTCTACTAGGAATGTATATTATGGGTTCAATTTCTTTGCCTCTTAGGTAATTTAAGTGTTTGGTATGCTGCTATCAGCACAAGCAGAACACATGACGGCACATAAGTGCAATATATATTGGTCTCCCCTCCCGGTCATAAGAAGAAAAAAAATATATATATATTTAGCACCACAATTTACTTTCATTTTCGTCCGCAGCATCTGATGCTGCAGCCGGAGCCAGCCATTAGCACGCTTCATCATTGATAAGGAGCTCTAAACACTCAAAAATAGACAGACACCGCCTGAAAATCGTGGTGCTGAAAAGAGCTGCGATCGAGTGGCTGTGTGAGCGGTTCCATTGAAAACAATGGGGCGCTATGCCGCGATTAGCGTGGTGCTGGAAGCGCCGAGCTAATCGCAGTAAAAAATGTCCGTGTGAGGAAGGCCTAAACGGGCTGCCCGAGTGCGAATGAGCTGGTGATGATATCAGCACATTGTTCTATTGGACAAACAAGAATTGTGAGATTCTTGGCCCATGTAGAAGGACCATTAGGCCCCATCCAGAGGGGTATTTGGTCAATATTTTGCTGCAGCATTTGGAAGCCAAAACTAGAAGCCAAAACCTACAAAGATAAAGTATATAGAAAAGATTTGCATTGGTCCTGCACATTAACCCGCTCTTGTTTTGGTTTCCAAATACTAATGCAAAATACTGACCAAATACTTAGAGGTATTTGACTATGACATTGGTGAGGGGGTTAATATAGTATCCATCTGTGTTTTAGCTGGTATTAAAAAGTTCTTTCTCTTGGAGGAGAGCTACTTTGCATACTTTCTTTTCCCATGGAGCTTTGCCTGAAAAGAAGTCTCCATAGGCCAGCTGTGTCTCCTCAATAAGAAGCGGTACCCCCCTGAGGTAGGTGTGAAAGATGCACAAATGGACAAGTCGTACATGGAGAAAATAATCTCTATTTATTTAAACATCATGGAAACAATTATTTAAACAGTATAGAAAAAAAACCTGTAGAAAATGGAAAAAAAAATCACCATAAACAGTTTATCAATATAATACAAAAAAATTATTAAAAATAAATAGATAATAAACTCAAGGAGAAATGTACAAAAAAATTAAGTACATCACAACCAATATCGTGCAAACTTCCTTAGACCAACTTTATAACGTCTCTCCTCAGGACTCCCTCCCAGGACACAAGTAGCACCGTGTCCCATCTTGTACCGTAATTCTTGTGTCTCCCGTCTTAGAACAAACTTGTGCATCATGGAAAGGCAATCTGTTCACTAGCAGACAGCCCTTCCATGCTTCTATCTACTGTGGGTCACCCAGACAAGAATTGAGATGTTGTATAGTAAATGGAAACTAAAAGCCCACTAAAATAGTATGAGGGGAGCATTGATCCTTAAGAGACAGGCCCTAATAATGAGACAATACAGCATGATTGCAGTAACTCATATAATTATATATATATAGATCAACTGAAATGTAGGTCAGTAGTCATGATTTGCCTCCATTGGTTTCTCCAGTATAGATGACTATTTTCAGTTCACTAGCATGTAGCTGGTTAACAGTTACTTTCCAGTTTAAAGTCCATTCCGGCTTCCGAAGTTTCGTTTCCACCGTTGCCCAGCAACCTTGCGAATATTTTTACAACACGGACGACGTTTGATCCCCGGATGAGGCTCCTTCTATGTACACTCCAGTAGTTATGAGTATCGAGATTGCGATGATCATTTACAGGCTTGTAGATAAAAACAGCTTTCATCATGGCGGCATGTAGTCTTCCTCCAATCCACTGCTAATCTGTTTTGTGGGTGGCCAGTTCCCTCCTCAGGCGCCTCCCCGTACAGCATGTATTCTTTTAATATTTTTGCTTAGCATTTTATTCCATTTTTGCTTTTTATTCACAGTGGTTGCACACAATCAGGTTCCAGGACTCAGGATCTTGGTCACTATATTCAGAATTTTCTGCTCCAAATTGTATTTATCACCAATCTGGCGCAGCTGCTTCGCCACCTCGGCGACAATTTCTTTCTCTGCAATGAGAAGAGGAAGATATATGAGTATTATTCTTTGTATTAGGCTGTGCAAAACCTGTTCATGAAGTAGTGGTGCACCCTAAAAAGTTAGGGGGTTCTCCACCAGATTTCAGAATTAAAAAAAACTGCTTAGCAACTAAGAGATGTACCCCCAAGTGTTCTGGGGAAGGGGCAGTAACAGTGGCCAAAATACGAGTTGGCCCGTTAATAGTTAAGTTAACCTAAAGGGGTTTTACCGCAATTGACTTTTATCACCTATCCCAATGATAGGTGATACAAGTCTGATTGGTGGGGGTCTGACTGGTGGATCTTCACCAAGCCTGAGAATAAGGGTCTTGTGTCCCCCCCTCCTCCTAACTGTGGGCTTACTGTGAGGAGGAGATTGAATGGAGCAGAGGTCGCACATACGTGGCACTGCGCTATTCATTTTCACATACTTAGTGGGAATGCCAGAGATAGCCAAACACATGTACTTGCCTATTTCTGTCAGTACCACTGAAATTAATGAAGAAGCACTAAGCATTTGCTCCATTCAATCTGATGTCATTACTGATGGGTACAGCAAGCCTGAAGTGATGAGAAAAGGGGGACATGAAACACTGTTCTTGAGATCGGTGGAAATTTCAGAAGGGAGACCCCCCACCAATCACATTTTTATCATGTCTCTTATGGATAGGTGATAAAAGTCTATTCTGGTACAATCCCTTTAAAGCTGTTGTGCCAAGATGGCATCTCCTGTTCATATTCCCATTGAAGGCATATGAGAGTCAAAGAAAGGAGAGCTGTTCCCATCCTGGTGGACCATCCTGTAATACTTCATTGGCAGGGGCCACAGCTTCCCCTAGCAAAAATTGAGAATGGGACCCACCCTTTTAGCTCTGAGGGGTACTTGGCAATGTTCCACGGGGGGGGGGGGGGGGGGGAGGGGGGGGGGAAAGGGGGGGGGGGGAGTATGCAAATTAGTTCTTCTCCAGAAGGAAGAGCCTCTGGTTTGACTGGTATTAGAGTTGCATAATTAAGATAAATAGCAAATAATCTCCACAACTAACATAAATTTAAAGGGAAACATGACCAAAATTAAACATAATACTGGTTTCTGATTGGTACAGCTCCGAAACCCCAGCAAGGCGTCATTTATGATGACCCTTATTAACATACCACCTCACATACCATGTACTAAGAATAGGGACGAATTGACAATTTGGAAGGTGTGAGGAAGCTCAGATATGATCACCTACTGGAAGACTTTATGAATATGTAACAAGATCAACTAAAATTCTTGTTGGTTAATTGGCGCCTACGCCCTACGGTTGACATTATGACCGAGAGCTGGCAAGGTCTTAAGACGCATGACTCAGTTTTCCCTCCCAGGATAACTAGGTCACAACAATTAAAGATTTAAAAACAAATGACATGACTGGCCTAAATATTAGGGTAATTAGTCAGGTGACCTACATATAGATCTAATGCCAACATTGCTCTACTGCATAAGCTACCCACATATTTCTTCGATGAATTGGGTGTTTCTAAAAAAAATGCAGAATTGCACTTTTTTTTTACTCATCTCATCTCCAAAAAAAAAAAGAAATAAAAAGTCATCAAAAAGTCCCATGTACCTCAAGATGGTACCAATAGAAACAAATTTAAAGTTGTCCCACAAAAAAAATGAGCCTTCAAATAACCTCATCAGACGAATACAAAAATTATGGCGTGAGAAGATGGCGGCAGAAAGTAATTTAAAATTTTTTTTTACAACAAAAAAACTATATAAATTTGGTAGAACTGTAATCGTACTAACCCCCAGAAGAAAGCTAACGCAAATTTTGCCACACTATGTATGCCATAAGAAGACCCACACTCAACAATGGCGCAATTATATATTTTTTTTCCATTTCACCCCACGTAGGAATTTTTTAAAAGTTTTCCAATACATTTTAAAGGTATATTAAATGGTACCGTTGAAAAATACGTGTTCCATAAAAAGACAAGCTGGCAGACGTCTATGTCAAAGGGGAAATGAAGAAGTTATGATTTTTTGAAAGTGGGGAGAAGAAAGCAAAAATGAAAAAATGGCCACGTGCTCGAGGAGTTAAATCTGGAACTCTGGATCCTTTAACAATCAGACAAGAAAAAGCTAAAATGTATTCCTTTATCTCTGCCTCAATATACTATATGATTCAGAAAAGCTCCTGCAAAATCTAAGAGTCACCAAAACCCTAAAGGGGCTTTCCAGACTAAAAATGCAAATATATCTCATTGTATAGTAAAATAAAAGTTTTGCAACTTTGTAATATAGTTTCTGTTTCACTTCACTTCTTGTTTGCATCCAGAGACTGTAATAATCTAATACATTTCACAACTGGGGGTTTGTTGCAATTGTGTCAGTCTAGACTCCAACTGGATACATTTTCCCTGCACTAACACATTGTACCAAACATTCAGGACAGGATGTTTTGCTGATGTATTCAGCTCACAGAGGATTATCTAGGCTGAAGACAATGGCAAGGAAGTGTGAGAAGTAATCAGGCTGTACAGGTTTTCAGCCTCTGGATGTATATAAGAATGTTCCCATTCACTAACAGAAAGCAGAGATCTTGGAACTCAAACTGTATCATTCACATGGGCGTATTTAGTTTCAGTCTGTGAATACAATGCGTATTCATGGACTGAAACTCTGCCTATTTAATGCGTATTTTGGCACTTCTTATGCATTTACGCGTGTAGAAAAAAACTGGTCCCCATGATTTAATGCGCAGATATGCAATGAATACACATGTATCATGCGTAATATGGATTTGCACAGTCCCATTGCCTTCAATGGGCTATTCCAGTCCGTAATACAGACCAAAATAGGACATGCAGCGTTTTTTTACAAATGTGAAAAAGTAGGTCTGAATGCCCCAATGCATACCAATGGGGATTTAGTGCTCCATATTACATGTGTATTAAACACATGCGTAATACGGAGCGCATTAATGCCAGTGTGAATGAGCCCAGAGTTTGATAACTTTTTTCACTATACAATGATTCTAGTGTAGTTCCATAAAGTGGAAAACCCCTTTAAGCTACTCTGAGAATATAACAGTTGTTACAACCAACTCTGATACAAACTATGTAGTATAATACACCAAATACGCTACAAAAACATACAGCTATATGTCATAACATGTTTTAAAGAAGTAGTAAACTAACAAATACAGCTTGATACATTTATAGAACAGTTCCGCACAACCATCAGTTCTAGGATAAATGTAGAAATAAAGGCTTTCCCCAATTTAACGCAAGCTCTAGGGGAACTAGAAGTCCTAAAGTGACCATACCATGAATATAAGGGGGTATATTACCTGCAGGCGGCAGCTTTTTCCAGGAGGGCCTCCCAGGCTTCATGCTTGCTTTTTGTGAGCCGGGTATGTTGGCAGAGATGGCACCAAAGACCACAGGCAGTACGACAAAACTTGTCACGAGAGTCACTAATAGCACAACAGTTCTGCTCGGCATCCAGAGAAGAAGTGAGCTCCTCTGCCGAGGAAGCTGAAGACTATTTCTGAGCTCTTAGGCTCCTCCCACAGGGTAATTCCAGGACTGAGGAAGTACGTAACATGTTCAGACGTATCACCTCCGCCTGCCGCCTCTTCCACTACAAACACATCCAGCGTGGCCAAAACACGAGGACAGGAAGTTGGCTTTATTTTTATTTTCTGTTTCCATCTTGCGGTTTATTTTTTCTCTTTCTTGGTTGGCGAATACAATAAATACATTTACTTTCCACAGTGTATTTTCTGTTGCTGATACACCATAATGACACATAGAGGCTTTATTCACATGAGCGTTTTTACACGGCTATTGAGCCGCCGTTTTCATGCCGGCCGAAAATCGCGACCATCTGAGACATTGGTTTCCAATGCATTCGTTCACATGGGTGATTTTGCACTGCAAACATTCACCCGGCGGGGAAAAATAGCACATATGCTGCCGATTCTGGCAAGCGCTTTTACGCACGGACGAAAAAATAGTTCTGGTTCTAACTTTCGACCGATTTATGCTGGCGGCTCCCATAGACTCCTATGGGAGCTGGAAAAAAGGAAGGGGAAGGCAGTTTAGCAGTGACCAACGCAGGCAAAAGCTTACAGGTGCCTCTATTTAGGCATTAGAAGTCATTCCAAGGATTTATGTCGAGCGAGGGATTTTGGGGCTACAGTGTATTATTTCACTAATACGTCGCACCCAGCCGTGTGAATGGACGAGAAAACGCTAATTAAGCTTGGGACTTAATCGCATCATTTCTTCATTCACGTGGTTTAACGGTGCGTGCAGGCGACCATTAAAACGCATACGCTCATGTGAAGGAGCCCTGAGATATATAGCACATACATATTCTACAGCGCTGTACAGAGAGTGCCATCATTTACATCAGTGCCCGTCATCATTCCAGCACGCAATTTAACCCCTTCCCGCCCCATGACGTAAGGGTACGTCATGGCAGGCTGGTACTTCCCTCAAAATGACGTACCCTTACGTCATCGGGATAGCGCGAGATCATGACTGATCTCGCGCTATTCCGCAGCGGGAGCCGGCTGTCAGTGATAGCCGGCATCCCGCTGCAGCAGCGGGTGTGCATCGGAGATGCTATCGCGAGAGCCAGGCCTGTCGCCATGGCAACAGGACGCCAGACACTGGCATCCTGTAGTGCCAATGCCTTATCACAGCGATCATAAGTGCTGTGCTGCAAGCCCCTCAGAGGGACTCACATTGTGTAAAAAAAAAGAAAGGAAAAATGGAAAAAATAGAAAAATGTAAAAAAAAAAAAAGTTAAAAAAAACCTTTTTTTGTGCTTTTTCTAATATTAGCATAAACAAATGTAAACAAAAATTAAAATGGCACATATTTGGTATTGACGCGTCCGTAACGACGTATACAAAAAGTGTATTTTGCTTTTAATTTTGTATGGCAAAAAGCGTAAAAAAAAACGCTAAAAAACAGAAGCAATATGCTAATTTTTAGCATTTTGCTTCCCAAAAAATGTAATAAAAGTGACCAAAAAAGCCATATATTCCCCAAAATAGTACCAATAAAAACTAAAGCTTGTCTCGCAAAAAATAAGCCCTCATAGAGCTCCGTATATAGAAAAATAAAAAAGTTACAGGACTTTGAATGCAGCGATAGAGAAGAAAAAAAAAGATTTCCAAAAAAAGGGGTTTTTATTGCAAAAAAGTGGAAAAACCTAAAAAAAGTATAAGAATTTTGGTATCGTTGTAATCGTACCCACCCGCAGAAAAAATGTATTATGTCATTTATGCTGCATCATTAACGCTGTAAAAAAAAAACCCCAAAAAATCTATGGCAGGATTGATACGCTTTCTCTCCCTGTTATCATAAAAAAAATAATAAAAGTTTTACAATATAGTCTATGTACCCGATAAAAACTACAGCTCGACATGCAAAAAACAAGCCCTTATACGACCGCGTCGATGGAAAAATAAAAAAGTTATGGCTTTTGAAAAATGGAGATGAAAATCCGCCAAAAATCGTTACGTCTTTAAGCCCAAAATAGGCCACGTCATTAAGGGGTTAATATTAGTATGCTTTAGAGGAAACTGACTCAAACTACATGCCAATTTTGCCCTTGGTTGGATTTGAGACCAGGACCAAGGCTAGTCACAGGTTTACGTATCTTGGCTAACAGAGTCACAGTAATTAAAGGGGTTGTCCCGCGCCGAAACGGGTTTTTTTTTTTCAACCCCCCCCCCCCCCCCGTTCGGCGCGAGACAAACCCGATGCAGGGGTTAAAAAAGAACACCGCACAGCGCTTACCTGAATCCCCGCGCTCCGGTGACTTCTTACTTACCTGCTGAAGATGGCCGCCGGGATCTTCTCCCTCGGTGGACTGCAGGGCTTCTGTGCGGTCCATTGCCGATTCCAGCCTCCTGATTGGCTGGAATCGGCACGTGACGGGGCGGAGCTACCAGGAGCCGGTCTCCGGCAGGAGCGGCCCCATTCAGAAAACAAGAAGACCGGACTGCGCAAGCGCGTCTAATCCGGCGATTAGACGCTGAAAATTAGACGGCTCCATGGAGACGAGGACGCTAGCAACGGAGCAGGTAAGTGAATAACTTCTGTATGGCTCATAATTAATGCACGATGTACATTACAAAGTGCATTATTATGGCCATACAGAAGTGTATAGACCCACTTGCTTTCGCGGGACAACCCCTTTAAGTCCAGACTGTGCCCCTTCAGTTATTTATAGGCCCCGCTGTGCCCCCCTTAATCACTTATATGCCTACTCTGCCCCTTTAAACATGTATTGACCTGCTGTACCCCCTTAATCACTAATTGGCCCCGCTGTGCCTCCTTAATCACTTATAGACTTGCTAAAATAGGTTCTATTTAATGCGCTTTGCGCAAATACACCCGTGTGACGGAGCACTAAGTAAGCTTTATTAATGAAACAAATGCACCAACACGAATAATTAACTGTGCTCCGCATGAGCCGCTGAGATAAATTTGGCACCTTTTTAAGTTGCCTCTTCTAAGTTTACACTGTTAGGCCGGTGTCACAGGGACAGAAGTGCATTTATGTGCGCATTTGTGTTGTGTGTTTGTGCATTGGGTGTTGCTCCCATTCATTATAATTAGTAATAAAGATAATTAGTTCATTACGTGCTATTTTCGTGAGCAAATGCGCAGGAAAATGGCGTGTGCTGCATATTTTTTTGCGCGAATGAAATGTACATGCAAAGTACACTTATGTGAATGAAGACACTGAAAACAATGGGATCTATTCACTGCGTATTGTTCATGCAAACTCTGCGCAGCATACATTTCTGTGACACCGGCCTTAGGGGGGGCCATACACATTAGATATCAATTGGCCAAACCCGCTGATTTGGTAGTTGAGAAGTCTGGCAGTGGCATCCTCCCATCACTACATACAACACGTATGCAAGCTCGGGTAATCCGCGTGTTCCTCTGTATTGGATGGGGGGTTCGGGAGACATAACTTTTAGCCCAATGAGCTCTTAGCCGGCAGCTATTTAACTTGTGCGAGCATCTAAGAGACCGCCTAAGAGAAAACTGGCCATGTTGCCCAAAGCAACCAATCAGAGCTCAGCTTTCATATCTTGTACTGCTGTGGTAAAGTGAAAGCTGCACTCTGATTAGTTGCTCATTTAGACAGTCTTGGTAATGAGGCCCGCTGGTCTTATGGCTGCTAGTGTTCATTTATTCAGAGGATAGACCTGAAGTTGTATGTGTATGCTATCAGACTGGAATATTTCCTCATTAGTAAGTCCCCCAGTGTAACACAGCTCACCGCCCCAACGCAGGATACAAGCCCACGTCATGGAGAAGCTGGTGAGATCCCCTCCTTATTTACCACTTTATCCCCTCACACACCATCTAAGACACACATATCAAACACAAGGCCCACTGGCTGAATCCGGCCCCCCGCCTCGTTTTATGTGGCCCACCAGCTTTGTAGCAACCTAACAAGCATTCCACTGACCGCCCCTGCAGCTCCGGTCCGGCGGTGGCAGTGCAGAGTCTGTGACTGCTGATCTCTGTGCGCCATCCTATATGCAGCGCAGATGCAGAGCGGAGAGGGCAGTGGTCACAGACTCTGCACTGCCACCGCCGGAACGGGGCTGCAGGGGCAGTCAGTGGAATACCTGTAGGGATGTTGCCCAGACAGAGGCCAATTGTGGAAAGGGGCGAGGGGGGTGTCACTATTACTACTGGGACCATGATGGGGTCACTTATTACTACTGCAGCCAATATAGGGGATTCTATTACTACAGGGGCCTTCAATATCGGGGACCCTATTACTACTAGGGGCCACCATGAAGGTCACTCTTACTATTAGGGCCTCTATAGGAGTCACTATTATTACTGCTGTTACTATGATTACTACTGGTGCAACCATGTGAGACCCTATTCCTACTGGGGCCACTATAAGAGTCACTATTATTACTACTGCTGCTACTATGGGGGTTACAATTATTACTGGAGCCACCAATATAGAGAACACTTACTACTAGGGCCATTACGGAGGACCCTGTTACTACCAGGGTCACTATTGTTACTACTGTGGCTATTCTGGTGGTCACTATTTTTACTACTGGGGCCACTATGGGGGACCCTATTATTATTGGTGCCAGTATGGGGTAACTATTACTAATGGAACCACTATGGGAGACCTTATTACTACTGGGGCCACTATGGGGATCACTATCATTATTGGGGCCACTATAGGGGTGACTATTACTATGCAGTCTTACAATTACAATTAGCCCTTTGAAGGCAGTCGATGTGGCCCTCGAGGTTTGAGGCCCCTGCTCCAATATCTGCAGCAGCACTTTCACTGATCGCTGATAACCTCTCCTTTCTAAAAAAAAAAAAAAAAACAAAGACAAAAGTGCACTTTTACAGCCAGAGGATCAGATTGCAGATCCTTCTGTGACTGTACAAGCCATGAGTAACGCGGTTGGAGGAGGGTGCAGAGAAAGTCATGTTTACGTCAAAATCTCCAATCTACATAGCAGGGTTGGATTAAGGTTGGTGGCGGCTCCAATCCCTCCTCTGTAACCCCACTTGACCCCCTATTGTAGTTGCATGAAGTATACAGAGCCACTGTGGCTATGTATCCTATATGTGAGGTTGTATTCACAGTGGAGAATTTCATGCTCGCGTTCCGTTCGATATTGATTGAACTCGCATGTGTTAATAGGGGGATATTCACATGTTTCATGCATGAGTTCTGTCTTATAGCAATATGGACAGAACTCATACGTGTTAATAACACATTGATTTCAGGGCTCAGAAAGACAAGCTTGTTTACCGCGATTTTGCGCACGGAAAAATCCCGCCCGCAAAACACGGTGAATAAAACGCATTGATTTTAGTGGGTTCATTCTCATTTCTTCTTTTTTTGTGCCCGTTTGTTTCACGGGTGCAAAATCTATTTTGTGTGTATTTGGGCACCAAAGAGCCCCATTGTGCAAATATGCGAGTGTAAATGTGCTTCTGTCCGTGTGACGCTGGCCTAAGGGCCTGTCCATACTGGCTCTTTCACGTATGTTTCATATGTGTGAGAAATGTACATGAAAAAAGTTTCAATTGTATGCGCGTTTTGATACGCTTTAATCCATTGGGATCTGTTTTTGATATGAAAAAGTATACATTTTTCACTGTAAACCCTTATTTCCTTAGTAAAGTTTTGCAGTATAATATTTTTTTTCCTTTGAACACAAAAAACATATGTTAAGCGTGTGGAGATGATTCATGGCCCGATGTCCCCCCCCCCCCCAGTCCTTCTGAAAACCCCTGGATGCAAGGCATTTTCATAAGGTAACAGCCTTGCATCCCTGATGGAATCCCCCAGAGTGAGGAGAGAGAATGAGGCGGAGCTACAGGAGATCACCTAGCGATTCCCCATATTTGGCAGAAAATCCCCAAATCCAGATGTGCAAACCTTGTGGTATGATACCCAAGAAGACTGGAGGCTGGAATCGCTGCCAAAGGTGCTTCAACTTTGTCCCCATGCCCATGGGTGGGATTTCACAGCGTTTTACGCACGCGATGCACGCACGCATAGTACTCGGTGAATGGAGTCAATGAAAGTACATTGATCCATTCACATTGTGTGGAACTACGCGTGTACAAAAGATCGCAGCATGCTCTTTTTCACCATAAATTATGCTCATACAGCCCTATTGTTCTCTATGGGTACCTTACTCAACGCTGTCCGCACACAATACATTGACACTGACTGTGAGATGGAGCGGGGAATTAAAAGAACTAGTCACACTGCACATGACAGCCTGCGTGAAATACATGCGCAGTGCACTACCTCTGCCATATGTGGCCATAGCTGGCTCACCACTGTGATCCGCCCAGCGTTTTACGCATACGCCTGTGGGCAGGAGCCCTTAGTCCTGGGTACAGGGCGTGAATATTTATGTCAATGCAAAATATTAGTTTTTACTTTTTAAACATTTTACAAAGATTTCTAACATTCTGTTTTCACTTTGTCATTATGGGGTACTGAGTGCAGAATGATGTGAGAAAACTGAAACTACAGCATAACAAAATGTAAAAAAGTGAAAGGGTCTGAAAGCTTTCCAGACACACTGTAGTACTGCTAGATTGTCCTCAGAAATAATGCCAATCACATAGTATCTCTCAAAATAAAGCCGCATGCATGGTGCCTTCAATAAGGGGGCCACACTTTGTGAATGGTGGAGGTCGCCTTGGTCCTCAAGGTGGAGGATGCCTTGCGGCAGGTGCCTTTTATAGACTTCCTATGATCTGTTGCTGGTTCATGGAGCTGTGAGGGCTCTATAGAAAAACCAAACATTGTGCTATTGGCTGGTGCTGATTTATGCCATCACACCCCAACATTCAAGAAGTTGCTCCTGTGGTAGTGTATTGGCAGCAGGGTTAGGCCGCCTGCACATGAATGGGTCAGTTCGCAAGCAGATTTCCACTGCGGAAGGCTTACGATCCATAACGGAAACAAATTACGAGTGTTTGCTGATAATTGCGGAGGCGATCGTTTTTCCGCACAGATATACATGGATGCATAGAGTATCGTCTGCACGGAAAAAAAGCGCGAGCAGGTGATTACATCAGAAAGTTGCTCAACCCTCTGGAAAAACCCTTCTATACAAAGGGTTCATGCCCAGACGACTCTCTCTTGTGCTGAGCCAATCAGGGGCATGTCTGACTCACACCCCCTTCACACCCACGGCAGGCCGGCCGCGATGAACTCCGTCTGCCGGGACAAGGTGAGTATATATATATATTTTTTTTTTACACATTTCTGGATGCATTGCAGGGAAGGGCTTATATATTTAAGCCCTTCCCGACAATTCATCCCGCGCTTGCCCGCAGCACATTGCTTTCAATGGAGCCGGCTGTATTGCCGGCTCCCTTGAATGCAATGCGCTGGACAGCTCCGGCCCGTTTCTAATGAAACGCGGCTAGGAGCAGATTTTCGGGCGATTTTCGGGCCCCGGTCACGCGATTTGCGGATGCGCATCCGTCATGCGATCCGTAAATCGCGCGAAAAAACGCCTGTGTGACTAAGGCCTGAAGCTGCAGAAGTTAATGTCTTCCAATGAGCGAATATTACAGCAGCTTTTAATGCTAGTAAAAAACAAAAACAAACCTTCCATAAAGGATTCCATCACCATCATGTGTGAAAGAAAATGTGATTGTTCTCAGCAAGAGAAACCAAGTAATCTTGTAGATATGATACCTTTTAATGGCTGATAAAAATACATGATGTTATAGCGAGCTTAAGAACCTTTCCGGCTCTTCGTCAGGCTAAAAATGGAATAGATCCGAAGAGGCATGAATATTTATACGCACTTATAACATACATACTCATGACAAGGCACAGACAGGGATGTGATTGGTTCGCACTTATAAGGAATACTGCAACAGAAAACAAACTTTTTTGACTAGGCACTGATAAGGGAGTGAAAGTTTTATGGTCCCTTGAAAGAAAATGAGTTCTATTTGCATAAAGGGAAGCCGTTTCCTATAATATCCAGTGCGGTGCATTTCCCTTCTCACAGTGCAGTCACAAGGTGCCAGGTTCTTTTAAATCACATGACTTTGCAGAAGACAAGGACAGATCTTCAGATCCTCTTGAGTAAGACTTGTGAGTAAATGAACACCACATCTCTCACCACAACCGGCTCATCTGTATGAGTGTCTGGGGATTTGGGTAGAGTCAGAATAAGACTGGAATGTATTGCCCATATGTGTAAGGTGCATTTATGGAAAGATACAGTACATTATGTGGCCAAAAGTATGTACACTGGACACACATAGTAGTCCCAGTAGTAATAGTGTGCCCTATAGTGGCCCCAGTAGTAATAGTGACCCTCAGTGTTAATAGTGACCCCCACAGTAGCCTCAGTAGTAATAGTGATCCCCACAGTAGCCTCAGTAGTAATAGTGATCCCCACAGTAGCCTCAGTAGTAATAGTGACCCCCACAGTAGCCTCAGTAGTAATAGTGTACCCTATAGTGGCTCCAGTTGTAATAGTGTATCCCGTGTTGGCCTCCGGCTCGGCAGCAACCCAACAGGCATTTCACTCACCCAGACTACAGCCCAGGGCCGACGACAGACGCTGCTGAGTCTGTGATCTCTGCCCCCAGCATCTGCACATAGGATGGCGTACAGAGATGCCGGGGGGAAAAGGTCAATGGTCGCAGACTCAGCAGCGGCTGCTGCAGTCAGCCACAGGCTATAGGCTGTTGGGTTGGCTCTAGGCTGGCTCACCGCAGGCAATTTTTGGCCAGTAAAAAATAATTACTAGCCAGGTGGCAGCAGCCTGTAGAAAGACACCTAAATGGGCATTGTTGAAGGGAATGTAACAGGACGCTGATCATTTGCACCTGCTGGCATTGAGGCTGTCGTGATTGCCACCAAAGAGGGTGAACTGCACACATGGCTTACCACCTACCCCTGGCTCTAGCTACCTCTACTCCTCTAGGCTCCAACAGTTGGGTGTTGTACTCCTCAAACAGAAAGAGACCTGCAACGCCTATTGTAGACACTTTGGTGTGGTTGGAAATGACGAGCATTGCTGAGGCCGGCTGGGATTACATTTCATCTTGTGCTCAGCAGTGGATGACGGTGGATGACTAAAGGAAGGTGGCCCAATGCAAAAAGTGAACCAAGAGGCGCCAGGAGGTGGAGCAATGTGCTACGTCATGCATCATGGCTGTGCAGCCTCTGGCTTTGCTTGTTGCGGTGTTGCCTGCACTTGGGCAGGACTATCCATCTCCAGATAGGTCTGCTCTCCTCAATGGATGACATAGTGATTGCGTGGTCTGCCTAGATTGTAAACACACTGCTAACGTTCCTGTTCCACCATGACTGCGGACTGGATAATCATGAGCACATAACGGGAGAAAACAAAACCACTGATATCAATGCATTTCAATGGTTTTGTTCCCACTATCTGGATTCTCGACCGTTAATTGTACGGACAAGAAAAGGTAGGACTTGCCCTATGTTCCCTGCATGTAGTTATAGTGTACAGAAGTTAACATATGGATGTTTCTAGCCGTTTCTGAATGATCTATGTATGTCTTATGCCTATGTGTTGTCAGTGTTTTCCTTGTGAGTGAATTTGATGTGCATTGCCTAGCTGCAGCACTGAATGGGTTACTGTCTGGGTTATGTCTGGAAATGTATCTTCTTGTATGTCATGTGACCTTGTTTTATATATGTGTTTGCAAGGTGCATGAGTGAGGTCTTGCTATTAGTCTTCTACTTGGAGTGTTCCAGAGAGGAACCTGTCTGCACACAGACACCTTTAGTCTGTGTGTAGGGAAGATAGAAGAGGCAGAGAGAATGGCATGCATGTGTCCTGGGCCCTATCTACCCAGGCCTCTATGCTAAGGACCAGGAGAAACTGCAAGTCTGCAAGGGCCCACTGTGCAGCACTGAGGGACTATCCTGGAGTGTGAGTGTGTACCGGTAGAGAGTTTGAGAGTGAAAGAAGAGTGGCTAGGATCAGAACCCTGCAGATAACTTGGCCTGTGCAACTCCTCTGTCCTCCTGTGATTCCTCCCTGTCACACCACAAGTTCTGGGCAGGTTTTCTTGCAGTTCTCAGCACTGACAGAATATTGCTTGCTGGTAACGGGATTTGTAAACTGATTGGCTGAGCCGCGGTGCTCAAGAACCAATCAGAGCCAGTGCTCAAGGAACCAATCACAGCCATTCAACGAATGGCTGTGATTGGTTTATTTAGTGCCACAGTAATTGGCTAAGCCGCAGCGCTTGAGAACCAGTCAGAGCAATCGCTTGCTGGAGGCGGGGTTTTCAAAGTACTAGTAAGCGCTGTTCTGTCGGCGCTGAGAACTGCAAGCAAGCCTGCCCAGATCTGCCGAGACCAGCATGTGGGCCCCGAATGGCGCCTGCTTGGTAAGTATTGCTTTTTTTCACATAGTGCAGTTAGGGCTTTTTTTCAGGGTAGGGCTTATATTCTGCAGGTGGGCAGATTCCGCACTGCTCATTGCATTGAGCAGTGGCTCCCAGTGCTGACACCATGGGAAAGACGACGAAGGAGGTAAGTAAAACACTTACATCCCTCGACTCAGCAGGTCACCTGCTTTCCGCCAATAAGCTTAGCTCATAGAGATAAAAGGTGACAGATTCCCTGTAACAGTGCCCAGTGTTATGCCCCTTTACAAATAATGCTCCTTGTTGCCCCTAGAAGGTAAAGCTCTCTTGAAAGTGATAACGCCTTCTGTATGCCCCTTTGATCATAAAAATGCCTCCTTATTGCCCCTAAAAAGTATTAATCCCCCCGAGTAAACCTTTAAAGTGTAATGATGCCCACTGAGTGCCGCCAAGCACTAACTTTTGACCCTCACAATAAAAATTGCTACCGTTGTGCCCCACGGAAAACAAACATAAAACTTACACTCAACTAACCCAATGCGCTGAGGAGTTCTCTTCTTGCCTGCACAGTTACTGCCAGACACAGGTGGCGCAATGCAGTGATCTAGTCACACCACCTGTGCCGGACATTACTGTCCTATCTACAATCCCAGTTTTCTATAGACTGAGAATGGTAGGGAGGGAACGCATGGCTTCCTGTTCTACCATGGGCTTCAACTGTATCATCATCCTGAAGTTGCGAATAGTGTCAAGATGTCCGCTGCTAAGTAGGCCGCCAGGGTGGGCCCATAATGTAAGTGCGCACACTGCCCCCAACCACCTATGTCTCTAGTGACCATAGTTTTGGAATGGATATGTGCAACAAGCTCATATACTGTAGGTGGAATGGTCCGGTGTGCACATAAAGAGAAATCCTGTGTTTTACCGTTTGGAAATATCACAAATAGCATTCGCACAGTTACAAATAAACAGAGAATAAATGTATTATTTATATTAAAAGCTAAGAGAGAAATCTGGTCCTAATCACTGCGCTGAGGGTTTGTTACAATGTATTATTATTACTGACATGCTGACATAATACACATGTTCAAGTAAGGGCTCATTCACACCAGTGTTGATGATTTCCATTTCTCTGTTCTGTTTTTGGAGTTAAATGTTTCTGTTTTTCCCCATTGATTTCAGTCTGCTGCGCCATTTGTTCCGTTTAAAAAAAAATAAAAATTAATCAATGGGGGAAAAATGGAAATGTTTTATTACATTTTATTTCCATCTCTCTGCTTCTAAAACGAAACAGAAATGAAAATCGCGAACGCAGGTGTGAAGGAGCCCTAACACAAGTTTTCCATGCTTGTGCTCACATTAAGCTGACACTGCCCTCTGGTGGCCGACTTAAATAACACCTTTAGGCCGGCTTCACACGAGCGTGACGGGCTCCGCAGCGGAATATTCCGCAGTGAAGCCCGTCATGGCGCCCCCCAGAGACCCCATACTTACCAGCGGAAGATAGCGTGAAGACGCTTCCCCGCCCACCGCCGTCGCGTCATGTGACACGCCCACCGCGTCACATGACGCGGCCGGCCGTGTCACGTGACGCGCCGGCCGCATCATATGACGCTGCGGCGGTAGGCGGGAAAGCGTTTTCACGCTATCTTCTGCTGTGTTGCAGCGGGAGATAGCGTGAACGGACGGCTTCCATTGACTGCAATGGAAGCCGTCAGCGCGTACACCCGCGGCAAATAGAGCATGCCGCAGGTGAGGACGGGTGATTTCATGGTGCGTAATTACGCAGTGGAATTCCGCATCGTGAGCATTGTGCTATTAGGTTCAATAGAACCTAATAGCAGCGGGCAACGCAGCGGATTTTTGCCGCGAATTTACGCGGCGTAAATCCGTTCGTGGGAAGGAGGCCTTGTTGGATAAAGTAAAAGCCTGAGACAGAAGGAAGAAGCCAATAATATCAGTAGCTGCAATCAGGAAGTACATTTTGTAGCAAACATAAATAGTTTGGTTAAGGCAAAAGGCATTCATATAATTCTGTAACGTTTGTTCGTTACTGCTGAATAATATTAGTTAACAAAAGTTGAATTCTGTAAACACAAAACTAATTTCATTATTTTGGACCAACATTTTGCACATCTACAGTAAGATTGATTTTCGCCAACCTGCTATGTTCTTGTGAAGCTGACACTGCCCTCTAGTGGTTTCCTTCAGTATTTCATTAAAATTAACACGGCTGCTTTGGGTACTGCGGGCGAGGGAGGGTGTGTGGTTATTATCACAGTGGGCATTGTGGCAGTTGTGAAGGGAAGCAATTAACTCTATTGCCACTCTATATCTACCCTGACCCTGATCCATGCAGGAATGTCAACAAAGTACCCCAGATGAAACTACCATGAAGTCTTTTTTCAGCCATGACCCATCTCTGCACAGTCTCCCTATCGTATGCTACACCAAATGCCCCTCTCAGTTACCCCCCATATAGTAATAGTGCCAACTCTGTGGCCCTTATGAGTTAAAGTGACCGTTCTGTGGCCCCACTGAGTTATAGTACTGTCTTTCTGGCTCCTTTTAGTTATAGTACTCTATCTCTGTGGCCCCCTTACTTGGAATGCCCCCACTGTGGCTCCTCTAACTTGGTGTTCTTTCACACTTATGCAAAAATCACTGGCTTAAAAAACACACAGCTACTAGAACCAATGGTTTCCGATGGGAGCGTTCAGATTCCTTCAGTGACCCCTGTAGCCCAACTTACCTATACTGCCTGCTTTGCAGCCCCATCTTACTTATAATGAGCCCACTCTAGCCCTTCTTAGTTATAGTGTGCCCTTCTGTGGCCCCACATATTTAGAGCATCCCCTATGTGGTCCCAATTAGTTACAGTGTCCCCCTTTATGGCCCTACTTAGTTATAGTGCCCCCTTTGTGGCCCTGCTTATTGTTCCAACTTTGTGGCCCTGCTTAGTTATAGTGACTCCTGTCACTATGAAAACAGTACCTGGATTACCACCCCAGGCTGCTGCAGAGCTATCTGCTTCTTACATCACTCACGCTGCCAGCGGCCTGGTGACCAGCTTATCAGGGGGTCTTGAGTGGTTGGCCATTGTTGGGCTGGTGTATAGCGTTATACTTCTGTTTTGTTACTGTATAGAAGAATGTTAATGAGCTACCCCATACAGAGCCAGTCAGGTATGGGCAATAGCCAATCCTATGGGCAGCAAATGGCACTGTATGCCTATATATAGGAGACTACAAACAGAGGTATACATATGGAATATTCTCCAATATATACCGCCAACAAGCACGGCAAATGCAGTGTAAATACGCCGTTATCCTCTTCCCTTTCATTAACAAGGGGTTCCAGCATTGCACCAAAATTACATACGAGGCCCATCTGCTTTTACACAGTAAAATGCCTTCCCCTCTCTCACTCCCGGCCATCAACTATGCGGGAAACTGCAGCACAAGTTCCTGCAACGTGAATGAGGCCGTGCTGCGGTTCTCAGCACAGTTGGTGGATAGGACCCGCACCATACAGGGAAAATCTGGGAAGAAACTGCAAGGCCTTTGCTCTGAGGATTGGTAGGGGTCCCAGTAGTGTACAGAGGCGTAACTAGGTTTTTGATTACCTGGGGCAAAGATTACATTTGACACCCCCTTCCTTCTATGATGTGGTTGAAAAATGCACTGAAAATAGAATACTACTCTGTATATTGGTTGGCCCTACTACTCTGTATATTGGTTGGCCCTGCTACTCTGTACACTGGTCGGCCCTACTACTCTGTATATTGGTTGGCCCTTCTATTCTGTGTATTGGTTGGCCCTACTGCTCTGTATATTGGTTGGCCCTACTACTCTGCATATTGGTTGGCCCTACTACTCTGCATATTGGTTGGCCCTACTACTCTGTATATTGGTTGGCCCTACTACTCTGTATATTGGTTGGTCCTACTACTCTGTATATTGGTTGGCCCTACTACTCTGTATATTGGTTGGCCCTACTCTGTTTATTGGTTGGCCCTACTCTGTTTATTGGTTGGCCCTACTACTCTGTGTATTGGTTGGCCCTACTACTCTGTATATTGGTTGGCCCTACTACTTTGTATATTGGTTGGTCCTATTACTCTGTATATTGGTTGGCCCTACTACTCTGTATATTGGTTTGCCCTACTACTCTGTATATTGGTTGGCCCTACTACTCTGTATATTGGTTGGCCCTACTGCTCTGTATATTGGTTGGCCCTACTACTCTGTATATTGGTTGGCCCTACTACTCTGTATATTGGTTGGCCCTACTACTCTGTATATTGGTTGGCCCTACTACTCTGTATATTGGTTGGCCCTACTACTCTGTATATTGGTTGGCCCTACTACTGTGTTTATTGGTTGGCCTTACTACTCTGTGTATTGGTTGGCCCTACTACTCTGTATATTGGTTGGCCTTACTACTCTGTGTATTGGTTGGCCCTACTACTCTGTATATTGGTTGGCCCTACTACTCTGTATATTGGTTGGCCCTACTACTCTGTGTATTGGTTGGCCCTACTGCTCTGTATATTGGTTGGCCCTACTGCTCTGTGTATTGGTTGGCCCTATTACTCTATATATTGGTTGGCCCTACTACTCTGTATATTGGTTGGCCCTACTACTCTGTATATTGGTTGGCCCTACTGCTCTGTATATTGGTTGGCCCTACTACTCTGTATATTGGTTGGCCCTACTACTCTGTATATTGGTTGGCCCTACTGCTCTGTATATTGGTTGGCCTTACTACTCTGTATATTGGTTGGCCCTACTACTCTGTATATTGGTTGGCCCTACTACTCTGTATATGAGTTGGCTGCTTACTTCAAAAAGAAAACTGATCACATCCATCGGGAAATAATTTCCCAATCCCAGACTAGCCCTGACCCTAGTCTTGTCAGAACCGCATCTAGCTCCTGCTCACTGTCTGTACTCAGACCAGTGCCAGAGGAAGAAGTCTCGAAATTGCTCTTCTTTGCTCGCCCCACCACCTGCGCTAGCGACCCCCTCCCCTCACACCTCCTCCGATCTCTCTCCCCAGTGGTCATCTCCCATCTCACCACTATATTCAACCTCTCTCTGACCTCTAGCATCTTTCCCTCTTCTTTCAAACACGCTATCATATCCCCACTGCTAAAGAAGCCGACTCTGGACGCGACTGATGCTGCCAACTACCGACCCATCTCTAACCTCCCCTTCATCTCCAAACTACTAGAATGCCTGCTTTACTCCCTCCTTGTAAGCTATCTATTGGAGAACTCTCTCCTAGACACCCTACAGTCTAGCTTCCAACCTCAACACTCGACAGAAACTGTCCTTACAAGGGTATCCAGTGACCTACTGACAGCCAAATCGAGGGGCGATTACTCCCTACTGATCCTTCTCGACCTTTCTACAGCATTTGACACTGTTGACCACAAACTCCTCCTCAGTATGCCTCGCTCCATCGGCCTAACGGTCACTGCTCTCTCCTGGTTCTCCTCTTACCTATTTGACCGCTCTTTCAGTATCTCCTTTGCTGGCTCTACCTCCCCTCCTCTTCCCCTTGCTGATGGGGTCCCCCAGGGCTCGGTCCTCGGCCCCCTCCTTTTCTCTATCTATATAGCCCCTATTGGACAAACCATCAGGAGATTTGGCCTCCAATACCACCTCTACGCTGATGACACCCAGCTATACACCTCTTCCCGTGACATCTCTGCACCTTTCCTCCAAAACATCACCGACTGTCTGTCTGCTGTCTCAAACACTATGTCCTCTCTCTACCTAAAACTAAACCTCTCTAAAACTGACTTACTGGTATTTCCACCCTCCACTAACCGACCTCATCCTGACATCTCCATCTCAGTGTGTGGCACCACCATAACTCCCAGACAGCATGCCCGCTGCCATGGGGTTATATTCGACTCTGATCTATCATTTTTTTCCCTACATCCAATTTCTGGCCCGAACATGTCAGCTGCACCTCAAGAACATTGCAAGAATCCGCTCTTTTCTCACTACGGACACGCTAAAAACGCTTACTGTTGCCCTCATCCACTCTTGGCTCGATTATTGCAACTCGTTGCTGATTGGCCTCCCCTGCACCAGACTCTACCCTCTCCAATCCATCCTGAATGCGGCAGCCAGGCTCATCTTCCTGTCCAGCCACTACTCGGACGCCTCTGCCCTGTGCCAGTCACTGCACTGGCTGCCTGTTAAATACAGAGTTCAATTTAAGCTCGCTACCTTCATCCACAAAGCCCTCCATAGCGCAGCTCCCCCCTATATCGCCTCCCTCATCTCAATCCACCAGCCAGCCCAGGCTCTCCGCTCTGCTAACGAAACCAGACTGAGCACCCCTTTAATTTGAACTTCTAATTCCTGCCTCCAAGACTTCTCCAGAGCGGTTCTCTGGAATGCACTACCAAAGGCTACCCGAACAATCCAGGACTTGCAGAACTTCAAGCGTGCTCTAAAAACGCACCCTTTTTAGGGAGGCATACCGCATTCCCTAAACAAACTCCACCTGATAACATGCTCCCTGACCTACTGACTGCAATCCCTGCTAGCCATCATAAACCGCTCCTGCAGTCATAACGATTCTGCCGTCACACGGCTAAATGTCTGACCATTGTCTATGTATATATCACCCCTCACTCTCCACCTCGCCATACCGTGCACATCTCCAGCCCTTTACCTTCTGTATCACCCCATTACTTGTAGTATGTAAGCTTGTTAGAGCAGGACCCTCACCCCTATTGTTTCCATCAATTGATTACTATGTAACCGTGGTTCTGTAATGTTTGTACTTTTGTCTTTCTGTATTCCCCCCTGTCTTTGTAAGCGCTGCGGAATATGTTGGCGCTATACAAATAAAGATTATTGTTATTATTATTATTATATTGGTTGGCCCTACTACTCTGTATATTTGTTGGCTTTGTATACTGTGACAGCTGTGGCAGGGGAATTCTTCAGCCCGAGGGGAGTTCCCTTATCACTGAACACTGTGAGAGTGCTGTCACAGTGTTCAGTGACAAGGGGACTCCCCGCGGGGAATATTTACAGGCAGCATAGACCTATGGTGCACGCATGTCCTTGTTTTGCAGGTACGTGCGTTTGCACGCCTGTAAAACACAGACATGTGAACACACCATAGGGAACCAATGGTTCTAATAGACGCGTGGTGTTGTGCGCACCTATGTACGCACACGCTTGTCTGAAAGCGCCCTAAGGCACAAACAGGTTTCGTCACTAAGGAGTTAATTACACCTGCAGGAGTCTTGCATATATCCCTGCTCCACTGATGAAGCCCGCTCACTGGTGAAACACATCAGGGCGGCTATACATGTTTACTAGCAAGGTCCCTTGTCTGCAGGAGGGACATGATCTTTAATACTTGAGTCTAATGGGACTACATTTATGCCCCTTCACAAGCATGGATGCATAATTGCATACAGAGGTGTAACGTGAAGCTCCTGGGCCCCAATGCAAAACCTGTAACAGGGCCCCTAAATAATGCTTTCTTCATAGTATTGGGCTCCCTATATGGAGAAGAGAGACATTATGGGCCCCTAATGCTTCTGGGCCCGGGTGTAACCACATCCCCTGCATCCCCTATAGTTATGCCCCTGTTTGCATGTGCGTGAGTGCTGCGTTTTTGCAGAATAGCCAATGTATTTTTTGCACGCATTGATGTATTTTGCTGTACGTTTTGCGGCCGCAAGGCATGTTCATTTGCGTCCGGCAAACGAAGACGCACCAATTTAAATGGCTAATTAGTCTAATAAGCTTTAGATGTATTTTCTTTCCTGTGTAATCATACAGTCTTTCACGCATCTCCTCGTGTATTGCCCGTACATTTGCGCATCTCCATTGACTTCCATGGGGACTTTGTGTTTGCAAATGTACAGGAAAAAATAGAGCATGCTGCGTTTTTTATTCTTCACAACTGCAATGTGCAGTAAAATCTGCGCATGTAAATTAACCCATTGTAATCAATGTGTTCTTTTCACTGCGTATTGCGCGACAAATTTTGTGTGCTCAAATACAACCATTTGATGGGACCTAAGCGGTACAGGCAGAGATTACCCCTTAGGCCCTTTCACACGAGCGTACGCGTATTTGTACGTGCCTGAGTACTGCGTATTTGCAGAATGAGGGCTTATTTGGACGAGAGTTGGCACAACTACGTTCGGCGGCACGGAGCATAGTTACGCCTGAATGAGGGGAATCCCATCTCCTCGTCGACTTTTAAAACTCTATGCGAGAGTGCAGGAGCTTAACAAAAAGCCGCGGGAACATAAGTCATTCCCGCACCGATTTAAATGGCTAATTGGTCTAATGAGTTCACAGATGTCTTCTTTTTTCTGCGCAATTATGCGGTGTTTTGCACATCTCCTGGCATGTTGCGCATATTGGCCTCTATAGGGACCTTTGGATGTGCAAACGCACAGGAGAATAGAGCATGCTGGGTTTTACTTTGCAGGACTGAAATGCGCAAGCAAATATGCGCATGTGAGCAAACTAATTGAATCAATGGGCTCCATTCTCTGTGCACTGTGCCATCCGCCCCGTGAGTGTGAATACCAACAACAGAATGGGAGACATTCCCAGCGCTGTCATGTGGAAGCAACATGGTGTTTTTTTTAAGTTTTTGAGCCTTAGACCGCTTTCACACAGACAACAAAATCGTACGATTTTCTCGCTGCCAGTCACATGTATGTGGAGCCCATGCTTCCTATGGGTTCCTTCACATTAGCGATGTTAGGCTGCTACACTGCAAGAAAAAAAATCGCAACATGCTCTATACAGCCACGATTTGCGATGTTTTGTAGCCCATGTTCCCCTATGGAGCCTTCCTTTGTGTTACATCACACGAGATCGCGTTTTTTGTGCGGTGCGATGCAACTTTTACAGTAGGAAGTCCTAGTGTTTGCCCCTAAAATAAGCCCTAGCTGAATTTAAAAAACAATACTTCAAAGTCGCGCAAATTTGCAAGGTGAATAAATCGTGATGTGACCGCAAAAAAAAATGCAATGATGTTTCACAAAAAAACGGGGGACACAGCTGCGATTTTCTCTTGGCGGTATTGCTGTCGCCCGTGTTAAAGAGGTTTAAGGCGTATCTTGTTATATCTTAGGGATACAGTTGGGTACTTTTTTGCCTAGTTGCATTTGCTGTTTGTAGTTCATATGACTTGTTGTTTCTTTGGGGCCTTTTCTTTCTTTTGAGGCTCTGAAGTGCGGAACAGCCCTATTGTTCTCTATGGGAGCGCATTGGCCTGTAGTGTCGGAGACCTTTTTTGTCTGAATGGAAGGCACATTTCAGGCTTTATGTAAGCGAGTATGCGGATTTGAAAAAACAAGACGAAAAAATTCTCAGAAAACCGGAACACCTCCCTAAATGACCGGAAAAAAGTGGAAAATTCACTGCCATATTTTGATACAAAAAAAGACTTTAACTAGATGAGCGAGTATACTTGCTAAGGCACATTACTCGAGCGAGTAGTGCCTTAGCCGAGTATCCCCCCGCTCGTCTCTAAAGATTCAGGGGCCGGCGCGGGTGACAGGTGAGTTGCGGCGGGGAGAGAGGGAGAGAGAGGGGGAGAGAGATCTCCCCTCCGTTCCTCCCCGCCGCTCCCCGCCCCCCGCCAGCCCCCAAATCTTTAGAGATGAGCGGGGAGATACTCGGCTAAGACACTACTCACTCGAGTAATGTGCCTTAGCGAGTATACTCGCTCATCTCTATTGTAAAGGTTGTAATGAAATCTAAATAACAAATAATATGGTTATGATGTTTTATATATTTTGGTTTTAATTAATAATAAATAACAAATACAAAAAATATGAAAATGATTGATACAAACATGATTTTTCGGTTTTTCAAGTGTAATTAGGGAGGTGTTCCGGTTTTCTGAGAATTTTTTCGTCTTGATTCTTTAAATCCGCATACTCGCTTACATAAAACCTGAAATGTGCCTTCCATTCAGACAAAAAAAGGTCTCCGACACTACAGGCTAGAGCGCATGACACACAATGCCAACGCAAGTAATAAGCCCCATTTACACAGGACGAATGTCAGGCAAACGACATAGCGTTTTACACATACGCCTGTGTGATCTTGCCCTAAGGGCTTATTCACATGAGCGTATATCAGCTGGCGTTTTCACAGCTGGCCAATATACGCTGCCATCTGCTGCACAGGCTTGGCATATATGCCGTTGGACAAGGAGAAACAGCTTGGGTCTGCTAAGCTGTCTTCTACTTCCCTCACCCTCGCTGGCTCTCTGAAAGGGGAGGAGGTGGGATGGGGTGGGAGCTAGTGTGCTGAGCTTCCGCCCCCTCTTTGCCCCTTGCCGCTGTTTGCAATGGGAGGGTGCGGGATAGGGTGGAGCTTAGTTCTGCCCCCGCGCCTCCCATTGCAAACAGCGCAAGGGACGGAGAGGAGAAGAGAAAGGGGAGGGAGTTTAGCAGTCACGCTGCTAAACTCCCTCCCACTTCCTTCTCCGGCCGCTGTCATTGGCTCCAATAGGAGTCTATGGTAGCGACTGTCCGGCCAAGAAGATAGTTCCTGGGCTATACAATGCACCAGATGGTAGCGTATATCGGCCGGCCGCGAAATCGTCGGCCGATATACGCTCATGTAAATAGGCCCTGAGAATGATTTTTAAAAAGTTTATTAATTAGAAAAGATAAAATTTAAAAAAACTCCCTTTTTCCTATATTTGTAATAAAAAAAGAAAAAAAAAAGGCAAAAATATATTTTGTAGCGCTGCGTCTGTAAAAGTCTGAACTACTAAAGTAATGCATTATTTACCCCACACGGTAAACACTGTCCAGGAAAAAAAATACACAGCGTCACATTTTTTGGTCACTGGTAGCCAAGAAAAGGTGTAATAAAAAGCAATCAAAAAGTTGCATGCACTCCCAAAGGCTACCAATATAAACTACAGGATGTTTCGTAAAACGAGCCCTCGCGTAACTATGTCGATGGAAAAATAATAAGGTTATGGCGGTCACAAGATGGCGGCAGAAAGTAACTACATTTTTTTGCAAAGATATTTTTTAAAGCAGTTCAACAAAATAAAAAAAAAACCCCTATATACATCTGGTATCGTCATAATCTGACTGGGCCATAAAAGAAAGCGATCCCGTCATTTTTGCCATAGTGTGTATGCCATAGGAACAAGAATGCCTCTAAAAAATGGCGGAATTGTGGTTTTTTTCCTTTTTACTACACTTAAATTTTTTTTAAAATTTTTCGGTACATTAAATAGTAGCGTTGTTAAATTACAACTTATCCTACAAAAAACAAGCCCTCAGACAGCGACGTGGATGAGTGAATAAATACATAAGTTAGGAGTAAATACATAAGTGCGGAGGAAAAAGCAAAAAAGAAAATGAGAAAAAGGGCCGAGCCCCGCATCCAGAGAGCAATGTTCTGTCAGCGTGGAGAGGGACGCGACAGACAAAACCAGGACGAAACGCCGGTGATAGGTGAGTATTAGACACCCCCTAAGCCTCAGCAGTTTTTTGACTTGCAAGTAGGCTTGTAACCCGAGGTAACACTGTATTCTCAATGCACAGAATAGGGGATATCACTGCTGAGACCCCAACTGATCTGAAGAACAGGGGTCCCGTGTCCCCCATCCTCCTCACTGCACCCATTCACTGTAAGGAGGAGAATAGACAGAGAGGTGGAGTTCATTCATTGTCAAGCACTTGGGTATTTCTGTCAGCCCCAATGAAACGAATGGAGCAACGGCCAGGCATGCTTGGCCAATTCATTCTGATGTGACTGCCAGGGAAGAAACCATCCCTGTAGTGACAGGCAGCGAGAGACACGGGAACCTGCTCTCCCGATCAGCTGTGAACCCCCCACGATCTATCCTGTGGATAGAGGATAACTTGTAATCTTGGGACAACCCCGTTCATCTTCTGCTGCATTCACCTATATATATTCCACATTGTGCCGCCAGTTGCAAGTGAAGAAAGAATTGATTGCAACCCCTGCCTGGTTGTTACTGTCGCCCGTCTACCTGCCCCTTACAGTACTACAACAGTTTCCAGAAATTGCCTGCTAAACACCACATACTATAACAGTGCAGAGCGGGAAGGGGTTAATGAAAAAAAAATTATCTAGGGTGAAATACTGCTACAATTGTGAATAAAGTGGCTGAATGGACCCAACACAACTCTGGCCTTACAGTCTATGGAATGCTCCTAACATGCCTGTGCGTATAGGCGTATACCTATAAGGGGTGCACAACTAGCGCCTAAAAGCCCGTTTTCTGTATAAGACACCAGTAATATAAAAAGCTCATGTTATGTGAGGGACTGTTAAAGATTTTGCATTAGGGCTGCCTTTTGCCCGCCAACATTTCATCCTATGATGTAAGAAGTGGAATACTTGGATCTCCAAGAAAACGGGAGCACGGGGAATGATATCTAAAATATATAGAGCAATAAGGAACATGAGGGAAGAAGAGGACATCGATCCAGGGGTTGGGAAATGGTCTCTGGACAACCCAGACCTCACACCCACACTAATTAAGGAATCCCTAGTGTCAGCCCACAAATGCCTGCCATCAGCCAGGTTTCTGGAGATGAGACTACAGATAGTCCATAGATCATACCTCACCCCAATTAAGGGATTTAACATGGGAATTTACGACACCCCAAACTGTTTCAAATGCCAGGAACCAAACACCAATCTATACCACAGCCTGTGGACGTGCCCACTGATAAAAAACTTCTGGTCCCGAATACGCGAATACACTACAACACACCTGACAAACTTCTGCCTACAAGAACCAGCATGGGCAATATTTGGATATCTAGACCCCAAGACATATCATTGTGCCAGGGGAGTAAGAAAGTTACTACATTTTATAGCAGCAGCAGGCCTAAAAGCCATCCTGCAGACCTGGGTGCAACCAACAGGCCCCCCATTCAGATTGTTCCTGGAAAAACTTGCATTCTTATTTCAAATGGACTGGGCGGAAACTTCATTATTTAAGGAGAAAATGGTACAAGCTTTCTTCGAAACATGGGGAAGTTTCATCCATTTAATGCCACAGAGAGTAAAAGAAAAACTAAAAAATTGCTTTCACCACACCTATTGGTTCCAGGAGCAAGCGGCAGTGGGAGACACACCAATATAGGGTGAATCACTGGTCGTGCCGTGGCCGCGCGGGGCCTCTATACCTTTCGAAGATCTCCAGCACGAAGTTCGAAAGACTAAGTGTATAAATACCAATTGGGTCAAAAGTTTGGTTTAATGCAAATGTTCTCTCCCCTCCCCCCCCCCCCATCCCTTCTTGCCAGACCCACCCCTCCCCCCTCCTCTCCCACCCCCCCCTCCTTTTTTTTTTTTGTTTTTGTTTTTGTTTTTGTGAGTGTCTTTCCTTCCCTTCCTTTCGTCTCGACTTCCGGACCCTCATGCCCCTCCCTAGCTTTCCCAGTTATATAAAAATGTTATGTAAAAGTGAATTAGGATGACATTTTTATTTGTGAAGTCAAAACAGCAAATGCATCTGAAATGTCAAAGTTTGTCCTGATTCAATCAATAAAAACAAGTTTAAAAAAAAAAAAGAAGTGGAATACATTGCTTTTGGTGTTCAGTAAATGCTTGCTGTGCTGTTAATTGCTATTTAGCCACAAGAGGGAGACATTTACTCTGAATTGTTCATTTCATCCGAAATTACAATATAGCCGCAGTCTGTTCCACTGTGCTGTATAATCCATTACACTTAGCCCACCGGGTGCACACGACCGGGTTGGATTCTGTATGTGGGAGCCTGCAGTGGAATCCTGTGCCCAGCGGCATCCGCATGTACCTGTTTTTCTCCTTCTTTTGCTAAACTGCGGATGGCCCACACGCCAAGCCAACTGAAGTGCGCAGTACAGTTTTGTTTTTTTTAAAACCCAGCTTTTCCCGCGTCATTGCTAGGCGATGACGCTGAATCCGTGACATTTTCACAACGTCACTGCGGAAGGGCCATGAATCGGATGACTTCCATTGACTTCAATAGATGCCGTCTGTGCGGAATCCGCACTGAAATAGAGCATGCTGCAATGTTTTTTTCTCCATGAGTGGAAAATCACAATTTCCTACTATTGAAAAGTTCAGTTCAGCCGGTTCACCGAAATTTTACAAAAAGTTTGGTTCAGTCCAAATTAGTTTTGAATCAACCTGAAAATTCATCAAAACCCCTGTGAGCAAAACGTCATATGTACTCCAATATGGTACCAGTAAAAGCTACAGATCATCCCAGAAAAAAACGAGCCCACAACGCACCACTGACGGAAATATAAAAAAGTTATGTTGGTCAAAAGATGGCGACAGAAAGCATTTTTTTTAAGCTATTTTAAGTAGCAGGACATAAACGATATAAATCTGGTTTTGCCGTAATCATACTGATTCTCTGAATAAAGTTATCAGGCCAATTACACTGCACCATGGATGTTGGAAAACCACCTTCCCTGCAAAAGGGCGCTATTTTTTTCAGTTTTTTTTAAAATTTCACCCCAGTTAGAAACTTTTAAAAGTTCTTACATATCGGAGTTATCAGAGAAATAAAAGGGATATGATTTTTTCAAAGGGAAAAAGTAAAATTAAACTTATTTAATTCATATAAAAACTCGGCACGATATCGCGATCGCCAGCATGCGATTTCATAGCGAATGCGAGGCAGATTTGTATCAAAACCGCCTCGCATCACTTCGGGAAGGAGCAATCCTCCAGCACGGCTGCCAGCCACGGCAGAGGGTCGTGGAATGCTTTCCATTGTATTCAGTGCGAAGTTTCGCATCACACTGCATGCACCTAGCACACAGTGCTATGCTGCCGCTCCCAGTGGGGGCAATGGGCGATGCGAGGGCAAACCACAGATAGGACATGCTGTGATTTTTCCCCCCCACATCGCTGTGCAAAGTGATGCTATACGTGAAAAAAAAATTGCTCATGTGTACGATCCCATTCAAAAGAGTGGGGGTCATATTTGTGCAAGATTTGTGTGTGTTGCAACGCACAAATTTTGCGCGAGAATCACGGCCACGTGTAACCAGCATAAGGCTGCGTTCTTACGGCACTGAAATCCTGCAGAAATCTTGCTGAATGTCTGTAGCGGGACCGCAAGGAAATTTTGCTAAATTTCCAAAGCGGAAAGGCTGCTTCAAAACCAAATGGCGCAGGTTGAAGTGGCTTGTTCGCCTGTATTCTGCTGTGGAAATCTCTCCCCATGGATATAAGTGAGCCTGTAGCAGAAATGGCGATACAATTGACATGTCGCAGATTTTAATTCTGCGCTGCATGTCCGTTTCCACGCAGCGTGTGGAAGATATTTTTGCAAATCTTGTCCATTTTGCTGCTTCGTCTCTGGCTTAAGAATGCAAGCGGAATTTCCGTGCGGAGAGTCTGCATGGAAATTCCATGGCAATTTCGCCCCATGTGAACCCAGTTTAATAGAATAATTGGATGCTTTCTTAAATATCGCAATTTACTGCAAAATTCGCTCCTGTGGAAATCCATATATCTACACGTGGATCTTGATGCAGATTTTTCTCTACAGTGGCAAATTCTACAGCAAATCACTAAAGTCCCTTTTACCCGGAACGTTGGGACGTCCACTAAGCAGCAAAATGGATGAGATTTGCAAAGATCTCATCCACACGCTGTGGACAGCCCGCCGTGGACATATCAACTGTATCGCTGTCTCTGCTGCGGGCGCTCTTCTCTCTATGGGGAGAGATTTGCGCAGCGCAATACAGATGGAGAAGCAGCCTTTTCACTGCGGAAATCTCGCGTGCAGCCATTCCGCGAGATTACCGTCCTGTGGGAACCCAGACTTACCGTGGATAGGTGATACATATATTTAGTGGAAAAATCCCTTTAAGGATTCTCAGTTGGCAAATCTCCCCCTTAAGATCGGGCTAGGAATCTTCCCACAAGCCCACAGAGTATAGGATCCTTTATGCACTCATGACTACATCTTTGCTTGGCTGCACATTTCTGATGTCCCTCCATGATGCGCTGCCAGCATTCCTCTCATAACATGCGAAATCCCATTTGAGACGAGTGAAAGCTGATTCACCGACAGGAACGCGTCCTCAAAATAAAGGAAGAGAAAAAGGAACAACATCATCTTGTAGTACGAGTCGTAATTGTCCCAGTTGTGTGATGATAGGGTTAACATTCGGACACACGTCTGCTCTTGCTCCAGACCTAATTATTGCCCAATTCATGGGGGAAGTACTGGATTTATCTGGTTTTCACCAACAATATTCCCCAGGGGGCGTTCTGCATTTTTTGCAGTTCATCATTGGCTAAAGAGAGAAAAACAAATATCTGTGCACTCTCCGGTTCAGAACTTGAATCATCCCAAATGTCATCACCATCTAATGTCTGATATTAGGCCTTAGTCAGACCGGCGATTTTTCACGCGATTTGTGGATCGCATGACGGATGCGCATCCGCAAATCGCATGACCGGTGCGCGCAAGTCGCCCGCAAATCGCCCGAAAATCTGCTCCTAGCCGCGTTTCATTAGAAACGGGCTGGAGCTGTCCAGCGCATTGCATTCAATGGAGACGGCAATACAGCCGTCTCCATTGAAAGCAATGCGCTGAGGGCGAGCCCGGGATGAATTGTCGGTAAGGGCTTAAATATATAAGCCCTTCCCTGCAATCCATCCTAAAATGTGTTAAAATAAAAAAAATTTGTATACTCACCTTCTGCCTGCAGCCGGAGCTCCATGCGGCCGTCCTGCAGTGGGTGTGAAGGGGGTGTGAGTCAGACCTGCCCCCTGATTGGCTCAGCGCTGAGCCAATCAGAGGCATGCCTCACTCACACCCATTCATGAATTCATGAATGGATGTGAGTCAGACCTGCCCCTGATTGGCTCAGCGCTGAGAGGCAGCAGTCACTCACCCATTCATGAATTTATGAATGGGTGTGTGAGTGTTTTCAGCCTCTGATTGGTCAGGGCTGTGACCAATCAGAGGCAGATCATTCAGCAGGCGGGGATTTTAAAGCCCCGCCGGCTGAATAGTGCAAGAAGCAGTTCAGGAGAACTGACAGCGGCCGCGGCTGGACTCCGGCTGCAGCGGAAAGGTGAGTATACAATTTTTTTTTATTTTAACACATTTTAGGATGAATTGCAGGGAAGGGTTTATATATTTAACCCCTTCCCGACAATTCACCCCGCGCACGCCGGCAGCCCATTGCTTTCAATGGAGCGGCTGTATTGCCGCTCCATTGAATTCAATGGGCAAACATCCTTCTTCTCTTCCACAGCTGTTACAGCTGTGGCAGAGAAGAATGATTTGTCTTCTATATGTTCTCAATGGGGTCGGCGCTGCTGCCGCCGGCCCCATTGAGCGCATATACAGAAGAGAACAGGAATCACAGATTGCAGATAGGTGCGATCTGCGATTTTTTTGTTCTATAATTTATCGGACGAGCGCATAAAAAGCGCTCATGTTTTAAAAAATCGCCGGACGCATGCGCATGCGCAAATCGCGGCTAAAAACGCCCGTCTGACTAAGGCCTTAAGGTGCAATTTTTTTCCCAGTTGGTACCACAGGTAAGTACTAAAAGAGGGGCACATAAATTGGGTCAGACAACATTTGGGGGTGTTTGTATGATACACCGTTATTTATGTTGCTAATAGAGCACCAACATATTCTGCAGTGCACTTCGGGGATTGTCATCACTAGTGGTCAGCAAACTTTTGAAAAGTTTGGTTTAGTTGGTTCACTGAAATTTTGCAAAGTGTTAAGGCAGCAGAATGCAGTCCTAAGCTCCCACTCACGACCTGAAGGTTGCAGGTTCAATCCTCCTGTGGTTCAGGTAGCCGGCTCAAGGTTGACTCAGCCTTCCATCCTTCCGAGGTCGGTAAAATGAGTACCCAGCTTGGTGGGCGCTATACAAATAACAAGATTTACTTTTGTTTTTTTTTATTTAAAAAGTTCACTTTGATTCAAATTAGTTTGAAACATCTTGGAAAATCACCGAAGCCCCTAAATCTGGTCTATAACACTAAGAGCTTTAAAAACCCTGTATAATACTCAGAATGTTATCCGGGGCTTTTATGGCTCCTAGACAGTGTTATACACCAGTGTTCAGGTCTAGTATTGAGTGAACTGAACCAGTAGAAGCCTGTTTCGGGTTGAACTTTGATAAAAGCTTGGTTTGGGTTAATGCCGAACCAAGCTTATAGTAAAGTTTGACTTAAAACAAGGTAAACTTGTTTGTTTCACTCAAGACTATTCATCGCCACTCACATCGGGTCTCCCAGCTTAGCAACTGATATGGACTCAGCATATAGGAGGGAGAAGAAAGAATAAAAGTAGAAGAAAATGTTACTATACTCAGTAAGAGAAACAGATAATCTTATGGATATGATACCTTTCAGTGGCTAACAAAAAGAGATGATGTTACAGCAAGCTTTCAAGGCCACTTGGCTGCTTTGTCAGGGGTAAAAGAATGGAAAAGTTAAAGAAGAAGGAATATGACTAAGAATAGGAATGAAGAAACACATGCAGAAGAGCGGGCAGCACCCAAGTCTTAAAATTTCTGTTGCATGGTGCGAGTCTCTCAGAGGGCTTCATCCACCTGACTGCCCATACAACATCAATTCAAAACAAGTTAACCAGGAGTGGGATAAAAATTAATAATAAACTGCCTACTTCACTACCTAAAATATGCATGTAAGGCGCCCACTGCAGAAACGTTATCCATAAATTAACAAATAAAACAGTTACAATGCTCCAAATAAACACTTGTAAAAAAAAAATCAAGCACTTGGAAGAAGTTGTCATTTTACTGCAAAAATCGGCACACAGTTCCATCTCAGGCAGATATACAAATGATGAGAGTTGTGGTGATTAGATGAACGATCTTGTCACATGAGGCCCTAAAAGTGGTTCCCCCCATGACCTATAAAAAGGCTCTCGGAGGCTCCTTGTGTGTAGTGACCTCTACTTCCGCTTGTGTAGAGCTTGTTGACCACTAGACGCCTCTACAACACAGAGAAGAGATTTCACCCGTTACCAGAGTCTGAGAGGGGCGCATTATTGGGATGTGAGAAGCTGGATGGTCGTATCGATAAATTGTCCCGCACCAGCCGTTCTGTCCAGACTGTTAGGAGGTGTTGCGACCAGTGGATGCGTGAGGGCACACAAGGCAACCGGGCTCAGGACCCCCCCCTACAGACCACCAGAGAGGAGCATCTGACCACACTGTTAGGAAGTGTTGGACCAGCGGATGTGTGAGAGGATGTGCACAAGGTGACCGGGATCAGGACGCCATCAACAGATCAGCAGTAGAGAGGATTTTCTGATTGTCCGACACACACTAGCAGCTCCAACTGTTTTGTTGTTCACCATCCAGAGACAGGTGGCGCCATCGTTATAATCTCTGGAATCATTCTTCTTTTATTCTCCATCCGGGCCATTCCGCTATTACAACTTCTCCCAGACACAACTCGATTTTACAGAAGTTCTCATGCAGATGTCTTGGCTCTTCTTCACCTTTTCTTAAGTTTAACCCATATATTAAGACAAGCTCTTAATAGTGCCATGCAGACTGCCTCCCAAGAATAAAAGTGCTGTGTATTGTTTCCTCCTAAATTTTTAATGCGCTCTGTACTGTGCCCCCTGAATATTTAACACACTGCACTCTCCCCATAGTAATAATCCACACTGTTCCCCTTAGTGATAAGCTACACTATTGCCTTAGTAGTAAGCCACCTTGTCCTCTTAGTAATCGGTGTCCCACACTGTGTCCTGATAAAAACAAATGTCACTCGCCAGCTCTAGGGCTCCTGCACATCGTTATATCGCCGCATGAAAATCGCGCCTTTTCCCATGATTTTTGAGCGCAAGAGCTGCATTTTCTTGCAAAAACATCGCTGCCACTTGCAATTTTTGAGCATGTTTAAGCGTGATTTTGCCGCAATTTTTTTTACGAAAGTCAATAGGACTTTGTAATGTTAAAAACGCGTCTCATCGCCTAAAAATCACAAGTCCTCTGCTTTGCTATACGATAAAAGGAGGCTTCATAGGGAACCATGGGTGATTAAAAAAAAACAAAAAACGCAGAAAGATAGGACATGCTGCAAAACATCACAAATGGGAACGAAGCCATTGAAAGTCAATGGTTTCATAATTCTGCGTTTTCACTCACTCTCACATCGCTCAAAAAACGTGTGATTTTCTCGCAAGTGTGAAGGCACCCTTACACTTCTATTATATATTCCATCCACTACCGTGGGCATCTTTTGGCTGGGATCCTGCAAAATGATGCACGCGTTGCAATGACATTGTACAGCCTGCATCACAGAGAAGGCGCTGCGAGTCGCCGAATTGTGGCTTCCTGTAGTGCCACTGCCATAGTTATTTGCATCCATGTCTTAAAGATGCGGATACAATCCACTTAAAAAAAAGAAGACCAAATCAACATCATGTCTCTTTCTAGTTCTGCAAACCGGATGTCATTTTAATAGCCCCTGAAGCTGACCCCTGGCGCTAACGCTTCAATTAAACATTTTGTGAATGTTATTTCATTTGTGCAACAATGTTTCTCAAGTATCGCAACTATGTGTTCACATAGCCATTACATGGCCAGGACAGATTTTAATTCACTGGAAAGGAACAGTGAAGGTTCCTATTCAATCACAGCAAGCAGAGATCTTGAAAACCTATTGAAAAGTGTTTGGGGAAATGACATAACTTTCATTATACAAAAAACAAACTTCATTTGCTTAAATTACAATACCTCTTCTTTAAAGGGATTCTGTCTGCACTTTTGCCCATGCAAAACTACTGACAGATCAATGTAGGGGCCAGGATCAATCCTATCTTTATTAATGCCACTAGTAGTCGCCAAATGCAATTTTTTTTACATGCGCCCACCACAAGTTCTCCTAGAGCAAGACTACTTCCTCCTGTTCTCTCTCTCTTTGTCCAATCAGCTGTAGCGGTCTCCTGATTGGACGCTTCAGAGATTCATTTTACAGTTCTGGAAGGGAGATGTAGAGCATTGGAAAAATGGAATGAGAGAAAGAAAGTGCTTCTATACAGGGAACGCCCACTGAGCTCTGACCTTGCAGCTTCACAATCACATATATCAACAAAAGTTGGTCTTAACCCTTTCTTGACATGTGGCCTACATATATGGTGCAAGTCAAGTGTCATTGTCTGCAACGGGCTCAGGAGCCAAACGTGCTCTATATATGTCTTTGACAACTGACAGACATCCACAATAGCAATTGGAGATGACTCAGATTGTGGCTGTTAACCATTTAAATACCGCTGTCAATTCTGACAGGTGCATTTATATGTCCCAATCACTTAGGATTTGAATGTCTTGAACAACCCTCCTGCCCCATGATAAGATCACAGGGCACCAGCCAGGTGTTATGGCAGCCTGTGACCTTCTGAAGCCACTTGGGCTACTATGAATGCTTGCTTATTAACACATGCCTGTTGCATGTTCAAGTCCCCTATAGGGATTAACAAAAAAAGAAATTTTAATCATTAAGAAAAAAGTTAAAAGTAAAAAAAAAAACCTTTCCCAGTTGTCACATCAAAAAATAAAAAACAAATTAAAAAATGGTATGGTTACACGACCATAAAAGTCCAATTCATTATAATATTACATCATTTAACCCGCATGGTGAACGTCATCAGAAAATCTAAATGTGCACCGCCAGAATTGTGTTTTTTGGACACTCTGTCTCCAAGAAAGAAATAGAATACAAAGTGAACAAAAGTCGTATGTACTCCAAAATGGTACCAATAAAAACTACCGCTCACCTGCAAGAAACGAGCCCTCACACAGCGCCAAGGACCAAAATATAAAAAAGGTATGAAGGTTGAAAGATAGTAACATAAAGCATTTTTTAAAGGTATTTTAAGTAGTACTACATAAAATATATACATTTGGTATTGCCGTAGCCATACTGATTCACAGAATAAAGATATGCCAATTTTATTGCACCCCGCACACAATAACCCTCCCAAAATGGCACAATTCTGTCTTACGTTGTTTTTTATTTCACCCCACTTAGAAACTTGTCCAATACATTGTATGCTGTGCCCAGCAATAAATAAATCTTTACATATCTGTCATCAGAAAAAAAAAACTGTTATGACTTGATAAGTGTTGATAATTTAAATTAAAAAAAGCAAAAAATGGCTGCAGCAAAAATGGGTTAAAAATACCTGAAGCAATATAAAAAGCAAAAACCGTAACTGAAGGTAAGACTGGCAGAGCCAATAGAGAACGTGGGTGCTACACGTGTGTCAAGAGCTGTGCAAATCATGTAGAAGATGTCAGAAAATGTCAGCATGCCCAAGATAAACTGAGTAACAGAGAATAAAACATTAAAGAACAACAAGATAAATATACTGTATTCACCTCCCCCCACTACTTACGGCGGTGTACGGGAGTGAAGGGGAAAGTTTTCGAAAATGTGATATGTATGCACAGTATGTGCATGATTCAGATGCAAATACTGCTATTCCATTGAAATGGGTGAAAGACTAAAACCACAAAAACATTTTTTTTCTAATTCCCTTGATTAGGATTTCAAAGAATGCATTTGCAAGAAGTAGTGTTGAGCAAACTGAATTAGTCAAACTCTGTTTCAGGTTGAACTCTACTAAGACTTTGGGTCAGTGTAAACCCAAACCTTTATTGGTCTCAGCTGAATCTATAAAAAAGGGCATTTCTTATGTTCCTCCTCATTCTTCTTCTCCCTCTTATTCTCCTCTCCCTTCCTTTAATTCCTCTTCTTCTTCTTCTCCTCTCTGTTCCTTCAATTCCTCTTCTTCTGTTCCTCCTCACTGTTCCTATAATTCCTCTTCTTCTCCTCTTTCTTCCTTCAATTCCTTCTCTTCTCCTTCTCCTTCTCCTTCTCCTTCTCCTTCTCCTTCTCCTTCTCCTTCTCCTTCTCCTTCTCCTTCTCCTTCTTCTTCTTCTTCTTCTTCTTCTTCTTCGTCGTCTTCTTCTTCTTCTTCTCCTCCTCTCTCTTTCTTCAATCCCTCTTCTTTTTCTTTTTCTTCTCTCTCTCTTCCTTCAATTCCTCTCCTTCTTCTCCTCTCTCTTCCTTCAATTCCTCTTCTTCTCCTCCTCTCTCTTCCTTCAATTCATCTTCTTCTTCTCCTCTCTCTTCCTTCAATTCCTCTTCTTCTCCTCTCTCTTCCTTCAATTCCTCTTCTTCTTCTCCTCTCTCTTCCTTCAATTCCTCTTCTTCTCCTCTCTCCCTTCAATTCCTCTTCTTCGTCTCCTCTCTCTTCTTTCAATTCCTCTTCTTCTCCTCTATCTTCCTTCAATTCCTCTATCTTCTCCTCCTCTATCTTCCTTCAATTCCTCTTCTTCCCCTCCTCTGTCTTCCTTCAATTCCTCTTCTTCTCCTCTCTCTTCCTTCAATTCCTCTTCTTCTCCTCTCTCTTCCTTCAATTCCTCTTCTTCTTCTCCTCTCTCTTCCTTCAATTCCTCTTCTTCTCCTCTCTCTTCCTTCAGTTCCTCTTCTTCTTCTCCTCTCTCTTCCTTCAATTCCTCTTCTTCTCCTCTCTCCCTTCAATTCCTCTTCTTCGTCTCCTCTCTCTTCTTTCAATTCCTCTTCTTCTCCTCTATCTTCCTTCAATTCCTCTACTTCTCCTCCTCTGTCTTACTTCAATTCCTCCTCTTCTTCTCCTCCTCTTCTTCCTTCAATTACTCTTCTTTAGAGATGAGCGAGTATACTCGCTAAGGCACATTACTTGAGCGAGTAGTGCCTTAGTCGAGTATCTCCCCGCTCGTCTCTAAAGATTCGGGGGACGGCGGGGGGCGGGGAGCGGCAGGGGAGAGCAGGAAGGAACGGAGGGGAGATCTCTCTCGCCCTCTCTTCCCCCCAAATCTTTAGAGACGAGCGGGGATATACTCGGCTAAGGCACTACTCGCTCGAGTAATGTGCCTTAGTGAGTATACTTGCTCATCTCTACTCTTCTTCTTTCTTCCTCTTCCTCATCCTCCTCATTCTTCTTTTTCTTCCTCTTCTCTTTCAGGGTTACTGGTGAATTTTGGGCTCAGTTCAAACTATAGAAATTCAAACTGATCCATACTTTTTGCCTAAGTTCAGCGAATCGGCGAAACTGAACTTCTGAAAAGTTTGTTCATCCATAGCAAGCAGTGCAGGGGTGGCAAAAAGCTGCGTCTCCTCCAAGACTGTTACGATTACGTTCATAATCATATCCAATAGTCTCTCCAGTGAATGTATTCTTAGATGTTTCTTTTGCTTGTACATTGTTTTCTATCACTATTAATATTATAGTAACTCTATTGGGTGTATCACGGAGCGCTACGTTTTGCTTGCCGTAATTAGATAAGAGAACTGGCAATGCTGAGATATATAGAAACACATGGAGCAAAACACTCCACTTATAAGAGCTCTGGGGTTATAAACAATTGCAATAGTCCATAGTAACCATGAGAACTGTAATGTATCATAATATCTTGTAGAATGCAGGCATTGAACTGGATCTGATAGAAGAATCAAAACAGATGTAATGATAAACTCAAACAAATACTGAGCATTGAACGAAAACGCCCAACATCTGATATGTGTGAAAGGCAAAGACCTGGAATAAGACATCTCGCAGCATTCATTGTGGTCTTGGGAGACAACACACTCTGTGTAGGCGATATAATGAGATCTGCAAGTGCCATGGATGGAATGGGCAGTCCAGGCTATGGCCCTTTTAGTGGTACATAAGGGGTTAAATATTGAGGGTGTTTATTTTGCGGTAGGTAATGGAGTTCTATAATGTTGTCTATGCTTCTGGTGTTGGCACCAAAGAAGGATTAGATCCTAGTGGCAAGGGTCTATTGTCCACACAGTAGCGTTATAATCTGTCTAATGATCCGCAACATAAAGTACCTTCAAAAAGACTGCATAATGCATAAAATACACCTAAAAGTATCCAAATAATGCTACTTTATCATTCCCACAAAGCACTGCTATATATCGTCTATACCAGGGGTCCCCAACTCCAATCCTCAGGGACCACCAACAGGTGATGTTTTCAGGATATCCTATAGTAAGAACACCTGTGGCAATGTCTGAGGCACTGATGATAATTACATCACCTGTGCAACACTGAGGACATCCTGAAAACATGACCTGTTGGCGGTCCCTGAGGACTGGAGTTGGGAAACACTGGTCTATACAATACTGCCATTCAGTATTGCAGTCATACTGCCATTTATTGCCTAAATAATACTCCTGTACAGTGTCCACATAATAATACACCCCCATCTAGTAGGTGTTGGACTCCTTTTGCCTTCAATACATCAGTAACTTATCATGACGTAGATCCCACTAGGTGATGAAATTGTTCTGCAAGAATATCGGCCCCTGCGGACAGGAAGCTTCTTGTAGTTGCCACAAAATAGATGGAGGTGCTGACTTGTTCTGACCAGCTGACAGGAAGGGGTCATCGATTCATGCTCCTTGTACCATATTCTGAGCTCCCAGCAGCACGGTGCAACAGAAATCTGGATCCATCTGACCAGGAGATGTTTTTGCAATGCTTAGTGATTTGATTTTTGCAGTTTTTTTTGCCCCTGGAGTCTCGCTGTTCTGTTTCTCTTAGGGCTCATGCACACAAACGTATTTGAATTGCATATTACGCGCATGATATACATGCGTGTAATACGCGGTACATCGCAGCAATTCATTACATTGATTTTTCCATGTCCCACTCAACTAAAATGTTGAATACATGCAGAGTTTTACACAAACAGCCATGTGGATGGCTCTTAGACACAATAACGCTAGAACTGGTTATCCGCTGTTATAGCCCATCTGTACTAAAGAAATGGCAAGATGTGCATTTATATACTTTAGATTCAGCACCAACTACGTGTTTGGCTATAATTTGCTCGACTGCACCGCCTGTTCATCAGAACCGTTCCTGACATCCTCCCCTGACCCCTTTCATCGATGAGTTGTTTGCATCCACAGGATCCCCTTTCTCTGGGTGTTTTCCTTGATCACAGCATCTCTGTATGCTCTGTGTACCCACGTGGTTGGCAGTGAAATCCCGATCCCGAGTAGTCTAGCACCGATGACCAGGCCTTGTTGGAAGTCACTCAGATCTTTGGATTTTCCAATCTAATGTCGATTCACACTGAAACTGATCCACTAAAAACTTGTCACGTGATTTTATGCTGCACTCCAGGGTAATGGCGTCTAATTACCATACAGAGGAACTCCAAGTTGTGAAAGGGTCGGGGGCTCTAATAATGGGACATTCAAAGTACATAATACTCCAATTCAATTCCCAAGAAATACCACACAAAATACTACAGGGTGGACCAAAGAAAAGTATGCTGGCACAACAGATTTTCTTTTAGACAGGTTTTATAAGAGTGTGGTGCCAAGATCAGAATCGGGCTACTTTTCCATGGCCCACCCTGCACAACTCTCAGTTGCTCCACGGAAGTCCTATTCTTGGAGGTCCCTTGGAAAAGAAAGGCCCTGGTCAGTTGCTCAGTTTGCCACACCCTAAAAATGACCTTAGATCCCTGATCCACTTACCTCTATTCCCGAGGTTTCTACTGGTAGAGGGGGAGCATGGCCGTGGCTCACTTCTACTCCTCATCATATGGGCACTACATACTCCCACCGGGGCTGTAATTTCCCTGAATTGTGTACCAACAGGTTAAATTGGCAAATGGATTTGGTACACAGCAATCAAGTAGCCGGGGATCGTCATGGGACCTACACTCCTTTAAATAAGAAAAACCCTTCAATAAATATTACATTAAAGGCGTCTTGTTCTTGGAAGGCAATCTGGCCCCATTAAAGCTGACTGGTCCGAATTTGTTTAACATCACTAACTACATGAGGCTTGTCTTTTCACACTTCAGCAATGTAAATCAGTGGAAATAAACAGCACATGTCCTGGAAAAGCTCGCAGGTTTACTCTAAACATTACGTTAATGACGGCTTCAATGAGGAGAATATTAAAATCAGTCTTCCAGAGCTGTTAAACCTTCATCATTGGTCTAACAATGGCGTGTTAATGGATGCGGGGTGCAGGGTCTGAGGTTTCGAGGAAGGCTTTGGCTGCAGATGTGAAGTGATATATAGAATGACTGACAGACGGCTCGCCGTATTATATACAATAAAGAATAAGCGCTTGGTTTGTCTAGAAACTCAGATGAACTTACAATGGGGATGATTGATCTCATCACTAGACTAGACACAGATTAGCCATAGTGCTGCCCCCTATTGGGAGGTATTAAAGAAATATCCATAGAAATACCTATCCTAGGGCAAAAGAGATCTTTTCGGCATTGCACAAGGGTATACGTGTGGAGATGCCTATTGCTGCGCTAAAATAACCCAAGATGAATTAGCACATGTTCCTTGTTCTGCTTTATTTTGCATAATACTAACCTCTTAGTGATGCAAGGTATGCAGGGTTTCCATGGAGTGGGTTCGGGGGCTGTCAGTATAAGCTGTCTTTGACAATGGCGTTTAAATGCCCCATTCGACATTCGAGGGGGTCTATACAGTCTCCTTGTGATGAGATGACATCTTGCTATTCAGTTGTTTTAGCAGCCTGGGGAGTTCTGAGTGCCCCACGCCTGCCATGAATTTCTACCTATTAAGCCCTGCCTAAGGTCTGTCTTAATAGAATGCCAACAGAAATATAATATACTGCAATACTGAAGTACCAAGGTACATGGTTAAGGGCTTCTTCACACTGGCGATCACGATATCAGTGCGAGAAAATCGAGCAAAATCGTCACTTTTTTTCCTCGATTTTTGAGCATCAACGTTGCTTTCCTCACAACAACATCGCTGCCACTTGCGATTTTCTCGTGCGACTTTGACGCGCTTTTCAGCGTGAAAGTCAATAGGACTTTCTAATGTTAAAAACGCATTACACAAAAAACGCGATGTGATAGAAAGGAGGCTCCATAGGTAAACATGGGAGATAAAAAAAAAAAACGCAAAACGCAGAAAGATAGGACATGCCGCAATTTTTTTCTCGCAACATCGCATGAGTAAAAGCATTGCAAATGTGAAGGAAACCATTGAAAATCGTTGGTTTCATAATTCTGTCTTTTCACTCACTCTTGAATCGCATGAAAATCACGTGATTTTATCGCCAGTGTGAAGGTGCCCTAAAGCGATCAAATGATCGCAAGTTCAAGTCCCCTTATCTAGCTCAGCCCCAGGAGCATGCGCTGTGAAGCAAGGTGCAGACTCTTCGACTTCACTGACGCACTGTTGATGCGCTGGAATACGAGCAAGAAGAGGTGCACGGCACGTGCACGAGATTTCAGCTCCGACGTTGCTGGGAAGGGGGTGGCAGCTAGTAGATGGAGAGGCCAGGTTAGATGAGTGACGTACTGACTCCGAGCTGCATGGGCGCCGCCTTTTTGACTTGAGGAGGCATATTTACATATCAGGAGCACTTCTGTAAAAGTAAGATTTTGGGGTTTTGGCTAATCACTCAATTTACCTAAAAACATGTTTGCCATGCTGTTTTACACTGTGGGGTTATCTTATATACGTATATACTGGTGATAGGTTCCCTTTAAGGAATTCATTATTAAAGTGTACCTACACTTTCGTGATCCTGAAGAGGATTGTGCAATAGCTTGATGAGTCTTTGCTTACCTGGGATGGAGTGTCTAACCTTCACAATGTACACCACTGGCAGAGCATGCTCTACGATGCACATGACAAGCGCCACACCAAAGGCGTTTTGCCCTAAACATCTGGCTTTGAATTCGGGGTGCGCAGCTCCTTAGCCTGCACATTGTGATGTTAGTCTCCAAACTGCAGTATCAGTAAGATGACGCACATTTCATTCTGCTGATCACTGTCTCCAAATTCGACCTGCAGTTGTGGCATCCCATTCAATGTTTGCTGCATTACAGCAAACCGGCTGTACATAGCTCTACAAGGAAACCTTTAGCAAACTCATACATTTGATGACATAGCTCTTGATGGAGTCTTCGAGGCATCTTCACTCCTTAATCTTTGTCCAGACACAAAGCAGTTTCTGTGGGTGTGACAACATCTCCAAAGTTAGCTTCACAAATGTGTTTTCACCTTTTATTACGCTCCCAGATCACGTTATTAGCCCGAAACTGCTCCACTATCAGTTTCTTGAACTTTGGCTGAGGTAGGTTTGTGGCCAAGCTGTGGTGACACTGTGGTGTCATACTATGGCATATTATGGTGTTCAGCGATGAATTGAGTCTACCTCAGCAATCATGATTGCCAAGCAAGGGTCTACAGTTGATGTGGCAATTGGGTAAATACATTTTCCATTTTGGAGAACCACACAGTTCATCAACATGGAGTCATGGCTTGGGATGCCATCCATATCAACAGCCGATCACCTCTATTACCATGAGGAGCACATTGATGACACAGCATTATGTTAATGAGGTGCTGCAGCTTGCTGCACTAAGATATCTTCAAGGTGTACCCAATGCCATTATCCAGCAGGCTAAAGAGTAGCCTCACACAACAAACATCAGCACGCACTACTCCAGGACGGTATTGTGGCACTCATTGAATTTAAGCCGCATCGCGCTAACAATTGTATTGCCCATCATGGTGGCTCCACTACTTACTAACCTCCCCATTTATTGGGTCGCAGGAGACGTACAATTGTTTGAAATTAAAATTGATTCTTCAGAACTTAAAGGGGTTGTCTCACGCCGAAACGGTTTTTTTAAAAATTCAATAGGCCCCCCGTTTGGCGCGAGACAAACCCAAGGGATGAGTTAAAAAAAAAAAGGTTTAGTACTTACCCAAATCCCCGCGCTGCGGCGACTTCTTACTTACCTTACCAAGATGGCCGCCGGGATCTTCACCCACGATGCACCGCGGGTCTTCTCCCATGGTGCACCGTGGGCTCTGTGCGGTCCATTGCCGATTCCAGCCTCCTGATTGGCTGGAATCGGCACACGTGACGGGGCAGAGCTACGAGGACCAGCTCTCCGGCACGAGCGGCCCCATTCACCAGGGAGAAGACCGGACTGCGCAAGCGCGTCTAATCGGGCGATTAGACGCTGAAATTAGACGGCACCATGGAGACGAGGACGTTAGCAACGGAACAGGTAAGTGAATAACTTCTGTATGGCTCATATTTAATGCACGATGTATATTACAAAGTGCATTAATATGGCCATACAGAAGTGCATAACCCCACTTGCTATCGCGGGACAACCCCTTTAATTCTCCATCTGTATGTTGAGTTTTATCTTATTTTGAGCTTTTCTTCATGGTGCGGCATCTAATCTGTAAGACTGTGTATTTCCTGAAAGCAGACAACCTTCTGATTGCAGTTGTCTTGATGGGCTGTTGACAGCTATGTCCACCTTTACGTAACTTCGTGACAAACAGGAATGCATTAAAACATATAAATTTTCATCTAAAACTCGCAAGCAAGGAGAGTTATACACACCAGAACAATGTAATAAATAGATCACAGTGAGCAAATTTCATTTATAGCACAGTCACCTAGATCAAGAGCTTGTGCTCTCAAAAATGCAAAAACTGAGGGCATGCACTATTTGGCTGTCATCCACAAATGTGTTGAAAATATATATTGCACACCGCAAACAGCTACTAGGCTACAAAAATGTTAATTTTATTGAGAGTGCACAGAATACCATGTATGAAAATACAATTTTATCATTTACATACACAGCCACCTTCAGACAACTTTGCATCGAACAGTGATTATAAGCAGCAACCTCATGAAAATTCAAATTTGGAACTAAATTGTCTACTCAGGTGAAGCTGTCATGCAAACTGTAAGCTGTGAGGAGTTCATACATACCACACATGTCTACCTTCATAGATGCATCTGTAACAGAAAACTGCAGGCATATGCCAACCCAGTTTTTCATGCAAATTCAATTTGGGATTATATGAGTATACAATGTCTATACCCTGTATAAACTATAACCGTGTAAATCCCTAAATCTAATATAATGCAGTAACTAAGAACACTTTCAAATGGGTGTAAAACTATATGGCTGAAACATCCAAATCTCCTATGGTTCTTCAGCACCGTAACTCTGGTTGTGATGAATTGTGGGAGGTTCAAGTGTTCTGTCTGTATTATGGGCAGTAAAGAGGGTTTATGTATGTGGTACAAGTGTTTATGTGACTCACTTGATGCAGCAATTCGGATGCTGGTAAATATCTGGGTCATGGAGTCAACTGAAGAGAGAAGGGGGCACACTTCAATTTCCAGTATCTCAGTCTATATCCTACCTAGATCAGCGGTCTTTGACTTGTTTCGAACCTAAGAGTCTTGGTTTTGTAACAAAACCAAGATCACAACTCTAACCTGAGATACAGGCTATAGAAAGAAAGTCAAGGGTGAGAGTTACAAGTTTATGAAGCTCCTACTGCAACCCTATCCTCTATCTCAAGCTGCATTCTGCCTAGAACCACAATCCTGGTCTTCTTTAAATCCAAGATTCTTGACTTTAAATCAAAATGAAATATCTGCAAAACAGCCTGAGATGAAACCATTTGTAGTAAGTATCTCATAAGTCATTGTCTACTTAAATGACATTCTGCGAGGATGTATGAGATACATACTGGGCAGGGAAAGGAAGATGTTCACTTCCGACAGCTGAGGCCTAGATTGAGGGTTACCCTGCCATCAGATGATTGTGGGGGTCTTGCTGTTGAGAATTCTCAATCTATTAGTAGAGGAATGCTGACCATACACATTAGATAGCTGTTGGCTGAACACTTGTTTGGCTGAATACTATCTCTCCCCACTCCCCCATGTACATATGTGGCTCAGTAGGAAGATGGAAGTAAGCTGCTGCCAAACACCTTTGGCAATGGCTTACTGTATCTCCCTGGAGGCAGAAGAAGCAGGCAAGTTGAAATCCCTTTGGCTAATCCTTATTTTCCCCAACATCAACAGCTACCATCAGGAGAGAGTCAGGAGGCCCCTATACATATGGATGATCAGCTGCTCCAGTTGAAATTGGTGGGTTCAGCCGATATTCATCTAATATGTATGACCTGCTGAAGGACTGACGTGTAATTGACATGAAAAGTACAAAATGATTGACATTCTCTAAATTCAAAAATATGTTCTGCGCTGGACCCTCAAAGAAGGAGTAATGCTGTCTGTTTCCGGAGCCCGAAGCTGTGTAGAGCCGCTCCTTGCTACACCGCTTTGTCCCAGAAAGTTGAGTGTGGCCATAACAGTCCGGTGAATGACTTTCCTTTCAGAGACTTTCTTTTGTTATCTCCTGCTACCGCTGTGTAAAGACTGCTGTTCTGTGCCAGAAACGCACAGCAAGAAGTTGCACATTGTTTTTTAGTGTTGCTGTTGTGAAATAAATCTGCAATGTGATCTCAGCCTGTTCGACTAATCATGACTTCCTTGCATGTGTCCTATGTAGGAGACCAGTGGCCACATCTTTCCCTGCAGCTGTACCCATGTTGTTTAGGTTGCTGTCCGCATTAACATTCTTTCCAACCCACTAATTCTCTGGCTTGTTTGCACACATATGACATACTGTATCAATAATAAGTTCTAACAAGGTATTTGTGACTCTTCCTTTAAACAATAGACCTCAGTGGGAGTGACTGCTACAAATGCACCTCCAAAAGGTGTTGTTTTCTGTTGGCCCTTTTGGCCCCATTGTGGTGTCAGAGCCTGGATGAAATTCTTGTTGGGCAGTCCAACTCTATGTTCATGAGAGGAAATGATATAGGAGTAGTCCACGCTTAGTCAGCACTGATGACATCCAGGAACAGATCAGTAGTATCAGAAGATTATATTGTAGATACAAGAGCTATGCGTTTTGGCATTGGAGCAGTGCCTTCATCCGGTTTCAACTAGAGATGAGCGAGTATACTTGCTAAGGCACATTACTCGAGCGAGTAGTGCCTTAGCTGAGTATCTCCCCACTCGTCTCTAAAGATTCGGGGGCCGGTGGGGAGCGGCTGGGGAGAGCGGGGAGGAACGGAGGGGAGATCTCTCTCTCCCTCTCTCCTCCCCGCTCCCCCCTGCTCCCTGCAGCAAATCACCTGTCACCGGCGCCGGCCCCCGGATCTTTAGAGATGAGTGGGGAGATACTCGGCTAAGGCACTACTCGCTCGAGTAATGTGCCTTAGCGAGTATGCTCGCTCATCTCTAGTTTCAACCCTTTAACTACTGTTTTTTTTTCCATTTTCATCTTCTCCCCGCTTTCAAAAAAATCGCAACTTTTTAAAATTTATTCAGCAACACAGTACATGGGGGCTTGTCTTTTTGTGGGATTAGTTGCATTTTTCAATGGCACCACTTAGTGTACCACATCATACTCGGGAGCCGTTCGGGACATCTCAGTCTTGATCAAGACATTTAAATGCCAATGTCAGAATTGACAGTGGCATTTAAAGGATTAACAGGCATGATCGGAGTTAGCTGTGATCATGGCTGTTGCGGGTAGATGTTGCCTGTCAAGGATGGTTGGCACCTGCTGTGTATGGAGTGGGCTCATCTCCTGAGCCTGCACCATACAATAACAGCTGATGTGCACCATACATGTACAGGGTTAAACATGACTTATATGTCAACAGGACTGTTTATTCTCTATTTTTCTGTCCATTAGATACCATACTGAGTTGGGGCTATTCAAGTTGAATCGTCTAAGTTGCAGGAAATTATTATAGTCTGTCTCATAAAGAGAATGCAGTCAGTAGTATATCAGTCCACTGTTTATGGTTGGGAATTGGCCAACTGTCCTCTCCTCAGGTCAACAGAGATGGTCATGTGATTGGCACTAGTGACATTTGTGACAGGTGGCCAATTCCCAACCAAAAACAGTGGAGTGATACACTTAATGCCACAGTTCTCAGCTGCATTCTCCTCATGAGACAGTCTTGAATGGGCAATCCCTTCAAGTATGTGTGTATTTACACATACTTAAAGGGCTTGTCCATTCAAGTGAATGAAACTGAGCTGTAATACCAAACAGCACTTATGGACAACCGTGAGAACATTTCTGAAAAATTAGTAGAGACTTTTTTTTTATAGAATCCTGTACAACCCCTTTAAATCCTCACTCTCTTTTTTAGGAAAGTCAAAAAGTCTGCTTCTTCTAGCAAAACTGCCGTGATAGACTTGTTCTTAGCTCTTGTCCAAAATCTGGGTTCAATCAGTTGAATAAATACAATACATAAATATTGTATCGCTGAAGAAAACATATTGGCCACTATGGACTACATTCCTTTTCGTGTGATATTATGACTTAAATGTTTGCTAAAACGAAAATACATGTTTTTGTCCAACATGAAATAAAGTATCTTGCAACTTTTTTACCAATATATTTCTGGACGTTCCAATACCATGACATGAGAACATAAGTTATCCTTAAATATCCCAGATGATTTCAACTGTTACTGAGACAACATAATCTGATTTACACATATGACATGACTTAACAAAGGGATCCAAGCATGTTCTCGGTCGCCAAAACATGTAAGAAAGAAACATCAAAGTGCAGAGACAATATATTCCGCAGCTCTAAGAATCTTCTTCCCATAAGTCCTATGACGGAGGAACCTCACAATCTAATTTCGTTATCTCTTACACATAATGATAAACTTAATTGGAAGCCAACTCATGCCAACTTTTTGGCATATCAGACTGTATTCTTGTAAGACACTCTTGTAAGCATGGGCAGAACATATAAACTTTATATATATATATATATATATATTAGTATGTAGCATGTTAGGTTCTAAGCAGAAGAAACCATAAGATAGAAAGTCCATACAGATATACTGTAGCTCTGGACGTAACTATATTGGGGGTGCAGAAGTGGCAATTGCACTTAGACCTTGGTGCTTGAAGGCCTCTGCCACGTAAGAAGGCAGAACATAGACGTCAATTTGTCCTTGTTTAAGTATTACAGGAAAAACTCTGTGGAGTATTTTTGCTCATCTTATAGTGGATGACCTAAAAAAATAAAGTGTGAAGTGACAAAGAGCCATCCTACATATGGGCTCTCTTACCAGAAAGGGCCAACTTAATTCAAGCTGCATCAGCTGTCCAATTAGCCTTGCTAAGTTGTTTACTTTGCATTTGAGTGGTAGGCTTTTCAGGCATTGTTAGAAATGTTAATTTAGACATTAAGCTAGTATAGGATGTGCATGGAAGAAGCCATTGTTAAAGTGATGTGTTATGGATAAGATGCTGTAGAGGGTTATGGATGAGTTGTAATAGAGGACTATGAGTGAGATATGGTAGGGGGTTGTGGATTAGATGTGACAGAGGGTTATGAATGAAATATAGCAGAGGGTTATAGATGAAATGTGGTAGAGAGTTATGGATAAGATGTGATAGAAGGTTATGGATAAGATGTGATAGAAGGTTATGGATGAGATGTGATAGAAGGTTATGGATGAGATGTGGTAGAAGGTTTTGGATGAGATGTGGTGAAAGGTTATGGATGAGATGTGGTAAAAGGTTATGGATGAGATGTTGTAGAAGGTTATGGATGAGATGTTGTAGAGGGTTATGGATGAGATGTGGTAAAAGGTTATAGATAAGACGTTGAAGAAGGTTATGAATGAGATATTGTAGAGCGTTATGGATGAGATGTTCTAGAAGGTTATGTATAAGTTGTGATAGAGAGTTATGGATAAGATGTGATAGGAGGTTATGGATGAGATGTTGTAAAGGGTTATGGATAAGTTGTGGTAGAAGGTTATGGATGCGATGTTGTAAAGGGTTATGGATGAGATGTTGTAGAGGGTTATGAGTGAGATCTGGTAGAAGGTTAAGGATGAGATATGGTAGAGAGTTATGAATGAAATATGATAGAGGTTTTTGTATGAGATGTAGCAGAGCGTTATGAATGAGATATTGTAAAAGATTCTAAATGAGATGTGATAGAGGGTTAGGGTTGGGATGATATCATAGAATCATACACTGGTAGAGTTGGAAGGAACCTTTAGGGTCATCTAGTCCAACCCCCTGCTCAGTGCAGGATTCACTAATTCAACCCAGACAGATATTTGTCCAGCCTTTGTTTGAACACTTCCATTAAAGGAGAACTCACCACCTCCCATGGTAACCTGTTCCACTCATTGAACACCTTCACTGTTAGAAAGTTTTCTCTAATATCTAACTTGTGTCTCCTCCCTTTCAGTTTCATCCTATTGCTTCTAGTCTTTCCTTGTGCAAATGAGAATAGGGCTGATCCCTCTATACCATGACAGCCCTTCAGATATTTGTAGACAGCTATTGTCTCCTCTCAGCCTCCTTTTTTGCAAGTTAAACATTCCTATATCCTTACTCGTTCCTCATAGGACATGATTTGCAGACCACTCACCATCTTGGTAACTGTTCTCTGAACTGCTCTAGTTTGTCTATGTCTTTTTTAAACTGGGGTGCCCAGAACTGGACACAGTATTCCAGATGAGGTCTGACTAAGGAAGAGTAGAAGAGGAGAATTACCTCACGTGATCTAGACTCTATGCTTCTTTTAATACATCCCAGAATTGTGTTTGCCTTTTTGGCTACTGCATCACATTGTTGACTCATGTTCAGTCTATGATCTATTAGTATATCCAAGTCTTTTTCACAGGTGCTGCTGCTTAGCTCAATTCATCCCATTCTGTAGGTGCTTTTTCATTTCTTTTGCCCAGATGTAGGTCTTTGCATTTCTTCTTGTTAAATAGCATTCTATTCGCTGATCAACCCAGTTGCTGATTCTGTCATAGAGGGAAATTAGAGTCGTCTGGCATGACTTGTTTGTTACAAAACCATGCTGGCTCTGGTTAATTACTCAATTTTTATCCAAGTACTTGCATACATGATGTTTAATAATTTGTTCAAAGATCTTATAGAAGTCAGGCTCAAAGGCCTGTAATTTCCTGGATCCCTGTTCTTCTCTTTTTTAAAGTTAGGGACAACATTTGCCCTTTTCCAATCTTCTGCGACCTCTGTTCTTCAGGAATTTTCAAAAATTATGGTGAGTGGTTCAGCAATTACCTCCGCTGCTTCCTTTAGTATCCTAGGATGTAATTCATCTGGACCTTGAGACTTGAATTCATTTAAGTTAGCTATGTATTTCCTCACCATCTCTCTGCTTATAGATAGCTTGCATTATTTTATTCCCCCAATAGCACAGGGAAGATCAGTTGATGTTCCATCTACTTTCTGAGAGAAAACAGATACAAAATAGGAATTTAAAAGTTCGGTCTTCTCAACATCATTCTTAACCAAGTTACCATTTTCATCTTGTAAGCATCCAATAGCATCTTTGACTTTTCTTTTGCTTTTGACATACCCCAAAATTCTTTTTTATTGCCTTTGGCCTCTGTTGCAAGCCTCAATTCATTATTAGCTTTAGCTTTTCTGACACTTGCCCTACAGTTTCTGCAGACAGCATTATATTCTTCTTTAGATATTCTCCCCTCTTTCCATTTGATAAACATATTAATCTTCCTTTTTAGCACATGTGTAAGTTCTGTGTTCATCCATCCTGGTCTCTTTAAATGCTTCCCATTTTTCCTTCTTTTAGGGATTGTTTACGATTGTGCTGTGAGAATCTCATTTCACAATATTTCCCAACCTTCTTGGACATTTCTGTCCATAAGAACATCCAGCCATTGGATTCTTCCTACCCTCTTTCTGAGTTCATTAAAATCTGCCTTTCTGAAATCCAACCTTGAGATCTGAGTTTTCTCAGGTCTTCCTCCCCTTTTTATCCCAAATTCAAGGATAGCCTGATCACTGCCTCCTCAGGTCCCAGCCACCCTTACTTACTCAACGATTCTCTCCCTGTTGGTAAGAATTGGGGCCAAGATAGCAGATCCCCTTGTTTTCTCTTCTACCCTTTGGAAGATAAAGTCAGCAAGAGCAGATAAGAATTTGTTGGATCCATTACTTTTACCTGAGAGAGATTCTATATGCAATAGAGTTTAATGGATGTGATGTGGTAGAGGGTTATGGATGAAACATGGTAGAGGGTTATAAATAAGATGTGATAGAGGGTTATGGATAGGATGCAATGGAGGGTTATGGATGAGATGTGGTAGAGGGTTATGGATGAGATATGATAGAGGGTTATAAATGAGATGCAATAGAAGGTTATGTATGGAAGGTGGTAGAGGGTTAAGAAAGAAAAATGGTAGAAGGCTATGGATGAGATATGGTAGTTCTTTATAGATGGGATATGGTAGAGGATTGGGGATAAAATATAGTAGAGGGTTAGGAATGAATGCTGTAGATGGCTATGGATGAGGTATGGTACAGAGTTATACAGGGGCGTAACTATGAGGGATGCAGGGGATGCGGTTGCACCTGGGCCCAGGGGCCCATGAAGCCTCTCTTCTCCATATAGGGAGCCTAGTACTATGAATAAAGCATTATAGTCGGGGGTCCTGTTACAGATTTTGCATTGGGGCCCAGAAGCTTCACGTTACGCCTCTGGTTATGGATGAAATATGGATAGCATAGTATTAAGGATGATATATGTTAGAGTAATTGAGTCATGGATATAAGACCATGGGCTATGGATAAGATATGGGAGAAGATTAAGAATAAGATACGGTCAAAGGTTATGTAAGACATGTGCTGGAAGGTTATGTAAAAGCTTCAAGTTATGCTAGCACCAACTTGTCCTGGCCTTTGGTAAGGCATTGTAGTAGCATTAATTGGCGCCACGATGAAGTTCCTTTTCATTTGTGGCCCATAATACTTATTGTACTTCACAGCTTAAACCTAAAACTCAAGAATAACAAGAGACAAACGTCCACTTTAAGCGCTGTCTACACTAGTGATCATCTTACATTTACTTAAAAGAATTTACTTTATCTTTCATCACACACTTTGTTTGTGCGCACTTGGCCCATCTATCAAAAAGTACAGAGAGTGTCAGGAAAACTGTCGTTCACCTCTTTGTAGAATTGTCAGTAAAATATGACTTGGTTGGGAAACATGTGGTTTCATCTGTACGGTGCAATCAATTGATTAGTCAAAGCTGAGTGAGTAAGTAAAACTTGCTCTGGAAAATGTAAACTTTCAGCTGGCTCACCTGCCCTGCGCTCGGCCCATCTGGGCTATTGCTTGATAAAAAACACGCACAAGTAGTTATGATGAGTGCGACGAGTAAAGTAGTGATGCCGCTACATCAACCGGGTGCAACAGTAATAGTACTACAAACCCATTAATGTAAGGTTATACCCAGTCATATATTATGGGGCATCCCTAGTTGCACTGCATTGGTCCTTTAACCACTTCACTACAGGGGTGTTTTTGATCTTTAGGGCACACAGTGCATGAGCAATCCTTGCTGAAGTGTTTGCCACAGATGTCCTGGCCCCAAGACTTGTAACCTTGATGAGTTTTAATATCAATTATATAATATGGCGATATCATTTATACATTATCAGATTACTTTATCTGTGGAGCTTTTATTGGGTCGCTTATTTGAACAGTTTATGGGAATACAGGTCTATTCTTTAAAATCTTGACAACGTCATTATCATAGCATGCCTACACTATTTGCGTATCCCGGCAGGCAATAGATTACAATGGGCTAAGAAAATAATGGAAGTCACTGAACAAACATTCAGCCTGTTATAGAAATATATGTATTGTGCAAAATGTTCATTTGGCGCTGAATACACTACCCTAACAAAAGTAATTGGACACCTGATACACTTCATCTGGTATTTCCCTCCATTCATCCTGCAAATGTCCAGCCAGTTCTCAGCTTGTCTACTATATTGCAAGGAATGTCGTCATTGGATAGTTGAGCAATGGAAGAATGTTCCATGGAGTGATGAATCACGCTACTCCATCTGCAAATCTGATGGCTGTACTGGGGTGTGGAGGATGATGGGGAACACCTTTTGTCTGAGCGTGCCACCAGATAAGTACAGTGGAGGTTCTGTTATGGTCTGGAGATGTTTTACGTGGCATAGTCTCAGTTCATTGGTTGTAGTGACAAGAACCATGAACACGGAGGTGTACCCTGACATTCTAGACAATACTGTGCTACCAACAATGTGGTAATACTCCAAGGATGGTCAACAATACTTACAACAAGACAACACGCCATGACACACATCCAACACTGTTTTACTCTCGTTTGAGGATATGGATGTTCCACCATTAGACTGAACATCTTTGGGGCGAACTGGAATGTTGGGTTAGGAAATACGAACAGTATTTATCTTCTTTGAGAAAACTTAGATTTAAAATTTAGATTTAAAAAATCCAGTGTAAAAACATTTTTGCCAAATTCTGAAGAAACCAAGATTTACATGGAAATAAAACACCAAAATATTAGGTAAATGGGTGTTGTCACGATCACAATGAACTGAACAATGACAATATTTAGTTATTAAACACAGTCAACAGCATAAAAGATCATTTAAAAATAATGTCAGAATTGCTATTTTTTATCTAAACATCTTGTAAAAAACACAATAAAAAGCAATCATAATCAAAATCGTTCTGCGCTGTTTGGCTCCATCATAAGACGGACCCATTCGGCCAAGGAATTCTCCTTTCCTGCTTCCCGAACGGAACAGAAAAACGGATCCCCTGCCGCAGATGTGAAAGCTGCCTTGTACATTAAGTGACAGTGTCGCAATAGGGAGGGTCAACTGAAGACTCTACACAGGGCATCATCCAACAAAAGACTAGCCGTATTTGAGGGTCCCAGATGCCAGAAAAACATGGGTCAGATGGAAATGAAGTTTTGTGAGAGGCTGCAGAAGGCAATGTTTGACATCATGATCTCATTTGACTCTTTAGTTGTTCTTGTCAATTTACTGTACTGTCTCCATGCTCTAGTTGGTTTGCTCCTCCAGTTCATGAGTGCCATTCGAAAGTGCCAGCGGTTGTATTCGGCCCCCAACCATATATCTATCTGTCAGCTCCTGGCACGTGTTCATTCTTGGGGAGTCTATGATTACTCTGTAATGCACCTGTTAAGGTATGTACCATACAGTGCCACTGACAAAAAATGGGTGATCATGTAATATACTGTGAAATCTGCCAGGGTAAGAGCTGCCTTCACTTTGCGTGCATTGTCTATTAAAAATGAAAAGAATTAAAAAACCTGAAAAGGACACAAAAAATGCAAATTTTCCATGTTCTACATTTTCTTCTTCACAGTCTGCAGATTTTACTGGAGAAGTGAAGGAATGAGACCAGAAGTTTAATAAAAGTTGTACATTTCCTAGAGATGTCCTTGGATTCTTCCATCAGAATCCTCAGTCTTCCCTCCAGCTATCTGGTGTTGTTTTACACATTCCTCAGAGATTGCAATGCAAAGATCTTGTGAAACATCTCTGTAGGATGCCACAGATTATAAAACACAGACTTAAGCCTGAATAAATTCCAAGGAGGGGGGTGGGTCACATGGCATGGATGAGAGGAAACGGCTCGTATCTGCAATTTGCATAATTGTTTTGTGTTATTTTTCAGTGATGGATTGCGATCAAAATGTACAACAGAGAGGAGAAATTTAGCTTGTGATTGATTTCAGTACTTTGTAATGAGATACGTTGCTGGTTAGAATCATCCATGATAACATCATGTTCCAGGACAACTTTTTGAAAAGTTTGGTATAGGAGAATTAATCTTATGAGATATCATTGAGGTATGAAGATGGCAGGAGAGACCCAAAGTCGGGAACACATGAGCAGTTAAGAGAACACCATAAATTATGAACACAGAGATACTATAAAGACATGACTGTATGGAAACTGCAGATGGGACTAAAAGTCATGAACAAATAGGCACCAAAGATGGGACCAAGAGCCATTAATGTATGAATAATGATGGGACTAGAAGGGAGGAACACACGAACAACCAAAATTGGGACCAAAAACTAGACACACATGAATACTGAAGATGGGACTGTAAGATACTCCAGACAATGAAGAGAAAAATGATTGGTCAAAAATACATGAATGCTGATGATAGGTCCCAAGCAAACAAGACATACAGATGTAGCAATGTTTAACTTGAGACTTAATGTGTTAAGATAACTTCCTGTGCCATTTACTATATCAATTAACTTAAAATGGCTTTTGTTGTGTTTTCTGGAATATTGCTATTGATGACCAATCCTCAGAACAGAAGGTCTTTTAAGTCCTGATTGATCATGAAAATCATTCGGTGTGATTCTGGAATTTCCAGGCTTTTCCCTTCTTTTGGTAGGAGCCTGATGTAAGCAGTGTCGCCATGAGATGCTATATCTACCCCCTTCAAGATGGCAATAACCCATTAGTGACCAAGCACCATAAATATATGGCACTTGGTCCTGGACTTTAAACCCATTGTAAATATATGGTACGAGTTTAAAGCTTCTGTTATTGCATTCTATCTGAAGCAGGTCGGGTGTTTGACTGTCTACTGACAGCCAGACTCCTGCTCCCACAGCTAGGAATGGAGAAACCTCAGTATCCGGCCATTTAACCCCTCGAACACAGCATGTAAGTGGGTGACATGAGGGGGTGTCTCATCCTGCCACCAATGTGATCGCAAGGTGCTGATGGGTTTTCATGGCAGCCTGAAGCCTGACAAAGGCCTCCATGTCTGTCATGTCATTCAGCCTCTGGAAGAGTCAAATGGGCTGCTGTTGTGGGCATAGTATACTGCATTACAGAAGAAGTGCTGTGTACTATTCTACCGATCAAACAACCGCAACTTCAAAACCCCTTGAGCGACTAAAAAAATAGTGTAAAAAAAGTTAAACTTGAATGGTGTTCTTCCTGGCAAAATACCTTCTATTCCCCCTCCCTCTCATACAGTAACCCTTCACCCAGCTCTTCCCCCCTCCACCCCCCCATTTTTTTCTTCTCTTCTTTCTTTTCTTTTTTTCTTCTCTTTCTTCTTTCCTCCTTCTAGCTTTCTGTATAGCTCTTTTCCTTAACCTTTATGCATATACAGAAACAGGTTACTACTAAATGTTTTATAATAATTAGTGTGATACTGACATGCAATAATATTAGAGTCAATATGTTGGAGTTAATGTTTGTTCTACGAGCAACAGATGGACTATTAAGGGTCACCTTCTATGACTACAGACCAAAGAAAGATAAAAATATTCTGGGTCTTAGAATGCGGCGATGCAAGTACAATTTCTTTTTCTTTAAAGAAATCATTGTGTAAAAGTTGTGCACAATTAAAAAAAAAAAAAAAACATATAAATTTGGTATCACTGTAGTTGTACCGACCTGCAGAATGAAGGTAAAAGGTCATATATGCCGCATAGACAACACCGTAAAAAAAAATTCTAGAATTGCTGTTTTGTGTTACTTCTACCTCCCAAAAAGCAGAATAAAAATGTGTTAAAATGTCAACTAAAAATGTTCTGGATCTTGTAATGCGGCAACAGAGAAAGTGCAAAAGTGTTTTTAGTGTGCAGAAGTAGTAACACATAAAAAACTATATAAACTTGGTATTACCACTATTGTGCTGAGCCGGAGAACAACATTGTGATGTTTTTTTACCACATGGTGAACACCAATAAAGAAAATCTAAAAAAAAAACAATAAAAGTTTTACAACACATTATACCGCAAAGTGGTGCCATTACAAAATACAACTTGGCCCACTAAAAGCAATCCCTCATTTGGCTATGTCGATGAAGATATAAAAAAAAGTTATGGCTCTTTCAATACGATTATGAAAAAGCTAAGTAACCTCCCTGACTTTTTGGTATGCTTGTGGAACTACAGATCTTGTTGGGTTTTTATAAAGTTTTCCCTCCTTTCTACTCATATGTCAATGGTTCGCATAGACAGCATCCATATTTCCTTCCGTTCCAGGGTTTTTGTTGTCTGAAAGTTGATGTTTGCCTCCCTTAAGTCAACAATGGGGGCTTTTTTTTAAAGCATTTCCAAAGGATAATAGATGACCCTGGAGAAAAATTTTGAAGTCATGAACACATAGATAACAAAGAGAAGCACAGAAGTACGGAAACTGGAGATGGAACTAAAAGTCATGAACAAGTAGACACCAAAGATGGGACCAGACGGATTTTGGCCGTTTCCCAGTATAACATGGGGTTCTATAGATGTTAACATAGTAACGTAGTATGTAAGGCCAAAAAAAGACATGTGTCCATCCAGTTCATCCTATTACCCCCCAATGTTGATCCAGAGGAAGGCAGAAAAAAAAAACAATGAGGTAAAAACGAATTTGATCCATTTGAGGGAAAAATTCCTTTCTGTTCCCCATTAGTATCTCTAAATTCAAGCTACCAACTCCTCAGAAGATTAACAAAGTTCTCATCCTCTAACAAAAATGTTGGAAATGGCCATAAGTAATATGTTTCCTTTGAGTACATAACCAACAGGTCAAGTGCCACCGAAGCATGTTCAGAGATAACCAAGTCCTCTATTTTTATATCTTTAAAGGGAATCTATCACCTAGTTTTAGTCCTATGAGCTTATGGAATGAAAGTAGGTGACCCGTGGAGTCCAGGGATGTAAGTTTTATACTTACCTTCCGGTTGTTCCCTTGATGTGAGCGCTGAATGCATTGAGTGGCACACCTAAGTAGTCAGCCTTTTCTAATTTTATAATGGGCGGACTACTTAGCAGCACCGCTCAATGCATTCAACAACAGCTTTCAGTGGTCACATAGGGAAAATGACGAGGAGGGTAAGTATAAACTTACCTCCCCGGAACCCACAGGTCACCTCCTTTCAGCCCATAAACTTAGCTTACAGGGCTAAAAGTTGGTGACAGATTCCCTTTAAGCCTGGAGAGATGAGAGCTGCAGAGTCAATACGTGAACATGAGTCATGAGGATATGAGGAGTATATAAACTTGTGACCATAGGAATGACTGATCAATTTTATGTTGCAAATGTCTTCATACCCTTTAGTTTTCTAGAATGAGAACAGGGGAGTATAAGTGCATTTACTTTCTACTTTAAGGCATTTTCTGTTTAACGCTGATTGCCAGGCACTGTGTGTCATAATAGGGTATAGTCCAGATCCATCCATCAATGCTGTATGGAGTGAGAATACCAATACATTCCAAAATCTGACTGCAGTTAAATGTAACCATATGTTCCCTGGAAATCACACCTTCCACGTTCCGTATAAACAGAATGAGCGTTGCGTATAATTATTTCTCACTAACCACTTCACCTTAGAGGGAGCAAAGTTAAATGCTGTGATGTTATAGTATTGCATCAAGCCTAGTCAGGTCCTATCCCCAGTCACCGATGCCTAATATTGCAGAAGCAGTTAGTTTAATCTACTGGGTGGTCCTTTATGAAGGCAGGTCATTCCAGATCACAACCAAAATGATCCATAAAGGACCCAACAGCCATTAAAAGGGTTGTCCAGGATTTTACTATTGATATTTATCCTTAGGGTAGGTCACCAATAGTTGATTGGTTGGGATGTGTCGCTCAGGATCTCTGCTCTGTCAATAATGCAGCAGCACTGGTTAGTATTACAGGCGCTGCTTTCATTGAATTCATTTCAACACTAACCCGAGCCACTTCACTATGGACAGAGCTGTCTGTTTCCGACTGTCCATAATGATAGTTGGCCCAATATCATTTATTTGGTGGGCCAACTATGGAAAGAATCCTGTAAACTATTGATGACCTATCCTGAGGGTAGGTCATGAGTAGTAAAGTCCTGGAAAACCCCATTAAAATCACCTGCATAATATTGTACAGGTCCCCTCATGGTCTGGTCCGTTGAGACATGGTCTCCACAAGACTTCTGAAGGTGTCTTGTACTATCTGGCACTAAGATGTTAGGAGCAGATCCTTAGAATGATCCTTAGGATGTTAGGAACAGTAAGTCTTGCTACAAGGTGGAGCCTCCATGGATCGAATGTGCACTAGTAAGCCTTGGTCACCCAAGATCCTATCGCTGGTTCACTAGTTGATCTCCCTTGGACCACTTTTTGTAGCTACTAATCGCTACATTCTGGGAACACACAACAAGATCTGCCACTTTGGAGATGCTCTGGCCAGTCATCTAGCCATTACAATATGAAATCTCTGCTTAGCTGAAACCAGGACCAAAGCACAGCTAAGTCCCACCCAATTTGTAATGCAAAGCCACCACCTTACTTGCTATGGTTGAAGTATAAAATATCGGAACTCCCTTTCTCTCTTATCTCCCTGCTTAGTCCATAGTTGTGATCCACATACTGCTGGCTGTCAGACCCTTGTGCAGTGGGACTGGCTACACAGGTATTATGCCCGCCCCTGAGGAGACACAAGATAGGTTCTATGGGATTTAAATAATGATGGTCTATTCTAAGGACCCCCGGATCCCTTGCCTTCTCACACATTGGGTACACAGGCACAGTGGCTCATCAGTGCAAGTGGCTGAGTCTGGTACATTAGCATAGTCCCAAACTCCTACCAGTCAAACATTTGGTCCTACCATACTTCATGATAGCACCCAAGAAATATTTTATTTTTGCATTACAAGATCGTTGCACTTGCACTACTGCTACTAACAATATGAGAAGCACAGCGAACTAGCATTCAGACCACCTAGTGGTAGAAATAGGAGAAATCATGGGAAAATGATGTTATGTCATACCGCCATGTGAGAAACATCTGATTTTGGGCTACTGCTGCTTTTTGGAATCGAAGGGCTCTATACAGTACCTTAACCCTTTTTCAGCTGCCCATAGATATATGTTGCAGAAAATGTGACCACACAATCTGCAGTAAAAGTATGGTGGAGGAGACCTGCAGTATAGAGTATAGTGGAGTACTTTGTCAGATCCTAGTAGGCAATACAGCGAAATGAAGTTGGGTTTTTGTCATATTAACTCCATACAGTAAGTATATAACTATACAATATACACAACACATACCTTGTCTATACTTGCCCTACTCCATTGGGGTTTAATCTGCATTTTTGGGGCACTTTTTTTCAAACATGCTCAATGTCAACTGTGAAAACCCAGCCTAAAAAATTGCAGGTATTCACAGCCTAGCAGATAGGCGGTAAAAGGTTAATTCTCAATGTATGACTTGCATCAGGCTGAGGGTGAGTTTCCTTTTATCACCACTTTTGTGTTGAAATGATTACGGTTGGAGCAGCTGCTTTGTGTTATCTCGCTATATTTAGTGAATATTGCTTCTGACCTATAAATGGAATTTGACTAAAGTATTTACAGCTTCATTGTATGGTGAAATAGTATCTATAGAAGGTGCAGAATAAGCAGGTATACCCGGGCCCTGGTGCCTTATGGGACCCAAAGACCCCCTTTTCACATAGATAGAAAACTGTATAAGGTGGTCCAAAGGTATGGAGACACCTGAATAAATGAAAAATAGTGATTGGGAATGCCATCCTGTGTGTGCCATGTTACTAAGTGGAAGGGGGCGTGTCCAAAACAGAGGCCATTTTGAAAGCCACTGTCTTGGAACCAAGTCGATACTTTCAAATGGGAAGGGTTGCATGTGACATATGTATCTGATAGAGAATGTGATGAGGAAGGCAAATCTTAAATGCCATGTACCTTTATTCCTGCAAAAGTTATTAACGATGTTCTTTTTATTACAGACACAGGTATGGCTGGGAGATGAACACGCAAGGAGAGGACAGAGATTGTGCTGATCTCCAAGGAGCGCGGTACCTGAATCATTGCAGCAGATTTTTACAGTCAGCACCCTAACGAACTACCCATCCACCATGTCACAGTTGCCAAATTGGTTGCCAAATTTCGACAAACAGGTTCTGTGTTGGACTTGCCAAAAAGTGGACGTAACAAAACTGCCACAGATAAAGTAATAAAAGTGGCCATCTTTGTGTCCTTCTGTAAGAGCCCACATCATAGCACCCAGCGTCTGTCATAGGACAGCTGGGAGAGTCAAACCACAATCGGGCGGTTACTGGCTATGCACAAATGGCACCCGTACAATATCTAGTTGCTGCACAATCTCAATGAACACCTTGTTGAATTTGCGGAATCGGTGTCACAACAATTGTAACGGGAACAATATTTCACTGTTCAGTGATGAAAGAAACTTCCATGTGAACGGGCATGTGAACAAGCAAAATCTTCGCTGCTGGTCTGACACAAACCCACACTGGCTAGATAGATACCTCCAAGATGGTTGGCACACAAAAAGTTATATTTGGATTCTTTGTAAAATTCTCTATCAGATACATACGTCACACCTACCTCTAAAAAATATCAACTTGATTCCAAGGTAGCAGCTTTTAAAAAGGTCGCCGTGTTGGACACCGCCACTCACAGATTTGCCGCCTTCCCTTTAGCAACATGCTACACACCGGATGGCATTCTCAACCACTGTTTTTCATTTATTCAAGTGTCTGCATACCTTTGAACCAGCCTGTATTATAAACGGCACATGATAGGTTGGGGCCCTGTTATAGATTTTGCATTGGGACCCAGGAGTTTAATTTACAGCACAGTCCTGATGATGTACATATGGGCTGAGCAGATGGAGGGAAGTGATTCATAATCCGATGTTTCTAGTAAATCAACAGGATAAATGATTTGCAGACGTTTCCTATACAGCGTTGATCCTCTGTTCTCCAGCAAACCTATTTGTAAATATCTCTAGTACCATCTGTTACCACTAGGGGTGCTCATAGGTGGTGACAAGTTCCCTTTAACCCCTTAGTGACGGAGCTTTTTTGCTTTTTTTCCATTTTTGTTTTTTCCTACTCCCTTTTAAAAAATCGTAGCTCCTTAATTTATCCATCGACGTCGCTGTATGAGGGCTTGTTTTTTGTGGGATGAGTTGTATTTTTCAATGGCACTATTTATTGTACCATATAATTTACTGAAAAACTTTTTAAAAATTCTAAGCGGAGAGAAATGGAAAAAAAATGACATTCCACCATCTTTTAGTGCGTCTTGTTTCTACGGCGCACAAACTGCAACAAAAGCGACCTGATATTTTTATTCTATGGGTCAGTACGATTACTACGATACCAAACTTATATAGTATTGTTTTTGCTGTAGTACTTGTATTTTTTTTTTAAGATATTTAATTTTTTTCAATTATTTTCTGCGGTCATTTTGTGCGCGCGATAACTTTTTATTTTTCCGTCGACGTAGTTGAGCAAGGGCTCATTTTTTGCGGGATGTCCTGAAGTTTCCGATAGTATCAATTTGGAATACATACGACTTTTTGATCACTTTTTATTGCATTTTTTCTGGGAGACAGGGTAACTAAAAAAATGCATTTCTGGCATTCTTTATTTTTTTTTCCGGACGACGTTCACCGTGCAGAAAAAATAATGCACTACTTTGATAGATCGGACTTTTACGGATGCGGCGATATCAAATACATATTTTTATTTTATTATTTAGATTTTTTAATAATAGATATGGCAAAAGGGGGGTGATTTAGACTTTTATAACTTTTTTTTTTTTTTAACAATTTAAAAAACTTTATTGATTTTTTTTTTTTTACTTTACTTTGAAGTCCCCCTGGGGGACTTTAACATGCGATGCTTTGATCGCTCCTGCAGTATGACGTAATGCTATAGCATTACGTCATACTGCTTTTTGACAGGCAGTCTATCAAGCCACCCTGTGTGGATAGCTTGATAGGCAGTCTGCTAAGGCAGCCCTGGGGCCATTCATTAGGCCCTCGGCTGCCATGACACCTGCACGGCTCCCCCGATCTCACCGCGGGGGGGGGGGGGGCCGTGCGGGACCCCCAAACAGCGTTCAGGGGATTTAAATGCCGCAGTCAGAATTGACAGCGGCATTTAAAGGGTTAATAGCCGCGATCGGCCGAACGGCCGAGCGCGGCTATTGCCTGCGGGTGTCAGCTGTAATAAACAGCTGACGCCCGTGCTGTATGGAGGGATATAGCGGCGCTACCTCCCTCCATACACGTCCTGCAGCTGCAGGACATAGTTTTACGATAGCGCCGTCACTAAGGGGTTAAGCACGCATTGATTTTTTGGGGATTTTTATCTCCACTTTCCACTTTTTTTTATTTTTCAGTCAACATGGCCATATAAGGGCTTGTTCATTGTGTGGCGAGCTGTAGTTTGTATTGGTACCATTTTGGGGTACATAGTACGTCTTTGAAACGTTATTCATTTTGGAGGGAACAGGGTGAAAGAAAACATCAATTCCACCATTGTTTTTGACTTGGCTTGTTATAACATTCCCTATCCAATATTTGTCATGATAACTTTTTTATGCTGGTCGGTACGATTACGACGATAGCAAAATTATATATATTTTGTTTTTTCTACTTTTGCAAAATAAAAACATTTTTTTGGGAATTATTTTTTTGACATCGCCGCATCCAAAGTCCCGGAATGATTTTTGTTCTTCTATAGATTGAGCTGTATGAGGGCTTATTTTAGGCATGATGAGAGGTAGTTTTCATTGATACCATTTTGGGGTGCATATGACTTTTTTGACAACTTTTATTGCATTTTTGGGAGGCAAAATGAACAAAACAGCATTTTGGCTTCATGTTTTTGCTTTTTTTTTATAGCATTTGGCATGCAGGATAAAAAGTGTGTTCAATTGATTATACGAGTTGTTACGGATACGACAATACCATATGTATTTTTTTTTAATGAATAGTGCACAAATGCTAGGGTATTCTTTAATTTTTTTACTATCTTTATTTTTATGTTCTTTATAAGTCTCTGTAGGGGGCTTGAACCCATCATCCTGTGATTGCACAGATAATATACTGCAGTACTTCTGTACTGCAGTGTATTATCTGCTTTATTGCCTATGAAAAAATACCTATTATCTTCTTTATTGCCTATTGGGCGTTTGTGACTGGGTGACAGACGGCTGATAGCATCATAGTAAGAGCTCCCTCCCTCTGTTAACCCGATACATACAGTAATCAACTTTGCTTGTGGCATGTAAGGAGGTAAATAGCAGGGGTTGGAGTTCTCTGTGACCCTACCACTGCAGCTGGAGCCCACCTGCCAGTTACAGCCGGCTCGACCATACATGTTTGTTATGGGGTGGGAAAGGGTCAAAGGAGTTGTCCAGGTTGTTATAAAAATTCAGCAAATGTAGGGAATGGCATAAAACAAGAAAAGAAACTATACTCACCTGTTTGATTCTCTACTGTTCCAGCACCTCTGCTCTGGTTCTCCCCGATGGATTTTGCTTCTTTGGCTGCAGCAGTGACCAAGTAAACAGAGCCTGATAAAAAAGTAGTGGTCAGCATTGACAATGGCATCTAAGCAGTTAATGGCTGTTACTGGAGCTAGCTCTGACTGCGACTGTTGCTGAAACCCGCCAGGTATGGAGCTAGCTCAGCTCCCTCCATACACCCTCCGTAACCACATGATGTCTATTTACGTTATGCGGTTGGGAAGGAGTTAATAATTGTAGTCAGACATATCTATAGATACATTGATGTTGACATCCAGATGTTGAAAACCTGTCCTGACCTCGTCCTGCTTCCCCAGGTGCTTGACTCCTATCAAGTTAGAGCTCTGGTACATTGTAACGAGTCCTGCACCTCTGTCGGTTGCACAAGATCCGGACATTAGGTGGATGTAAGCAAGAATATTCCCATTCACTGACAGAATGCAGAGATGTTGAAAATGGTGGGGTAGATCTGCCAGACACGCAGAAGGCTGGCACTCTTTTGATGGGGGTCATTCTCTGGTTGTCACTGTTATAAGGGGCCATTATTATGGAAGGTTTTGTGTAATCGTATTACCAGACTTCTACTCTGATGCTCGGACCTCACGGCGATTGCTCCCATTCACGAAGCAGCTATGTAGGTCTGAATATAATTACTGATGCCTCAACTACATCATGAACAAATCATTACGGTGGTCATGTCAGGAGCGCTTCCTACCTAGACTCCCCAGCCCAGACGTGGGGTTCAGCAGAGCCCTATGGAACATGTCACTGTCACCCGCTTAATACTCAGCATGTTTGCTAACCTGTCAGACGTCCCTCTTGCGCAAGTGAATATATTGGGATTCAATCCAAAGCACATACAGCCTCATCGCCGCAGATAAGGAATGTCTTCTATATTGTGAGCAGCTGCTCCGTACAGGAAGACGAGCTTTATCCGTGCGGATCATACTCATGCAGCAGTAAAACCTTCTGTATAGTCTACGCACATGATGCGGGATGTTTAATTCATGGCTTCATCTCACTAGATCGTAGATTCCTGGAATAGCTTTGCTTTATTCCAAAGCATTCCAATCAGAGAGGAGAAAACAAGAGCTGACGCTCCACCTGCAGGGGGTGCTATAAGACACAGCATATTAAGATGCCCATGAGATGCCCAGGGATGTAATCAGAGAACAACAAGACAATTAAAAGTCGAAGTAAAAAGCGAGTGATTAGCAGATAATAAAGGAAATAGTAACAAAAAAGCAAGAAGTAAAACGGAAGTAAAAGGGGTGAAAAGGAAAAAGAAGAGGAGAGAGGAGTATAAAGATGGCTACGGAGGGAACAAAGACATAGGAAGGAACTATCGGGAAAAGATGGCTCTGAAAACTCACAACAAGGTAACACTGAAAAGCTCTGAAAAGCGTCTGAATTACCTGTGAACTAGCAGGAACAGTCACATCAGGAATAAACCAATTGGCGCTCTGGTAGGTTACAAAGTCCGGAAGTGAAGCCAAATATGGGTGACGTATACTGATAGCCAAGAAATTAAGACTAAAAGACGGGCAGTAGTGGTGCAACACTCCAATTTAAAACATATTGAAAGTAACCAAGAGGTGTGGAAGCTCCTCCTTTTATTAAATGGAATAGATAGCCAGCATGTGAAAACACCTTTCCAGGAGAACCCTTTCATCAGTTCAGCTGGTATTAAAATATACAAACATTTGGTGGGCCCCGAATGGGTTAAAAGGGATCCTGTTTGCCTGTATAGGTCAGCTATATAGGAAAAAGACGTATGGCCAAAGTAACAAAGGAAGCTGGCAGCGGAGATAAGAGGAGCGCGATGAAATAGGGGAAAGATGTCACTAGAAGTGCACTGGAAATGGCATTGGCCGATGCTGGGAAAAATGGCGGTGCGTTCCAGGAAATCCTGTAAATGTAATGCAATATCAGACTAAGTAGGAAAAAGAGAAATAAGAATGGGAGAAAAAAAACAGAGCAAAGGCTAAAAGAAGAGAGGGAAAAAAGCAAAGGAAATGCTGAGAACAGAGAAAAAGATGAGGAAAAAAGGCAGAGTGCGGGGGTTTAGGCACCAAACCAGAGGAGTCACCTGGAGGAATGCAGGCGGAAGGCCATACACATCGTAACAAGAAGAAACCTGAAGCAGAGAGACATGGATAAATAGTAAAACAATAATATCAAAGAATGTAATAAAACTCTGAGTACTCCCTATTAAGGCCATAAGAGTATGGAGTATCCAATACTTTCATCCACCTACGTTCATGATCCCGAAGAACGACCTGGTGATCACTGCCTCGTCTGGAGGATGGAACCCAAACAATAATTTGAGACCAGAGTTGATCCACTATATGTGTAGCACAGAAAAAATGTTGCGGAATGAGAAGTTTAACACAATGCGTACAGATAGTAGACTTATGTTTAGGGATCCGGCTAGTCTCCCCTACATATCCGAGGCCGCAAGGACATTTTATAAGGTAGACAATAGTTTGCGTCACGTGTATAGTGGCCAGGAATGTGGTAACATTTGCCCGTACAAGTGTGCAAAAAAATTGCCTTTTTGGAGGTTATGATTATGTGCTCAAACAAGACAAGGACAGCTGCCTAAATTACAGGACTCTGTGAATCTAGAAGTCAGTGGAAGTAGAGATTTGGTTGGACCAATGTCCGAGTGGGCCCGATTGCCAGGGAGATTGGATGCCCTCATGACCAGCCTTAGAGATGCACGACCTGTTGTTACTAAAGGAGTTGCCACTGGTCTTGATTACAAAGAATAGGGATCCTGTGAACAAAAATAACTCGTTGAAAGGGGTCAGAGAGGATGTCAAGAACTGTTCTGCTAAACAGGTGATGCATAATCAAGAAAACTATTATAGTCTACAATACTGTTGCTCCAACTAAAGTACCCAAATGCACAACTTGTCATTGCTTAGGACGAATGGGCTATAACATTAGACGACCAGTTCCAGCACCATTGAGAAACAGAAAGGCGAAGCTTCAATGGGCAAAAAATGCAAAAATTGTATCACTGAGCAGTGAAAACATCGCCTGGTCAGATGAATCCAGATTTCTGTTGCACCGTGCCGATGGGAGGTCAGAATTTGGCACAAGCAGCATGAATCGATGACCCCTTCCTGTCAGCTCTTCAGAGCATGTCAGCACCTCCATCTAATGTGTGACAACTACAAAAAGCTTCCTGTCCACAGGGGCCAATATTCCTGCAGAACAATTTCATCACCTAACAGAATCTACACCACGATGAATTGCTGCGGCTCTGAAGGCCAAAGGAAGTCCAACGTGTTACTAGATGGAAGCCAGAGGGAAGGCGGGGGGACGAGATAAAGTGTATATTGTGATGAACTTGGAATTCTGATCATACCCCAGAAGAAGCCGCAATAGGTGAAATTTGGGTTGGGTTAAATCGGTGTGTTTTTATGGAATGAGATTGAAATAGATTGAAATCTGCATAAAAAATCTGCAGCATTAATAGACATGCTGTGGATTGAGAATCCAGTATTTACAAGAGTACAAACCGTGTTGTCATTACAGAATGTGAAGGCATTGAGCATGCCCGACCAGAAAACCAGAGGAGCCTGCAGGACGTAACCACTGGATACCAATAGAGAACTTAACAGGGGGGGGGGGGGGGGGGGGGGAGCCATATGAATGAGCATGCTGCGATTTTGTGCAGGCTATGCACGGAGGGCTTCCATTAAAGTCAAGATAAGCTGTTCATCCAACGGCCATTCTGCAATCATCATTTCAGAATGGTCACGGGTACCGCGTCATCACCACAGTGATGGCGCGGCATCATCTGTACTGCGCCTGTGCGCCGGCTGGCACATCCACAGCACAGGAAGACGATGCTGGACAGGTAAGCTGGGGCTGCCGGCCGGGCACTGGGTCGAACTCCGCTGTGGGGCAGGCGGCCTAACACTAACTAGTAGATGAATAGAAGCTGTCTGAAAAATGAGTGCTCTTTTAAATACATCAGCGGCAGGAATCTGACTCCAGTACTGAGAGGATGATACAATGTATCAGTGCAGGAAGAATGTATCAGTCTGGTGTCCCAGCTGTCTAGCTCACACAAATTGTCTGGATACAATTGTTACAAACACTTAGCATGAGATACATCAGGTCTTTAGAGGTTTTCAGCCTTCTGGATGGAAGCAAGGATGTTCTCATTTATTGGATCACACTATTCTGGAAATGCCAGAAATAAACGGAGACCTATAACTCTGTGCAGGTTTCAACAATGGAAGCCTATGGTTCTATGCAGGTTTCCATCTGGATGCTCTTTTCAATGATCCAGACAGAAACCTGTGACGAAACCGAGCAGCGTAGTCTAAAATGAAGTGTGAAAAGCTGTAGCATTGGGCAACTTGTTTAAAGAGGGTGGAATATATGACTGCAGAGTAATGTTACCAAACCTATAAGAGAGAAGAAAAACAAAAGCAAATATGTTATCAAGAAGTCAATATAAATAAATGGGTTGTACCAAAACCTAAAGTTATTCTTAGGGTCCGACCACTGGGATCCCCACCATGTCCGAGAAGAAAGGACCAGAGCCTTGATTAATGGATGCACTATGAGCTCCGCCACTCTAATTGCAATGAATGGAATGAAATGCGTATCCTGCATTCCATTCATGCAGGAACCGTCTAGACCCTGCCCTTGGGATCAGTGGCGGTCCCAGCAGTTGGATCACCACCAGGGGCGTAACTATAGAGGATGCAGGGAATGCGGTTGCACCCTGGCCCAGGAGCCTTAGGGGGCCCATAAGGCCTCTCTTCTCCATATAGGGAACCCAGTACTATGAATAAAGCATTATAGTTGGGGGCCCTGTTACAACTTTTGCATCTGCGCCCAGGAACTTCAAGTTATGCCTCTGATCACCACCAATCATAAAGTTATTCCCTGTGGATAGGTGATAATTTGGCATTTTAGTACAACCCATTTAGCCGTTTCACCACCGCCAAATGTAAATTTATGTTGGGCGGTCATGAAGTATGCATTGAGCAGGCTTAGATGCTGAGTCCGCTCCATACTCGGTGGCTATCAGCTGTTTCTGATATCCGACATCCGTTGGTAGCTACTGTGATCAGAGTTAACTCTGTCGCAGTTAAAGGGGTTGTCCCGCGGCAGCAAGTGGGTCTATACACTTCTGTATGGCCATATTAATGCACTTTGTAATGTACATTGTGCATTAATTATGAGCCATACAGAAGTTATTCACTTACCTGTTCCATTGCTAGCGTCCTCGTCTCCATGGTGCCGTCTAATTTTCAGCGTCTAATCGCCGGATTAGACGTGCTTGCGCAGTCCGGTCTTCTTCTTTTCTCAATGGGGCCGCTCGTGCCGGAGAGCGGCTCCGTGTAGCTCCGTCCCGTCATGTGCCGATTCCAGCCAATCAGGAGGCTGGAATCAGCAATGGACCGCACAGAAGCTCTGCGGTCCACCGAGGGAGAAGATCCTGGCGGCCATCTTCACCAGGTAAGTAAGAAGTCACCGGAGCGCGGGGATTCAGGTAAGCACTGTCCGGTTTTCTTTTTTAACCAGTGCATCGGGTTTGTCTCGCGCCGAACGGGGGTACTGTTGAAAAAAAAAAAAAACCGTTTCGGCGCGGGACAACCCCTTTAACTTTTTCAGATGCCATAGTCAAAGCTGACTGCATGTCTAAACAGTCAGCAGGAGGGGGTGGAAGCCTTTCCTGTGCTCTATCGGCACCCCCTATAACACGATCAGAAGGCTCCAAGAGCTGCCATGCATTGATGCCTATCAAGCTTTACCTATGGCAGTGATTGATTAGCAACATCATAAATAGCAGAACTACCTGTACTTGTACTATATACTGCAGTACTTTTCTATAAGTGATCAAATGATCACAAGTTTAAGACCCCTGAAGCTACCTCTTTGAGGAATACATATGACTTTTTGATCGCTTTTTTTTTGCGTTTTTTCTGGGAGACAGGGTGACTGAAAAAGTGCCTTTCTGGCGTTCTTTATTTTTTTTTCAGACGACGTTCACCATACAGGGTAAATAATGTGCTACTTTGATAGATTGGACTTTTACGGACGCGACGATACCAAATATGTATTTTTATTTTATGATTTATATTTTTAAATTATAGATATGGCAAAAGGTGGGTGATTAAAACTTTTATTACTTTTTTTTCTACAATTAAAAAAACTTTATTGATTTTTTTTTTAAACTTTACTTTTAAGTGCCCCTGGGGGACTACAACATGCGATGCTTTGATCGCTCCTGCAGTATGACGTAATGCTAAGGGGATTTCAATGGCGCTGTCAGAATTGACAGCGGCATTTAAAGGGTTAATAGACGCAATTGGCCACACGGCTGATTGCAGCTATTGCCCGCACGTGTCAGCTGTAATAAACAGCTGACGCCCGTGCTGTATGAAGAGAGGTCGCCCCGCGACCTCTCTTCATACATACCCCGACGCTCCAGGACGTAAATGTACATCTTGGAGTGGGAAGGTGTTAAAGAGCTTCCAAACTGTACTGTTACCCAACTTTCGTAGCAGATTTGGGCTGGTCAGAATTGAGATCACATGACCATCTGAGGAAAAAGAGTTTAAGGTAGAAAAGAAAAACTAAACAAGATAACAGTAGTCATCCTCTATGTACTAGGGGCCTAGCTACATGATGAATGAATTATAAAAAAATCACTGGAGTGGCCCTTTAACCCCTTCCCTCCCCAGGACGTACCGGTACGTCCTGGGAGCAGGGTACTTCCCGCAACAGGACGTACCGGTACGTCCTGCCGTTAAAGTGTCGCCGTGGTGACAATCGCGGCGACACAGCAGTGACGTCTGCTGACATCGTCAGCAGACAAGCGATGCATCCGGGCTGGGGACCAATCAGAGTGGTCCCTCCCCCACGATCGCTGTGATGGTCAGGGAAAAACTCCCTGACCAATCACAGCTTTGCGCTGTTTACAGTAGGGGCTCTGTCTGCAAGCACCGCAGTGTGTTTCCGGTGCTTGTAGATAGAACACCTACTGTCATATCTGTGTGAAAAAACGAGCGATTAGTGTGTAGATTAGGCAGGGAGTGAGTGTAGTGTAGTGTAGTGGAGTTAGTGATCAGTGTAGTGTAGTATAGTGAGTGATTGATCAGCAGTGTAGTGGAGTGGAGTGGAGTTAGTGATCAGTGTAGTGTAGTGTAGTGAGTGATTGATCAGCAGTGTAGTGTAGTGGAGTGGAGTTAGTGATCAGTGTAGTGTAGTGGAGTGAGGGATCTGTAGTGTGTGATCAGAAGTGTAGTGAGTGAGGGATCTGTAATGTGTGAGTGAGCTGTAGTGTGCGATCAGCAGTGTAGTGTAGAGCAGCGAGTAGTCAGTGTATCCCTTTGTGTAAAAAAACAAAAAAAACCAACCCGTTTGTTCCCATTTCGTTACCTGTCCCGTCACCCGTCATTAGTTAGTGTAGCATGTAGTAAGTCTGTCTAGTGTGTAGCGTATCGTTAGTCCGTGTAGTGTCAGTGTATTCGTCTGTGTAAAAAAAAAAATACAAAAAAACAAAAAACGTTCCTGTTGTTCCCATTTCGTTACCTACCCCGTCACCCGTCATTAGTTAGTGCAGCGTGTCGTTAGTCCGTCTAGTGTGTAGCATGTCGTTAGTCCATGTACTGTCAGTGTATTCGTCTGTGTAAAAAAAAACAACAAAAAAACAAAAAACGTTCCTGTTGTTCCCATTTCGTTACCTGTCCCGTCACCCGTCATTAGTTAGTGTAGCGTGTAGTTAGTCTGTCTAGTGTGTTGCGTGTAGTTAGTTAGTCAGTGTAGCGTTTAGTCTGTCAGTGTAAAAAAAACCAAACAAACAAAAAAAAACACTTACGTGAATACACCACATAAGTTTCCGCGTTCTTTCCGACCCCCGTCCCGTGGTCACCCCATCCCGCAGTGTCCCATCTAATAAAACTTTTTCCCCGTGCGCCCCATTTTATATAACTATGGCCCACAGGAGGTTCACTGCTGAGGAAGCGTATGCAATTATTGCATCAGGCTCGGACTCAGACTCAGGTAGTGGGGATGACGCCACTTTTTTGGCATTTTCTGAGTCGTCATCATCATCAAGTGAGTCTGAACTCCCTGCACCCCCGAGAAGGTGTCCAAGGACTGCCGCTGACCGCAATGAAACTGATGCTCACTGGAGTACCCCGGAAGATTACAGACCCCAGATCCCTGATTTTATTGGGAACCCAGGGATTCAATTTGATACGGAAGGGCTCAGAGGGAAGAACTTCTTCAAGTTTTTTTTTCCAGAAGAGTTCATTGCCCACATTGTTACCCAGACTAATTTGTACGCCCAGAATTTTATTCAACAAAATCCCACCTCCAGTTATGCCAGACCCGATAAGTGGACCCCTGTGGATGCACCAGAGATAAAAATTTTTGGGGGGCTTATACTAACCATGGGGCTAATAAAGAAGCCAACAATCAGGGCGTACTGGTCTACCGATATTTTGTACCACACCCCAACGTTCCGCATGGCGATGTCGAGGACGCGCTTTGAAATTATTTTAAAATTCCTGCAATATAATGACAACCAGCAGTGCCCCCCCAGCGATCACCCCAATTACGATCGGTTGTATAAGATCAGGCCCGTAATAGACCATTTTAACGCCAAGTTTGCCCAGGCGTATGCCCCAGAGATAAATATTGCAGTAGATGAGTCCCTGGTACACTTCAAGGGGAGGCTAAAATTCCGCCAGTACCTGCCCAGTAAGCGGGCACGGTATGGTGTGAAGTTGTACAAGCTGTGCGAAAGTACATCAGGGTACACCCGCAAGTTCCGTATTTACGAGGGGAAGGACACTAAAATTGAGCCCCCAGAATGCCCCCCCGTGCTGGGAGTAACAGGGAAAATAGTGTGGGAACTGGTGCACCCACTATTAGACCAGGGTTACCATCTGTACCTGGATAACTTTTATACCAGTGTCCCCCTGTTTCAGTGCCTCGCTTCCAGAGGAACAGTGGCATGTGGCACTGTTCGGAAAAATCAAAAAAGCCTCCCCAAACGCTGCTTGGGCAACTGCTCAGAAGGGGTGAGATCCGGGCCCAATGCAGCGACAATGTATTGTGCGTTAAATATAAGGACAAGAGGGATGTCCTTATGTTGACGACAATACACGGCCACAGCAGTACCCCCTGCCCAGTACGAGGTACCAGTGCAGAGACCCCCAAACCAGACTGCGTCCTCGACTATAATAAGTACATGGGAGGGGTCGATCTATCAGACCAGATACTGGAGCCCTATAGAGCCATGCGGAAAACACGGGTGTGGTACAAAAAACTGGCCGTGCACCTCGTACAGATGGCACTGTATAATGCCTACGTGCTGTTCCGAGGTGCCGGCCACAGGGGGACATTCATTGAATATCAGGAGGAAGTTATCAAGGACCTAATATTTGAGGACCAGGAGGTTGGGGAGAGGCCCAGTACTTCTGGAAGCGAGGCCACAAGAATTGTACCAGGGCAGCATTTTCCCAGTGAAATTCCCTCCACTGTGACGAAGGGAAGGACCCAAAAGAAGTGCAGGGTCTGCTATAAACAGGGGATAAGAAAAGACACCGTATACCAGTGTGAAACGTGCCCCCCACACAACCTGGCCTCTGTATAAAAAATTGTTTTAAGATCTACCACACGTCCCTGAAATTTTAATTTTATTATTGCCCTGACGTTTTCCCCGATGTACTTCGCACAGCTTGTACATAAACCACATGCCAAGTCCTTCCCTTCTGAGCCCTTCGCCCTAACAACAGTCATCCATATATGGGGCATTTCCCAGTTGGGTAACACATCATGGGGTACGTTTTCTCTTTCTGCCCCTGGTAAAAAATGAAAATCTGGGCCTAAAGATAAACATTATGTGAAAAATTTTAAATTTTTTGTTCTCAAATCAAATTGTTAAAAAATTCCTCAAACACCTGTGGGATCAAACCGCTCACTACACCCCATAATAAATTCCCTAAGAGGTCTAGTTTCTAAAATGGGGTCAGTTGTTGGGGGTCTCAAATGCACTGGTACCTCAGGGACACTGCAATCACTACATGGGGTCTGAAAAATTATTCCAGCACAATCTGCATTCAAAAAAAGCGCTCCTTGCCTTCTGAGTCCTGCCATGTGCCCATACAACAGGCTACGTCCACATATGGGGCATTTCCGTTCTCAAGAGCAACTGGGTAACACATCATGGGGTAAGTTTTTTCCTTTTGCCCCTGGTGAAAAATGAAAATCTGGGCCTAAAGCTAAACATTATGTGAAAAATTGGATTTTTTTGTATTGCACTCAAACTGTTAAAAAAAATTCCTCAAACACCTGTGGGTTCAAACCACTCACTACACCCCTTAAAAAATTCCCTGAGGGGTGTAGTTTCCAAAATGGGGTCAGTTGTTGGGGGTTTCAAATGCACTGGCACCTCAGCGGCACTGCAAACACTACATGGGGTCTGAAAATTATTCCTGCAAAATCTGCATTCAAAAAGCCAAGAAGCGCTCCTTTCCTTGTGAGTCCTGCCATGTGCCCATACAACAGGGTACGTCCACATATGGGGCATTTCTAAAAACTGCGGAATCTGGGTAATACATTCCAAGTATTGTTTCTTTGCTAACTCCTGCTGTTTTATATTAAAAAAAAGGTTTTATATTGAAAATCTGTAGAAAAATGGAACTGTTCTAATTTTTGATGCACTTTCCTTTAATTCCTGTAAAACATCTAAAGGGTTAATAAACTTTCTAAATGCCATTTTGAATACTTTGAAGGGTGCGGATTTTAAAATGGGGCAGTTCATAGGGGATTCTGATATACAGGCTCGGCAAAACTATGTCTGAACTGCATTGGTCCTTAAAAAAATTCTGATTTTGAAATTTGCTAGTAAATGTGAAAAATTACTGCTAAATTTATATACTTTGTGGAGTCTGCAAAAAGTAAAATAACACTTAGGCCTCATGTCCACGGGGAAAATCAGGCCCGCTCCGGATTCTCCATGGAGAATCTGCAGCGGGTCCCTCCTGCCCCGCGGACATGAGTGCTGAAAATAGGAATAAATAAGAATAAACTTACCTCTCACACGCTCCGGTTCTTCTCTTCGCTGCGGCGTCATCTTCTCTCGTCGCGGCCGGATCTTCTTTCTTCGGCTCGGCGGATGTGCATGATGACGTCGGTGACATGCCCCGCGCATGCGCCGGACCGAAGCAAAATGATCCGGCCGCAACTGAGAGAAGATGGCGCCGCGGCGAAGAGAAGAACCGGAGCGTGTGAGTAAAATCTGATTTTTGTGTCCCGCGGATCCGGAGGGCTTCCATAGGCTTCAATAGAAGCCCGCGGGAGCCGTCCCCGCGGGAGACCCGCACGAAAATGGAGCATGGTCCAGATTTTTTCATGCTCCATTTTTAAAAAAATCCCTTTTATTGACGATCCGCGGGTATTTATTTACCCCGCGGGTGGTCAATGCATCCCTATGGGGTGCGGATCCGCGGGCAGGAGAAGAGTTAAAATCTGCTGCGGATTTTAATTCTTATTTTGCCCGTGGACATGAGCCCTTAAAAATTATTGCTGTGTAATGTAGGCCTATGGGAAATGTTAATTAATAACTATGTTGTGGTGTTTGACTTTCTATCTTACAAAGAGAACAATTCAAAGTTTGAAAATTGTGAATTTTTCCAAATTTACTGAAAATTTTTTCCTAATAAGGGCACCCACCCACTGGCGTTTGCGATTTTCGGCGCGTTTTCCGCGTGTTTTTCACGGCGTTTTATGCGGCTTTTTTGCGGCTTTTTCGCGCCTTTTCCATTAATTTCCATTGACATTCATGGGTGCATTAAGAGAAAAATAAGGACACATATGCAACTGACAGTTCCTATGTTAAAAATTGCAACGGACCGAAAAAAAAAATGCCAGTGGACAGGAACACATTCAATACTAATTGCTCTTGAGAAAAAACGCAAAACGCTTAAGAAAAAAAAATCGCCAGTGGGTGGGCACCCTAAGGACAAAATTTATTGATGCAAAAAAGAACGCCAGAAATGTGCTTTTTTGGTCACCCAGTCTCCAAGAAAAAATGCAATAAAAAGTGAACAAAAAGTCGTATTATTATAAAATGGTACTAACGCAAACTACAGGACATCCCGCAAAAAATGAGCCCTTGCACAACTATGTTGATGGAAAAATAAAAAAGTTATTGTGCGCAGAAGATGGTGGCAGAAAATAATTTAAAAAAACAAAAACTCTTTGAAAAAAAAATTAGTGCAGAAAAAAACCTATATGTTTGGTATCGTAGTAATTGTACTGACCCATAGAATAAAGTTATCGCGTCATTTTTGTTGCAGATTGTGCGCCATAGAAACAAGACGCACCGAAAGATGGCGGAATGTTGTTTTTTTCTTTTCATTTTACTCTACTTAGAAGCTTTTAAATGTTTTTCAGTACATTATATGATACATTGAATACTGGTAGTACCATTGAAAAATACAACTCGACCCGCAAAAAAACAAGCTCTCATACACCGACGTTGATGGATAAATACAGGAGTTACAACTTTTTAAAAAGGGGGAAGGAAAAAATGAGAATGAAAAAAAAGGTGGTAAAGAGCTCCCAAATGGGACTGTTACCCATCGTTCCTAAAGTCCTGGACAGCAGAAATCTGCCCGGTGATGCATCTCCTGTTCCTATATGCCTTTGTAGGTTTGCTATCTGGGACTTTTTGGAAAGCTGGGTGAGCTCCTTGCCTGCAACTGTGAAGAAAGCCACTTAAACGAATCCAGATATAAAATTCTCAATAGAGCAGGGATTCCCAATATGGCTGCTGCAAATCCCTAGTGTGCTGTGTTAAGCCACGCCTACATTCCCACCCATGACAATAGCCTTTTTTTGAAAATTTTTTCCCCAGGATTGCCCCAAGATTGAAAAAGTTGGATTACACTGCAATAGAGTCTTAAAATGATTTGCATATCAAGATGTTTATTTTTGGGGGTGAAATGGGCCGTTTAGTCGTCTTTCAGACTCGACCGCAGTGTTCTGTAGAGTCTTTTCATCATATATAATCTATCGCTTGCAGCTCTCTGGGCAGCCATATGTCAGTCGCCTGCAGATCACATCTAATATTTCACTAAGGTTCGAAGCTTCCTGCAGGTTGATCCGAGCCACAAATCACCGTCATAATGAACTATTGCATGGTCAGAACGAATCCGTCACCAGTGGCAGAAGTAGTGAAGCTTCCTATGTATTTGTGCTTGTTTTGGCCAATAACATAATTGATGCTTCCCCTGATTTCCATTAGTCGGTGGAGGAGCATCCACTGGAGCGCAGTCAGTTGTAGGTGATTCTCCTGCTCGCAGGAGTCCTCACCGCCACACATGGTTTTGTTTAGAAGAATCTGTGGGAACCGCATGGAGCATTTTTTCCTCCTTTCAAAAACAAATTCCAGGGTATTTGCAAAGCGAAGCAGCTGACCTCAGTTATTACTGGCCGCCATCAGGCTGCAGCACTCACTTGTATAGGAACAATAAACCGAAAGCTGACAAATATCAAGTTCATATTTTTACATGTGAAGGACAAGTGCAGAGGGAGGTGCAGCCACCTTGGAATCCGGCCATATGCAAACGACGCTACAAGGAAAAATGGCCGCAGAAAGTTATGCTTGTAGGAGGAGCAGGTGGTATTATACTGGTATAGGAACAGGGCTGGCCTTAGGTTAGATGGTACTCTGTGCCAAACTTTTTTATGGCTCCTCCCCATCATAAAATATATATATGTGTGTATATATATATATATACATACATACATACATACACACACATATATATATATATATATATATATATATATATATATATATATATATATATATATATAGCACTGATGAGCAGTCTGCCTGTATTCTGCTTATGCAGAATGCAGCAAAGTATAGCATACCCACACCAGAATAGCTCAGTGAATGAATAATGTACTAGAACCAAGCCCACAACTTAACACAGCAGAACTAACTACAGTACATAAATACTGCACTAGAACCAAGCTAAGGACATAAATACAGCACTAGAACCAAACTCAGTAAATAAATACAGCACCAGAACTAAGCTTAGTCCATAAATACAGCACCAGAACTAAGCTTATAACATAAATACAGCACTAGAATCAAGCTCAGTACATACATATTGCATCAGAACTAAGCGTATAACATAAATATAGCACTAGAATCCAACTCATGACATAAATACAGCACCAGAACTGTAGCATAACGTCAACATTAGTACCAAGTTCATAACATACATAAACCATCAGAACCAACCCCATTATATAAGTACAGTATCAGACCCAAGCTGATAACATAAATACAACACCAGAACCAACATCAGTACATAAATGCAGCACTTGTTTTAACCTCAGTACATAAATCCAGCACCACAACCAAGCTCATGACCTTAATACAGCTCCAAGTTCAAAACATAAATACAATACCAGAACCAAGCTCTAAACATAGGTACAGTACAAGAACTAAGCTTATAACATCAACACACCACTAGAACAACCTCAGTACATAAATAGAGCACCAGAACCAAGCTCATAACATATATACAGCACCAGAAAAAAGCTCATAATATAAATACAATACCAGAACCACAAGACAACACTGCATCTAAATCTGACAGAACCCCACCTAAGGCTGGCGGCTGTGCCCTCTGTGACCACACGGGTTGCATATAGCTAAGGCTGGCCATGTATAAGGGTGAGAACAGTGATTTGACATCAATGCAGGAGTGGGAAAGGGATCCATTATTATATATCGAGAGCGTTGGGTTATAATATGCGTAGTTTGGGTGGCTGCGAAGGCCCTATGCCCTGCGTGGTTTATAACTTCCCAAAGTGCCCATCAGTGTTTAATGGGACCAATGGAGAGTCCTATGATGGCTCATAGATTGCTGTAGAAGCAAGGCACTTCATTAGATCCATATTCGTTAATAGTCCATACGGTACCAGAGTTTTCCCATTAGGGCCAGTGATGTAACTTGAAGTTGTGGGGCCTTAAAGCAAAGTCTAAAAGAAGGCCCTGCAAGAATAATGCATCATAGCACTGGTCTCCTCATAAGGGGAATAGAGAACTTACAGGATCCCTAAGTCTATAGGACCTAGGTGCAATCACATGTTCTGCACCCATTATAGTTACAAACCTGATCAGGGCCATTTCATCAATGTAAGTTGAAAAGTTCTCTAATTTATTACTGTATTTTTGGTGAAATTTACATTAAATTGGTGTTTTATATGTCGGTCTGAGTAAAGAGTGCCATGGTGTGACATGCGCTGAATGTAGGCAACTCCTTAATATAATTGGCGTATCTGGCCAGTCCAGTTGTCAGACTGTGAAATTTCCGTTAGCTTTGAGATGTGCAATTTTCCATTATAGTTGGTGCCTGTTTCTGGTGTAAGGTATAGTAAAGTCAATGGGTCGCTGATTGAAACACCCAATTTTAGAAATTTATATTGTGGCACTCGTATACTTGTTTCTATGGAAGAAGACCACACTGTTGAAATTATACCAACTACCAAGACACAGGAGAGTGATGCCACCAACCTCGGCTTGTGCTTTCCATAGACAACATGTGCTGACAATAAGGATCCTTGCACAGGTGGGATTTTTTGCTGATGACCAAACTGAACAACATGTCCAGACTTCACTTTCTTTGATTTATATCAACTTGGACAGCAAATACCTCATTGTGGTGGTTAGACTGGAGATCCTTGGACCTTCCACCAATATAGAACATGTCCACGTCCACTAACAATTGCCTCTAAAATTTTGATGGTTGATGATCTACATCATCGATAAGATCTGATAGGTTATTTGTGGATCATCCTATAAAACGTAGACCCTAGTGCTAAGTGATCGCTCCAAAGTCACCTCCAAATGCGTTTTTCTTCAGTGTCAGAACCTAGGCACATTAGACAAACCTGTTGTACTCTGGTAGAGTAGTCTGACCCTGGTTGATTGTGAAGAATGAGATTGTATCTACCAGTTTTGATCCCTATCAAAGGGTTATACCTAGAGATGAGCGAGCACCAAAATGCTCGGGTGCTCGTTACTCGAGACGAACTTTTTGCGATGCTAGAGGGTTCGTTTCGAGTAACGAATCCCATTGAAGTCAATGGGCGACCCGAGCATTTTTGTATATCGCCGATGCTCGCTAAGGTTTTCATTTGTGAAAATCTAGGCAATTCAAGAAAGTGATGTGAACGACACAGCAACGGATAGGGCAGGCGAGGGGCTACATGTTGGGCTGCATCTCAAGTTCACAGGTCCCACTATTAAGCCACAATAGTGGCAAGAGTGGGGCCCCCCCCCTCCCAACAACTTTTACTTCTGAAAAGCCCTCATTAGCAATGCATACCTTAGCTAAGCACCACACTACCTCCAACAAAGCACAATCACTGCCTGCATGACACTCCGCTGCCACTTCTCCTGGGTTACATGCTGCCCAACCCCCCCCCACGACCCAGTGTCCACAGCGCACACCAAACTGTCCCTGCCCAGTCTTCAGCTGCCCTCATGCCACGCCACCCTCATGTCTATTTATAAGTGCGTCTGCCAGAGGAAAAGCAGGCACACACTGCAGAGGGTTGGCACGGCTAGGCAGCGACCCTCTTTAAAAGGGGCGGGGCGATAGTCCACAATGCTGTACAGAAGCAATGAGAAATCCAATCCTGTGCCACCTCCATCTGGAGCTGCACACGTGGGCATAGCAATGGGGAACCTATGTGCCACACACTATTCATTCTGTCAAGGTGTCTGCATGCCCCAGTCAGACCGCGTTTTTTTATAAATAGTCACAGGCAGGTACAACTCCACAATGGGAATTCCGTGTGCACCCACAGCATGGGTGGCTCCCTGGAACCCACCGGCTGTACATAAATGTATCCCATTGCAGTGCCCTGGACAGCAGAGCTAACGTCAGATTAAATGCAGGTGGGCTTCGGCCCACACTGCATGCCCCAACCTGACCGGGCTTTTTAATTCATAGACACAGGCAGGTACAACTCCCTATTGTTAAGTCCCTGTGGACCGACAGCATGGGTGGGTGCCAGGAAGCCACCGGCGGTACATAAATATATCCCATTGCAGTGCCCAACACAGCTGAGGTAATGTCGTGCTTAATGCAGGTGGGCTTCGGCCCACACTGTATGCCCCAGTCAGACACATGCAGTTACAACTCCCTGTGGACCCACAGCATGGGTGGCTCCCTGGAACCCACCGGCGGTACATAAATATATCCCATTGCAGGACCGACAGCATGGGTGGGTGCCAGGAAGCCACCGGCGGTACATAAATATATCCCATTGCAGTGCCCAACACAGCTGAGGTAATGTCGTGCTTAATGCAGGTGGGCTTCGGCCCACACTGTATGCCCCAGTCAGACACATGCAGTTACAACTCCCTGTGGACCCACAGCATGGGTGGCTCCCTGGAACCCACCGGCGGTACATAAATATATCCCATTGCAGTGCCCAACACAGCTGATGTAACGTCAGCTGTAATGCAGGTGGGCTAAAAATTAATTTGATTACACTGTAGGCGAGGGCCCCCAAAAATTGGTGTACCAACAGTACTAATGTACCTGAGAAAAATTGCCCATGCCCAACCAAGAGTGCAGGTGAAACCCATTAATCGCTTTGGTTAATGTGGCTTAATTGGTAACTAGGCCTGGAGGCAGCCCAGTTAAAATAAAAATTGGTTGAGGTGAAAGTTTCAACGCTTTAATGAGCATTGAAACGTATAAAAATTGTTTACAAAAATTATATGACTGAGCCTTGTGGGCCTAAGAAAAATTGCCCGTTCGGCGTGATTATGTGAGGTTTCAGGAGGAGGAGGAGGAGGAGGAGGAATATTATACACAGATTGATGAAGCAAAAAGGTCCCCGTTTTTGATGGGGATAGAGAACAATGCTTCCATCCGCGGGTGCAGCCTACGTATTGCTTAGGTATCGCTGCTGTCCGCTGGTGGAGAAGAGAAGTCTGGGGAAATCCAGGCTTTGTTCATCTTGATGAGTGTAAGCCTGTCGGCACTGTCGGTTGACAGGCGGGTACGCTTATCTGTGATGATTCCCCCAGCCGCACTAAACACCCTCTCTGACAAGACGCTAGCCGCAGGACAAGCAAGCACCTCCAGGGCATACAGTGCGAGTTCAGGCCACGTGTCCAGCTTCAACACCCAGTAGTTGTAGGGGGCAGAGGCGTCACGGAGGACGGTCGTGCGATCGGCTACGTACTCCCTCACCATCCTTTTACAGTGCTCCCGCCGACTCAGCCTTGACTGGGGAGCGGTGACACAGTGTTGCTGGGGAGCCATAAAGCTGTCAAGGGCCTTAGAGAGTGTTCCCCAGCCTGTGCTGTACATGCTGCCTGATCTCCGCGCCTCCCCTGCTACCTGGCCCTCGGAACTGCGCCTTCGGCCACTAGCGCTGTCGGATGGGAATTTTACCATCAGTTTGTCCGCCAGGGTACTGTGGTATAGCATCACTCTCGAACCCCTTTCCTCTTCGGGTATGAGAGTGGAAAGGTTCTCCTTATACCGTGAGTCGAGCAGTGTGTACACCCAGTAATCCGTAGTGGCCAGAATGCGTGTAACGCGAGGGTCACGAGAAAGGCATCCTAACATGAAGTCAGCCATGTGTGCCAGGGTACCTGTACGCAACACATGGCTGTCCTCACTAGGAAGATCACTTTTAGGATCCTCCTCCTCCTCCTCCTCAGGCCATACACGCTGAAAGGATGACAGGCAAGCAGCATGTGTACCCTCAGCAGTGGGCCAAGCTGTCTCCTCCCCCTCCTCCTCCTCCTCCTCAACGCGCTGAGATATAGACAGGAGGGTGCTCTGACTATCCAGCGACATACTGTCTTACCCCGGCTCTGTTTCCGAGCGTAAAGCGTCTGCCTTTATGCATTGCAGGGAACTTCTCAAGAGGCATAGCAGAGGAATGGTGACGCTAATGATTGCAGCATCGCCGCTCACCATCTGGGTAGACTCCTCAAAGTTTCCAAGGACCTGGCAGATGTCTGCCAACCAGGCCCACTCTTCTGTAAAGAATTGAGGAGGCTGACTCCCACTGCGCCGCCCATGTTGGAGTTGGTATTCCTCTATAGCTGTACGCTGCTCATAGAGCCTGGCCAACATGTGGAGCGTAGAGTTCCACCGTGTGGGCACGTCGCACAGCAGTCGGTGCACTGGCAGATTAAACCGATGTTGCAGGGTGCGCAGGGTGGCAGCGTCTGTGTGGGACTTGCGGAAATGTGCGCAGAGCCGGCGCACCTTTACGAGCAGGTCTGACAAGCGTGGGTAGCTTTTCAGAAAGTGCTGAACCACCAAATTAAAGACGTGGGCCAGGCATGGCACGTGCGTGAGGCTGCCGAGCTGCAGAGCCGCCACCAGGTTACGGCCGTTGTCACACACGACCATGCCCGGTTGGAGGCTCAGCGGCGCAAGCCAGCGGTCGGTCTGCTCTGTCAGACCCTGCAGCAGTTCGTGGGCCGTGTGCCTCTTATCTCCTAAGCTGAGTAGTTTCAGCACGGCCTGCTGACGCTTGCCCACCGCTGTGCTGCCACGCCGCGCGACACCGACTGCTGGCGACGTGCTGCTGCTGCTGACACATCTTAATTGCGAGACAGAGGTTGCGTTGGAGGAGGAGGTGGAGGGTGCTTTAGTGGAGGAAGCATACACCGCCGCAGATACCACCACCGAGCTGGGGCCCGCAATTCTGGGGGTGGATAGGACGTGAGCGGTCCCAGGCTCTGACTCGGTCCCAGCCTCCACTAAATTCACCCAATGTGCCGTCAGGGAGATATAGTGGCCCTGCCCGCCTGTGCTTGTCCACGTGTCCGTTGTTAAGTGGACCTTGGCAGTAACCGCGTTGGTGAGGGCGCGTACAATGTTGCGGGAGACGTGGTCGTGTAGTGCTGGGACAGCACATCGGGAAAAGTAGTGGCGACTGGGAACTGAGTAGCGCGGGGCCGCCGCCACCATCATACTTTTGAAAGACTCCGTTTCCACAACCCTATACGGCAGCATCTCCAGGCTGATCAATTTGGCTATGTGCACGTTTAACGCTTGAGCGTGCGGGTGCGTGGCGGCGTACTTGCGCTTGCGCTCAAACACTTGCGCTAGCGACGACTGGACGGTGCGCTGACAGACATTGGTGGATGGGGCCGAGGACAGCGGAGGTGAGGGTGTGGGTGCAGGCCATGAGACGGTAGTGCCTGTGCCCTGAGAGGGGGGTTGGATCTCAGTGGCAGGTTGGGGCACAGTGGGAGAGGCAGCGGTGCAAACCAGAGGTGGTGAACAGCCTTCATCCCACCTTATGGGGTGCTTGGCCATCATATGTCTGCGCATGCTGGTGGTGGTGAGGCTGGTGGTGGTGGCTCCCCGGCTGATCTTGGCGCGACAAAGGTTGCACACCACTGTTCGTTGGTCGTCTGCAATCTCAGTGAAAAACTGCCAGACCTTTGAGCTCCTCGGCCTCTGCAGGGTGGTATGGCGCGAGGGGGCGCTTTGGGAAACAGTTGGTGGATTATTCGGTCTGGCCCTGCCTCTACCCCTGGACACCGCACTGCCTCTTGCAACCTGCCCTGCTGCTGCCCTTGCCTTCCCCTCTGAAGACCTGTCCTCAGTAGGCGTAGCAAGCCAGGTGGGGTCAGTCACCTCATTGTCCTGCTGCTCTTCCTCCGAATCCTCTGTGCGCTCCTCCCTCGGACTTACTGCCCTTACTACTACCTCACTGATAGACAACTGTGTCTCAACGTCATCGTCCTCCTCACCCACTGAAAGGTCTTGAGACAGTTGCCGGAAGTCCCCAGCCTCATCCCCCGGACCCCGGGAACTTTCCAATGGTTGGGCATCAGTCACGATAAACTCCTCTGGTGGGAGAGGAACCACTGCTGCCCAATCTGAGCAGGGGCCCAAGAACAGTTCCTGGGAGTCTGCCCGCTCCTCAGAATGTGTCATTGTAATGGAGTGAGGAGGCTGGGAGGAAGGAGCAGCAGCAGCCAGAGGATTCTGAGTTGCAGCAGTGGACGGCGCAGAACTGTGGGTGGACGATAGATTGCTGGATGCACTTTCTGCCATCCACGACAGGACCTGCTCACACTGCTCATTTTCTAATAAAGGTCTACCGCGTGGACCCATTAATTGTGCGATGAATGTGGGGACGCCAGAAACGTGCCTCTCTCCTAATCCCGCAGCAGTCAGCTGCGATACACCTGGATCAGGAGCTCGGCCTGTGCCCACACCCTGACTTGGGCCTCCGCGTCCTCGGCCGAGTCCACGTCCTCTAGGCCTACCCCTACCCCTCAGCATGCTGTATTACCAGTAATGCAGAAACAGAACGCTGTAATTAAATGTGCCGCTTATTGGCCTGTGGTTGGAGGCTGACTTCGCTTACGGAACGCCAGGAAATAATTTTGCGCAAGCCTGCTGTAACACTTAGCTGGCTGCGTATGAATTTGGAGAAGTACTACACCCAGCAGAGACCCAGAACACTGAGGACAGTGACAGGCAGCCCAAATAGATTTTTTTCCCCAAATTTTTTTGCAAAGGCCCACTGCCTATATTCAATCAATATGTCTTCTGTCCCTGCCTAAGCGCTTCTGGCCCTGGAGTATGTCAAAGAACTGCAGAGTGTTGCACTGTGAACTGCAATACAGTGGTGATTTCACAGCCCAGACAGAGCCAGGAAATAATTTTGCGCAAGCCTGCTGTAACACTTAGCTGGCTGCGTATGAATTTGGAGAACTACTACACCCAGCAGAGACCCAGAACACTGAGGACAGTGACAGGCAGCCCAAATAGATTTTTTTCCCCAAATTTTTTTGCAAAGGCCCACTGCCTATATTCAATCAATATGTCTTCTGTCCCTGCCTAAGCGCTTCTGGCCCTGAAGTATTACTGCAGGGCGCAATGCTCTGCACGGCTGATATACGAAAAAAAAAAAAAAAAGTGCAACACTGCAAAAAGCAGCCTCCACAGTACTGCACACGGTTAGATGTGGCCCTAAGAAGGACCGTTGGGGTTCTTGAAGCCTAAAATACTCCTAACACTCTCCCTATAGCAGCTCCACCAAGACAGCACTTTCCCTCCTCTATGTCAGAACAAATCTGTGGCGAGCCGCGGGAGGGGCCGATTTTTATACTCGGGTGACACCTGATCTCGCCAGCCACTCACTGCAGGGGGGTGGTATAGGGCTTGAACATCGCAGGGGGAAGTTGTAATGCCTTACCTGTCTTTCTATTGGCCAGAAAAGCGCGCTAACGTCTCAGAGATGAAAGTGAAAGTAACCCGAACATCGCGTGGTGCTCGTTATGAGTAACGAGCATCTCGAACACGCTAATACTCGAACGAGTATCAAGCTCGGACGAGTACGTTCGCTCATCTCTAGTTATACCCCATTCCATCCTTGTCTCAAGATTGCTAGCACTTTGGAGGATGCTGATAACTCAGGAGGTAGACGAATCAAGGGCACAAGCTGAGACTAATAGGAAATGATATTCTTCTTTTGCCACACACAACTCCAACCTCTGTAACCATCTCAGAACATTTAGGACACAAAAGAAAAAAAGAAGACGGACCTTTCGTAACTCAACCCACTATAATCCATGGTAGTCTATAGATAGACATAGTCATATAAAAGTAAATTGCTCCTGGACAAATTTGGTACATCCCACCTCTGGAACCCGAATCCTATGCAGCCATACCTAGGAGCAATAGCTGTTCATGTTACTGGGGTCTATGTGGGTCATAGGAATACCCAAGGCAGACACTCTCTTACACTTCACAAGAGTGAGCGACAAGCATGACTGGCCACCTACAGTATTCTCGGCTTAATAGGGTCACCAAATAGCTATTAAGAGCCCCCAACATCCCAGAAATTGAGGTTCCTAGACATAAGCAGTGTATGCACTATCCATGTAATGACTGGCAGGGCTGTAACTAGAAAATACTCAGCAGGGCACATAGCAATTAGAAGTCTAGGCAGGGAGAGTGGATGTTGGAGGCTCCCTGGATCATCAAGATGGCAGAGGCTCTATGGCATATGCCCCGTGTGTCCTTGCTATAATTCTGCACTGAGCGTAAATATACATGGAGATAATGACCCAAAGAAATCGTGTGAGTTCTGTATAATTCGCAGGGCAGGAAACAACACTAAGACATTATTGGAAAAACAGACTTCCTTACAGAGTTGTGCCAACAGCTGTGTGTCCTTCAGAGTTTTCTTGCTTTAGTAAGTCACTAGAGAAAGAGCCGACGCTGCCAACTATAAGGAAGGGAAGCTGCCCACCCATGATCTGCTTGTGTTTGACATGGGTTTTTGGCCAAGGGACATGGCTGCTGTTTTTGGAACACACATCTGGGAAATATTTGACAACAAAAGAAAACGGAACAGAGTTGGGGCCTAAATATGTGTCTCAAGAGAGATGTTACTGGGAGAAGAATCAGCCACAACTTCCTACATGTAATTACATTCATTTTGTAGGAACTTTTTGGGTAACAGGAATATTAAATTACTGATAGTACAGTATAATAAAATGTAATGCACACTATCCAACCTCCTAACAGCATAATAATGGGCAAGCCTAGCCCAGCTTTTTTTAGTTGGCCACACCCCTTATAGATTAAGTCATGTGACCACATTGTAACCCCTCACAATACCAGTGTCCCTTAGTAACCCATTTACAGTAATAGTACCCCTTAGTATAGTGATCACAGGTGGCATTGTCTCAGAGTGCAGTTTGCAGTTTTCGTTTTTCTCCTATGTATGGAAACAGGGCATCAAGGAGACTTCTTTCATTCACAACTTCTTTGCACACTCTTAATTGCCTACCACTAATGAATCTCTCTTGTCGGTCAACTTGTTTATAGCCCCCTACTGTGACCCCACTTGTTTATAAAGTACTTGTTTTGGCTCTATCCACTATGGCCCCACTCCTTTATGGCATCCACTACGGACTCACTCTTTTATAGTGAATACACTGTGGACCAGGGGTGTAACTATAGAGGATGCAGGGGATGCAGTTGCACCCGGGCCCAGGAGCCTTTGGGGGCCCATAAAGCCTCTCTTTTCCATATAGGAAGCCCAGTACTATAAATAAAGCATTATAGTTGGGGGCCCTGTTACAGGTTTTGCCTCTCTCCTTTAGGCCATATTTACACATGCAATATAAGTCCAACAAGAGAGGTGTGCTTTGCAGCCACTCTCTAGTTTGGTTAATACTGTGTTTCCCCGAAAATAAGATCTACCCTGATTTTTAGCTATTTTCAAGGGACCTTGAAATATAAGCCCTACATAGCCCTTGCCCATAACCCTAGCTACATTACATAAAAAAATTAATACATTACCTAGCAGTCACGGTCTGGGTCCTCTCCACTGCTCTTCGAAGTTCCATAACTCTCAGCCAATCACAGCCGCTGCGTTCGGCAGAGAGCAGCACGCTCTAAACCAATCAGAGCAATCGCTTCCTGGAAGCGGGATTTATTAATCTTGCAGCCAGCCAGTGGTGTTCTGTCGGCGGCCGAGGAGTGCAGGACGTGTGGCGGAGCTACGGAACCTCGGAGACCAGCGGGAGGGACCTGGACCATGGCTACTAGGTAAGTAAAATAAGCCATTCCCTGAAAATAAGATCTAGTGCCTCTTTGGGGGCAAAAATTAATGTAAGACAGGGTCTTATTTTCGGAGAAACAAGAAAGGAAGTTTGCTGATCTCTTTGATCTCCCTCCATACTATAGACATGAATGGAGTTATGGTCATGTATGCGAACCACCGCTCCATTAATATGAGGCATCGGGGGGCACAGATCTTGGGATTGCAAGCGGTTGGACCTCCAGTGATGATCCTGCCAAATATTAGTGCAGGAGTCATTTATATGTATCTGCTACTGTATATTATACTGAGATGTGACATATTATTCCACATCTTAGTCGTGTAAAAACTCAAAGAAACACTTTTTATGGCAACTATAACATCATTTCCCTGCCAACACAGCACTGCCGCTTTGATGTGAGCTGCATTAAATGTCATTAGACAACACTAGAACATTCCTCCTTGGGATATTTTTGCTACATACAGTAAATCGTAATTTCGCCTTCATTCTTCTTAGATCTAACATTCAACACGTCCTAAGTCTTGCAGACTGTCGCCATAATCGTCAGTTTTTCATACCGAAGCATCAGACATAATTATCTGTAGTCACGGATTATTTCATGATACGAGCGTGCAGAACAATTAGGAGAAAGTGGCGAGACGTTGTATCACTAAATATGGCTTCTTACTAGCTTTGCCTTTATTGGAAACATTGTACATTTATGATGGGAGCTTCCTCTGCTTACACTGGATATTGGCAGACATTAGTGGGTGCTGGAGATAGCGAGCCCAATTATTACTAATGCTTTTTTATTTGCTAACTGTAATCTCACTGAATGACCACTTTATTAGAGACCCCCATCTAGTAGAGCATTGACCTCAATGGCATTCTGAAATGCCATTATCATGGCATAAATTCCACTAAGTGTTTTAATCATTTTACAGGAATATTGGCCCATGTGGACAGGAGGCTTCTTGTAGTTGGCACAGATTAGATGGAGGTGCTGACATGTTCTGACCGGCTGACAGGAAGGGGTCATCAATTCTGACCTCCCATCAGCACGGTGCAACAGAAATCTGGATCCATCTGACCGGGAGATGTTTCTCCACTGCTCAAGTGATACAATTTTTGCGCCTTTTTGCCCAGTGGAGTCTCACCTTTCTGTTTCTGGTGCTGGAACAGGTCATATGCTGCTATAGCCCTATCTATCTATCTATCTATCTATCTATCTATCTATCTATCTATCTATCTATCTATCTGTCAATCTATCTCATATCTATCTATCTCCTATCTATCTATCTATCTATCTATCTATCTATCTATCTATCTATCTATCTCATATCTATCTATCTATCTATCTATCTCATATATATCTATCTCATATCTATCTCACATCTGTCTATCTCATATCTATCAATCTATCTATCTCATATCTATCTATCTATCTATCTATCTATCTATCTATCTATCTATCTCCTATCTATCTATCTATCTATCTATCTATCTATCTATCTATCTATCTATCTATCTCTCTCATATATATCTATCTCATATCTATCTATCTATCTCACATCTGTCTATCTCATATCTATCTATCAATCAATCATCTATTTCATATCTATTTCTCATCTATCTATCTATGAATCATCTATTTCATATCTATTTATCTATCTATCTATCTATCTGATATCTATCTATCTATCTCATATCTATTTATCTGATATCTATCTATCTATCTATCTATCTATCTATCTATCAATCATCTATTTCATATCTATCTATAAATCTATCTATCTCCTATCTATCTATCTCATATCTATTTATCTATCATCTATCTATCTATCTATCTATCTATCTATCTATCTATCTATCTATCTATCTATCTATCTATCTATCTATCTATCTCCTATCTATCTCATATCTATTGATCTATCTATCTCATATCTATCTATCTATCTGATATCCATCTATCTCATATCTATCTGATATCTATCTATCTCATATCTATCTATCTATTAATCATCTATTTCATATCTATCTCATAGCTATCTCCTATCTATCTCCTATCTATCTCCCATCTATCTATCTATCTCCTATCTATCTCCAATCTATCTATCTATCTATCTATCTATCTATCTATCTCTTTCCTATCTATCTATCTATCTATCTATCTATCTATCTATCTATCTATCTATCTATCTATCTATCTCATATCTATCTATCTATCTATCTATCTATCTACCTATCTATCTATCTCATATCTATCTATCTATCTATCTATCTATCTATCTATCTATCTATCTATCTATCCCATATCTATCTATCTATCTATCTATCTATCTATCTATCTATCTATCTCTTTCCTATCTATCTATCTATCTATCTATCTATCTATCTATCTCCTATCTATCTATCTTTCTATCTCCTATCTATCTACCTATCTATCTATCTATCTCATATCTATCTATCTATCTATCTATCTATCTATCTATCTATCTATCTATCTATCTATCTATCTATCTATCTATCTATCTATCTATCTATCTATCTATCTATCTATCTTAGATCTATTTCTTTACATCTCTTATAGTCCTGGGTCCCCATGATTACATATTCTGCTCTTATACTGGTAGATCAGTAAACCAACTAGATTCCAGCCTGAAATTTCTTCTAGTGCAAGTAAATAAATGAACCCTGCAACCTTGGTTGCAATGAATCCCTTCCACTCTGCTGAATTGCTTTACCACAAGAGCAGGAAGTGTTGTCATAAGGACCTAAGCCCTTGGCACAGGAGGTCCGCGGCTTCAGTAAGCAGAAAATTTATGAATTCGAAAACTATTTTTATGGCTTTTATGTAGAACGTCACCTTGAAAATATCTGTGAGGGGGCAATTATAATAACAGGGTGCAACTAATACACAACTGCATATTACCCCTCCCTCCATCAGCCTCAAGCCGGACATTGCATATAATTTCTATTTCACGTGTTCCATAGTATATTTGTTTTCATGAGGCCTTGGGGTGTTGAGGGAACTTCCAGAAACCTAAACTCTGGAGCCAAGTACATCAAACCTTCTGGAACAGAATACGGGAGATTTGCCGCTTCGAGGAGTGGAAATGGATCATCAATGTGCAATTACTTGAGTTGCAACAATGGGGATAGACGGCTGTGACAGGACGAGGGGACCGCTCTCTACCCCCAACCCTCCGCGTCCCACAGCTGTCAGGAGGGATATCAGAAGTAATAAAAACATATGTATTAATCTTTCATTTGCCATATATCATCCAGATCATCACGCCATAGAATAATGAGAAACTTCCCCGAGAGGTCTCCAACGTCCATAGGACGGGCCCCTTCCTTCAAGTCCTCTAATCTATCACACATGAACGGCTCCATCATCTCAATGCAATTAAAAGTATATTCTCCGCTATCAGTGGCCTCCAACCTGCAACGAGACCCCGACTCCTAGTAGGTTATCAATTGCATCCAGTTGTACTACATGATAAAACCCGTATAATAAAAATGTATAAAAGTGAGATAATGTTACCTTAACTCCTCAAATATCCCAAAGACGTCTTCCTATGTAGAACGCTACAGAACGTACGAATTGAAAGGGTTTCCTGAGCTATTTTTATTGATGACCTATCCTTAGGAGAGGTAATCAATAGTTGATTGTTTGGGGTATACCATTCGGGAACCCCAACAATCAGCTTATCACCAAGCCGATTGTCAATGGCAAAACACAAAGGGTACAAAGCGGAAGCTGCTCGCTCCGACCCCTGTTTAGTGGCCAGCACTGGTAACTGCAGGAGCAGCTCCCATTAAAATCAATGACAGCTGCCTCTCTAATTACCACCAGACAGGGGTCGGAGGGATTTGTTTCCGTTCCATAGTTGTGTTTTGCTAGTGACAGCAGACACTGGAAGAGCTGATTGGCCGGCTATAAAAATAGCCCAAAAAGCCCTTTAACTTATACAATAACCCTGAGACAGTTCTAATTTGTTACAATTTGTTTTGAATGGCCCGTAAACTTTTGCATGCAATTTCATATCACCCCACTTCAGCTATATTACAATATGTAGCAACTTGATTAACCCCTTCCTGTTGCAGCCTTTTTTTTCTTTCTTTTTTTCTCCCCCTATTCAAAAATCACATTTAAAAAAAAAAAAAAATTCCGGCGACACAGGGTTTGCTTTTTGCAGGGCAAGTTCTATTTTTCATTGGTACTATTTAACTTACCATATAATGTGTTGGAAAACTTTTATAAATTCCTAAGTTCGGCAAAAAAGAAAATGCAATTACACCATTTACTTACTTTAATTGCATACAGCAAAAATTACATATGGCCCATTGTGTTTAGTCCCTCCTTTTTGTACTTTGCTCCATCCTCTGCTGTTATCGGCATACAGTGAAGAGAGCCTCCTTTACGTGCAAATGAAGCTAATAAGCTACTAATGGGCATTAGTGTCCATTAGCAGCTTATGCAAAATGATCGCTCAAACTGTCAGTCATCCTATCTTTTGAACAAATTTTGAGTGATCATCTTTGCGTGTAAATGGGGCTTTACTGTAGGTCTGTACAGATTGTCAGCCCTATTCACTAATGGCAAGCAGATGTCTTGAATCTAGCGAGCAAGTGGAAAGTTGTAGAATTGTTGGTGGCTATGCAATGACTAAGCCTCATTTACAGCTAAAACAATGTATATGCGATTAATGCAAAGCAGTTGAGTTATTTCTAAAATCGCGTTGCATCACTTTCTGTTCTTCTTCATTTTGGCCCCCTCAGAATACCTCAGTATTATAAATGGCCCATGGTAGGTGGGCGCCCGATTACAATTTAATATTGTAGCCCAGGTGCTTCAAATGATGCCTCTGAAAACGACCTTAGCTCCAGCTCATTGTGGCTTCACATGCTTTAGCACTAGAGGGAATATATGGATGGGGAGACACATTCAGGTGACTGTGGATCGCTATATGGGACAAGCAGACTGAATGAACCCAACGCCATCCTATCTATTAGTACTAGTATTTTATCTTTAGTGTCCCTTTAAAGTTTCAGATATGTGTTCATATAAAGTGGACCAGTTTTGAATGTGTTGGCTGAACTTCCAGTGATATTAGGTTATTGTAGTCCCTGTCTTCTTATGCTTTGTAGTTGGTTGCAGCACTTTGTGAGCCGGGTTCACAGATCTTGCAGCACTTGCTTCCGGTTTCCCAGGCATGGCACCAGCTCCCATCCATCAGCTACCACCTCCCTTCTTGTGAAGTATTCTGCCATGAGATATACAAGATCCCACGGAATGATATGTGATTTGGTAGTGATGCCGCCCAACAGTTCTATATTTCTTTTGACCTATAATTATATATACAGTATTAAGACCCTCGTTCGATATATGGAAGATCCTTATTCCATACATACCCCTCCTTCTGGACTACAAAAAAGGTGCCCTTCTGCACATTGATATAGCACATAAGCATTACACAGAGCCACATGTATGATATGTGCAGGCAGTTGTTTCTGCTACCCGCTAGTTTTCCCCATGGCCCGAGTACTTGACAGACAGGTCAACCCCTCCCATGTACCTACTGTTGTCAAGGACGCAGTCTGACTTGGGGGTCTCTGTACTGGTGCCTCGTACTGGGCAGGGGGTACCGCTGTGGCCGTGTATTGTGCTCAATATAAGGTCATCCCTCTTGTCCTTATACTTTACACAATACTTTGTCACTGCATATTGCCCGGCTCTCCGCCCAAGCAGTGACTTAGGGGGGCTTTTCTGTTTTTTTTCCTAACAGTGCTACATGCAGCAATACTTCTGGCCGCGAGGCTCTGGAATATGGGAACACTGGTGTAATTGTCCAGGTACAGGTGGCACTCCTAGTCCAGTAGTGGGGGTACAATTTCCCATAAACTTTTCTTGTAATATCCAGGAAGGGGGGACATTCTGGTGGCTCAATTTTGGTGTCCTTCCCTCCATAAATGCTAAACTTATTGGTGTACCTTGATGTGCTCTCGCACATTTTCACGCCTTCCCATGCCCTCTTACTGGGAAAGTACTGGTGGAATCAAAGCCTCCTTTTGTAATGTACCGGGGACTCCTGTACAAAAATGCTCTTCACAGGGGTGTACGACTGGCAAACTTAGCTTTAAAATTCTCTATTACCGGCCTGATTTTATATAAGCGATCATAATTGGGGGCATCACTGGGTGGGCACTGTGTATTATTATGATCTGGATTACGGTTTTCTCCAGCAGGGTTTGGGGTATTTTGTAGCTTCCGAATTGTATAGTGTGCACACATCGTCGAGCAGATTAGACACAAGCGATCAGTCTCATATCCAAAATGGCTCTCTGCCCAGAAACAGCCAGACAGGGCCTTTTTATTGTAAAGACATACAATGGGCGTGCAACAGGTTACATTAGTAACATATAGGATTCTCATTTGTCGGATCATATAGAATCTCCCACCTCTCTGCCCACCCTCTCCAAGTGCTGATGTGGCATGGACTCTGTCCTAGCTGAAGTCAGCTCCGTGTAGTGATGAATCATTGTTTAACTAGCTTCAGGATGGGAGTGGAAGGGGGCTAGGTAAACACTCAGTGTTGAACACAGATATACACATAACACTATGGCCCTTAACTCTTAGAGGCTTCTTGTGCAATTTCTATGTACTTAGCTAACAGTACAGCAGACATCCTTCACCATCCCATTGTCTAGCAAATACCATGATTAGATTGTGTGTCCTTTAAACTCCACAGAGCTAAGAGTCATTACAACAGCATAATACATTTGGTTTATACAAATCGATAGACATTTTATACTAACTAATCATCATGTCTATCACAATTATAAAGCAGGAATTCTATGATCGTTTCAAAATGCGTCTGTGACATAACCACGTGGAACATTGGGGCGTGGGATGAAATATCTGTGCTCCAGTAGGTCCTCATATACAGCTTCTTTACTAGCCCCAAACATAATACAATATTCACAAATTTTTGATTTCTGATGCATCCACGGGGTCCACCTGTGGGGTCTTGTAAAACTGGATTTCTCCAATGATATTCTAGGCAAAGAGATTAGCTTGGGCAATAACGTGGGCGATAAAATCATCCCCAAAAAATGCAAAACATAAAAAAGTCCACCCCTCTGAGCCCTGCTGTACTAAATTCTATCTTTGAGTTCCTAATAAAATTAGGGACCTGGGGTAATCCACTGAGCATCAGATGCATTGGGGTCCTCTAAAGTGGCAGTCCTTGGATGCCTTCTCACGGGTACAGGTGGTTCAGACTCGCTTGATGAGGAGGGGGATAACAACATATAAGTGGGGTCACCCTCACCAGCTGAATCTGACTGACACACAATTATTGTGTAAGCCCCCTGATCAGTAAACCTCCCATACTATATATATATACATTTATTACGCACACAAAGAAGCATAAAAAAAATTATTGGGTAAGTGACAAGTCACAAGATGGGCGACCACGGGACAGAGAGACGGAACACAGCAGGAACTTTTTTTGTTTTTTGTGTTTTTTTTTTTACACTGACTAACTACACTGCATGTACTGCAGCAGATTTACTGCCACATGTGCGTTATACACTGCAAAGAGGCCCACTAAGGCTCTGTTGCCCAAGGATCTGCGTAGACCCGGACCTGATTAGCAGTACTGCATAGGACCTACACTTATCTATATGCACTGCACGATTGGAGCTTCCCTGTATGGAAATTCTCCCCGTGACCCTGAAGTGCAGCATAAAATCACGTGACAAGTTTTCCGTGGATCAGTTTCAGTGTGAATCCACATTAGATGGGAAAATCCAGCGATCCGAGCGACTTCCAACGAGGTCTGGTCATCAGTGCTGGACTAACCAAAATTTAATTGCAAAACTTGTGGGGGTTTCCCATGCAGCGGTGTGGAGAGTCTACCGAGAATGGTGTGATTGAGGAAGACATCCAACAAAAGGGAATCCTATGGAAGCAAAGAATTGAAAGGGGTCAGAAGAGGATGTCAAGAATCATTCTGACAAACAGGCTCTGCGCAGTCAAGCAAATTTCCACAGAATACAAAGGTGGTGCTCCAACAAACATGTCCAAATGCATCCTTAGCATGGATTGACTATAACAGCAGATGACCAGTTCCAGCGCTATTGCTGTCTGAGAGAAACAGAAAGACTCCTAGGGTAAAAAGAGCACAAGAATTGTATCACTGAGCAGTGGAAAACATCCCCTTGTCAGGGGAACCCCTCTCTCCGTGCAGGGGAATCCCTCCAGCTCTCTTCGCCGCCCGGCTCGCATAGTCTCCCATAGGAGCCTATGGACACACCAATATTTTCACGCAGCAGGGAATTTCAGTCGCTCGTGTCTTATCTTTTTAGGTGCAATTTTTTTTTATTGCGCTGCTAAATTTCCTCCATCTGAATGTTTCCATAGGAATCCATTGGCTCTAATAGTCGCATTTTTTTGCGCATGTAAGTTGGCTGCGCAAATTTCCTCATGTGAATGAGCCCTATTGGTGACATGTATTTGCTCTGCCCATGTGCATAACCTTACATTTATCAGTGTTAGGGCTCGGTCAGACAAGCGTTGTTTACTTGCTGCTAAGCAGCGAGTAAACTACGCTGCTATCTTTCCTGAAAAGATGGCATGACCATCTACACAATCCTTCTACCAGGTCATTTATAAATATATTAAAAAGAATAGGGCCCAATACTGCCCCCTGTGGTACCCCACCAGTAACAGTGATTCCTCTAATACTGCTCCCTGTGGTACCCCACCAGTAACAGTGATTCCTCTAATACTGCCCCCTGTGGTACCGCACTAATAACGGTGACCCAATCAGCGCATGGGCTGTGACGCGGATTCTCGCAGTACTTCTGCAGTGCTCACTGTGGAAGTATGGGCGGACGGGCGGCTTCCATTGACTGCAATGTAAGCCATCCATGCGATTTTCTGCACATAATAGAACATGCTGCGATTCTCCTCAGCAGGCAGAAAATCACAAATGGTTTCCGCTTATGGGCAGAGGAGAATCGTTTACCATAGCATGTCTCTGGACGGCCATTTCTGCGGGTGTATGACCGCGAGTTCCACAGCGATAACCCGTTCGTGGGCATTCGGCCTTACACACATTACACAGTTACTTACCCACTTACACACATTCTCACAACAGAAGTAAGACGTACCGGCTTGTAGTTTCCGGGTTTAGGCTGCGTTCAAATCAGATCAGGTCATATTTGACAAGGAAGAAGCTACAGGAGCTGCAAGCCTGAGGTCTGGTCACGAGTCTGACAGGGAAGGACGCTCCCTAGACCCCCTGGTTGTCTATAGCGACAAGGACCCAACAAGTTGTACTGTGTTTAAAGTGTTTCCGCAGTGTGTTGATCCTGTAAAACCTTTGCTGTGAGCAATAAAGCTGACAGAAGCCAGAGTTGTCCAGAGTCTCTCTGAGAGTGGTGCCAACCGTCTTAAAGGGGTGGTCTCGCGAAACCAAGTGGGGTTATACACTTCCGTATGGCCATATTAATGCACTTTGTAATGTACATTGTGCATTAAATATGAGCCATACAGAAGTTATTCCACTTACCTGCTCCGTTGCTAGCGTCCTCGTCTCCATGGTTCCGTCTAAATTCGCTGGCAGCTTGCTTTTTTAGACGCGCTTGCGCAGTCCGGTCTTCTCCATTCAGCACGAGCCGCTTCAGTGTGCTCCCCGCTACAGCTCTTCTGCGCATGCGCAGACGAGCTGTCACTGCTCGGGAGCGCGCTGAAGCGGCCATTCTGCACCATCCTCTGTTAGAGGAAGGTGCAGAAACTGGAGCTGCCCAGCGGAGAAGCCCAGCCCAGCCCAGCCCAGCCCAGCAGCCCCGAGAAGCCTCCCAGGTAAGTGATGGGTCGGGGGGGGGGGGCTGTCGCTGCGCCGGGGGGGGGGGGGGCTGCCGCTAGGCCGGGGGGGGCTGCCGCTGCGCCGGGCTGCGCCGGGGGGGCTGTCGCTAGGCCGGGGGGGGGGGGGCTGCCGCTGCGCCGGGCTGCGCCGGGGGGCTGCCGCTGCGCCGGGGGGGCTGCCGCTGCGCCGGGGGGGCTGTCGCTAGGCCGGGGGGGGCTGCCGCTAGGCCGGGGGAACTAGCGCTGGGCTCCGGAACCTAGCGCTGGGCTCCGGGGCCTTCACCTGGGCTGAGGGTCTAGCGCTGGGGAGCCGGGGGCTAGCGCCGGTTACCTGCTGTCTGGTCGGCGGCTGCGGGGCGTCTGGTCGGCGGCTGCGATGCGTCCGGTTGCCATGGAGACACAGCTGGCGGCGTCTCGGGAGCGCGCACGTCGGGCTGCAGCGAGCGACGGGGAAAGAGCCGGCGGCCATCTTGGGGAAACTTTTATAAGTTGCTGAAACGCTGGAACGGTAAGTACGAACCAGCTAGAAATGTCATTTACAGGGGGGCTTAGTAATGTGTACTTAATGGGGGGGACTGGGCAAAAAAAAAAATTAACTGCTTCCTCGAGACATCTCCTTTAAGTGAAGACGATGGCGATCCCCGTGAGAAACCCCCAAGTTACCCATATATATGTGTATATATATATATATATATATATATATATACTGGGGTATGTATCAGGATGACAAAGAACAAGACGGTTAGATACAATCAAGGCCTCCACATGTCAATCGCGGAGTTCAAAGAAGCCGTGAAAGACAGAAATGCATAGAGAACTAACTTTGATCCATGGAGTGACCACTGGTCGGATGCGACTGGACGGATAATCATCATATATATATATATATATATATATATACAGACATACACAGAAGAAATAAATTGAGTGTCCCTTTAAGACATAAGCATGCAACAGCACAACCCCAAATCCCAGTCTGGGGTGTGCTTACCACCCCGACATGTCATTGTCACTTGTTAATTAACTCAGTCACCTCATTGCAATGTGGTAAAGTAAGGGAACAATGATGTCACCAGTGCAGGTGCTACATCCCTACATGCAGCCCAATTAAACCAAATTGCCTGATACAAGAAGACAATGACTAAGCAGGGAGCGGACTGTCCCTTTAATTACCATTAGCATTCCCTCTGCACAGCGCATGCATCTGTTTTTCTTTCTACTTCAATATTTTTGGCTTTGTCACAAATAATATTAAAACTAACATTTTCTGCTACAACATTATCTTATTGCAGCGGAGCCAAAGTAAATCCAGTTGTCGGCAGTCTTTTTCTATAAGATGTCAGTAATGCAGGGTTTTAAGACGTGTTTTTTCCCTCTTTTTTATGCATATTAACTATGTAGAACCAATTGTGCATTAAATGGAGCAAAGAATTGTAAATCCAGCGCCAGGCCGTATATAACTTTTATCTTTATTCTGTAGGAGTGATGACAATTGGAGATCGGCTCGTACTGAATATTTGGAGACACGTTCTCTGCAGAACTGACTGTAAAATCTCATGTTGCGAACCAGGAAATGTTCACGCACAAAGACAATAAAAGAAATGTAAAACAAAGTAATTGCCAATAAGGTAAAAAAGAGCAGGAAATTTAACAGAACACATGAATGTATCTGTTTCTGGGAGACTTGGGCGACAATATCTGCTCCATTAATACCCAGTTTTCTCAGACGTCTGCCTAGTTATGATTTAAACCTGTAATAACTGCAAGGATATGTAATATTAATCACACAAGGCCTATATGCAATGATTATAGTGTATATTCAATGCTGTTGTACATACAGTAATTAGCCAATATAGAAAGCTCAAAGACTATGTACACAGATAACTTGTACTGTGGATCGTGCAGATTACCCTGAGAATACTCCCTGTTGCACTATGTTATCTTATTGTATCCGTGCCAGACTGTTGATGTAATTGGAAGTTATCAAGTTACAGTAAACGTACATTACTGACCATTACCAGCTTATCCAGTAGGTTTTCCTTGTGTATGGTCTAATTTATTTCCTCATCAAGATTCACCGCAGAGGAAGGTGGCGTCAAGTGTGACAAAGAGACTGCAGGTAACCTCCTGTTACTTTTCCCCTGTGACCTCCCCCAGCAGTAACTTGGTCGGGTCCCAAGCTACCCTCAGGGGAGGAGATGGTAGAACTCCGTGACAAGGTCCTTATCTACCCTGCTATCTCCTCGGCTGTGGGCACGCTCCTCGGACGCTGCACGCTGTCATGTGCTGCCTTTGCCTACACCTTGCAGGCTCCAGCTCCAGCACGTCTTTAGGGGACAATACAAGGATCTCTCCCATGATCTGTTTATACCCAGGACTCCGACAGTAACAAAAGGACATCCTCTACGTTTATAGGAAAGAAGGTTTGATCATGAACATGGAAGAGGGTTCTTTACTGTAAGAGCAGTGAGACTGTGGAACTCTCTGCCTGAGGACGTGGTGATGGCAAAAGCAATGGAGGAGTTTAAGAGGGGACTAGTTGCTTTTCTAGAGCGCTATGATATTACAGGATATAGACATTAATTAACCAGCCGGGTTGTTGATCCGGGTCTTTTAGTCAGGTAGGAACTTCCAAACGTTGATCTAGGGATTATTCTGACTGCCATTATGGAGTCAGGAAGAAATTTTTTCCCCCAAGATGGACTAAATTGGCTTCTGCCTCATTGTTTTTTTTTTTGCCTTCCTCTGGATCAACAAGGGGGAACAGGGGGTGGAAACAGGCTGAACTGGATGGACATTGTCTTCTTACAGCCTAACATACTATGTTACTGCAAAACTGAAGTATTGAAGTATATAGTACAAGTAATTGCAAGTTTTTCTAACCCTGGACAACCCCTTTAGAACACACATCAGACAGTACGGTTTCCCGCAGGGATAATGCACACAGCCCTCCATGCACAGACTTTAGCAGGCAGGAAAATGTTTTCAAAGGCTCCTTAACTGATCAGTGAGTGTTGCCAGATCCGGGCACTGAGGCATGGCTTCCCCTGGCTTGTGCGCTGTTCTATCATCAGCCAATATCCCAGTTAGGCTGTGGCCAGGATCTATATCTGCACACTTGGTGGTTTTTGTTATTCAAGCAAAACAAACAAAACCACTTCCAATTTTCTTTGCTTACTTAAATGAAACACTACTGAAAGCCTGAAGAACCCAGCTCAAGACTCCGCTGCATAATCCAGTCCGCCACATAAGATCCATGAGGGTGACTGCAAGTGTAGAGGGCACTGCAGGCGCTGTGGAGCCCAGGAGGTGATTGGACCCAACACTGCTATTAACTCCGTAAGGACACGGCCTATTTTGGCCATGAAGACGCAACAATTTTTCGGGGATTTTTATCTCCGCTTTTCAAATGCCATAACTTTTTTATTTTCCATTGACATGGCCGCATGAGGGTTTTTTTTTTTTTGGCAAACTGCTTTTTATTGGTACCAGTTTTGGGTACATATCATGTATTGTAAAACTTTTATTAATTTTTTGGGGAGGGTGGGGAGAGAAAACACACTAATTCTGGCATTGTTTAAGTTTTTTGTTCTTTTTACAGTGTTAATCAGGCAGCATAAATGATATGAGAAACTTTTTCTGTGGATCGGTACGATTATGAATACCATAATTATTCCTTTTTTGTTTAGGTTTTTCCACTTTCGCACAATATAAACCCTTTTTTTTAAAGAATTTTTTTCATATTGTCGCATTCAAAGTCCCATAACTTTATTATTTCATTCACTCTTTGTAGTGGGCAATGATTATCATCACTCAAAATTTGTTCAAACTATGGCATATGAGCGGTAATCGTTGTGTGTAAATGCTACCATCGTTTACACTTCGGGTAAACGATGATTTTAAAGTAAGCTTAAAATCCATCATTTAGCCTGAGAGAAGATAATACAGACCGCAAGCTGCGTTGTCCATGGGGGCAGCTGATTACATGGTATTCAACTGACAGCCCATGTGAGAACAAAGGAGCTGATTGCAGAACTGTGTTCTGCAAGCAGCTCCTGGAGATTCATTTACATGCAAATGAAGCTGATAAATTGCTAATGGGCATCAGTTCTCATTAGCACTTTATGCAAAATGATCGCTGCAACTGTCAATCTTTCAATCATTTGAAAGATTGTCTTTGCATGTAAATGACCTTTTGGAGTGTTTCTCTGATGTTTGTGTTTTTCTTGGTGTATTGTAGTTGTGTCTTTGTAAGTGTATGTTGGTGTCTTGTGTCACTTCAGCCTATGTTTATGGTGTGTTCTGTCTCCCAATCCTGCTGAGTATGTGTGATGTGTGCCTGGTTAGTCAGGAACTTTGGGGGAGGAGCTGGAAGAGAAGGGGAATCAGAGAGAGGGAGAGAAAGGAGCAGTGATGCAGGAGAGCAGCAGTAAAGGTTACTCAAGTCAGAAAGTGGAGATGTGATCGGAAAAGGAGGCTGTGTGAGGAGGAGGCAGGAGATCTGAAGCTTACCCAAGCCGAGTCCCAAGCTTACTTCTGCGGCTATGGGATGGCTTTCCTCAGAAGAGTGTTTTTTGGAGTCAGCGGTGGTGAGTGCATAGTCCCTCCATTCATCTACCATAGTAATAAGCACAAATGAGAACTGAGTACCAAGATGTTTGAGCATGACTGGAATAGAGAAATGGAAGTGCATTTGGTATGTGCCCAACAAGTAACGGAAGCACCACAGTAATTGTCCATCAAATAACTGAGACTGCGGAGGATAAAGAAGAAAAGTTTGCGTTATTACGCCTAAGACTGTTTAATGTTGTGCATTGGAAAAATCTAATCTGACTGCACAAGTAAAAGAAAACCGTGTGCCTCCAGTTGAAAATTATTTCCTTGACTGTGGACTTTGTTATTTGGTTCATTCACTGAAAAGGGGCACTGGCGTCACGAGGACAAACAGGTAATAAAGCTATTCAACACGGTTACTTATACCGGGTCCTGCGTGCGGCTGGGCTGACTACGCCTTGGGTCTTTAAGGAGAAGATGCTACAGCCACCTGTGACTTTATTATATTTTACCCCGCCGTCTTCCCCGACCCAAAGAACTGACCCTGTCCACTACACTTTTGGGAAGCAAAATGTAAAAAATAACTTTTTTATTTCCATTTTTTAGGTTTTTGCTGAGCAGGATAAATATTATGTTCAATTTATTGTGCAGGTGTTTATGGATACGAAGATACCAAATATGTGCGTTTTTAAAAATGTTTTATTTTATTTTATACAAATTGGGGAAGGTACGCAAAAAGTTTAAACTTTTTTTTTTACACTATATTTTATTTTTTTTACATTTTTATGTCCCTGCAGGGGACTTGAACCATAAAAGCTATGATAGTGCATTGCAGTACAGAGGTTCTGCAATGCATTATCACGCACAATAGTGATCACAGGCCATGGCAGGCCTGGACACCAGTGTATATCATTTGGTTGCCATGGCAACCCATCACCCCTCTGAAACCTTTAAGTGCTGCGATGTACACTAATTGCAGTATGTAAGGGGTTCAGAGCTGGGATCGGTGGTCATTTGTATGGGTACCACTTGTGTGTCTTGAGGATCCTTACAACACTTGACTCATACCATGCTCCAATGCTGGTGCTTTCCTGTGAACTCTTCGTGAAAGTTACCAGCACAACTATCGATACCTGGGGACCAGAAACAGTGCCTGGATGACTAGTATTCGGTTTGTCCTGGGCACTACTAGTTTCTCTGGACTTCTGAATCAGATTCCTGATAGTTTGGGTATTTACTAGCTGTCTTCCGGGGTGTTCTTGATCGAAAGCCTTGGCCACCTCACATGAACTTCTGTTACTGACCATGAGGATGATCTGAATTGTGTTCTGGATTATTAATCCCTTCCCTCCATATGACGTAAGGGTACGTCCTGGACCGGGGTACTTCCCGTAACTGGACGTACCCTTACGTCATAGGGATAGCGCGACATCATAAGAGATCTCGCGCTATCCAGCAGCGGGAGCAGGCTGTCAGTGATAGCTGGCCTCCCCCTGCAACAGCGGGGGAGCGCGCTCCCTCTGTGACATTGCCGGGCTCTCGCGATGTAATCGCAGAGAGCCCAGCTGGTTGCCGTGGCAACAGGACGCCAGATACCTGCGCCCTGTATTACCACTGCTTATGATCGCTGAAATAAGTCCTGCAATGCCTTATTTTAGCGATCAGAGCTGGTATGGTGCAAGTCCCTTCGAGGGACACAGATAGTGTAAAAAAAAAAGGAAAATAAAAATGTACAAAAAATAAAAATGGGAAAAAAAAATGGAAAAAAAAACCTTTTTGGGGGCTTTTTCCCATATTAGCATTAAAAAAAAATCCCACATATTTGGTATCGTCATGTCCGTAATGACACGTACAATAAGTTGAAAAAAGATTTCCAAAAAAAGGGTTTTATTGCAGAAAAGTGGAAAAACCTAAAAAAAATAAAAGAATTTTGGTATCGTTGTAATTGTACCGACCCGCAAAAAAAAATGTATTGCATCATTTATGCTGTATAATTATTGCTTTAAAAAAAAAAAAAAGGTAGAATTGATGCGTTTTCTCTCCCTGCGGTCATAAAAAAAATAATAAAATTTTACAATATAGCCTATGTACCCAAAAATGGTACTGATAAAAACTAGTTTGTCACACAAAAAACAAGCCCTTATACGGCCGCGTCGATGAAAAAATAAAAACGTTATGGCTTTTGAAAAATGGAGATGAAAATTCGCCAAAAATCGTTGCGTCATTAAGCCCAAAATAGGCCATGTCCTTAAAGGGTTAACAGCATCTTCTGGTACCTGGAAACACATGTGATTAGTATTTTCCATACCACATAATTCAACATAAATTCAATCTACGTAGGAGAAAAGTAAGCGAGCTCCAACCAACATGCTTGTTGATCAGTAAAAAAAACGTAAGATTTTTATCTGCGTGTGTGTGTATAACATGGGGAAAGTGTTAGACCAAAGAAGCAAAGCATCACCGCAAATCAATAATGCCACTGGTTGTGCTTATACGTACACTTTAATACTGTACTTAGGGATACTAGAGGGATTCGCTTTTCAGAAGGGGACACTCTTTAAAGGGATTTCGAACATGCCCTCCGATCTGTCTATAGCCTGCTACAGAGCAGGAGGAGCTGAGTAGATTCATATACAGATTTTAAGAAAAAAAATCCCTGCTCATTCTGGGCTTAGGAGTCCAGTGGGCGGTCCTATCAGTGATTGACAGCTTTCTCTGTACTAGTATGCATACTGAGATATCTAGCATTCTGTTAGGAGGAGGCTCACAGTGTGGGGCGTGGCTGCTCGGCATGGGCGCGCTGACCTTCCTGGTGCCGCCGCCGGTCTTGCGGACGTCTCTGCTCGGGTCTCCTCCGTGCTGGTGGTCGCTCAGGCTGGTCGGCAGTGCGGGTCCCGCCACGCGCAGGGGTGTGCTCGTCCCGGCGGGGCTCGGGGCTCTCCTGTTAGGAGGCGTGGCAGGAGGGGGCTGGATTTATTACATCACTGGCGGCGCATCATCTCACTTCGCCCGCTCTAGGCGGGGACTTCTGCATTAGGCTGTCTGACACTGTATCTCAGTGCCAGTGTTTCATTTGGTCTCGTCCAGCTAACACCCGCAATATCAGTTCTGCCTCTAGTTTTTGACTCGGCTATTCCCTGACTCTGAGGTTCTGTGTTTTTGTCTGTTGTTTTCGGTTAGTTGGTCTCCACTAGAGATGAGCGAGCATACTCGTCCGAGCTTGATGCTCGTTCGAGTATTAGGGTGCTCGAGATGCTCGTTACTCGAGACGAGCACCACGCGGTACTCGTCTCGATTAAACGAGCACTGACCATTGAATTCAATGGAGCCGGCAATACAGCCGACTCTATTGAAAGCAATGGGCTGCCGGCGTACGCGGGATGAATTGTTGGGAAGAGCTTAAATATATAAGCCCTTCCCTGCAATTCATCTAGAAATGTGTAAAAATAAAAAATATATATATACTCACCTGGTCCCGGCAGAACGATGTTAGCCCATTGAATTCAATGGAGCCGGCAATACAGCCGACTCCATTGAAAGCAATGGGCTGCCGGCGATCGCGGGATGAATTGTCGGGAAGGGGTTAAATATATAAGCCCTTCCCTGCAATTCATCCAGAAATGTGTAAAAATAAAAAATATATATATACTTACCTGGTCCCGGCAGACGGAGTTCAGCGCGGCAGGCTGCAGTTCTCCTGAACTGCTCTAAACAGCTGTGAGTAGTATTCAGCAGCCGGGGATTTAAAATCCCCGCCTGCTGAATGAGATGCCTCTGATTGGTCACAGCCTGACCAATCAGAGGCATTCCTCACTCACACCCATTCATGAATTCATGAATGGGTGAGTGAGGGCTGCCTCTGATTGGCTCAGGGGCAGCTCTCAGCTATTGTGGCTTAATAGTGGGACCTGGGAACTTGAGATGCAGCCCAAAATGTAGCTCCTCGCCTGCCCTATTCGTTTCTGTGTCGTTTCCATCACTTTCTTGTGTTTTGCAGATTTTCACAAATGAAAACCTTAGCGAGCATCGGCGATATACAAAAATGCTCGAGTCACCCATTGACTTCAATGGGGTTCGTTACTCGAAACGAACTCTCGAGCATCACGGAAAGTTCGACTCGAGTAACGAGCACCCGAGCATTTTGGTGCTCGCTCATCTCTAGTCTCCACTTGCCCTTTCCCATGGGGTCTTCCTTAGTGCAGAATAGGGACTGTCGCCCAGTTGTTGCCCTGGGGGGCAAGTAGGCAGGTACACGGGAGAGGGCTGGCATAGGGACTTCCATACCCCCTGGTTTCTAGCCAGTCCTGACACAATCACTGATAGGACCGCCCACAGGACCCCTAAGCCCACAACAAGCAGAGAGTTCAATGAATGAATGACTGAATCTTTTCCTTTACACTTATATATCAATCTGCTCAGCTCCTCCTGCTCTATAACAAGCTGCCCTTTGATTGTTCAGCATTTCCAATGCGGTAAGTTTCTTTAATTCTATGTGTTCTATTACTTTGTGCCCGTGAGTTGAGGCTTCTTACTTTCATTGCTTGGTTTATCCATTGGGTAACTCTGCCTTCACTTAATACACATTACTGCACAACTCGTGGAGGGTAAATCACGTTCAGCATCATTTTCTTTTATTCGAGTTTATAACCAAATTTGAAAAGAAGAAGTTGTGGTTGGAGACAATGGGCCGTGTCTCGGCGAGACTGGATGCAAAACTGCAGTTCATTTTGAAAAGCAACGATTAGGCCAAATATCTTTTATATATTATACAAATGTAATTTGCAAATCTAATTTAATTTTATGTGCTCTATTAACTGCATATGTGCCAAGAAAAAGGCAGCAACTATGATTGGAATAAGAGATCATAAAATGTGAAGGGATGGTTCATCCTCGAATACAGTATTGCTTTGCCCCCGGCCCTTTTATAATTGTAAGTTCTCTGCATGGAAATTAGATCGGTGACTCTAAAGTGCAGGGTTAAAACACATGATAAGATTTCCGTGGATCAGTTTCAGTGTGAAACTCATATTAGATGGGAAAATCCAGCGATCTGAGCGACTTCCAATGAGGCCAGGTCATCGGGGTTGGACTCGAAATGTGACAGGAGTCAAAGGAACATTTGGCGTACCACAGCTGTTTGTTTAGCAAACTGTACGTTCGCTCAGCGACTTATTCTATCAGCATCCCCATTCTTTTCTATTGACTGCAAGTAGTACAGGCATGCTACAACAGTCATGATTAGAAGTGTTAGATATATAGTCGGGGATAGGATGTCACTGCCAACCGCGTGGGGTCAGAGGAGGATGTCAAAAATTGTTTAAACAAATCCCAACCGACTAACATATCCAAACACACAACTCAGCATTCCTTAGCATAGATGGATTATAACAACAGATGACAGTACCAGTGCCAGAAGCAGAAAGATGAGACTCCAGCGGTCAAAAGAGCTGAAAAATTGTATCACTGAGCAGTGGAAAAACATCACCTGGTCAGATGGATCCAGATTTCTGATGGGATAGTCAAAATTTGGCACAAGCAGCATGAATCGATGTCAGTCAAGTGTCAATAGTTGAAACTGGTGGAGATAGAGTAACGGTGTGGTGAATGTTTTCTCCGCACACCCTGGGTCCACTGATACCGGGGGATAGTAACATAGCATGTTAGACCAAATAAAGACAATGTCCATCTAGTTCAGCCTGTTTCAACTCCCCCCCCACCCGTTGATCCAGAAGAAGGCAAAAAAAAAACCCAACGAGGCAGAAGACAATTTAGCCGATTTGGCAGTCAGAATAATCCCAGGATGCAACAATGAATTACTACGATTCTGAAGACCAATAGAGGTCTAACTCACTACTAGATGGGTGTATCTAATAATTGTTGTAGGATGAAAACTGTGCTGATTAATTTCTTAACTATTTTTTCTAGTCTAAAAAAGGTATCAGAAACGTGTAGGTGTACTCTATTGACATGTATCTGCCAGGTGGCATCCATTTGGTCTATGGGCCTGTTAAATGTATAAGCCTGGAGTACTATATCTCCTAGTATATGCACTGGATAAACAACACCAAACGTGATGTGAATAAGACATTGCTGGCTCAATAGGCACGTAAATACGAGGCTACACATGGATATAATGATGCAAATGTGTGCCCATATTTAGATCCGTATTTCCATATGTTTATATGTATAACACCATCATCCGCTGGTTTGGTTACACCCCTTAGGCTCTTAGCAACCACCTACTCCACTAAAAACATCAATATATTTATACTGTTACCACAATCTTTCATCTCCTCCTGTAATGAAAACTTATGAGAGCTACGGATGATACATTGACGACATTTTTCTGTAATACATGTAAAACAATTTTCTATTCTATCTATTTCACATCTGGAAATCACTTCCCTCTAAGGCCCATTAATCTTTCTTACTCACTTTGTTCTATTCAGACTTCACGTTCTTAAGAAAGTGGAGACGTATGCATGTACTTATAGGACATCATGGGAACGCCAGCAAAGAACATCTCATTTGAATACATGGATGCTCTCTAAAAGTAGGGTAGAAGTTATTTTACAGCTGGGAATGATCAACCTGTGGGAAGGAGAGCAGGTGTAAGGAATCACATGTCCTGCAGTGGATATTAAGGCTGCATCTAATTAACAAATCATGCGTTATCTATGTCATAGACATTGATGGAGATGTTCTGTACAAGAGAATACAATGAGTAATAATAGCTGTTAGATGAAGGAGAAGAGGGTGTGGATGTGTAAAGATGTTCCAAAGTTTGTGGAGGGTTCAGGGGACACACACTTATAATTGGAGGCCTTTTTGGGAGGCATTGAAGCACCTGGGGTGAACCCATCAAGACGTTGGGGAGGATATGTAAGAGGGTCAGTTTTTATGTATGGCCCTTGACCCTAATTACAGGGCCTCACTCGAAGATGACACAGTGAAGAGACAGACACACAGCAGTAAACTTACGTTAACTTTCTTCCAGAAGGAGGTGCAAGGCTTAAAGGGGTATTCCAGGACTTTAATTACAATTACCTATTCTCAGGATCAGCATTGATCAGCTGATCGTTCGGTCCGCAATGAGTGCAGTGGACTGAATGTCGTTATCGCTGGTCAGTGCTGGAAGTGTAATAGCTGGCATCACTACTGAAATGGATAGGAGTGCTATCTGCTATTACACTTCTGGATCCTCATTGTGGTCAGGATCAGATATCCGATCCTGACCGCCATGTGCAGCAATGTAATAGTAGGCAGCTCTTCCTTTGATTTCAATGGAAGTGAAGCCAGCTATTACACTTCTTCCTATGAACATCTATGATGACGTCCGGCGCTGCTGCACTGACAGCTGAATGAACAATCAGGTGATCGGCAGGGAGTCTGAGGGATGGGCCCCGTTGATCAACTAATGATGATCTATCCTATCCTGAGAATATTCCTATAATGAATACAATAGAAGGTACCCTATGTCAGTTATCTCTAACCAGGTCATGGCAGCTAATTGGGCTAATTTCAAGACCCAGCCCTCTCCCAAACCGGTATGGCCGAAACCAACTCATGAGTCTCTGATGTCCCATTAGCCTATTCACAAGGAAAAGGGAGCCATGAGCTTGGTCTGGCTCTTTCCACACCATAGCTAGGTCAGCTTTTTGCCCATCAGTCTGACATTTACCCAGAAAATTAGAAAGACCCTGAAATTGCTGCCTGCTAACAGAGCTTAGAAATAACTGTTGACAATTGTCTCTCTTAGAGGGCACACACAAATTGGTGGTTAGTCTCTGATCTCACAGGGTAATGGTGCTTTTACATGGTCCAAATTCTCATCCCAAATTCTCAGCCCAATGTAACGAGCACCGATGGACATGCATGTCCATCAGCGTTCGTTTGATTTTCTTTTTTCATGGACGGCTTACGGGAATGCATGATGTTAAAAAAGGATCATTCTTCGCCATACGCCAGCTGTACACCTTCATGTTCAAACCGTGAGATGCAGCACTGCTCAGCAAGCATTTTTATGCACACATAAACAAGCTGATCAGCCAACAACATTTGCTTGTTCGTCACCTGATTGTTGGTCCCTTTACACAACCTGATTGTTTGAAGAGCTCTTGGGTCCAATCAGCCCGTATATAAGAACCATAATTCTTTTGAACAGAAATTGGCAGGGCAGATTGGGTTGGCGATCTCACAGGCTCTGGCTACAACAGCTGTATTTTCAGGGTTTTGCTGACCCATAGGACAGTCACTTTACAAATCTGTAACCACCCCGGTTCTCCAGTGATACTTCCTATAAAGAGTTCTCCTCAAGCCTGGCGATCCCAAGTAAGGCCACAGCTGACATGGGTAAAGGTGACACTTGGTGGCAGGTAACCACCCAACAGGATTAGTAGTTCTAGCATGGCTTACTGGTGGGGCACAACTTCTCTTCTCACAGACCAGGTAGATGATACTTGCACATTCTAGTAAGTGTTATGCAGCCGACCCAGCCACACCTGACAATAGCTAAGCACAGAAAAGTGGTTATGGCGCATAATGGCGAGCAGTGAACATTGTGGTGTAAGGGGTGTGCAAATTTTTCACTCTTTAATACTAAATCTTATGTTATTTTTTTAATGTGACTTTTTTAAGAGCTTTGGGAACGCAGGAACAGTGCACTGAGCGGGAAGAAATCAAAAGTGTAGGTTGAAATAGATATTCAGCTAAATTGTTGCACTAAATGGTTGTGTACCTGTTGCAGCATTCCGGGCCTGACGACCCCCCAACAGTAATTCAGGGACCATAAAACTTTGACTCCCTTATCAGTGCCTAGTTAAAAATGTTTATGTCCCTGTTGCAGTATTCCTTTGTCATGAGTATGTGTGTCATAAGTGTGTATAAATATTCATGCCTCTTTGGATCTATTCCATTTTAGCCTGAAGAAGAACCTGAGAGGCTCACAAGCTCGCTATAACATCATGTATTTTTGTTAGCCATTACAAGGTATCATATCTACAAGATTACATGGTTTATCTTGCTGGGAACAATCACATAAACCAACTCTGCATGGCCAGTCCCAGTTACTTCCACAGAACAATTACAGGCTGGTTCAGACATATACTTGGTAAGGGGTGAGGTTGATGGCTGCAGGCGTTTCATCTCAACTATCCCTTTACAAACTAGAAAGGAGAAGGCACCTGGGAGCCCCGTATATGTGGCCTGGCATGCTGAAGAGGTTGGCACTATGCTCTGTACTATGTCTTTTGCGATAGGATGTTATTTACAAATCCATGCAAAACTTTTAATGCCAAGATTTTGTACAGTATTACAGTCTATTTTCGAAATGAGATAAGAGGTTTCTAGGATAGTACTTTGTATAAATTCTTTGAGTGATGGCCTGGAAGAAGCTAAGAAGGCAAAACTGGGGTTGAGCTAGGTGCAGTTGGATTTCTGCTGTTTTTATATGTGGTGCATTTTTGTGAAGTGTATGAAAATGAAAACCAAGTTCTGACGCTGATACTATGCAGTGCATTATGCCACCTCTGCTATATTTGATGATCTGCATGCAACAGTTCAGTGATCTCTATGAAGATCACATTTCAGCAGGACAGTCCTGGATTTGGGGACTGTCTCACCGTCCTGAGCGGCAGACGACATAGTGAGAATAGAGTAAAACAGCCTATAGTCGCTATTTTTCTCACCTCCAATTCGGGCCATTCTGGTTTGGTCCAATGCTCACCTCCAAGTAGCATGAACCTGTGCATCTGGTACGTGGTCTATGGAGGGGTTAATCATCATATGGATATGGCTGAAGCTGGGGACTGGCCGCAGTGATCATGTGACATGATCGTGCTGACCAAAGTGAGCAGTAAACTGGAGCAACACAGACCAGAGTGGCAGGGAAGGGAGCAAAATGGAGTACAAGTTTTTTTTTATTGTACTGCATAAAAAGGGGCATTATTGAGCAGGGGCATGTGGGGGCATTATTACTGTGCAGTGGTATGAGGCGCGTTGTTACTGAGGGGGAGCACTATTACTGTGAGGGGTCTAATAACGGATATTGATACTAATAGGAGACACAATGGGTTTGGCTTAGTGTAAGAGGGGTGTGGCCCAAAGTTTAAAATAAAATTGCTACTTCTTGTGTAGCAAGAATTGCCATGTTTTCATTCTTCAGAAGTTGGGAGGTATTAGATGCTGGGCACAATCTGAATATTATGCAGCTGCCATACTAGGTATCTTCTTCCAGCTTAAAGTGGCATTTTGGTTTCAGAACAAAATTGTGTCCCAGGACCAGAGGGAAGGGGGGAGGGGGGGGGGGTTGTTCTTCTCTGCCGCCCCTCTGTTGCCTCTTTTTGACTGATGGAATCTTCAGACTACCTTATCCCCACAGTGCATTGGGAATGTTAGACTACTAATGCACTATATCTGCTTTCTGATTGGCCAGGGCTGCTCATGTGTGAGCACTGGCCAACCACAGAACAGTACACAGTGGGCATTAGGTAGTTAGAAAATTGCAGGACCCGTCTTTGACAGCTGAAAATCGAGGCCCAAAACTGGTGGGTTGGAGGGGTGACAGAGAAGAACAACGACAGATAAGCTCAGCAGTGATCACTTTGATAGCACAGCATGCTGCACTGTAATAGGTGACGGTAAACAGCACACAGTGCTTATCATGTACCAGACATCTATTCTCCACGCCGGCCACTGATCTCCAGGACTTGAACATCTCCCGCTGGATGCACTTCCCTACCCGCCCTAAAACTAACACAGAGCAGAGACAACAACTATATAGTGCACCCAACACAAGTGCGGACATAAGACATTATATAACACTGTATGTTGTGCTGGGATCCACATTCCAGCTGTTTTCTATTTTACAAACTGTGCTCAGATGTCACGCTTGTGATACATTGTAGCAGAGCTGGAAGGAGCCAGGGGAGGTGGAGGTCAGCCCCCTGCAGGGAACATGAAGGGCGAGGTTTCCAAGTCATGCTACAAATTGACCTGTACCACTGGAGTAAGAAGTGATTAATGTACTGTATGTTATTAACGATCCTTCAGTGAATTATTTAGTATTTTGGTTGTATAATATACAGAATGATACTTAACCCCTTAGCAACTGTCCATATGTCTTTTGACGGCACTGCATTAGAAGCCAGACGCGGGTCTCCTGTGTCGGGGAGAGAGGCGGTTCGGCTGTCGGATGACAGCCGGCAATTACTCTAGCACCAGGGACTGAAAATAAATTTGGATCCCAGATGTCTATCCCTTTACATGCTGTGGTCAGTGCGACCGGGGCATGCAAAAGACTGATAGAGGGAGGGTGCTCCCTCTGGCACCCATTGGAATCCTGTGATGTGATCACAGAGTCCCAATCGGTTGCTATGGCACCAGAGGCTTCAATATAGCCTCCAGGTCTGCCAGCTATGGTGGTCTATGAGACTCAGCTTCTGCCTGATGTCATAGGCTTTCTAATACACTACTATAGTGAAGTATAGTAGTGTATTAAAAGAATGATAGAGGATGCTAATATTCTAGTCCCCTAGTGGGACAATAAAAAAAAGTTTAAAAAACGTAAAAAATAAAAATAATAACATCAAAACCCGACCTTTACCCTTTAGGGCTCGGTCAGCTGAGCGTTTTTTTCGCGCATGAATAGGTTCACGAAAAAAATTGCACATTAAATGTGTAAAAAAACGTGTGACCAAAACTAAAAATCGCACATAAATAGTGTGATCGCTATCCCCTCCTGCAGCTGTGACAGCTGCAGCAGGGGATTCTTCGGATGTGAAACTCCTGGATGCTGTCACATTCAGGGGCTTCACCTTGTTGTCAATGGGGCCGGCTGCACGAGTGCCGGCCCCATTGAAAACATAGGGAGAAGATCACGCTCCTCTGCCACAGCTGTGCCATGGGATTCCTTCATCCCAAAGGGGAGTCCCCTCTTGTCACAGAGTTCAGTGATGTGGTAGAGGATCGCGATGCTATCCCATTGCTTTCAATGGGGCTGGTGCTACTCTGGCCCCATTGAAAGCAATGGGGTGAAGGCAGGGATTTTCATTTGAAATATAAGCCTTACCCCAAAAATAAGCCCTAGCTGCTGGAAAAAAATAAAAATAATAATACATCACCTTGAAGCGCTGTACAACTCCGGGGGCGTCTTCTCCCCTGTTCTTCATTTCTTCTTGCTGGGGATTGAAAAATCCCCGCCTCCTGGAAGTGCTGCATCTGATTGGCTGAGCACTGTAACCAATCACAGGCATTCACAGTGATTTGTCACAGCACTCCGCCAATCAGAGACAGCGCTTCCAGAAGGCAGGGATTTTTCAATCCCCGGCCGGAAGAAATGAAGCAGACCAGTGCTGGGGACCCGGTGAGAAGACGCGCTAGACATGACAGCGCTTATAGGTGATGTATATTATTTTTTTCCTGCAGCTAGGGCTTATTTAAGGACGTTGACAATAGGTTTTCCTACTGTCAAAGTAGAATCCCATGCTCCGCTTTTTTAAACACTGTCCTATATTTTGCAGGTGCAAATTTTTTGCTCTTGTAAAAAACGGACATGTGACCGCTTTCACTGGAAAGCTTTGGTTCTAATAGAGCTGTTTTTAAAACGTGCCTATACATGCGTGAATAAAAAAAAATCATCTGACCGCGGCCTTACTATCCAAAAAAATAAATCACAAATGTGAAAAACGTTAGTACATTATTTAACCTTCACGGAGCACATTATAAAAAAGAAATAAATAATTGCGAAAATAGTTCATTTTGCCTATCTTACCTTACAAAAGAAGGAATGGAAAGTGATCAAAATGTTGCATGGATCAACAAATGGTGCTATTAAAATGTACAACTCATTACGCAAAAAAAATAACGCTGTCACAGCACCCTTGACAAAAAAAGAAAAATGTTAGCGGTCTTTGAATGCAGAGATGAAGAAAAAATAAACTAAAAAAAAAAAGTTCGAAAAAGTAAATTTGGTATTGACTAAATCATACTTTCCTGCAGAATTAATTTAACAAATTATTTATATTGCATGGTGAATACCATTAAAAATTAAAAAAAAAACATGCCAGAATTGCAGATTTTGGTAATCTTGGAATGCGACAAAAAAAATCTGAAAAATTAGTTGGTCATTAAGGTGCAAAAAGGCTTCGTCACTAAGGAGTTAAAGGACAACCTATGTCTATATAACCCATAAAAAAAACTTATTGATGTCACAGAGGTGGATGTTCTGGTGACTCTGAGTGTCTCTTGCTCTGACAGACGTGGCCCAACTACATATCTGATTGTTACCAGCAAGGCAAACCAAGTAATCTTGTAGATATGATAGCTTTTAATGGCTAACAAAAATACATGATGTTACAGCAAGCTTTCCAACCTCTTAGGCATGCGGAAGAATCCTGAGAGGTTTAAAAACTCGCTATAACATCATGTACGTTTGTTAGCCATTAAACAGTATCATATCTACAAGATTACTTGGTTTCTCTCGCTGGGAATAACCACATTTGGTTCTACTGGCTAACACAGTACCAACCATTTTTCATCCAACCATATATCACATGATCACTTCCATGGACACCATCATAGAATGATAGATGGAATCATAGAACTGTAGAGTTGGAAGGAACCTCCAGGGTCATCAGGTCCAACCCCCTGTTCCATGCACGATTCACTAAATCATGCCAGACAATGCTATATTGTTTGTCTCTTAAGATGGAAAGACTCTAAAAAAATTCCTTACAGGTTTCCATGAAACCTGGGCACCAGGTAATACCACATTTCCCAGCAGAATTGCCCAGGGACCATAAACCTAGATTGCTCAAAAGATGCCGCTGACTAGTAGAAAGCAGTACAGAGCAGAATTTGCTATGCAGGTTTAATACGGTGTAGTCCGCTTCCCTGATTCACTACGCAGTGCACCCCAGCTTTGTATTGTTGGGCCTGCAGGAGTGGTTTGGTGAAGTTTCATGTGTAGTAGCTTAGACATCCATGAGTAACAGGATTCAGCCATTGTGTTTAGCATGTACAGGTTCTCTCAACATCTTTCAACCACGTCCATTCAATATAAACATAGAACACAGAAAACTTTTTACAAAAGTGAGTCTTTTATGTTAGTGGATATCATTCAGGCATAATGACCCACGGTGAGAAGACTTGTCATAATAAGCAGGTGGAAATAAGTCCCTTAGGGTGGCTTTACACAGGACAATTATTGTCCACAGAGACACTTGATAGAGCAAATGTAAGCAACAGTTTTTTTTTAATATAGACAGTCATCAACCCGGTGATGAGTGAGAATTTGTTCATTAGTCACTTCGCTTCAGATCACCTAAAAATAGTTGCTGGTTGATTAACCCCTTAATGACGCAGACCCTTTTTTTTCCATTTTAGTTTTTTCCTCCCTCCCTTAAAAAAATAGTAACTCCTTCATTTGTCCATCCACGTCGGTATATGAGGGCTTGTTTTTTGCGGGATGAGTTGTATTTTTCAATGGCACTATTTAATGTACCATATAATGTACTAAAATACTTTAAAAAAATTCAAAGTGAAGTAAAATGAAAAAAAAGCCAACATTCCGCCATCTTTCAGTGCATCTTGTTTCTACGGCGCACAAACTGCAACAAAAATGACATGATAACTTTATTCTATGGGTCTGTACGATTGCTACTATACCAAACATGTATAGGTTTTTTTTTACTGTACTACTCTTTTTTTTTTTCAAAGACATTTAATTTTTTTCAATTATTTTCTGCCGCCATCTTCTGTGCGCAATAACTTTTTTATTTTTCCATCGACATGGTTGAGCGAGGGCTCATTTATTGCGGGATGTCTTGTAGTTTCTGTTAGTTACAATTCAGAATACATATGACTTTTTGATCGCTTTTTATTGCGTTTTTTCTGGGAGAAAGGGTAACTGAAAAAGTGCATTTCTGGTGTTCTTTATTTTTTTCCCCAGACGACGTTCACTATGTGGCGTAAATAATATGCTACTTTGATAGATCAGACTTTTACAGATGCGGCGATACCAAATATGTATTTTTCTTTTATGATTTTGATTTTTTTTATTATAGATATGGCAAAAGGGGGGTGATTTAAACGTTTATTACTTTTTTTTTTTTACAATTAAAAAAACTTTATCGATCTTTTTTTTTCTTTTCTTTTAAGTACCCCTGGGGGACTACAACATGTGATGCTTTGATTGCTCCTGCAGTATGACGTAATGCTATAGCATTACGTCATACTGCATTCTGACAGGCAGCCTATCAAGCCACCCCACGGGGATGGCTTGATAGGCAGTCTCTCAAGGCAGCCCTGGGGCCTTTCAGAAGGCCCCCTGCTGCCATGACACCTGCATTGCTCCCCCGATCTCACCGTGTTCAGGGTATTTAAATGCCACTGTCAGAATTGACAGTGGCATTTAAAAGGTTAATAGCACGATTGCAGCTATTGCCCGCGCGTGTCAGCTGTTATAAACAGCTGACGCCCACGCTGTATGAAGAGAGGTCGCCCTGTGACCTCTCTTCATACATACCCCAATAACTTTGAGAGGATGTGTACTTGTTCGGCGTGTGTCTCAAACCAAAAGCTGTTTGGCTGCCGGCCTGTTATAAAACAATTCACTTAACTGCCCTCTCACTTAATGCTCATTGGTTCCCGAAAACACACAAAAACACGTAAGTGATCCTCGACCGAACAGTCCATGCTGGTCTTCGAAAGAGCTCTCTCTGCTGAGGTCTTTCACTAGTTTACCCATCGATGGAACTCTCAGAATTGCGGTCTCTCCCGATAGCAGGTGGTCATGAGGTCACTTGAAGTCTACTCGCACATATTGATGCATGTTCAATGGACTTGGCCACCAATAAACAATATTTTGAATAATCAATCTCTGTCAAACCTCACAAACAACTGTTGTTTGTACCCTTTAGCAATATTTCAAGTGATGATTGTGGTTCCGTTTAACCCTTTCCAATCCACTGTCTGACGTCTTCAGACATTCTGATTGAAGGCTGTACAGCTCCGATGTCAGAAAACATCCAGCAGGGTATTCTTACTGTATATTACTAGCCGCTTTGTTGTTGGGGGCCTCTCCAGCATGTCCCATACCGCAGTACTGGCTCTAGCCAGCAGATGGCGGCATTGTATAATCGCAGAAAGAGAAAACCCCCTAGGAAACCCTAAATCCAAAATTAGATTGCAAAGGGTTAAAGCCACCGGGAGGATGCTCCCTTTCTCAAGCATGCCTAATACATTCCTTCCCGCAAATATACAATTGAAAGCCGATTTACGAGAAAACACTGAAGCTGCAGAGTTCATTTATCCCTTTTGGACTTTATGAAGCCAAAGTAACAATCCAAAATGTTTCTCTTTGGAGTGAGTTTTGATTTGCAATCTCCTAAAGAACTCGCCATCTCAAATCAAAAAGGTCATGTCAAATTTTTAAAAAAGGCTTGGCGACACTACTCTACCAAATTTCGTACGTTGTATATATTCATCAGTCACGTCATGTGGTTTGTCTCTCGCATAACACTTTCTGTCTCATAAAGTTCGAAAGAGTTAAATGAAGCCTGCAGCTTCATTGTTTTTTATATATCGGCTTTCGATCCCGGGCTTACTAGCAGCCTGGTTGGCATGCATTGCCGTGATCTATGAGCAGTTATGTTGGATTGCGGTACCTTGTTCCATATGAGTCATCAGAATGTATTATATTTCAAAAGAGAAAGACTATTTCCTTGTGTCCTTGTATACAAAACTACAGTGTATAGTAATCCCGTTGCTTTCTAAATGTATGTTTCTATTTCGGTTCCAATTTCCATTGCGTAAATCCTTTATCTAATTTTGATGTATTCATTGTAGCAATTTAAACAGTATCCTTTGTGAATTGGGCGCTTACCTTAGTAAACTGTGTTCCATATATGTTCATGAAGTCAATGCTCATGGGGCCTGGTGCAAAAGTGCAGCTTATACCCTGTTGTTTCCCCCCAAAAAACCTCTCTCAATATACTGTACACATTAGAAATAGCATGTCTATAATGCAACTATTATATGCCAGCAGGCTTAGATACAGCAGCTCAGCTCTAGTATCAATAACACAGTCACCATATAATAGTCAGATACTAATTCTACACAGAGATCACAGTGCAGTTACCTCCAGTGGTCACAAGTAACGTGTCCTCCAATTGGAATTGCCTACTTTTCTTTTACTACTTCATTTAGACCCAGACCGCTATGACAATTTCTTCTACCAAAGACTCATCACTGTATACAAGCTCACTATCCTGCTGCCCCAATGCTCCTTTCAGTGCTCCGCTACATAATAATAAAGCACTGTTTTGTGCCTCTCTGAGTAATACCTCTTTGTGCCCCGACACACTCTAATAGTTCCCCGTTAAGACCACACATTCTGTAATAGTGCCCCTTGTGTTCCCATACACTGTAGCAGTGCCACTTGTGTCCATATAGACTGTAATAGTGCTCACAGACACTATTATAGTGTCCCCACATTTTCTAATAGTGCTCTTTTTGCTCTCACATTCTTTAAAAGTACCTGTTATGTCCCCATATTTGTAATTGTGCCCCGCCCCATCCCGCTCCTCCCATTGCAAACAGTGACAGGGGGCGGGAGCTTAGCACACTAGCTCCCACCCCATCCTGCCTCCTCCCCTTGCAGATAGGTGCAGCATATATTGACCAGGCATGATAACGTCTGTGTAAATAAGCCCTAACGTTATAATCTTTTCATTTTTCCATCACATATCCGTATGAGGGCTTGTTTTTTGTGGGATGAGTTGTGTTTTTTAGCAGTACTGTTTATTGTACCATATAACTTTTAAAACATTTCAATTGGGTCGTAATGAAAAAAAGTTAATGCACTATTTTTCTGGAGATTTTGCTTTTGCGATAAAATGACATGTTAACTTCATTCTATAGGTCAGTACTAGAGATGAGCGAACGTACTCGGATAAGCACTACTCGTCCGAGTAATGTGCTTTATCCGAGTAGCTCCCCGCTCGTCCTGAAAATTCGGGGCGCTCCGCTGCTGACAGGTGAGTCGCAGAGGGGAGCGGGGCAGAGCGGGCGGGAGAGAAGGAGAGAAAGATCTCCCCTCCGTTCCTCCCTGCTCTCCCCTGCAGCTCCCCGCTCCGCAGCGCGTCCCGAATCTTTCAGGACGAGCAGAGAGGTACTCGGATAAAGCACATTACTCGGACGAGTAGTGCTTATCCGAGTACGTTCACTCATCTCTAGTCAGTACCATTATGGCGATACTACGTTTTTGGATTTTTTTTATGTTTACTGCTTTAAAAAAAAAATTAAAACCCTTCTTGTTAAAAAAATGCTTTTGATCTTCATATGCAAAGCCCCATAACTTTTTTCTATTTTTCCGTCAATGGCCCTGTGTGAGAGTTGGTTTTTTGCGGAGTAACCTTTCGTTTGTATTGCTACCATTTTTGCATACACTTGACTTTTTGGTCATTTTTTAATCAATTTTTTTTTTTTGAGAGATGAAATAGCCCCCTCAAAATGAAATTCTAGCATTATGTATTTTTTTGTTTTTTGACAGCGTTCACCATGTGAGATAAATAGTGTGATATTTTGATGGCTTTTAATATTTTGATCGTTTTATGGGAAAAAGGGGAAAACTATTTTTTTTCCGAATTTTTTAATTATCTTTTTTTAATTTTATTTTTATTTCACTGATTTTTTAGTCCCTGTACTTCAGTATTGCAGTATTATGTATTTTTCATGCACACCCATGGGCGTAACTATAGGGGATGCAGGAGATGCGGTTGCACCCGGGCCCAGGAGCCTTAGGGGGCCCATAAAGGCTACTCTTTTCCATATAGGGAGCCCAGTACCATGACTAAAGCATTATAGTTGGGGGGCCCGGTACAGATTTTGCATTGGGGCCCAGAAGCTTTAAGTTACGCCTCTGTGCACACCTATTTATATGGCTAAATATATGGTGGTCCTGTATGTCTTCGCTAGGCCCAGGGCTGCCATGGCAAACATTGGTATCCCATGATCACATCACAGGGGGGAAATAGTGAGTCGGAGGGAGCCCCCCTCTCCATCTGACTGTCAGGACTGACCACACATGTAAGCTGTCATACAACCGTGGTCAGAACTAGCTCTGACCGCAAGTGTTTGCAACGACTGTCAGCAACTGACAAAACTGTCAAGTTATCCAGTGCGCTCGGCTGCCGAGCCACCTTCATACTCATCCAATAACTCAGTGACGTACATGTACGTTATAGGTAGGAAAAGGGTTAATAATTTCTACCAGCAATAAAATGATAATTACCGGCCCCTGTCTCTTGCTGTAATTACAGACTGGGTGGTTGGCTTCTGCCCGGGTGGCAACCTCATCCACAACCCCTAGACTTCTAGTTTCCTAGATGTCCCATCAGTAATGACACTATAATCAGCCTCTCTTCATCCTGACGTGGTTGATAACAGAAAACAATAGACTGCCTGAAACTCCTCAGCAAATGCCGAAGGCACAGACTTTCAGTTTGAAGTCCATTTATTGGTTAACTGGTTCCAAGTTGTATCTTTCTTCTAAAACGGTTTTTGGACACTCAAGGTTATTGTGGTTTTTAGATCATCCTTGAATTTTATGTTTCATATAAACAAATCAAGTTTTTGAGATTGAATCCAAGAGCGAGTCGTGCACATAACACGAAAGAATTGTGCTGAATGCAAACAGATGGCACGAAAAATAATGCAATTATAAGGATATTCTATGACTTGGCCGTTACAGTCCCACCACTTGATTATATTAGTCCCAACGATATAATGGGGACACGCTATCGACAGGTTAGATTGAGAACAGACAGTGGTTGTCTCTCCCCTTTTTGCAGTCCTTTTTCCTTTTGCCCAAGTAGTACTATATTTTATTTTACACTTTTAGTATTTACAGAGGTTGCAAACAGAAACCTCCGCACCTCCCGCAAAATACGGAAAGCGCCACGAACGCAGTGTATGAACTTGTGAACTCCAGGGTTGCAGGAATTTTCTGGATGGGCACAAGAAAGGTGCGGAGACTCAGACTGGTCTTTACTGAGCAATTAAACCACCACTGGGGATGAAAAACAATATCTCAATTTTGCCACTTAAGCGCTTACTTTATAATCGAGCAATGTTAACCCCTTAAGGACCCTGCCTATTTTGGCCAAAGGGATGTGACAAAAATTTGGGGATTTTCATCTCCACTTTCGAAAAGCCATAACCTGGCTGTATGAGGGCTTGTTTTTGACATGAGAAGCTGTTTTTATTGGTACAACTTTGGTGTATATGGTTTTTGCCATGCAAGATAAATAGCATGTTCGATTTATTGTACAGGTCGTTATGGATACAATGATACAGGGAAAAGTGCACAGAAAAGTTTGTTTTTTTTAACCCCTTTTATTTACATTTTTTATGTCCCTGTAGCGGATTTAAACCATAAAAGCTCTGATCGCTATGATATTGCAATGCAGTACTTCTGTACTGCAAAGCATTAGCCCTCTATGATTACATTTTTGCTTCCTCTGTGAACCCTTTACATGCCATGATGTACATTGATCACAGCATATAAGGGGTTGAGAGCGGGGATCGCTGTTCTATCTGTCACAGTCAACTCCAGCTGCGGAATGGCACAGGCTCACTTCTGAACCCGTGATATCAACGAGATGTAAGTTTACATTCTGTTGCATTAACTACTACCAGGCCAGGACTGAAACGTACGTCCTGGAGCGTTAACAGCAATGGATCACAGTGTTTTCCATCCAGAGAGATGCAGTCCTTAGGTTATCATGTAAACTGCTGGAGTAGCAATTCTCAGGGTGACATCTATGTAGGTTGCAAATCGGTGCTGTGTCAGTAGCCTCTCTCCCCCTACAGTTGTAGATATGAAGTTCGGGTACGGAGGATCAGTCCCTGGAGGCTTCCAGTCAAAGTACTTTCTCAGATAAATTGGGCATGGCTGTGCTGACAAAACAGCTCGCTTGCAGGTCCAGACTGGAAGCACCTGACGCAGGATGGGGTAGCGCCATAGGCCAGCCTACCTGGAGAACAGTGTATCTACAAGTCTTGTAATTCCCACATTAGAGCACTTGAGGACCACATACTCTTTACATAAACTCATCTTTACTGGTTTTTGGTAGCCAACATTATAAAATGGAAGAGAAACATGCAGCGTCCAAGAGGTGGGCACACAGCCAAGGAGATGGCGGGGTAGATAAGGGCCTTGTCACGGTGGCTCTACCATCTCCTCCCCTGGGGGTAGCTCGAGACCTGACCAAGTTACTGCTGGGGGAGTTCACAGGGAGAAAGTAACCAGGAGTTACCTTAAAATTCTTTGTCACCCGTGACGGCACTGTTTTGTCCCCTGCGGTAAATCCTGATGATAGCAAATGACTCAGTCCACACACAGGGAAACTTTCTGGACAAACCGGGAAAGGCGGTTGGTAATGTCCGTTTACTGTAACTTGTTAATAACATCCGTGGTACAACAGTAGATTGGCACAGACACAATAGGAGAAGGTGATGTGACAGGGAGGACTCTCGGGGTAAACCGTACAATCCACAGTCCCAGTTATCTGTGTGATCCCGTTCCCAGTGACTCTCTCTCACACTTACTCTCTACCAGTACACGCTCATACTTCCTGTGCCTTCTCTCACCAAGCAACGGTCCTTTCTTCTCACTTAGTGTTTAGTGGTAAGACTGGCATATTCCGGGTAGACTAATCCCAGGCCAAGGAGAAGATAATCGCTTGGCTTCCTCCATTCTCCACACACAGACCGATCAGTGTCCGTTTTGTTCGCAAGTCGAACAAATGGTTGTATGGAGGGGATCGCGGGGGGATCCCGCTCCATACAACGTCGGGTGCCGGCTGTTCTTACAGCGGGCACCCGGCGGCAGCAGTTCTGACCAGCCGTGGCGCTTGTCGGAACTGTTAACACTTTAAATACCGCTCTGACAGCGGCATTTAAAGTGTTAACAGTTCTGACGAGCGGCGCGGCTCGTCGGAACTGCTGCCGCCGGGTGCCCGCTGTAAGAAACAGCCGGCACCCGACGTTCAGGGGGCCCGTACAGCATCCCACGATGAGATCGCGGGACGCTGTGTGGTTGCTAGGCAGCCGGCGACCTCCTGAAAGGCCCCAGGGCTGCCTATGCAGAGTGCCTATCAAGCGCACGGCTTGCTAGGCGCTCTGCATAGACAGCCCTAGGGCCTTTCAGAAGGCCCCCAGCTGCCCAGCAACCGCGATGTGACCGGACAGGCTTCCATCAGGCTTGATAGAAGCCTGCCCGGTCCCTGCACAGTATGATGTAATGCCATAGCATTACATCATACTGTGCTGTACAGATAGTTCGTATCTAGCAAAATTCGTAAGTCGAATGTTTGCAAGTCGGAGACTATCTGTATTTGATATAGCTGTGTCTGTAAAAGTCAGAACTATCAAAGTAACGCACTATTTACCCCACACGGTGGACGTCGTCAGAAGAAAAATAAACAACACCAGAATTGCGCTTTTTTTGGTCACTCTGTCTCCAAGAAAAAATGTAATAAAAAACGATCAAATAATCATATGTACTCAAAGTTGGTACCAATAGAAACTACAGGAAATCCCTCAAAAAATGAGCCCTCACATAACTATGTCGATGGAAAAATTAAAACATTATGGCTGTCAGAAGATGGCGGCAAAAAATAATGAAAAAAAACTTAATATTTTTGAGAAAAAAAAGTAGTGCAGCAAAAAAAACTATATACATTTGGTATCGTAGTAATCGTACTGACTAGAGTTGAGTGAGCATACTCGCTAAGGACAATGACTCAATCAAGCATTGCCCTTAGCGAGTACCTGCCCGCTCGGACGAAAAGGTTCAGCTGCCGGCGCGGGTGAGAGGTGAGTTGCGGCAGTGAGCAGGGGAAAGCGGGAGGGGGAGAGATGGAGAGAGAGATCTCCCCTCTGTTCGTTCCCGCTCTCCCCCGCCGCTCCCTGCCCGCCGCCGGCACCCGAACCTTTTCTTCCGAGCGGGCAGGTACTCGCTAAGGGCAATGCTTGATCGAGTAACTGCCCTTAGCGAGTATGCTCGCTCATCTCTAGTACTGACCCATAGAATAAAGCTATCATGTCATTTTTGTTGCAGCTTGTACGCCGTAGAAACAAGACGCTCGCAAAGACGGCGGAATTTCATTTTTTTTTCCATTTTACTCCACTTAGAATTTTTAAAAAGTTTTTTAGCACATTATATGGTGCATTAAATAGTACCATTAAAAAATATCACTCGTCCCGCAAAAAACAAGCCCTGAGAAATCTATGTTGATGGTTAAATAAAAGAGTTAGGATTTTTTAAAAGGGGGTAGGAAAAAATGAAAATGGAAGAAAGTGAAAGGGGTGCGTCCTTTAGGGGTTAATGAGCAGATAAACAAAATGTGCTGATCCACAGTCACAGTAATCCCGGGCTGGTTCTTCTCTGGACACCTATGCCCCGTTTACACCCTTCATGTGCAAGCATTACTAATTACAGCCGCTAAGCTCTTGAACCCATTGAAATGGTGAGACTCAGACCCCCCCCTCCCCCCTCTCCATCCCTGTGGATAGACACACTTTCTCAGATTTGCCTTTTCCAAGAGCTTGCAAGTTGGGAGTCTGGCTCAAGAAGTAGGTTTCTAGAGATATGGATTCCACGGTTGGATTTCATTAAAGTACGAGTTAACTGTGTTTATATTCACCTTGACATCCTCTGGCTGAGTCGGTGCAATCTGATTCCTTCTGACGGTACTTTTCTTCCCTAGGACTTAAGATGCTAAGCCTATCCTAAAACTTATTGTACACTCTTGTAAATCCAATTGAGCGCACTACGGAGACCACACCTTAGTTATTTTTCTTTTGGTTTGTTCACTGCTCAATTTGCCCTTAATTGCCATGAGTGCGATTCCCTCTGTGGTTCCAAGTGGCTCGGAGGAGAGGAGTGGGACAGACGTAAGCACCTCTTGCCCTTTTCCCAACCATTTAAGGGTTGGCCCTCATGCTCCTTTCTCCTTAACGTTTATTCTTGTGCTTATTCTATGTTGCTTTTGAGTCTTTTGTCACAAAGTGATATTTTGCCTCTGTTTTTCCTTAGGTTTCGATAAAAGGAGATTGCATAAAAAAGAAGCAGCAGAGCACAGCTGTTACTGTTGGCCAGGCGCGGAGCCATTGTGTATGAACACCAGAGATCCCGACCAACCAGCAGATCCTTGCACACGGAGGTGGAAGTGCACAAGCGTCGGCCCTATCCACTCCGTAGCAGACATGTCAACTTATCTAGTTTTAGGGCAAAAACACATGTGTGCATGCACTACATACACTCATCGCTATGCGTGAATAAGGGTTTTGGGGGTGTTATTCAGACTAAATAAAAGCTGGAAGATAGGTCTTGCCATATCTTTTCTCACATGTAGAAAAACTATGTGCGAGAAAGATAGGGCAAGTCCTATATTTTCTCAGGCGAAGTATTAACGCTTGAGAATCTCGTTAGTGGAAATGAAACCATTGGGATCAATGGTTTCGTTTCATGTTATTATGCGCCCATGATTTGGGAACAAATCATGCCCATGCTGAGCCCATGTCAGCCTGTTTTTAGCCTTCCTCTGTCAGTTACTCTGTGACATAGTTTTCACCATATTTTTAGAGAGGGGAACACTTATCCTCCTCATTCCTGGCTATTGTTCAGCTCAGCACGTGGAGTCTTGACCCCATCCAGTTGGAGGTGCACACAACATTCCAAAAATGGGCAGCATCAAGACACAGTGCAGCAGGCGCATAATGGGATCAAGTCTCGCCCATGTTAAACACATTAAAAACAGTTAGTGGAAATGAAACCATTGGGATCAATGATTTCGTTTCATGTTATTATGCGCCCATGATTTGGGAACAAATTATGCCCATGCTAAGCCCAAGTCAGCTTGTTTTTAGCCTTCTTCACCCAGTCACCCTGTGACATACAGTTTTCACCATATTTTTGGAGTTGGGAACCAAAAAGCAGGGTGCAGGCACAGCCACAAAAATATGATGCAGGCGCAGCCAAAAAGCCTAAATCATCTATTATCTATTGGATTAATACAATAAATAGTGTCCTGTACACTTATCCTCCTCATTCCTGGCTATTGTTCAGTTCAGCACATGGAGTCTTGACCCCATCCAGGTGGAGGTGCACATAACATTTTGATAATGGGCAGCAAAGCAGCGGGGTCGAAAGCTAAAGAGCCAGGAGCGAGAAGAATAAATGTATAGTCTGGTTTGGGGATTGAATATAATTTTGTTGCCTGATGTGGGTTCTAAATAAAGTTAGGGGTCTTGTCTGGGGTCTGAAATGAATATAGGAAGTCTTGGATCCAAATATATGTAGGTGGTCTGGTATGGGGCCTGAATTAAGTTAGGGGTTTGAGGTCCAAGTATATTTTAGAGGTCTGTTCTGGGGTCAGATATTAATATAAGGGATCTGATCTAGGGTTTTAAATTCAAATAGGGATTCTGAATATAATTAGCAACCCCTACTATATAAGTCACACCCATTGGAAAGGCCACTCTCATTTTTGCACAACCCACTCTTTGACTATCACCTTGTAAAGGGTTCTCCCAGATTGACATCTGTGCCATGGCTGAGCTGGTTGGTTACCCTAGCAACAAGCAATAAACAACTGCAAAGAAGACTACATCCTTTCAAGAAGTTGGGGAACTTTTGAAATGCACATGTCATTAGTGAGTGCTTTGGTTTCCTATTTGCAGCACAATGGAATGGGGTTCCTGAGATGAGAATACCCATATAAGTACAACAATGGGCAGAATGCTCAAGATAAAAGCATAAGTCTCATCCCTGGAACTGCACTTATAAAAAGGAAAACCTATAAAGCACAGTAGAACATAACTATAAATCAGAACACCAGCCATGTGATTCCATGAGAGGCTCCTCCACTCCTTACATACTGCCATGTTTCTTCGGAATTTTCAAAGATTACAGACTTGTGATCTTCATAACAGCTCTGTCTTCCTCTCCCACAGCAGGAATTCCCAGCATTATCTCAAACATAAGTAAGAGCCCTTATCGATCAGTGTAAATGCATGCCCTGATTCAATTACAAACAAGAATTCGTACTCTTCTTATTTACTCTATGCATGCAGAAAACTGGACGATGAATCAGCCGTGTAAACAGGCAGTCATTCACTTGTGAATGACTGTCTGTTTCCTGTGAATGAAGGTAGGATTGCCAGAATGATCCCGGGCCCACTCCTCCTCCATTCACTAGTGATGATCATTCCTGTGTAAAAGCACAGGGGCGAATATTACTGGGACGATCTGTCGGCCATCTGTGCCCAACAGGTTGTCCCATGTAAAAGGGCCCTTAGTTACATTCTTTTCAGCAAATCAACAATATATATAAATAGCCTTGTTTCTCTATATACAGATGTAACAGTGCCAATCGTGATGGCTGGCATGTTATATCATTAACGTAGGAACGCTAAACTCTGCTACTCTATTTATGTAGCGTGGTCGTTGTCATTCAGTAGCTGTACCACGTTAGCTCTGTAGCGCACATGCAATTTGGAGTAGCGCTGCTACATCTTAGGGTGGCTTCACACAAGCGTTTGCGCAAATACACATGCCACAACGCAGCATATTTGCACATTAATGATGCATATTACTGTAATTTTTGCGCATGCAGGGCCAGTTCACATGTGCGTGGGACACATCCCTTCCATTGATTTCAATAGCTATTAAAACCTAATCAAGTCCAGATGTGTTCTTTTTCCTGTGTTTTACGCAGTCGCACACCGTTCACCTTGCGTATTTGCGCACCTCACATAGACTTCTATAGTACTTTTTCTGCACAAAATGCAGAAAGATAGAGCCGGTCCTACTTTTTTGTGCGCGCAAAACACGCTTATAAGAACGAAACCATTGGAATCAATGGGTTCTATTCTCTGTGTTTAACACCTGCAGATTTTGCATGCGTAAAAATGGCAATTGTGCGAAGAAGCCCCTAGGCTCAGTTTGGAGCCTCCGTTCCTCCCCGCTCTCCCCCGCCGTTCCCCGCGGCGGGGGAGAGCGGGGAGAAACGGAGGGGAGATCTCTCTCTCCCTCTGTCCCCCCTAGTTCTGTCACTTTTTATAGCAAAAATTGTGATGCACTTAATGCTATTCTTTCCTTTATAACGATGAAGACCTTGATGAGACCCCAATGAATTCCACTATGAGTTAAAGGGGTTGTCCCGCGGCAGCAAGTGGGTCTATACACTTCTGTATGGCCATATTAATGCACTTTGTAATGTACATTGTGCATTAATTATGAGCCATACAGAAGTTATCAAAAGTTTTATACTTACCTGCTCCGTTGCTAGCGTCCTCGTTCCCATGGTGCCGACTAATTTTCGGCCTCCGATGGCCAAATTAGCCGCGCTTGCGCAGTCCGGGTCTTCTGCTGTCTTCTATGGGGCCGCTCGTGCAGAATGCCGACTCCGTGTAGCTCCGCCCCGTCACGTGCCGATTCCAGCCAATCAGGAGGCTGGAATCGGCAATGGACCGCACAGAAGAGCTGCGGTCCACGGAGGGAGCGGACCCCGGCGGCCATCTTCAGCAGGTGAGTATGAAGACGCCGGACCGCCGGGATTCAGGTAAGCGCTGTGCGGGTTGTTTTTTTAACCCCTGCATCGGGGTTGTCTCGCGCCGAACGGGGGGGGGGGTTAAAAAAACAAAAACGTTTCGGCGCGGGACAACCCCTTTAATGGAGGCTGTCAGGTGACACTAAGATCCAATGTATGAATGTGGTATCCATTATGAACCAAAGGTGCGAAACTAATGTGAACAGATTCTAAAGTTGAGGACTTTCCTTCACGCCAATCGCCACCTCACACATTAAATAAGTTGAGGCAATACTTAGGGGTGCAACTAGAAAATAGCAGACCCTATAACAGCTTTATAACAGCTTCCCACTCAGATACATAATAACCCCGTCACTGGTTGGTTGGCTATGTACAGCCACACTATAAGAGTATGTGCACAAAGGAGGAATGCGCTGCAGAGAAACCCTACCGAACTGAACTTAGACCACCACGGAAGCCTCATTTTTTAAAGGACGAGGGTGCAAAATGTAAAATGTGAGAAAAATCCAAAAACAAACCACAGGGCTAGACAAATAAAGAGAACACACAGGGCAATTTGCAAGAAACTGAAGAGGTTTATTGTATTAAGCCGCCTGTTTTCGTGTGTTAATATAGTCCGGATAGACTTCCCATGAAATAATACATCTGTGAGTTCAGATAAGATGTTACATAGGGGCAAAACTTCTGCCTCAACCTTGAGGGGACTTACCAGAAGCTGTACTAACTTGTACATGCAGGAAATGTTGAAGTTGCTGTTAAAGGGGTATTCCAGAGTCGGGGCGGGTTTTCCAGTTTTCACCATTCACTGAATAGCTGAAAATTGATTGATCGGTGAGGATCCAAATAAAGCAAACCACCCCCTCCACCCCCAATGATCCAGAGAGCGGGGGTCCCATTTTTCTCTCTTACGCTCACTGCTGTGTCGATACTCCAACCACTATGATGTCACATTGAACTGATCCCTGTATGGGGGCGCTGTCTTTGTCACTGTAGTAGTTGCAACATGTTGTAATACATAGGAAAGCTGCTACAGAACCTTACAGTAAAAGAGACGAAGCAGCCCGTATGGATGAGACACTGTGCATGTGTAAACTGTAAAGGGGAAGCAATGCCCGTACATTATGGCTCTTTCTTTCTGTTGATGGGCAGAGTTGGCATCCCTACTAATTAAACATTAATGATCTATAAGGTTCAGCTATCAATGTTAAAGAGCCGGAGAACTTCTTTTAAAAAGTTGTACAAAAACAACCCCACACCAGTGCACAGCTTGTGTGTGCAGCCTGGCCCCGTTCAGTTCAATAGAGTTGAGTTGCAATACCAGATACAGCCCGTGGACAAGTGTGGCGCTGTTTTTGATGGAAATGTTTTTCTGCATAACCCATTTAAATAGAATTTTGAACTTCTTTACAGAAGAGGACGACTCCAGTGCTGAACTCTTCCCTGGTAATTTGTGTTGTGCTGATTCATGCTTGCGCTGTGATCAGATCTTCCATCAAACTCATCTTCTTTTGTTGGGTCTTGTCCCAATACTAATTGTGTTTATGAATCCGAAGAAACAAACAAACAGTTGTGATCAACGAACCGCATGTTGTAATCACGGTGAAAGGTGAAGCACGAGTCTTATCAGCCGCGCTGCTCATCCGTCTCTATGTCATTAGCTGGCTGATGGCAGAGAAGGTATCATTAGTGTAGAATTTGTGCTGTGGCTTCAATACTGCATACTCTTCATAGCTGCTCACAAGAAGTTCTGCACCTAATGTATGTCAGTCCAGGGTGCAGGGAGTGGAGGGGACCAGGACAAGCAAAAACATTCTAATTGGCAGAGGTCCCAGTCTTGGGATACCAAATGATCGTGAGAACAAAGGTTCCCGCATAAATGGAGTGGCGTTCAAGCATGCCCACAGCCGCTCCATTCATTTCAATAGGACGGTCAGAGAGACTAGTTCAAGTACTTGGATATCCTGGTACTTTCATTGAAATGAATAGAGCAGTGGTGCCCATGCTCAGTCACTGCATAATTTATGTGGGGATTTTTGGGACTCCTGTATTTGGGATCAGTAGTGGCCACAGTGGTTGTAACCCACCAATCAGAACATCATCCCCTATCCTGTAAATTACATATCTTGTACTGATCCTGAGATACATCCTGTATTATACTCCAGAGCTGCACTCACTATTCTGCTGGTGGAGTCACTGTATACATACATTGCTTATTCTGTACTGATCCTGAGTTACATCCTGTATTATACTGCAGAGCTGTACTCACTATTCTGCTGGTGGAGTCACTGTATACATACATTGCTTATTCTGTACTGATCCTGAGTTACATTCTGTATTATACTCCAGAGCTGCACTCACTATTCTGCTGGTGGAGTCACTGTATACATACATTACTTATCCTGTACTGATCCTGAGTTACATCCTGTATTATACTCCAGAGCTGCGCTCACTATTCTGCTGGTGGAGTCACTGTGTACATACATTACTTATCCTGTTCTGATCCTGAGCTACATCCTGTATTATACTCCAGAGCTGCACTCACTAGTCTACTGGTGGAGTCACTGTGTACATACATTACTTATCCTGTACTGATCCTGACATATGTCCTGTCTTATGTTCCAGAGCTGCACTTGCTATTCTGCTGGTGAAGTCACTGTGTACATGCATTACTTTTCCTGTACTGATCCTGAGTTACATCCTGTATTATACTCCAGAGCTGCACTCACTATTCTGCTGGTGGAGTCACTGTGTACATGCATTACTTTTCCTGTACTGATCCTGAGTTACATCCTGTATTATACTCCAGAGCTGCACTCACTATTCTGCTGGTGGAGTCACTGTGTACATGCATTACTTTTCCTGTACTGATCCTGAGTTATATAATGTATTATACTCCAGAGCTGCACTCACTATTCTGCTGGTGGAGTCACTGTGTACAAATATTACTTATTCTGTAATTTACTTGAGTTACATCCTATATTATACTCCAGAGCTGCACTCACTATTCTGCTGGTGGAGTCACTGTGTAAATACATTACGTATCCTATACTGACCCTGAGTACATCCTGTATTATACTCCAGAGCTGCATTCACAATTTGTAGGCTGCAGAGCTGAAATCTCCCCCCATTTCCTGCTTGTTTAGTATCTGCACAGAGCTTCCTCTAGTGATTTGGGCTGAGTATTGGATGAGGGAGCTTATGCTATTATCCTAGTTAAGACCTCATTTATGACCCAACTGTGGGCTAAACTGCAGTTTCAGCTCTGCTTTAATTGGTTGGAAAAGCCGTTAGATCATACAAACCCAGTAAGACAATCCAACACGTTTTACTCATATTTTGCTTGTCTCCATTATTAATAGACAATTAGATGAATTACTTGAGATCCTTTGGGAAAACATGTGATAACCCACCTACCTTCTGCTGTTTACTTAAGTGTCCCCCCGACAGGCCATATTTCAACATTGGATACATCTTGCTAATATGCTTGTTTAACTACATAAAATGCGTTCTTGGCCTGCGAATAATCGGACGACCGTAAAACCGTCTAATTTGAAGTGCTTCTGAGTGAGACAAATGACAGTCGATAACGCACTTTAGATTGCGAGCGCCGTTATCAATCGTACTGGACTTTGTTTTTGCATTTTAATTATGGGAAAATTAGTTAGACTCTGAAGTTTAGATATCACAGGTCAGAGAGTGACAGGACCACATGGAGACTTGGACGCAGGCTGCGCAGAAACACGTGTCCTGCCTGGAAAACTGTCCATTTCCAATGACGACGTATAATATATTACAGCATCAGAACAGATACAAGCTATCTAAATAATATGATAGGCCACATATGTCTAATTACCAGGAAATCTGGATGCTTAGATGTTACATGTTTCCTTTTAGCCTGAAATGCGTGTGGCTTGCTTGTTATGCTACTATGAATAGGGAGTGTCATATTGTACACATGCTTTGGAACTAGTGTTTCTCGTCATGATCAGATGGTGGGTAAAATCAGGACAGTTTTCGCCATATTGGAGCAGGTCAACCCGACCCAATTTTTGGTGAAAATCAAGGAAAAATGGGCTAGCAAACAATAGTGTTCAGAAACACCCCCCTCTCCCTAAAAAAAAAAACTACATGCTGCTTTTCACATACCATGGTGGCTCAGTGGTTAGCTCTGTTGCCTTGCAGCAGTTATAGCATAGGTTCAAATCTTGCCAAGGGCAATATGTTCTTCTTTATAATAACCATCTTTAGTGGGGATAACAGTTTATATTCATTCCATGCCGAGCTTTCCCTTGGCCTGATTTGAACCTGGGACCCCAAGATAGCAGCACTAACTGCTGAACTTTTCCTTCGTCCTTTTTCCAATTCTTCCTTTCTAATTGTTAATAAGAAGCGACAGAGGACATAACTACAAGGCGATGGCTATGATTGGTTCATTGAGCACCGCAGTGGTTGGCTAAGCTGCGGCACTCGGGAACCAATCAGAGCAATCGCTTGCTAGAGGAGGGGTTTAGAAACCCGTTACCAGCAAGCGATCTACTGTCGGCACTGGGAACTGCAAGGAAGCCCGCCGGAACCGCAGAGGACAGCAGGAGGGACTCGGACAGCGCCTGCTAAGTAAGTATTGCGTTTTTTTTTTCATGTAGTGTAGCTAGGCCTTATTTTCATGGTAGGCCTCATATTTCAATCACCTTCCTTCCCAAAAATCAGAGTAGGGCTTTTTTTAGGGCTAGGTCTTATATTGGGGGCAACAGTGTAGTGACCCAGTATATCATTCTGGTTCCCTCCATAAATCTCATACAAATTTGCCCTATGTTGATGCACTGTGCAAACCTTTCTTGTTAATTACAGTATGTGTGTTGCATGGATGCAGCGCTAGAAGGGTTAAATGTTTAATAAAATCCAAAGCCTGCATGTAAGTGTATCAAGTCTGTCATGTCATGTGGTATGAGAGAAGATATAAATGTGACTGCTTGAAAGCAGGAAGGAGTAGTGGGTCTTTTCATCTTGCCTGCCATCTGAGGTCCATCTAACATAGAGCCACATGACGGCACCTTCAGCCTTCCTGTGGTGAAGATGGAAGAGGAGGAGAGATTTCCCATGCTGCTTGTGAGTTGGATGTAAGTGGAGTGAGAGTGCGTTTGTAAGTAATTACTTTTTCTCAAGGCCAGTGCAGAGGTACTATCTAATCATCTAAGTTTCCTACATGGCCGTCTGGAGACTGGATCACCGCGTAGAGGTACACCCTTTAGTTGTCACACCCACGCATCTCCAAGTCGGGGTGGAGGTACTGCAAGTTAATAATCTTTGTTCACACATGTGCGTCTTTGAGCTTATGAGAGCCGTGTGCAGGTACTACATTCTGAAGTCATTTGCCTGCACTGTGAAGTTTACAGTTGAACTGCCTTGTATTATCTGTTTCAAGTTTTCAAGGAAAAATTTTTTGCTGGGCTCTAACCGTTCCTAGAGACCCGAGCTACTCAAGAACTGTCTGTGACTGAATTTGTTATCCACCGAGGGTCATACTGGTGTGTATAGGAACGATGGCATCACCCGTGACATCTACAACCCCTGTTGTCCTGTTAGCGGGCATTCCCTATCCTAGGGGTGTCCCAAGTAGCCTGCATTGATACTCTGGCCTTGGCTGCGTGTGTTCCCTCCGGGAAGGAGCCTGGTAAGTACCTTCATGAGAAGCCAGCAATATACCCTCCCAGCTCCCCACGTTTGTCAGGTGTCTGGGGTCTCCCTATAGGGCACTGCAATGGTATTAAGCATATCTTGGTTTCATGCCATCCGAGCGCTGAGTCTGTGTGCAGCCTGCGTTGCTCTCAGGATTTCTGCTACAAGAACCAAGAGATTCCAAAGGAAAACATATTGCACTAAGAACTATTTATATCCTGACGTGGCAAATCTGTACAATGAATGCATTGGAATCCAATGCTTCAGATGGTCGAGATTTTTTATTGCGCCTAAATTAGCCGCGTAAAAATGCTCGTGTGCATGAGGCCTAAGGATGGATTCACACAGGCGTATCCATGAGAGTGCAATCTGATTTTTTTAAATGCAGCCATAGACTTGCATAAGCAATTTTCGTCAAAGATTGCACCAAAATAGGGCATGCAGTGATTTTTTTCTCGGAGCGCTCATGCTATTAAAAAAACCCACAAGTGTGAATACCACCTTAGGGTTCATCCATGAGAGTAAATATTCCATTCATTTTACAGACCAAAATAGTAGATCCAAATCGGACAGAAATAAGTATGTTATTTTAACCCTTTGCAATCCAATTTCGGATTCAGGGTTTCCTTGGTGGCTTTCTCTTTCTGCCATTATACAATGGCGCCATCTGCCGGCTAGAGCCAGTACTGCGGTATGGGACATGCTGGAGAGGACCCCGATAACAGAGCGGCCATTAATATGCAGTAAGAATACCCTGCCGGACGTCTTCCAACATCGGAGCCTTACAGCCTTCAATCAGAATGTCTTCAGACGTCAGACAGTGGATTGGAAAGGGTTAAACGGTGATATTCACACTTCCGAGGAAGAAAAAAAATCGCTGCATATACTATTTTGTTGCAAGTTTCCAAATTAAAATATAATTCTATGGCTAGGTTTAAAAAAAAAAAAAAGATTGCACACGCACGCTGCCAGTGTCTTCCAATTTTGTTGTAGGTAACCATGGAAACCATACATTTAAAAAAAAAGAGAATCAGGATGGTATTTTTTTTAATACAGGCGTGAAAGATATTTGCAACAAAGAAAATAATCCTGCAGAAAAATCGTAAGTGCGTACGGAAATCGCAGGAAGATCGTTTGTAAAATTGGACCAATTTGCAAAGTCCTAATTCACATATCTGAGGCTTGGCTGAATTTGCATAGAGCACAGAGCCTGGCTCTAAGTTCTTAAAGGGGTATTACAACTTCAGGAAAAAAGTTATTCTTTCAATAATGATAGTTATACAATTTTCCAATATACTATCTGTATTAGTTCCTCGTGTTTTCAAGATCTCTGCTTGTTGTCATGCAATAGGAACAACTTTCATTGTTCACTCCCAGGCAAAAAACAGTATAAAAATCTGTCCTTATCATCTGATTATCACACAGGTACATAAAAAACAGCTCTGGTAACTGTACAGTAATGAACCATGAACCTGGATGTCCATCACATGACCAGGATAGATTTTTATTCAATGGAAGCAAACAAAGAAAGTTCCTATTAAATGACAGTAAGCAGAGATCTTAACAATTCAGAGGAATAAATACAGAAATTATATTGGAGAATTGCATAATAACATGTGTTTGTGGAAACAGTATATTCCTTTAGGGGGCCCCGATATGAAGAAGGATTTAAAGGGGTTGTCCCGCAGCAGCAAGTGGGTCTATACACTTCTGTATGGCCATAATAATGCACTTTGTAATGTACATTGTGCATTAATTATGAGCCATACAGAAGTTATAAAAAGTTTTTTACTTACCTGCTCCGTTGCTGGCGTCCTCGTTCCCATGGAGCCGACTAATTTTCGGCCTCCGATGGCCAAATTAGCCGCGCTTGCGCAGTCCGGGTCTTCTGTAGTCTTCTATGGAGCCGCTCGTGCCAGAGAGCGGCTCCGTGTAGCTCCGCCCCGTCACGTGCCGATTCCAGCCAATCAGGAGGCTGGAATCGGCAGTGGACCGCACAGAAGAGCTGCGGTCCACGAAGACAGAGGATCCCGGCGGCCATCTTCAGCGGTAAGTATTGAAGTCACCGGAGCGCGGGGATTAAGGTAAGCGCTCCGGTAAGCTTCCTTTACTTCCCTGCATCGGGGTTGTCTCGCGCCGAACGGGGGGGGGGTTGAAAAAAAAAAAAACCCGTTTCGGCGCGGGACATCTCCTTTAAAGGGGTTGTCAACTTTTTATAGTTTTTACTATGTTATATATTTAGTTACCAAATAGGAAATCGCAAGGATATAGCAGTCAGACACCACTTCACAACTCAACAAGAGAACATGAATCCCTTTTTTATTTTTTCCTTTTCGGTTTTTCCTCCCCACTTTCAAAAAATCATAACTTTCTTTACTTATTCATCAGCGTCGCTGTACGAGGGCTTGTTTTTTGTTTTTTGAGTTACATGTTTCAATGGTACTATGTAATGTACCACATAATGTACTGAAAATCTTTTTAAAAATTCTTAGTGGAGTGAAATGGAAAAAAAAGCACAATTCTACAATTTTTGAGGGGGTGTCTTGCTTTTACAGTGTGCAAACTGTGGCACAAATGACAAGATAACTTTTTCAATGGGTTAGTACGATTACTACATTACCAAAATTATATATATATTTTTTTGCTGCACTACTTAAGGCTGGATTCACACGAACGTATATCGGCTCGGTTTTCACGCCCAGCCGATATACGGTGTCCTCATCTGCAGGGGCGGGGAAGGATGGAAGAGCCAGGAGCAGGAACTGAGCTCCCGCCCCCTCTCTGCCTCCTCTCCGCCCCTCTGCACTATTTGCAATGGGGAGAGGTGGGACGGGAGCGGGGCTAATTCTTGGCACTTAGCCCCGCCCCCATCCCACCTCCTTTCATTGCAAATAGTGCAGAGGGGTTCCGGGAGGTTAGTTCCTGCTCATGGCTCTTCCATCCTCCCCCCCCCCTGCAGATTAGGACACCGTATATCGGCTCGGCGTGAAAACCGAATCCACCCTTAAAAAAAATAAAATCTTTGGAAAAAAATTAAAATCATCTTCTGTCGCCAAAACTTTTTAATTTTTTTCCATTAACATTGCTGTGTGAGGGCTGGCTTTTTTGTAGGACATCCTGTAGCTTCTATTGGTAACATTTTGGAGTACATATGACTTTTTGATCGCTTTTTATCACAATTTTTCTTGGAGACGGGGGGAGAGCACAAGTGTGTTGGTGTTTATTTATTTTTTTGATGATGTTCACCGTGTGGAGTAAATATTGCGTTACTTTGATAGATCAAACTTTTATGGACGCAACAATAAGAAAAAACAAAAATATATTTAGTATTTAGATTTCTTTATTGTAAATATGGAAAAAAAAATTATTTTTTTTTACTTTTACTATCTTTTACTTTTTAAATAATTAATAAAACTTTTTAAAACTGATTTTTACATTTTTTATAGTCCCCGAAGCGGATATGAACTTGTGATGGTTTGGTCATTCCTGCAGCATGCTGTAATACCACAGTATTACAGTATGCCACGATCTGACAGGCAATCTATCAAGCCACGCCACAGGCATGGCTTGATAGGCGATCTGCAATGGCAGTTCTGGGGGCTTCTGTGATCTAATTGCAGGGTGTTGTGCAGGACCCCTGAACATCAATCGCGGCTTTTAAAGTGTTAACAGCTCCGATTAGTGGTGCTGCTGATCGGAGCTGTAAGAAACAGCCAGTATCCACATTGTATGGAGCGGGATCGACCCCCAATTCCCCTCCATGCATACTCAGAATGCACAGGATGTAACTGTACGACCTGTGTCGTTAAGGGGCTAAAGGGTTAACAGGCCACTAGTATCACTATCTCAGTCTGTAACCGTGAGTCATGGAACTTTGCTGAACAGTCCAATTCATTGGTTACTAAATTGCACCATTACAGTGTGCACACCTAAGATCTGGCTGGAAGCCGGCCTCACTTACAGTTTGTGGGGTGAGAATCACAGTTACCACTGATCCAAGCTAGTCTGAGGTCAGGTACATGACTATATCACGGATCTTTGTCACAGTCCAGATGCCCCACCAGGTTCTGTATGTAGCACGGTCTCTCTCTCTGGTAGCTTCCAGTAGCAGCAGTCTATTAGTGCTCAATCCTACGCCTGCTGACCTCTCCCAGCAGCTCCTGCTATTTCTTCTCTTCCTCAGCAGCGTCTCTCTGCATTGCTCTTCAGCAGTGCCCCACCAGCACCTCCAGCTCAATGCATAACTTGTACCATTCATCTGAGGGCCTCAGCCAATTAGCCAGCATCTATTAGGCATCCTCAGTTCTGCTGTGCCAAAACTTGGCGCAAATTTTGATGCATTTGATTGTCTATTGACCGTAGCAATATTTTAACCCTTTAGGGGATCCTTACACACTCATAAATGTCCCATTTGGATTCCTGCTCGAAAGAGTTAACGACTAGTCTTTGGCATTGGACTCATTTAAAGTATACTCATGGCTTAAATTCTAAATACTCGGTTTGCCTATTAAATCCACCCTGCTTTCTTTGGGCAGTAATGAAATGTGGTTCCACTTTGTAACGTTACTGGGTTATACGATTAACGTCTGTAAAGAACAAAAAAGATTTATAAAATCTCCCGTCCAGCAAATTAAAATATCCAGGCAATGTGAAATAGTCGTTAAAGTCTGTTTGATATAGAGAAGGACGTAGGAAATGTATCTGCTCACTAAAGCTCTCGTGTTTTCAGTGGAAAGAAATAAAAGAATATTTAATAAACATTGTCCCCGGCCAAGAGCTCGGCTGTTGTTCCCATAATTTTTGATTAGTGCCAATTGGCTGTTAATTAGGACTGTGCGAATCTTTGCATGCGAGGCCCTGGTGCTCGTGCTCTTTCCCCAGTCGCAGTCATGTACGATCTGCTTTGAAATGCGCTGGGTCAGATCTGATTAATTAGCAGAGAAATCTGATACTGTTTCATGTTAGTAACGTCAGTCACTTGGGGATTTGTCTCCAGCGCACAGTAGATGGAGCGGCGTGCTGCATGTGATGAGTGTGGCCCCCTGTGCAAATCCCATAGAGATCTGGGCTGCTTCTTATGTACTTAGCTTATATACATGTTAGAGTGTTTGAACTTGATACATTGTACAAATCCCACAGCTATACGTACTAGCCACTGGGAATGAACATGATTATTTCTATTCACTGATGGCAAACAGGGATATTGTAATGGTCCAGGATTGAAACATAAAGTATATTAGAAAGTTGTAAAACTTTTACATTTTATATAATGCATACAGAGGACCTGTCATGGGATAAAGTCAGCAGGGCCAGCTCAATAGCCCAGCAGCCGCAGACTTGCTGACATCTTTCTGTCCACTCTAGCCACTGTTCGCATGATCTGGCTCAGAGGATTACAGGATGTAACTCAGGGTCAGTAGAGGATAGGTAATGTATGTACACAGTGACTCCACCAGCAGAATAGTGAGTGCAGCTCTGGAGTATAATATAGGATGCAACTCAGGATCAGTACAGGATAAGTAATGTATGTACAGAGTGACTCCACCAGCAGAATAGTGAGTGCAGCTCTGCAGTATAATACAGGATGTAACTCAGGGTCAGCACAGGATAAGTAATGTATGTACACAGTGATTCCACTAGCAGAATAGTGAGTGCAGCTCTTAAGTATAATACAGGATGTAACTCAGGGTCAGTACAGGATAAGTAATGTATGTACACAGTGACTCCACCAGCAGAATAGTGAGTGCAGCTCTGGAGTATAAAACAGGATATAACTCAGGATCAGTACAGGATAAGTAATGTATGTACACAGTGACTCCACCAGCAGAATAGTGAGTGCAGCTCTGGAGTATAAAACAGGATATAACTCAGGATTAGTACAGGATAAGTAATGTATGTACACAGTGACTCCAGCAGCAGAATAGTGAGTGCAGATCTGGAGTATAATATAGGATGTAACTCAGGATCAGTACAAGATAAGTAATGTATGTACACAGTGATTCCACCAGCAGAATAGTGAGTGCAGCTCTTAAGTATAATACAGGATGTAACTCAGGGTCAGTACAGGATAAGTAATGTATGTACATAGTGACTCCACCAGTAGAATAGCGAGTGCAGCTCTGCAGTATAATACAGGATGTAACTCAGGATCAGTACACGATAAGTAATGTATGTACACAGTGACTCCACCAGCAGAATAGTGAGTGCAGCTCTGGAGTATCAAACAGGATGTAACTCTGGATCAGTACAGGATAAGTAATGTATGCACACAGTGACTCCACCAGCAGAATAGTGAGTGCAGCTCTGGAGTATAATACAGGATATAACTGAGGGTCAGTACAGGATAAGTAATTTATGTACACAGTGACTCCACCAGCAGAATAGTGAGTGCAGCTCTGGAGTATAATACAGGATATAACTGAGGGTCAGTACAGGATAAGTAATTTATGTACACAGTGACTCCACCAGCAGAATAGGGAGTGCAGCTCTGCAGTATAATACAGGATGTAACTCAGGGTCAGCACAGGATAAGTAATGTATGTATACAGTGACTGCAGCAGAATAGTGAGTGCAGCTCTGGAGTATAATACAGGATGTAACTCAGGATCAGTACAGAGTAATTAATAATAACCTTCATTTATACAGTACATACATATTACTCAGCACTTGACATCACTTGATAGATTCTATCCCAATTGGGGCTCACAATGTATATACACAGTGACTCCACCAATAGAGTGATGAGTGCAGCCCTGGAGTATAATACAGGATATAACTCAGGATCAGTACAGGATAAGTAATGTATGTGCACAGTGACTCCACCAGCAGAATAGTGAGTGCAGCTCTGCAGTATAATACAGGATGTAACTCAGGATCAGTACAGGATAAGTAATGTATGTACACAGTGACTCCACCAGCAGAATAGTGAGTGCAGCTCTGGAGTATAATATAGGATGTAACTCAGGATCAGTACAGGATAAGTAATGTATGTACACAGTGACTCTACCAGGAGAATAATGAGCGCAGCTCTGGAGTATAGTAAGTAATATATGTACTCATTGACTCAACTCAACTCTTTATAGCAACTGACCTAATCTGGCTTCCTTATGTCCCTAGACCCCATAGCAATCACTTGAGAGGCTACAGTTACAACTTCCCCCCACCCTTAGCTCCAGCTCTATATGTAGATATTAATTGGATTGTACATTTCCATTGAATATAGTGATTTTGTTCTGTGCCAGAGTCGGACCAGTATATAAGAAATACGCTGGAGCTAGACCTACTGTCAACCCCAATACCTTCCAGCCTGTGTGTGTTCCCGCCTCACACTCTGACAACACGGCGCTGGTGTGCCTGATATTTTATTGCTGTAGATCCCTGTTTTTCCAGCCATGAAATAATTTCTGCCACGTGTAGATTTCATTTGTTCTTGAGTTTAATACAACTCCTATCCAGAACTTTATCATATTTTGAAACAATTATTTGTAGTAGTTTGAGCCCGAAATCCAAGGTCACGGAGACCAATTGCAGTAACTTGGCCGTTTGGCGCACAGCGTGATAGTTTGAAGTCTTGACAATTTAACATCATTAGCGCAGAGTTCTGGGGTAATGTAATAGCTGTGTCATTATATAGAGGGGAAAACGTCAGTTAAAAAGAATACAGGAATGGAGGAATTCGGGCTAATAAGTCCAACATGGACGGTAACGATTGGCAAGAACGCCGCGCGTTGTGCAACAAATTAGGCAGACACCATAAAACTGATTAGTTATGTGGGACGAAGCGGCGGAAAGAGGAGAGGTGAAATCTTGTTACTTTTTTACCTTCATAAATTCCCTGTCATTTGTTTTGCGCTGTGGGATTTCTGTTTATCTTTACTCTCCACAATTAATAAAAAACAAATTTAGGAAATGTTTCCAAAGTGCAATAATGCTCTAAAAATAAGTTTTTGGAAAGTGTAATTGGAACGAAGGTAAGTAATAAGAGCCCATAGCAGGTCACTGGCATTGTTTTCTGCCAAAATACGTGCTATTTATGAGTTTATTTTCCCTATTTTTTTAAATAGATTAAAAAAACGTTTAAGAAAATAAACCTCTCAGTAACTCTAATGTTGGATTTTTGGGGGTTGTGATTGCCAAGGGCGTAACATGCAGTAGAGCCAGCCTATGGAATTACTATGAGGCCGTGATCAGTCTTGTCCTATCTGCCCTTTCCATAGGCTCTGTGAACCTGCTCAGGAATCCCCCTGTCTACAGTCATTGCAATATTAATAAAGGGAAGTTATCCAAAAGGGTCATCACAACCAAGATTCCCAGTATTGTAACTGGATCTCCATACTGCCGTATAGCCCCAGTTGAAAAAAGCCAATATCATATGAAGGCAGAATGAATGTATGGCACTGTCTAGTCCAAGCAGTCATAAAATTGTACCTATCACTTTATCATTAATATGTATGAATGGGTAGTGCTGTGTAGTGACCTAGTACTGGCGCTACTGAGTAATGTTGACCTTTAAGGAAGGCTGTCTCATCATATACATGTATTTGATTATCTGTCGGTATCCCCTATATCAGTGCCTTATCCCATATTGTCAGTCAGCTCTTCTGTGTTACCTCAGTCCTGATGGGCAGCTATCTAGGCTAGAGGAGGGGTTGGGCCAGAAGATTCTCAAAGGGGAGGTAATCTAAGACCCTGCCTTCGAGTTTGGGTCAGTTGGAGCAGAGTGAGCGGAACAGAGTGTGTAGTGAGGTGAGCAGGATAGAGATCAGTCTATCTGCCTCTGCTCCTCTCGTGTAGGGTATAGCACCTGAAGCTGCAGGGTTGTTCCCAGCCCAGAAAGAAGCATCAGCCTGTGTGTGTGAGTCCATCAGGAGTAATGTTTGCCTGGACTGAACCCAAATTGAATCTTCAAGACTTAGATATGGTATAAGTGTTATTGCAAGGAGATACAGATTAGTGGAAGCCACAAGAGAGAAGCTGGAATTACCTAAAGTCAATCTGATTAAAGGGGTTTCTAGGGAGAATAGTACTGATGAGTGATGACCTTTCCTCTGGATAGGTCAGCAATAGTTGATTGGCTGGGGCCCGTCGCCCGGGACCCCGAACAGTCAACTGAGTGGGCATATGCTGTCAGCGCCGCAAATACACAGAGGCCAGAGCTGAAGCTGCGGACGTCTCCGTGCCAACCTCTGTGTAGTGGCCGGTGCTTGTAACTGCAGGCACAGCTCGCATTGATTTCAGTGAGTTGGGATTGCTAGTTGTTGCTCCTCTTCTCATTGCCATCACTAATAGGCCTTTCATGGTCCAGGGCCGTTGCGACTCCTCTCTACCTTCTGCCTCCTGGCATCTTTTTATTTCAAGGCATCATCCAATCAGACAGAGCCCAGTGAGCATTCCCATTTCCTGTCTGCCAAATTTGAAGCATGCTATGGTTTTTGCATCTTTCCTATACATCTCTATGGCAACATTAGCCCCTTAGGGTGATTCCTTTACGTATGTGTCATGTAATATTACATTTCACCAGCAGTGGCCATTGCAGAGGAAATGTGTACAGTAGCCAAGGGTGTAAGCAGCCAAACCTGTGGGGATAAGCTGACTTTGTGGAACCTTCCTTTTCGTGTTGTTAAGTTGCGGCAACCCTTTCGTAAGGAAAATGTTACTCAGAACCCTTAACATCTATTAAAGGAATACTCCATTGATGCGTTATGTGTATAGTAGGAACTGAGGGGGAGAACATGACACAGTCCTCCTATCTCTTGCTCCACCCCCTTGGGCCATGCCCTAAACATAAAACAGTGTATCAGTTTTGCCTGCAGTACAGTGTTCCCCTAAGAAAAGTAATGGGCTCTTTAAATACTGATGGCATTACGATATAAAGTATATGTTTTTAAATGACATTTAAGTTTTCTTTAAGTTCATGAAACTTGTAAAATTTGGATTCTAATCCACAAAGTTCTGTATCTGATAAAGTGATGAAACTTGAAATTGATGACACTCGGTTTATTCTATTTATCATCAAAAGTGATGAGGCGTCAAGATTTTTTTCCAAGATGAGCTCATTCCACTATCGATCGATATAAACTTTGGCAATGGCCAGAGATGTAACTTGAAGTTCCCAGGCCGCAATGCAACATCTATTAGAGTGCCCACCCTCACGTACCATCTGCTGTCTATAATGCTGGTGTCTTTTATGTGGCAGAGGAGCTCTGGGAGTCCCCAGGCACCAGGGTCTTAGACCCTGCACCTTCTATAGCTAAATCTATGGATATTTCTATTTAGCCAGCGATATAGGGGTGAGTAATGTTGAGCGAACCAAAACAGCAGAGTCTGTTTCGGGTTGAACTTTGCTAAAAGTTTAATTTGGCAAGAACCCGAACCTCGTATAGTGCTTCTTGGGCGAATCTGCTAAAAGAAGAAGAATGAAAAAGGGAACAGAAAAAGGAGAAGAAGGAAAAAGAAGAATGAAAAAAAGAAGAAAAAAGGAAGAACAAAGGGAAAAGCAGGAAGAATATAATCTTTGTCCTTTTTTGTTTTCTTTGTTTTCCCCGTATTCTTCTTTTTCCTTTTTTCCTTTTTTTCCTTCCTTCTCTTCCTCCTCTTTCCTTCATTTTCATTATCTTTCTTTCCCTTTTTCCTTCTTCCTTCTTCTTTTTCCTACTTCTCAGTCTCCTGTTTTCTTCTTTTTCTCCATTAACTTTGCCTTAAAACAGTTCAAAGGTACTTAAAACATTCCTAGGTTACCTAAAGGTGTTTAAAAGGGCATTTATGGCTCTTAGACAGTGTTATAAACTAGCTTTAGAGTTATTTAAAATCACAGAGGTGAGGAAAAAGAAAAAAATAACACATTCACTGAAAAAGCCAAAAATACAATACCTGAAGGTCTGCAAAGCAGACACGGTCGCCATAGGCACGATCGCCATAAGGCAGGCACAATCGCCACCGGCACAATCGCCGTAGGGCAGGCGCAATGGCCTTAAGCCCTGAAGATATGTAGTCAGCCAGACAATAATGTGTGGAGGAGCAGCTTGTTCCTGGCAGGCTAATATGCAGTCACCCACTCAACCCAGCCCAGATGGGGAGGAGTGACTGCATATACTAATAGCCTGCACATGTGAACGATACCAAAGATGTCAGCCATAGATGGGTGGTGACCCACCATACAGGATATCAACCCTGGCTGATATGACAGCGGGTTGCCCTGTATCTCCAAGGTGGGCCACACTGGCTGACATCTTGGGCTCCCCCACCAACTAGCAAACTACATACAAAGATACTAATGCATACTAATAAAATGCGGGTGTTGGTACTGCATTTTGGCCAAAACGCATAGGCTGACGGACCGCGTCGAGGTCACACCGCTTCCGTCAGTACCTACGCTAACTCACAATAAATTACATAAAATCACAGAGGTGAGGAAAAAGAAAAAAAACACATTCACTGAAAAAGCCAAAAATACAATACCTGAAGGTCTGCAAAGCAGACACGGTCGCCATAGGCACGATCGCCATAAGGCAGGCACAATCGCCACCGGCACAATCGCCGTAGGGCAGGCGCAATGGCCTTAAGCCCTGAAGATATGTAGTCAGCCAGACAATAATGTGTGGAGGAGCAGCTTGTTCCTGGCAGGCTAATATGCAGTCACCCACTCAACCCAGCCCAGATGGGGAGGAGTGACTGCATATACTAATAGCCTGCACATGTGAATATGCAGTCACTCCTCCCCATCTGGGCTGGGTTGAGTGGGTGACTGCATATTAGCCTGCCAGGAACAAGCTGCTCCTCCACACATTATTGTCTGGCTGACTACATATCTTCAGGGCTTAAGGCCATTGCGCCTGCCCTACGCGATTGTGCCGGTGGCGATTGTGCCTGCCTTATGGCGATCGTGCCTATGGCGACCGTGTCTGCTTTGCAGACCTTCAGGTATTGTATTTTTGGCTTTTTCAGTGAATGAGCTTTAGAGTTATTGGTGAAGTTCTGGTTCGGTTCAAACTAATTTGGATCAAACCCAACTTTTTACTGAAATTCAGCGAACCAGTCGAACTGCGCTTTTTGCTCATCATTAAGGGTGAGTGTAATGGGGGCTTCCTGCAATGAAACCAGCTGTGAGATGGGAGAAACATACTTACGCAGTAGATTATTTGGCAGTTCATTTATTTCAGTATTATTCCTCACACATACCAGCAATATCATAAAACGCTATTAGATAAATGTGAGTTATCGTTTCCTGGTAGAAAAGTGCAGAATATGGAGTCTGTGTTATTTTAGTATACAGATATGGCATGTAGAAGTTTACATCCTGTGTAAAGACAATCAGTACGATTTGGTTTTGCTATTTGCATCTCTTAAGGACAAAATGGGTACAACAGCAACTAATGAAAGCGTCCATGATACTGGCCATTTTAATTGGCTTCCTATGTATCAATCATTCAGCGCCTCATAACAAGTAAAATAATAATTCATTTCATCCAAGAATAGCGAGTAATGACTCACCTGGTGCCCAGTGGACTTCTCTGGAAGAAAAAGCCACCGGCACCCGAAATCCACGATAGCCTTGAATAATAATCCTGACTCCAAGATCTAAAAGTTGGGGAGATGTCCCGGGGTTGCAGCCCTCAAGAGGCTGTATTCGTCCAAAATAGATCCAAAACTGAGTGCAAAAATACCCCCGAAGCGCGAGGGTATTTTTGCACTCAGTAATTGGCTTCCTATGAAATTGGTCCCAGTCCAGAAAGTGTAGATTTGGAGGAGGATAGACAATTTAAGTATAACCTCCTTTTTCTTTATTAATACCACCAAATTTGACTGACCAATTAAAAAATAAATTTCCATTGAACTCAGGACTATATTCCTTGTCTGTATACATTGTCAAGTGGAGAGGGGATATCTGGAGGTGAAGAGCTGACCTGTGTTTTTGTTTCATTGCATTCCCCTACCTCTTTCATATCTTACACTAGGGCTACATGGTGGCATACACGTTGACAATCCTTAAACGGGTGTGGCATACAACACTTGTCATTGCGTAGCTCTGATCTGATTGCTTACCACCTTAAGCCTGGTTTAGACGCAATGGTTATCGCTCAAAAGATGTCTTTTGAGCGATAATCGCTGTGTGCAATTAGAGGGCAAGGTGATCGCTCAAATGGTAGTTTGATTGACAACTTTGAGTGATCACCTTGCGTTCCGAGCGGGGGATGCAGAAGACAAGTGGGGCCACTTGTCTTCGGCATCCAGCTGTTCTCTTCTCGGAGCGCTCTGAGCGGGGGTATGCAGAAAACAGCAGCTGGAGTGCTGTGTTCTTTATACCCTGACTGTGTGCATGCAGAGCTCAGCTGGTGCTGGTATACAGCTGTGTGCTCCGTGCGGAGTATGAAGAAGACAGCTGGACCGCTGTGTTCTTCATACCCCGCCTGTGTTCATGTAGTGGGATACAGCTGAAACAACAGTATTAGCTGTATCCTGCTGTGAACTTCTGATAAGGCTCATCGTTGTCTTTCAGCACGCTGAAAGAGAATGATCAGCGATTCGTTAATGAAAACTACGCGATGTCAGTGCAGTTAGACACAACGATTATTGCTCAAAAGACGGCTTTTGAGTGCATTTTGAGCGATACTCGTTGTGTTTAAATGGGCCTTTATAGTCCCTACTCATTAACTCCTTAAGGATGTGGGTATACCTAATTTTGGTTGGTGTCACACAGTCTTTTTTACGTAAATGCTGCGTTTTTCCTGGTTTTGCCACAGGCATTTTTGTCAAAGATGTATTGCAGCAGGAAACGTGTCCAGACATTGCATTTTTTAAAGTGGCGTTTCTTTTCTTTTTTGTTGCATATTTCTTTGATGCATGGCATTTTTTGCCCCACAAATCTCTGTATACTCTGGGTCTGCGTTTGTACTAATGTTTTCCCATTGACTTTTCTATAGGAAAAAAAATGGCACAAAGCAAAAAAGACACACACAGCTCTGCTACATTACATGAACATGTCACAGACACACACAGCTCTGCTACATTACATGGACATGTCACAGACACACACAGCTCTGCTACGTTACATGGACATGTCACAGACACACACCGCTCTGCTACATTACATGCGCATGTTGCACACACACACAGCTCTACTACATTACATGCGCATGTCACAGACACAAACCTGTGCTACATTACATGGGCATGTCACAGACACACACAGCTGTGCTACATTACATGGACATGTCACAGACACACACACAGCTGTGCTACATTACATGGACATGTCACAGACACACACACAGCTGTGCTACATTACATGGACATGTCACAGACACACACACACAGCTGTGCTACATTACATGGACATATCACACACACACACACACAGCTGTGCTACATTACATGGACATGTCACAGACACACACACAGCTGTGCTACATTACATGGACATGTCACAGACACACACAGCTGTGCTACATTACATGGACATGTCACAGATACACACACAGCTGTGCTACATTACATGGACATGTCACAGACACACACACAGCTGTGCTACATTACATGGACATGTCATAGACACACAGCTGTGCTACATTACATGGACAAGTCACAGAAACACACACAGCTGTGCTACTTTACATGGACATGTCACAGACACACACACAGCTGTGCTACTTTACATGGACATGTCACAGACACACACAGTTGGCTACATTACATGGACATGTCACAGACACACACAGCTGTGCTACATTACATGGACATGTCACAGACACACACAGTTGGCTACATTACATGGACATGTCACAGACACACACAGCTGTGCTACATTACATGGACATGTCACAGACACACACACAGCTGTGCTACATTACATGGACATGTCACAGACACACACACAGCTGTGCTACATTACATGGACAAGTCACAGACACACACAGCTGTGCTACATTACATGGACAAGTCACAGACACACACAGCTGTGCTACATTACATGGACATGTCACAGACACACACACAGCTGTGCTACATTACATGGACAAGTCACAGACACACACACAGCTGTGCTACATTACATGGACATGTCATAGACACACACACAGCTGTGCTATATTACATGGACATGTCACAGACACACACACAGCTGTGCTACATTACATGGACATGTCACAGACACACAGCTGTGCTACATTACATGGACAAGTCACAGACACACACACAGCTGTGCTACATTACATGGACAAGTCACAGACACACACAGCCGTGCTACATTACATGGACATGTCACAGACACACACAGCTGTGCTACATTACATGGACATGTCACACACACACACACAGCTGTGCTGCATTACATGGACATGTCACAGACACACAGCTGTGCTACGTTACATGGACATGTCACAGACACACACCGCTGTGCTACATTACATGGACAAGTCACAGACACACACAGCTGTGCTACATTACATGGACATGTCACAGACACACAAACAGCTGTGCTACATTACATGGACAAGTCACAGACACACACAGCTGTGCTACATTACATGGACATGTCACAGACACACACAGCTGTGCTACATTACATGGACATGTCACAGACACACACACAGCTGTGCTACATTACATGGACATGTCACAGACACACACACAGCTGTGCTACATTACATGGACAAGTCACAGACACACACACAGCTGTGCTACATTACATGGACATGTCATAGACACACACACAGCTGTGCTACATTACATGGACATGTCACAGACACACACACAGCTGTGCTACATTACATGGACATGTCACAGACACACACAGCTGGCTACATTACATGGACATGTCACAGACACACACACAGCTGTGCTACATTACATGGACAAGTCACAGACACACACAGCTGTGCTACATTACATGGACATGTCACACACACACACACACACAGCTGTGCTACATTACATGGACATGTCACACACACACAGCTGTGCTCCATTACATGGACATGTCACAGACACACACACAGCTGTGCTCCATTACATGGACATGTCACAGACACACACACACAGCTGTGCTACATTACATGGACAAGTCACAGACACACACAGCTGTGCTACATTACATGGACATGTCACAGACACACACACAGCTGTGCTACATTACATGGACATGTCACACACACACACACACACAGCTGTGCTACATTACATGGACATGTCACAGACACACAGCTGTGCTACATTACATGGACAAGTCACAGACACACACACAGCTGTGCTACATTACATGGACATGTCACAGACACACACACAGCTGTGCTACATTACATGGACATGTCACAGACACACACACAGCTGTGCTACATTACATGGACATGTCATAGACACACACAGCTGTGCTACATTACATGGACATGTCACAGACACACACACAGCTGAGCTACATTACATGGACATGTCACAGACACACACACAGCTGTGCTACATTACATGGACATGTCACACACACACACAGCTGTGCTACATTACATGGACATGTCACACACACACAGCTGTACTACATTACATGGACATGTCACAGATACACACACAGCTGTGCTGCATTACATGGACATGTCACAGACACACACACACAGCTGTGCTACATTACATGGACAAGGCACAGACACACACACAGCTGTGCTACATTACATGGCCATGTCACAGACACACACACAGCTGTGCTACATTACATGGACATGTCACAGACACACACACAGCTGTGCTACATTACATGGACATGTCACAGACACACACACAGCTGTGCTACATTACATGGACATGTCACAGACACACAGCTGTGCTACATTACATGGACAAGTCACACACACACACACAGTTGTGCTACATTACATGGACATGTCACAGACACACACACACAGCTGTGCTACATTACATGGACATGTCACAGATACACACACAGCTGTGCTACATTACATGGACATGTCACACACACACACACAGCTGTGCTACATTACATGGACATGTCACAGACACACACAGCTGTGCTACATTACATGGACATGTCACAGACACACACACAGCTGTGCTACATTACATGGACATGTCACAGACACACACACAGCTGTGCTACATTACATGGACATGTCACAGACACACAGCTGTGCTACATTACATGGACATGTCACAGACACACACAGCTGTGCTACATTACATGGACATGTCACAGACACACACACAGCTGTGCTACATTACATGGACATGTCACAGACACACACACAGCTGTGCTACATTACATGGACATGTCATAGACACACACACAGCTGTGCTACATTACATGGACATGTCATAGACACACACACAGCTGTGCTACATTACATGGACATGTCACGGACACACACAGCTGTGCTACATTACATGGACATGTCAGCTTATTTTCCTGTCTTTTTTCTATGCAGAAGGCATGTTCATTTGTTCGTTGAAAAAAAAATCCACAGCGATTAAAATGGCTAATTAGTCTAATATGTTCAGATGTCTTCTTTTCCCCGTGCAATTGCACAGGTTCACGCATCTCCAAGAATATTCCATGTGTATTTGCACATCCCTATTGTCTTCAATGGGAACTTCTGGTGCGCAAGTGTGCAAGAAAGTAGAGCATGCTGTGTACTTTTTGCATAACAGAAATGCGCGGGTGAATATGCACACGTGAACCAACCCATTGAACTCAATGGGTTCTCTAAACTGCGCATGCAAATTTTGCGCGCAAGAATACTTTTGTAGACACGTCTGTGTGAATCTAGCCCAAGACTCAAGATTCTTCTTTTGCATTCCTTGTCCTCATGGAACACCCTACAACTACTGTGTTTTCTCGAAAATAAGACCCTGTATTATCATAATTTTTGCCCCAAAAGAGGCACTAGGTCTTATCTGCGGGGAATGTCTTATTATACTCACCAAGCAGGCTCAGTCCAGATTCCTCCCGTTGCTCTCTAGAGGTGTGACGCAGTTCCCGCAGTCCTCGGCCGCTCGTACAACATTACTTCCTGGTTATGAGATTAAACCCTCCCCGACAAAAAAAATCCTAAAAAATCATTCTAAGGTTTCTTTTCGGGATATGTCTTCTTTTCAGGGAAACACGGTATAGGGATGTACACATGGAACAGGGATGGACTAGACTATTTTAAGGAAATTGTTGGCGAGTAGTTTCACCCAGAGGCTTGAAACTTGGAGTTCCTGGGCAAAATCTGTAACAAAGCTCCACCCATTATATGACATTTATACCGGTAATACAAGAGCAATCTAATGTGGCGGAGGGGTTTTTGGACTCCCTTCATACACCAGTGCCCAGGTGCAACTCATACCCCAGAACCCTCTTTAAAAACACTCTTGGTTTCAACTCCTGAGCTACATATATCAGTAGACTTTATGGCTCTACATAGGAAGCCGTATTAGACACGTTTAATGGCTCTCACTTCAATAGTGATGATATAATAGTTCAAGGAATTCTAAACAATACATAACAGGGCCATTTATTGTGTGTTGCACTAACCACACTACAAAGCCCCTTCCATTGCCTCCAAAGTGTTAATCTGCTAGTCCAGTCGCTTCAGCACATCCTCACTGCCTTGAAGAACTCTCTCAGGCTCAACAAACTACTGGCTTGAGAGTTGTGGATTTAGGAAAATAATTCTTAAGAATGCCAGACGTGGTGACATGCGAAATTCTTGCAAAAAGCAAGAAACATTGTGTCAGTGTTTCTTAACCCTGGAATCCATGGAGAAATAAAGTATGGTACGTGGTATATCAGAATGTTTATGATAATATAGACTTGTACTTCAAGCGACCCTCCGGTTTCAGAACAGAATTCTCTTCTGGAACCGGAGGGGGGGGGGGGGGAGGGGGGATTACCTGCCCCTTTTTCCTCTGCCATCTCTCCGAACTCCCGCTTCCGAGTCTTGCTTAGAGCTGTCCAAGATGGCCAACATAATCTTTGACTACCCAATCCCCAGAGGGCACTATACTTGCTCTATGATTGGTCAGAGCTACTCACGTGATATGGCCAATCAGACAGCACTGTGTAATTTGCATTAGAAAAATCACACAGCCATCTTGGACAAGCAAAACATGGGCCTGGAACTGATGGATCAGAGGGCCATAAAAAAGAACTGCATATGATATATTTACTCCCTCTCCTGTCTTGGGACAGAATTTTGTTCTCAAACCAAAGGGTTGCTTTAAATGGGTTGTTCAGGTGCGAACTATTGATGACCCATGCTCTGGCTAGGTCATCAATAATTGATTGTTGGGTTTCCACCACTTGGGACATCCAGGAAATAGCTGTCTGCTGGTCTGCTGTCAGTGTGGATGGCCACATTGCAGTGGCCGGAAGTGGTAATGCAAGGGTAGTTTAGTATTGATAGCTTGTATTCAGGATAAGTCATCAATAGTTCAGACCTGGAAATCCCTTTAAAGGTGTTGTCCATAATCAGAAAAATAGGGTCTGCTTTTTTTCTTCAGAAATAGCACCACCCTAGTCCATGGCTATGTCTGGTACTGCACTTTATCCTCATTCAAATTAACGGTACTGACCTGCAATACTAGACATGGCTCATGAGTGACGCTGTTATTGCCTAAATTGGAAATCTACAGCAAATTCTTACGTTACCTGGGACTATAATCACCATAAAGAAGCTGTGATTAGAATTTTTCTGTCCAAAGTAGGTGAAGGGACCCAGCTGTTGACCACTGTCTGAAGCTCTGAGTTGATCAGGACATCATTGGCTTTGTTATAAACTGCAAAATTGAATATTGAAAGGAGCAAACTGAATTCTTTGGCAATCCGGCAGTGGTCTATGCCAACCTGCACAAGTGATGGTCCCCAGAGGTGGTTCTCTTATTAGTGGATTGGAACTTCAGTTCACTTCTTTATGTACAGAGTGTCCACAGAAATAGCTGTCCAGATGCAAAATAGGTCTTTCCAGTGTTGCATGAGAGTATGTGTGTGGAGCTTGTGGTTCTAGTGTTAGAGTAACCAAAGGGAATCAGTTTAAGACTAATCCGCAGAATAATGTATTTATTCATTGGTGGCAACAAAAAATATCCATTAATAAATTAATTAGAGATGAGCGAATATACTCGTTTCGAGTAATTACTCGATCGAGCACCGCGATTTTCGAGTACTTCCGTACTCGGATGAAAAGATTCGGGGGGTGCCAGGCGGCCGGGGGGAGGCGTGGCGGAGCGGGGGGTAGCAGCGGGGAACAGGGGGGAGCGGTCTCTCCCTCTCCCCCCACTCCCCGCTGCAACCCCCCACTCACCCACGGCGCCCCCCGAAGCTTTTCGCCCGAGTACGGAAGTACTCGAAAATCGCGGCGCTCAGGCAAAAAAGGGGTGTGGCCGAATAGGTTCGCTCATCTCTAGAATTAATGCAATCAGTGAAATAAAATAAATAAGTCAACTAAAGCATCCTGTTGTTTTCCAGGGATAGAGTATAAAACTGTTACTGGGCAGAGTATGCTTCACAATGCACGTGTAGTGGCCCAAAGTCACTGGGGGGCCCCTTCAGAATCAATGCTATATGTAGATTGTATTGTCTTGTATTTTGTCTGGTATAGCATTTTAAATGTGGAATGAATCAACTAAATGTACTGTTTGCTGGAATGAGAGGGTTAACGTCTGCAAATGTGTTGTCTGTGTCTGGAAATGTATCATTTTGTGTTATGAGTTGGAAGTGTGTGACCATGCTTCATATATGTGTTTGAAAGGTGGAATACTAGTAAATTGACTCTATGCGAAAAATCCAAGTTCGGGAACAAAGGATTTATGTGAGAAACTTCTGTTTATTGCAAAAACGTGCTCAGTCATAGGATTACATTCAGACATTACAATATGTCACAGACACACACAGCTGTGCTACATTAAAAGAAAGTAGAGCATGCTGTGTATTTTTTGCATAACTGAAATGCGTGGGTAAATACGCACATGTGAACCAATCCGTTGAACTCAATGGGTTCTCTTAACTGCGCATGCAAATTTTGTGCACACGAATACTTTTGCAGACATGTCTGTGTGAATCTAGCCCAAGACTCAAGATTCTTCTGAATGCATTTCAGTTCTACCCGAACCTTGTGAAAAGCGCCAAGCAGCACTGGGAGAGCAGCTGGAAGTGTGAGTGTTGATGGATTGAGAGTGAGGAGTATATTTTCCAGGAGTGGAGCTACACAGATAACTGGGACTGTGGGCCCGATATTCATCCTTAGTTTTGCCTCCTTGTCTCACCACCAACTTTGCCTGTACCGGTGTTTTTTTTCTGTCGCCTATGTACTGTTGAACTGTTTAGTGTTGGTGTTTACAAGTAATGCAACATTGCCGACTGTTCCCAGCTTTGTTTTCAACTGTAATCTGTGTGGGTTGACTATCATTCCATCATTCAGCTTCACCGCAGAGGAAAGAACGGTGGTGTCAAGAGATATTGAATCACTGAGGCAGGAGGATCAATAAAGAAAATGAAATATATTCACTGGAATGATCCCTTAAAATTTAACTTTTATTTAATTAATTAAAATATGGTGCCCCATACACATAACGAGAAAGACAAGACAACATAAAGAAGGATATGGATTGCTGGTTATGTGCCTCTATGGATGTGCAGGCAACTTGATTTATCAATCAACCAGATCCAAATATCGCTAAGAAAATACTGGCAGTTTAGAGAAGCCAGCTTCCAAACTTCTAAGGGTTAGGAAAAGTCCATTTACAAGTTTCGTATTTATAGAGATACAAGTTTACTAGCGAAATACTGGCAGTTTAGAATTGCCAGCTTATAGACTACTAAGGGTAAAACGAGTCTGTTAGTAAGTTTAGTATTCTAGAGATTCTGGTTCAAATTCAGGTTCAACGCGTTTCTGTCAGTTGTATGACTCATCAGGAACCAATTATTTATGCGGTAAGTACTGGATATTACTATGAACAAAGTAGTGCAATAAGAATATACGTGTTGTTTTTCTCAAGATTATTCGTCGCACTAACCCCAAAGAAAATATAATGAACTAGCAATAGGATGCTGATGTATCCTTCCCTTTAAGCTACAATAGGAGATGAGGCCTGGAGTTAGACACACTTTAGATAAAGGTAGTGGTCTAATCCTATGAGGTAAGAGCCCCAAAGAGTACACTAATTCCTTCAGTACTCTACAGAGTACTAAGGCCCCGCACTAAGACCTAATAAAAGTCAAAAAAATCTCCTATAAATCCCTGCCTAACTCTATAGAGATAGCCTCAAAAATTATTGAAAGAGCCTAGATACTCCAATGTGAGTATAAGGCAAAGGATAAGAGGTCTGTTCTAGAGATAATAGCACTAATAGAGTAAGATAGTAGCCCTATTAAAATGCTAGGAGCAAAAGCCCCTTAGAGAGGTAGAGATATAAAGTGTAGTTTTTTTGACTTTTATTATGTCTTAGTGCGGGGCCTTAGTACTCTGTAGAGTACTGAAGGAATTAGTGTACTCTTTGGGGCTCTTACCTCATAGGATTAGACCACTACCTTTATCTAAAGTGTGTCTAACTCCAGGCCTCATCTCCTATTGTAGCTTAAAGGGAAGGATACATCAGCATCCTATTGCTAGTTCATTATATTTTCTTTGGGGTTAGTGCGACGAATAATTTTGAGAACAACAACACGTATATTCTTATTGCACTACTTTGTTCATAGTAATATCCAGTACTTACCGCATAAATAATTGGTTCCTGATGAGTCATACAACTGACAGAAACGCGTTGAACCTGAATTTGAACCAGAATCTCTAGAATACTAAACTTACTAACAGACTCGTTTTACCCTTAGTAGTCTATAAGCTGGCAATTCTAAACTGCCAGTATTTCGCTAGTAAACTTGTATCTCTATAAAATACGAAACTTGTAAATGGACTTTTCCTAACCCTTAGAAGTTTGGAAGCTGGCTTCTGTAAACTGCCAGTATTTTCTTAGCGATATTTGGATCTGGTTGATTGATAAATCAAGTTGCCTGCACATCCATAGAGGCACATAACCAGCAATCCATATCCTTCTTTATGTTGTCTTGTCTTTCTCGTTATGTGTATGGGGCACCATATTTTAATTAAATAAAAGTTAAATTTTAAGGGATCATTCCAGTGAATATATGTCAAGAGATATTGAACTGTAAGTTTGGAACTGCAGCTCGGTTCATTGTTCCCCTTGAAGCCACCGTGACAAGTGACATCTCTACCTCTGCCATCTTCTCGGCTGTGGGCCCGGTCTTCGCTCGCTACACACGTGACAAGAGTGAAACCAAAGGCATGTTGCCCTAAACGTCTGGTGAGCAGCACCTTGGTCTAATTTTCATTGACTGCACCCTGAATGGTGACCGATATCTGAGCATTCCAAACATAAAGGTGGATGAATGGGTTGATGACTTTTCATTGGTGCAACGTCAATAGGTTTCATTCCAGCATAATGGCGCTCCCCCTCATTCCCAGAGAGACGTGCGTCAGTGGCTCTCGGCTCGATTTTGAACCTGCTGGATTGGACAACACAGTCCCTTTCCTTGGCCACCACATTCTTCACATTTGACACCTCTAGATTTTTCCTGTATGGTCACCTTAAGGCAGCTGTCTACTATGGATACTCGCCAGCACCTTGTGATGTTGGCGGACAGGAGAGACAAATATGAGTGGCCTGTGATTGGTGTCTTTTGAAATGCGTCTGTGCATTGACATGGTGTCACACGGTACCTATCACTTATAATTTTATGGATTTTTTGTAATAAAAGTGTTTTTAAGGACCCGCTTTTCTCTTTTGTTGTTGCTATTCAAGTTGTTTGACTCACGGTCAGACAGAGGACCTGAAAACCTTCAAGCTAAACCGGGGTAAATATTACCTACTAACCAGATGAAGATAACGTTGTGTTATGTGTTACTTTATCTCTGGTACAAACAGCTCCACACACATCATCGTACAATGCTGGAAAGTTATTTCTGTGGAGACCCTGTATACAATTGAATCATAGCCAAGGGCAAATTTAATGACTATGTGATCAGACAAAGCCCTCCACTCTGCTAGAACATTTAGTTGCCCACCTTTCCAAGTCATCCGTGGATTAGAGCTAAGGCCCATTTAGACACAACGATTATCGCTCAAAATTCGCTCAAAAGCCATCTTTTGAGCGATAATCACTGCGTGTAAATGTGCCCATCTTTCACTTTTCTGCCGAACGAGGAATTTCAGTTCGGCATGAAATCCATCATTCAGCAGAACAACGGCTGATAAGAAGGACCGCATGCTGTGTTCTGCCCGGGGAGCGCTAATAACAGCTGATTACATTGTCTCAGCTGTTCACCCCATGGCAGAACAAAGGGAATTTATTCAGAGAACAGTGGGTTGTCTGTTCTCTCAATACAGCTCCTGTTGGCTCACATGCTACTACTTGGTACTAATAGGCATTAGTACCAAGTAGTAGTTTATGCAAATGATCGCTCAAAAGCCATGTTTTGAGTGATCATCTTTGTGTGTAAATGCACCTTCACTCACCTTGATCAGCCAGGCGATAAAATCATCCCGATTTTCACAAAATCGATTTGTGAAAGTCTAAACTGCTTTTTGGTGATAATTATGGGAAAAATCAAATTTTACATAATGTCTGCTGTAGGGGTCATCATGCAGCCAATCAGTGGCCAGGGCGCCTTGCTGATGTCACCAAATGTGTCTTGCATATGGACAGCAGTTTCAGTTGCCTGGCCCATGTGGTTAACCTGATAGTGCAGAGCTTCCTGAGCAATTATCCATGTTTGTATCTAGTGTTGGAGAAAGCCAGGAAACTTTTTGAACTTTCTGTGTTCACATTCAGCCATCTCTTGTCTGGTGGAGGTTTAGGGACAGTTTGGGCTACCACATCATCTGTGATGGGCCTACATGGTGGAATTCCAGGTTGCATATGTCGCAGAGGCTAACACAGCAGCAGAAAGTGATCACGAAGTACCAGATGGTGTATACCATTAGCAGAGACTATATGGAGGTTAGTCACTTGCCACCTGTGAAGTGGCTGCAGATTAAAGATGTGTGTGCATTTTAGCCTACTTTGAAGAAGCCACTAAAATGGTCAGCCATGATGACCCAATTAGTATGACCATGCTTGTTGTCTGTCTGCTGGAACAGATGCTACAGGACTTTAGGGACAATGACGTGTTATTGTCACAGGAAGAGGAAAGGATACCAATCTCCCAACTGTCTGGCTAGTCCACCATTACTCAACACAGCAGGGAAGGTGTCTTTGGGCAAGAAAGAGGGCTATCTTCTCCAACACATTTCTCTACCTATCAAAGAAGTGTAGAGGAGGAAGAGGTGGGAGATAATATAGGTCCAGAGGCATGGGAAATGGCTACGCAATGTTCCTTCTATCCATCACTAACCCCAGCTATTCTATGTGGATGGCAGAACCAGCCAGAGGACACTCTTAGGCCTGACCCTGAGGAATGTGGGCCATTACCCGTAGGCACTTTGAGGCATATGAGTGCTTCTATGCTGCAGTGCTTTCAGAAGGACCGTCGCATAGCCCACATCAAAACATCAGATCATTCCGCGGTGGCCACCCTCCTAATTCCTGCTACAAGGCCAAAATGACAAATCTTATTCCAGCAGTGGAGATGAACCTCAAAATGCAGCAGTATCAGGGAAGCCTGTTAAGCAGCTTGCGCACAGCATTTCCCAATGGCCGCGGGGATGCATCCGCAATGGATTCCAGTTCTGCAGCCCACAGCAGACATATGGTCAGCTGTATTTTATATACCCCATATATTACAAGAAGCTTTTATGCAATTTATATAGCAATTTGGTAATAAAATAGTCACGTGACTAACTTCACATTCCTTTGGTGGCCCAGGGGAAGTTTTACGGTCATTTAACTGCGATTTAAGCGATTAACTATGCATGGAGCCAAGCATTATAATACCAGAGTACTAAGTAGAGGCTGCACACCCCGATAAGAACATTATTTAAATTCAGCAGACCATTAAATTGAGTAATAATTTGCATCTGCTGTGAAATGTAAACATCTGCAGAGCGGGTCGCGGCTATTAATAAGATAACTTTTCAAAAATCCGCCAAGTCTATAAGTTCTTCTTATTAGTAATTCAGTGGCGAGGGAAATAAAATCATCCCGATTAAAATATATCTATTCCCCTCCGACTTGTTAACGTGATGGTTTTCATTTTGGCTTTTCGCTCTTTTTCCATTTCTGTTATATAATTATACGAGACTGAAGCCTGAAAAACTGCAGTAAATAATTGAAGGAAGGAGAAAAGTGGAGCGCCTCTATTTTTATTGGATTACAGTGAAGATATACCGCCTTGAGAAATCTTTTATAAGTGTCCTCCCTTCAGCTTGTATTAAGGAATAGAGCTTTATCTAGAGATGGGAATCATGTACAGAATCCGCCCACCACACACAGAGAAATGTGGAGTTTATGAACCTGCACCATAACTTATTCCTTGTGAATGATGTTCTAAAGCTGCTTGTACACATTAAATAATGCTCATTAAGTTCAATGAGAGTTGTATACATCAGTATGCAGTGAGCTCCCTCTAGTGTTGGAAGCATGTAGACAAAATTGTATTATTTAAAGGGGTAATCCAGTAAGCTATTGATGGCTTAAACTTAGGATAGAACATCAATAATAGATTGGTGGCCCCATACACATTACATAGTAATTGGCTGATCTCATCAAAATTAGTTGCTTCAGTCTAATGTACATGGGCACCATAGCCAACGAAATAAAAGTGACTTCAATATCACTTTATAAGGGTCTGTTCACAAGGTGGAACATTTGACACTGATTTTACTCGTATTCCATATTAAATCTGTGGCAAATTCATGCCCCATTACTTTCAAAGGGAATTCGTTCCATTGTCTATGACCCCTCTTTTGCTGGGAATTGCAATAACTACGAGAAGTGCGATTAAGGGAGATGGAACAATAGCTCTGCAGTGCCACCTATTGGAAGGCAGCATTCCTGCAAGTCAATGTTAGACTCTTTATACAAGCTTTGTAACAATGACTGGGAAATGAAAGCCAAGCCAGAATCCATATTTGTATATTACTCAGAAAAGTATGAATGGCCTTGTAAGTCTTCGTACTCACGCACCTTCTAGGTGCTCTCCCTGAGGAGAAAAGATAGTGTTCCTGACCCCTGAGAAGTGCAGGATGCAAATACCAAGAGGAGAGATCAAAGGATCACAGCTCTGATTATGCCAGCCGGACAGCTAGACAGGAGCTAAAGAGAGAGAGGGTGCGTGACATACTAGATGCTGTGGGGTTGCTCCCTGGCCAGAGATGCTCGCTGCTGACAGTTATTTTTTACTGGCCAATAATATGGCTGGTACAAGAAATACCAGCAGCAGCCTCTGGACTTCATTACCAACTGGGTAGCAACCCTAGTGTAACCATATCCTAAATGGCATCTCATAAAACCTTCAACAGAATTTTAGGAGTGTTGCTGCTCCCCTAGAAGGGGGCATCACGTGAAGATCGCTCCAAGAGCACAATGGACAGTCCTGAAAGAGGTGAGAAAGAGGAACAATGAAAGACCTACTGAAGACCCTACAAACTGCAAAAACCTTTGTCCATGTGTCAACCATTAGAAAAAACTCAATATTGGTGTACATGGAAGGACACCACGAAGGAAGCCACTGCTGTCCAAGGAAAACATTGCGGCCGCCAACCTCAAGTTTGCCAGGGACCATCTGGAATTTCCACAATGCTTCTGGGAAATTGACTATGGGCAGAAGAGACACAAGTGAAAGTTTTCAGCACAACGCTATTTGGAGGAGAAGAACATCGCACACCAAAACCTGCAGGTGATTACTCAATGTCCTCAATAGAAGACATGAACAGTGCAACTGCATGTATGTTATTAGTTACATTGTTTTTGCCTATAATTATGACTTAGGCAACAATCAGACCACATATTACTAGTAATCAAGGCAGAAATTCAGATGGTTCTAAAGAGTTCACTTACTTTTTCTTGCAACTGTATCTTGATTTAGAAAAGTCTCCAATATAACAGTTTTTACATTTCTGCTATGGATTTTGGAACAGATTTTAACGTTGTTCTTTGAATCACGACTTCATCTAACTTCAATACTGAAAAGTAGTGTAAGATGTTTGCGCTGAGTTTATTACCTTACAAAACAGCCCCTGACTTGTGAGTGACGACCCCATGGGAGCCACCGGCTAACGAGCAGAAGAGGAGCAACTGCAATATCACTTTATGAAGGCCATGTCATAAACGTTGACACAGAAGAACGTACTAGTAGGAAGCAACCAGAGCACAACTGAGATCTTCATAGTAAAATCAACCTCGGCACTTACACAGAATGTGACTGCTGCTACCATAATACTTAATGGTCAGGATGCTGGCAGGGCTGTACACGTCTCCCAAGAATGTGTCATGGTACAAAGACATGACCTGAAACTAATTTTTTGACTACACTGCTGGGTAATTAAGACCATTGTGGCATTTATTATAACTTCAGGCGTGCTCTAAAAACGCACCTCTTCAGGGAGGCATACCGAATTCCCTAAACAAACCCCTCTGTACTCTGCCTGATAACATGCTCCTTGACCTACTGACTGCAATCCCTGCTAGCCATCATAAACCGCTCCTGCAGTCATACTGTTTCTGCCGTCACACGGCTAAATGTCTGACCATTGTCTATGTGTATATCACCCCTCACTCTCCACCTGGCCATACCGTGCACATCTCCAGCCCTTTACCTTCTGTATCACCCCATTACTTGTAGTATGTAAGCTCGTTGGAGCAGGACCCACATCCCTATTGTTTCCAACAATTGATTACTATGTAACCGTGGTTCTGTAATGTTTGTACTTTTGTCTTTCTGTATCCCCCGTCTATGTAAGCGCTGCGGAATATGATGGCGCTATACAAATAAAGTTTATTATTATTATTATTAAATTCTTATATATCAGGGGAGTGCGATTAGGTGCAAATTTTCAATTAACAAATGGAATAGAGAGATATAATGGATAGATAGATAGATAGATAGATAGATAGATAGATAGATAGATAGATAGATAGATAGATAGATAGATAGATAGATTAAATAGATAGATAGATAGATAAATAGACAAATAGATTAAACAGATAGATAGATAGATATAAGATAGATTAGATAGATAGATATGAGATAGATAGATATGAGATAGATAGATAGATAGATATAGATAGATAGATAGATAGATCGATAGATAGATAGATATGAGATAGATAGATAGATATGAGATAGATAGATAGATAGATATGAGATAGATTAGATAGATAGATATGAGATAGATAGATATGAGATAGATAGATAGATAGATATGAGATAGATAGATAGATAGATAGATATGAGATAGATTAGATAGATAGATATGAGATAGATAGATATGAGATAGATAGATAGATAGATATAGATAGATATGAGATAGATAGATAGATAGATAGATAGATAGATAGATAGATAGATAGATAGATAGATATGAGATAGATAGATAGATATGGGATAGATAGATAGATATGAGATAGAAAGATAGATAGATAGATAGATATGAGATAGATATGAGATACATATATATATATATATATATATATATATATAGAGAGAGAGAGAGAGAGAGAGAGAGAGAGAGAGAGAGAGATATGAGATAGATGGATAGATATGAGATAGTTAGATATGAGAGATAGATAGATAGATGGATATGAGATAGATGGATGGATATATATGAGATAGATAGATATGTCTAAGTAAAGGCAGCGTCGGGCTATAAGTGACAAATGTATTAAGAGGCAGAAGCTATGAGATGAAGTAGGTTATTGCTATAATCTACACCAGTTTCTGGTGTAAATTATAATAAAGATGATAGGGTGTGGTTGGCTATGTCCCTTAAAGGGGTGGTCTCGCGAAATCAAGTGGGGTCATACACTTCTGTATGGCCATATTAATGCACTTTGTAATATACATCGTGCATTAAATATGAGCCATACAGAAGTTATTCACTTACCTGCTCCGTTGCTAGCGTCCCCGTCGCCATGGTTCCGTCTAATTTCGGTGTCTTCTTGCCTTTTTAGACGCGCTTGCGCAGATCCGTCTTCTCCCTTCTTCTCCCTTCGACTCCGCTCGGCAGCATCGGCATTTTGGCTCCGCCCCCTTGTACGCATCATCGCGTAGCTCCGCCTCCGTCACGTGCCGATTCCAGCCAATCAGGAGGCTGGAACCGGCACACATCATGGGGCGGAGCTACGCGATGATGCGTACAAGGGGGCGGAGCCAAAATGCCGATGCTGCCGAGCGGAGCCGAAGGGAGAAGAAGGGAGAAGACGGATCTGCGCAAGCGCGTCTAAAAAGGCAAGAAGACACCGAAATTAGACGGAACCATGGCGACGGGGACGCTAGCAACGGAGCAGGTAAGTGAATAACTTCTGTATGGCTCATATTTAATGCACGATGTATATTACAAAGTGCATTAATATGGCCATACAGAAGTGTATAACCCCACTTGCTGCCGCGAGACAACCCCTTTAAGTAAGGTGCCAGCTATTTTTTAAAAAAAAAATTTAATTTTTTTTTAAAGTGGTATTGGCACAGCATACAAGACCGAAAAGCACATGCTAAAACTGCGACTTTTCAACACTACAATTCTGGCATCCACACATTCTTAAATAGGCCCCATAGAGATACTAGAGAAATAGAGCAATAGAATTTGTCTGCATGAAAACAATGGGAAGAGGGGAGGTGAAGCTGCAGTTTCTCACTTTGTGTCTGGGAGGGGTCTAGAAGTAAGGAGACATCTGAGCACAGAATGCAACCTAAGCATTGCACCATGAAAAGCCCAACTACTTGGTAAGGGTGGAAGAATGCATGTAATGCACTGTATATATAGTTGGGGTGGATTTAACGGTTTAACTAAGCCCCAGTATCTGGAAGGAGAATATCCTGGAATATTAAAGTTGTCCAATTTGGACAATCATTTTCTATTAGAAGGGTTCAATCGCAGCGTGTCCTGGTGCTGGAATCTTCAGCCACCAACTGTAATGTCTTGTGAATCCAAGTAACTTGTGTTCAATTCTCCTACTGCGCTACCACTGGACAACTGAAGAAATCGGTTGGCTGTGCGGGTAATTAATGAACATGTCACATCCTCCAGAGAGAGGGACACTCTTTGTAGGCCCAATGTGTGTTCTGGGAAATAGGTGAAGCTTCAGAACGGTTATCGCACCCTTAAAAATCCCTTATATAAGGTTTGAAATTGAGTATTCTATGTTTAATCCTTTTGTCAATTGTAAAGTAGTAATTACAACTAACTGACGCAGTGTCACCGAAGGACCAGCTATTTATACTCAGGAGAGGACTGCGAGCTGGGGGTGAAGGTCCATATAGTCCAAGAGGTCCTCAGCTTGTATATAAATTCCAAGTCGGAGCTGAGATCCCCTTCTGGAGTGTTTACTTTACTTATTCGCTCAGAGTGACTCTATGCTATGTGGGTTTTTCAGAGAATGGCTTGCAAATACCAGGACACTGCCTAACATTAAAGGGGTTGTCCCGCGGCAGCAAGTGGGTCTATACACTTCTGTATGGCCATATTAATGCACTTTGTAATGTACATTGTGCATTAATTATGAGCCATACAGAAGTTATAAGAAGTTTTTCACTTACCTGCTCCGTTGCTAGCGTCCTCGTCTCCATGGTGCCGTCTAATTTTCAGCGTCTAATCGCCAGACGCAGTCCGGCTCTTCTTCTTTTCTCAATGGGGCCGCTCGTGCAGGATGCCGGCTCCGTGTAGCTCCGCCCCGTCACGTGCCAATTCCAGCCAATCAGGAGGCTGGAATCGGCAATGGACCGCACAGAAGCCCTGCGGTCCACCGAGGGAGAAGATCCCGGCGGCCATCTTCAACCGGTAAGTAAGAAGTCACCGGAGTGCGGGGATTCAGGTAAGTGCTGTGCAGTTTTTTTTTAAGTCCCTGCATCGGGGTTGTCTCGCGCCGAACGGGGGGGGAGGGGGGGGGGTTTGAAAAAAAAAAACCCGTTTCGGCGCGGGACAACCCCTTTAACTTAAGTGGTTGTTAAACCAATATTTAGGGAAAGATGTAGTAAATGAAGAGAAATAAAGAACAAGGGATAGAGAGATATAAGAGGGGGAGACAAAGAGGAACGGTGTAGGGGTTAGGAAAAAAAATAACTGATAAGAAGAGAGGGAGGTGAGGAATGGGAAGAAACAGAACTATATGTAGGGTGGGAGAGGAAAATGAAGAATGGGATATGGGAATGAAATGGGGGGGAAGGTTGGCCTCATCCAATAACCCCAGTAGATCCATGAACTCCGGCGTATGCTGGAAGGAGATCCATGGCCCCCAGGCGTGTACACCTCCACTGGAGTCAAGGGCATCTCCTGCCACCAATTCTCCCAGGAGCATTAAATAGTTCAGCTCTTGAAAAACCTCTACTACGGAAGGGGGGGAGGGGTTCGCCAATAGCGAGGAATTACAGTTTGCGCTGCTGCTAAGAAATGATGCAATAAACCTTTCTCAACCTGGGCAAGCGAGCCGAGAATAATAGAAAGTAGCGCAAGTTTAGGTGATTCGACAACTGGGTTATGTGTTACCTGTTCATGGATCTGAAAAAGCATATCCCAAAAGAGCCGAAGTTCCAAGCACCACACATGAAGCAAGGTACCTCTCACAAAGCCACAGCACCAAGAGGAGTCCAATATTGCCGGATAAATACGGTGAATGAGATCTGGACACCTATACCATCTGGTGAGCAATTTATATTTTTTTCTCCTGTGCCAATGGCACTTTGTGTGAAAATGTACATTCCCTATCCCAATCAGAGTCCGATATCGAAACTGACAACTCACTCTTCCATAAAGTAGCAAACTGGGGGTATCCCTGGGTGACCTGTGATAATATAATGCTGTAGATTTCAGAGAGGCCATGGGTAGGGGGGTGCTTTTGTAGAAATACGACTTCAATTGGAGTCGGTAAAGAGTTTGGTTGGTGGAGAACAGCAATGTTTTTTTAGGAAAGAGGATAGCTGTAAATACTCCATCCAGGAGATTGTGATATCGAAATCCCCTTTAAAAGAGAATTTATCACCTATTCTTTTTTTCACTAATTGAAACCAGATGGTGAAGCATTTTCCATTTTTCTGTTCAGTTTTTCTTTTCTGATTGTAGATTTTGTTTTATTCTATTGCATGTATCGAACTACAGAGGCGTCCATCTTGCCTGAGCTGCATTTAACAGCATTTTAGAGATATGCTGCCACAGCAGCCACAGGGATCATAGACGCAGTGGACAGGGGGGACCCCGTTGACTTCTGTGGGAGAGTGTTGTAGGCATGAGTGAGCTGTGACCATCACCTATTGTGACTGGTGGATCCGGTGTTATCAATACATAGATGTCCCCTTTCATTGCATCCTGTCTGTGATGATAATGACTGCTGAGCAATTTTCTCTACAGAACAGGAAGTTCCGGACTATTATTAGGCTTAGTGGTCAGTGAGAGAACTGCAGGATTTCAAGATTTATTTAAATATGGATTGTGACTTCAACAATTAAGAAAAAAAATCTCCAAAAAGTCTTAAAAAACATGTTTCATATAAAAAATTTGATTCGTACAAGAGGTCATTTTCGGATGACACGTTCCCTTTCATGCTTGTCTGTTTGCAATGAAATCTGTTCAGGTTTTGTTTAGCTTCACCCAGTCATTTTTGCGGTACAACAAGATATTCATTCCCCCTCTACTGATCACCCCGAGTATAAATTACACTGAGCACATGTGCGCGTTCCCCTGTTTTTTATCATTTTGGACAAGATGCATTTTACATTTATTAAAATAATGTGGATGTGAATAGTGGATGACCTGAGAAAACACTGCCATGGCTGTCTCCCCGCTGAGATAAGGAAAATTCATAGTAAATTCTGCTCCGAAGAAGACAGCAGTCCAGACAGCTCGGCCTCCACTCGTAGATTCTGAAGTGGCCTCTATAATGTAATGTGAAATGTGAAATGAATCAGTCTGTATGAAAGAGAAATCTTACACAGAGTCTGAAATTGCAGTAAGATTAAGATGTGAAGTGCATCTGTTTTCTATAATATAATGATCATCGCATACAATTATAGCGCAATTCTACAGTATACGTGTTTTTATCAAGTTACCATTTTCCTGACACAAAGCTCCAAATTCCCTGCAGTCACCACCAGAGAGATTTCTATGGAGGGAATGTGTAGTTGTGTCGCAAAAAGTAGGTTATAATCACAATAAAACTGTTTGAAAATTATTATAGCCCTTTCACAGTTGGCGCTTCCCTGTATGGTAATTCTCCCCGTGACCCCGGAGTGCAGCATAAAATCACGTGACAAGTTCTCCGTGGATCAGTTTCAGTGTGAATCCACATCAGATGGGAAAATCCTGCAATCTGAGCGACTTCCAACGAGGATGGTCATCGGTGCTAGACTAGCCGGGCCGGAGTGTCACTGCCAACCGCGTGGGCATTTCTCATAAAACAGCGTGGAGAGTATGGTGCGATCGAGGAAAACATCGAGTGAAAGAGGATCCTGTTGACATAACAACTCAACATCAAAAGGAGTCAGAGGAGGATGTCAAGAGTCATTGGGACCAACAGGAGGTGCTCAGTCAGCTGAATACAACATTGGCACTCCAAGTAATGTGTTTGAATGCACAACTCATCATTCGTAACTCCGGTCTCATCAAAATCAATGCCTGCAGTTAGAAGCGCTGGCATCTACACAGAGGTTGGCGTGGAGACTTCCGCTGCTTCAGCTCTGACCTCTGTGTATTTGCGGTGCTGACAGCATGCGTCCGTTCAGCTGATCGGTCGGGGTCCCGAGCAACGGTCCCTAGCCGATCAACTATATTGATGACCTATTCTGAGGATAGGTCATCAGTAATATTCTGACTGGAAAACCCCTTTAACTGGTTTATTTATTTAACAAGAAAAACTACCCCAAGAGCTAATCTCAGTACATAAATGCAGCACCATAGTCAAGCTCAATACATAAAAACAGTGCCAGATCTAAGGTCATAACTAAATACAGCGCTAGAACCAAGCTCAGTGCATAAATACAGCACCAGAATCAAGTTCAGTACATAAATACAGCACCAGAGTCAAGTTCAGTACATAAATACAGCACCAGAGTCAAGCTTGTTAAAGTAATCACTTAATTTAGGTGATACTCAAGGGGTATTGTAGACTTATCAATCATGCAAGCCTAATTCTTTCGATGCATCGGAGAAGAGTACACATAAGAAACGCTCAAGTGAGGTTTCCAAGCTCTTCTCTTTGGTTGTTACAATACAAGAGGTTTTATACTATGGCTTCCCCGACAGGGTGTACAAAGAAATCATGGGGCTCCATAGCAAAACTCAGAATGTGCTCCCCTCTGACACTGGGAAAAATATAGCCCCCCATCAACCTAGTATCCCCCCAACAGCTCCCATTATTCTCCAATGTTCGCCAAGCAAGACCCACCTTCCTCCAATGTCCCCAAACAACCCCCATCACCCTCCAAAGTCCTGCAAACAGCCCCCATCATCCTCCGTTGTCCCGAAAACATGCCCAATCATCCTCCAATATCCCCCAAATAGCCCCCATCATCCTCCATTGTTCCCCAAAAGCCGACATCATCCTCCAGTGTCCCCCAAACAGCCCCCATCATCTTCCATTGTCCCTCAAATAGCCCCCATCATCTTCCAATGTGCACTCTCTCTCACAGGCTCACAGCATGACTTCACTCCTCCCACTTGGGGGGGGGGAGCAAGGGACATGGCAGTATTGCGAGGAAGATTATGTCAGCACTAGTACCGCTGGACTTTTGGGAGTGGGGGCAAGCTAGGCAGCTGTAAACATGTGTGGGGGCCCGACCCAGAGGGCGTTTCCCTGCCCTCCAGCCCAGTCCAAACTTGGGTGGGGTAATGGTGTGAGGAATGTTTTCTTGATACACCTTTGGGTACTGATACCTGTCGATGGACGTCATGACGAATCTATATGGTTCTGAAGGCGCAGACAAAACAGAATCATAGAATGATCGAGTTGGAAGAGACCTCCAGGCCAAGGAAGTTCAATGTTTTACTATATGGGAGTCACTAATAGAGGGGTATATTCAGTGTAAACGTTATTTGACTATTAGTAGGTGAATTGGGACTGTATTAGTAGCACAGAGGTTCCAGGAATAGTTAACAAAGTGTCCTGGAGCTGACATATATGCTATCAGTGACAAACCTTTCATGAAGCGTAAAAATAAAACAAAAACAGTTTAAGATCCGTTTAAGGTGACTCCTGACCGGTCTGTTAGTACAGATGGATCCAGTTTAGCGGTATTGCGTTAAAAGTACAGTACCCATGTATTGTGTAACAAGTTTCTCAAAAGTCCTTACCCAGTCAACAGTAATGCAGTATCCAGCAACTCTGTATCATAGCAATATTGTCAGGCAGAATGAGAAGGAAAATGAGGAGGCAGACGTCTCTCCTGTGCTCAAATTTAGTTTGGCCTTTATCTAAAAGAAACGTCTGTCCCGTTGAGGAGCTCATGCTGTAGGGCTAATCCTGCGCACCACAGTTTCTCTTTCACCAAGGAGTATCCCATGCTCCTCACTCCACGGCATAGCTGCACAGACGTAAAGAAGCATCCCCAGCTCCTCACACCGCAGCATAGCTACACCGAGTATCTACTTCCTGTCTCTTTTTCATGCTCAGAGAGCTGCTCCTCCTTTCATCCCCTCTTTAAAGTCACAGTAGTTTACAAATCACAGGAGATCCTCAAATGAACAATAAAACAGTCAGAAACAACCATACCCCCTACATCAAAGTGTTAGATGTGTATGTGGGTTCTTGGCTAACAAAGACAGAATGTGTCTTCTTCCTACTTTTCCATCATAGAAGATAGAGTATTGTTACTGAGCCTTGTGTGGCACAGAGTGTTAAGGCAGCAGCAATGCAGTCCTTCGCTCACCGCCTGAAGTTTATGAGTTCAATCCCTGCATGGTTCAGGTAGCTGGCTCAAGGTCGACTCAGCCTTCCATTCTTTCAAGGTCGGTAAAATGAGTACCCAGCTTGGTGGGGGGTAATAAATACCTGAAAGCGCTGCAGAATAAGTTGTTGCTATACAAATAACAAGATTTATTTTTATTTTTAGTTTATCTCCATGGGCCCCTCAAGCTCAAAGGGTCCTGCCATCTGTCTAGTTTAAAGATCCCATATTTAGAAAACAAAAGTGAGGAATGGTCTTTGTAGTGGTCTGCCTGTTGCTCTCGAAATCTAATTTATTGTTTTCTAAAGTTGAACCTACAATAAACATGAAGCGGACCTCATTATGGGAGATGAAAGAAAGGCTGATTTATGTGCCAGAGGAGTAAATGTTATTAGCCCCCAATATTTTTGATTTGTAGCTAGTAGAGGTAACAGTGGGGAGCTGGAATTGGATTCTGCTGACCAACCATGATCAACTATGGAGGAGAGGTTTACTATTTATAGCATCTGGAAATATTTATGGTATGCAACTCTGGTAGAATTCACTCACAGTCTTATTTCATAAGCAGGCCAGACTTCTTGTCAGCAGTCCTATCAAAGTAAGGAGTCTTCTAGTTCCCGATAATAAGATTGATATAGCTAACGAGGTCATAATCCGAGACAGAGCAAGACTTATAGTGCCTAGGGCTGTAAGTAAATGGAGGAAAACATTGTCCATGAAATCTGACTTTCCTTTGCTTGTAAATACTCCAACATTAAACTACACATAAATGTTATGATTTGTGGAAACACCATCAAAGCATGATGTGCCTATCTCGAAGAGACATGGGATAAGAGAAAAGTTGATGCAAAGGTCAAACATCCACCAACATTTTACTACTATAACTGGTCAAGCACCTAAGACAGTCGCTAAAGGAAAGATTCTTAAGCCATAGGTTATCACTTCCTTCCACTTCATGCCAACAAACCAAACACCATCTGCATAATTTTTGGTAGGCTCCGCTATATTGACGACATTTACCCTATCAGTAGGTTGTTTCTCTGTACAGTCTCTCACTATTAGCACAGACTGGTCAATGTGAGAGCATAGGGACACTCTCTATTGCCAATGGACATAATAAGATGAATTTGATTTACAGGAGGAACAACAAAAGAAAAAAATACACTAGAATAATTATTTCAAAGGCAATAAAAGTGTTTGCTGAAACAGACAAGTCAGGAGTGCACAGAGTTGGGTCCCTACTGATTACTCATTGATTGCTTATGTTAAGGATATTCCCAGAAATTCCTTTTAACTCTTACAATATCATTCTATTGTATAGTAACGTCTCCTCCAGTTTCTCTATTGCTTAAGTACTTAATCAGTTGCAAATGTTAATGCATTCTTTCCCTTTCTCTTACATGGCTTGAATGAGCTTGCAGGTAATACCATAACTAAAATCGTAAGTGCGTTTGACATTATTTCATTGTCCAGATAAGGCCCTGTGTTATTTCAACAAAGGATGTGGTGCAATACACGTTTTTTAAACTGCATAAAAATTATGATTGCACAAATACCAAGGCTATGCCTACTTTAATACTGCCTCGTATGTACAAGAATATAACTAATATAATACTGCCTCTTATATATAAGAATATAACTACTATAATACTGCCCCCCTATGTACAAGAATATAACTACTATAATACTGACCTCTATGTACAAGAATATAACTACTATAATACTGCCTCGTATGTACAAGAATATAACTGCTATAATACTGCTTCCTATGTACAAGAATATAACTACTATAATACTGCCTCCTATGTACAAGAATATAACTACTATATTACTGCCCCCTATGTACAAGAATATAACTAATATAATACTGCCTCCATTGTACATTAATATAACTACTATAATACTGCCTCTTATGTACAAGAATATAACTACTATATTACTGCCCCCCTATGTACAAGAATATAACTACTATAATACTGACCTCTATGTACCAGAATATAACTACTATAATACTGCCTCGTATGTACCAGAATATAACTACTATAATACTGCCTCCTATGTACCAGAATATAACTACTATAATACTGCCCGCTATGTACAAGAATATAACTACTATAATACTGCTCCTATATACAAGAATATAACTACTATAATACTGCCCCCTATGTACAAGAATATAACTACTGTAATACTGCCTCCTAAGTACAAGAATATAACTACTATAATACTGCCCCCTATGTACAAGAATATAACTACTATAATACTGCCCGCTATGTACAAGAATATAAGTACTATAATACTGCTCCTATGTACAAGAATATACCTACTATAATACTGCCTCCTATGTACAAGAATATAACTACTATAATACTGCCCCCTATGTACAAGAATATAACTACTATAATACTGCCCCCTATGTACAAGAATATAACTACTATAATACTGCTCCTATGTACAAGAATATAACTACTATAATACTGTCCTTTATGTACAAGAATATAACTACTATAATACTGCCTCCTATGTACAAGAATAGAACTACTATAATACTGCTTCACATGTACAAGAATATAACTACTATAATACTGCCCCCTATGTACAAGAATATAACTACTATAATACTGCTTTTATGTACAAGAATATAACTACAATAATACTGCCCCCTATGTACAAGAATATAACTACAATAATACTGCCCCCTATGTACAAGAATATAACTACTATAATACTGCCCCCTATGTACAAGAATATAACTACTATAATACTGCCCCCTATGTACAAGAATATAACTACAATAATACTGCCCCCTATGTACAAGAATATAACTACAATAATACTGCCCCCTATGTACAAGAATATAACTACAATAATACTGCCCCTATGTACAAGAATATAAGTACTATAACACTGTTTCATTTCAAGTTGAAAATCTGACAATTTAATTCTACAATGTCTATAAATGATTGAATTTACAAATTTCTTTCCTCCATTGATTCCCCATAATGTTAATTGCTCCAATTTGCAGCAAGTTTGGAGTCTAATCTGTACCCTAGTCTTTCATATTAATCACCATAACGAAGTATGGATTTTTATCATCAGTAGCTTCATAGGTCTCAACGTCTCATGCTCTCCATTTTTTGCTGCATGGAAGGATCTGAAAGAACTAGATTCAAATACAATAAGATATGGCTTCTAGCTCCAACACTTGGCCACAACGAAAACCAAGCCGAGAACTGAAGAACAAAGTTGGTAGTAGAAGTAGAACCAATGTAAAACCTAAGATTAGAGTCTTAAAGTCAAGCATAGAACCAGTCAGCAAACATCATTAATAGTTTGTGAAGTAGAGCTTGGGTTGAGTAGCCCTCTACTACACGAAGTAAGGACTTTCCTTGAATGTTGGAATGGGGTGGGATCCTGTGTCTTGCAATGGCGGATTAATGATCGAAATTTAGCAATATCTCATTCTCTAAAAACGGGTAGGACAGAAGAACGTGCACTTCCACTCTATCTAGAGAGACAGCATGTCTAAGCCTAATACACCGTGATGACATCTTCTGGCATTGCGGAACATTGGAAATTGAAGAGTATCGTACATCAGAGGCTTCTAGAACCCTCTCGGCAGATTAACATCCTGACCCTCTCAATCCCACATCATAACTTATCCTGGCTACAGCATAAATTCCCAGCTCCATAATGTCGGCTGGCCAGAGAAACACCTTCATGTATGGTCTTGGGGGAATCCGTTACCTCCTGGTGCACCGACAACACATTCCTCCTTTGGTAGAAATCACAGTCTGAGCAGTTGAGTCAGGATCTGATGAGCTTAAGATGAGCTGTCTAACTAAACAAGTACTGATAGTAAGGTGTCTTCTGGAGTGCCGAAAACAAAAGAGAACCTGTAGGATTCAACTTCCCCTTTTCAAAGTTTACATTATACTCCCTTAAGATAAAGACATTTAAATGCGATGTCACCTCCAGGGGTCTATTCATCAGAACATCTCATCCTGACCCTCAGAGGAACATAGGAAAAAGTATCTCACAGCTTTAAGAATAACAAACTGCAAAGTATAATTCCAGAAGAATGAGTGGAAGATGAGGGGCGCAAACGAGGGGTCTAACATTGAGGTGCAATAGGCTTCCTGAAAGAGTTAAAGGGTTGCCATGGCAACAGATGAAATGTGCTAAAATTTAGTGCCAATTTGGTAGCATGTGCCAACGTGTGTGCCACATTTTCATCAAGGTGAGCTGTTCATGCTGGATTGGCTTCTCCTTTAGCCGAGAGGGGTGAATTATTGCTGTGACACAGGAACAGAGGTAGTGCAGCCAGGAATAATGTGTGAGAGCAGGAGAGACATGCTGGGAGAGTAGCTCAAGGGACTTCCATAGCAAAGAGATAGCAGTGCTGAATGTGTTGAGTGATGTAGTGGACACTGCTGACTACACTAGAAGCCCACAGACCATTAGGACAGGCTGTGTGATGGCTGAAACAACATTACTGCATGAGGGAAAAGGGGGCACAGAGGAACTGTGTGTGCCTGGTGTAGAGATTGCAACCAGGAGTACCTCTTTTTCACAGCGCAAGTTGGAGTTATCCTGCTGGTCTTCAGGTCTGTAATCGCCAACAGCCGATGAGAGTTCTGCCATCCACGATATTGTTCCATGGACATCTAGTGTTGTAAGTGAGGTTGGTCCTTGGTAAAAATTGTAAGTTTGCACACCCACAGAGAGAATGATTGGGCTTGCTAATCAAAACATATCCTCCAGTCTTTTCCAAGCAAACTCACTGTCTTGAGCACAGCAAACCTTTGGACAATCAACCTTGTCATCTTCAGAGTGAGTGCGGCCATCAACCATTACTGGATCATTATTTGTGGTTACAATATTGCTAATTGTTGTTCACAGTGTGTTAACAAATTTGTGTTCATTAACTGCTAATTGCAGGACAAACATTAGGTGTTGTTGGTGCTAGTTAGTTACCACCAGGACTTTGCAATGGAGACATTAATGCAAGTAACTGGTTCAGTTGGTTATTTGTACGTAATCAACTTGCTTTGTTGTTAATAGTTGTAATAAGCATTCCAATAATCTGGTGTCCACCTCGTATTCTGATGCCCGTGTTGCCCACTATCTCTCACATCAAAGGTTCACAGAGATCATAGAATAAAGGGATGGGGCCAACCTGTTCTTCTCAGTGCACCCCACAACTATAGAATGTATGGCCATGCCAATACTCTTAGGGAATATTTAATGAAATTCAGTACTGTGAGCGGGGTCACTAATGGGCACTATTACTGTGAGGGGGCACAATCACCATGGATAATGTAAAAAGGGTCATGGATTAAACATTTTTGTCATGGCGCTACAGTATATATGCATCATAGGATTTGCCCTTCTTCCCGTTGTTCAAGAGTTAGGAAGTAAATGTAAACAAAAATGCTTCCATTCATTTAAGACCCATTTACACACAAAGATAATTGTTCAAAAGATGAGCGATTGTTTTGCATAAACTGCTAATGGACACTAATGTCCATTAGCAGCTTATCACCTTCATTTGCATGTAAATGAGCCTCCAGAGTGGTATGCAGTGAACAGCAGGTGGTCTGTTCTCTGCATTCAACTCCTTTGTTCTACTGCATGCTTTCTGCTGAATATGATGTAATAAGCACTCCCGTGGAGAATACAGCACCATGGACAGCAAACACAGCATGTGGTCTGTGTTATCCTCTCTCCAGCTGAACAATGGATTTTATACCCACATAAAAATCATCGTTCAGCCAATGAGTGAAAGATGGGAGCAATTACACATGATTATTGCTCAATCAATAGCTTTTGAGCGAATTCGGAGCGATAATCGTTGCATGTAAATGGGCCTTAACAGCAAGCAAAAATCTTATAAAATGACAACACAAAATATGAGGGTCACTTTGAAACGAATGCCTCCTATCTTATTATATTGGCACACGATGTCAGAAGCCGATGTTTGCAGTATGGCAATAGAGTCTGAACCTTTACGCCAATATCCGATACATTTTTCATGTCGCTATTGCCACTGTTGAAATTTGCCACCATCTCACTGTGCTAATATTAATGTTGTGTCCGCAAATGTTCAGCAAGTGTGAATGTGTATGAATGGAGGAATTCAGTTGTAGATCTTTGCTTTAGGGTACTTTCACACACGTTCGGTTTTAGCGCAGTATAAGTGCGCAAAATAATCACAGCTATACTGCACTAAAAATCACGTGAATGGGCATTCACTGGAGCAGAGTGTTGCTTAAAAAAGCACAGCTGCTCCTGGAGGAAAGAGAGATGAAGCCCCGCAGGGCTTTGGGATTTCCCCATAGCAGGGAGAGAGAGAGATGGGCTATGGGGGATTAACCCATAGCCCCACTCTCTCTCTCCCTGCGAGCTTTTACCCACTAACATTTTTTTAATGCTGTGATATCGCTGCATTTTTTCAATGGGACCTTCTAATGTTAAAAAAATAGAACCTTTTAATGTTAAAATCGCATCGCAAAAAAAGTTAGTGCTTTTGCGATTTTTAGGCAATGCGATTTTAACATTAGAAAGTACCATTGAAAAAAACGCAGCGATATTGGAGCGTTAAAAAAAAAGTTAGTTAGTAAAAACCCTGCTATGGTGAAATCTAAAAGCCCTGAGTGATATTCCCATGGTGCAGAGAGAGAGGGGGTGGGGCTACAGGGGATCCCTGAGGGATATCCCCATAGTACAGAGAGAGGGGGCGGGGCTAGAGGGTGGATCCCTATAGCCCCGCCCCCACTCTCAGGGATGCCCTCTAACCCCATCTCCCTCTCTCTCCACGCTATGGGAATCCCTTGGGGAACCCTATGCTGGGGAGAGAGGTGGAGGGAGTCCTCTACTGCTCCCCGTTGCTGGTGAATTGTCCAGCAGCGGGGTTGGAGGAATTCCCTGCTGCTTACAGTGGGACATTTAAAATTTGCTGCCCAGAAGGAAACCCTCGGGGAGAGGAACTGAACCCTCTGGGCTTTCCCTCATCCCCACGGCAACTAGCAGAAGTTTACAGCGGGACATTTAAAATATGCTTCTAGGTTTAGTGGTGCCTAATGACTTCTAATCTTCTTTTTGGAGCGTCAGACACAGCTAAACTCCTGTTCCCATAGGAGTCTATGGAGAGTCTTGCGCATCATGCAGAGGTAGGTCTTATCTTTTCACGCAGCAGGGACCTTAGATGCGGCATTGGAGCCACGCATGTCCTATCTTTTTAAGGTGCGAGTTTTTTGCGCATCTAAAATTCCTTCATCTGAACGTTTCTATAGGAAACCATTGGTTCTAATAGACGCAATGTTTTTACTCGCCTATTATGCGTGAAAACGACGACCGTGTGAATGAGGCCTAACCCGCACTTTCATGCCATTGACAAGTTGACATTTTGTCAGACTGCCCCTCTGCTGCCATCTGTCACACAACCGCAAAATTTACCGCATATTGGCTGGAAAGTTCAAACTCTATTGCCATACCGCCGACATCCGCTTCTGACATTAGTGCCAACAGAATAAGATGGGAGGGTATTAGTTTCAGAGCAACTCTCTCTCATGTAGCAGAGTCTGCAGAACCTTCTGAGAAGTCTTGTAGAATCCTCTAAAGCTGCAGCCTCCTGGAGAAACTAATGATTGACCTCCAAGCATTAGTTATCCAGAATGTTCTAGACTCACATCTGTTGCTCTATAATCAATGCAATGTCAGGTCCGGGTCATGGATGGCTGAGGTTGAGGTAAGACCTACGTTTATCATGATGACCCTGTAGCCACAAATACCGTCATCCTAAGGAGGAAGAAATCCTGTCCGAGTGCTCCCTAACAATAAAAGTTAATATTTACTTTAAGGAGCCACAAGAGGCCGATAATAACTAACAGTAATTGCACGCTTGTAATTTGGATCTGCCAAGGAGGTGCAAGACGTCCTCCTCTACCAGAGCAAATCCAAGTTTCTACTAATGGCTCACTTACATGAGCATGTTTAGCCTGTGTATAAGGGCGACTTCGCACGGACATATTTGGGCAAATACGCAAAGATCAATCAGTTTATACACATTTTTCATTTTTGAGCGCGCAATTTTCGCACGCGCACAAAAACACGACCTGCTTTATTTTTGGTGTGCATTTGCGCACCAAGTGTCCCCATAAGAGTCTATGGGAGGTGCACAAATTCCCAGGCAATACTCAATGCATGAAACACTGCGCAATTCTGTGAAAAAAGAACACAACTTGTCGATGAAAGGGGTCAGCAGAGGATGTCAGGAATTGTTCTGAGAAACAGGTGCTGTACAGTCAAGCAAATTGCAGCTACAAGAATGGTGCTCCAATGAATGTGTCCAACGGGTTATAACAGCAGGCGACTAGTTCCAGTGACATTACTGTCCGAGGCCGTGTTTACACAGGTGATTTTATTGCGTGCATCAAGACATAAGACTCGCAGGAAGGCTGAGCCCATTATTTGCATGGGGTCCATTTACAAGGGTGATTTTTGTCTCCTATTGACGCTGCGAGGTAGAAAAATTGTAGCACATTCTATTTTTTTTGGCAATATTGCCCATTCTATCCTATGGAAGTAAAATAAATCTCAATTGACTGCGACTTTTTCATGCAAGTTCAATGTGATTTCCTACGGAAATACCGTGATTTTCATGTGCATGAAAAACACCATCACACATGCGTTTTTCCAGAAAATCACACTCTCGCAGAAAAATCGCGGGCGAGATTGCGCATGCGAAATCTATGCACGCCATACGCAGAGGATGGAACCCATTGTTTTCAACAGGTTCGTTCTCACTGTTCTATTTTGCTCATGACGAAAAAAAATGCCACATGCTCTATTTTTGTGCACATTTGCGCACCAAAGGTCCCCATAGGAGTCTATGGGGATGTGCAAATGCACACATGTGATTCCCTCACCCATGTTGCACCGTGCTGATGGGAGGTCAGAATTTGGCACAAGCAGCATGAATCAATGACCCCTTCCTGTCAGCTGGTCAGAGCATGTCAGTACTTCCATCTAATTTGTGTCCTCTACAGGAAGCTTCCTGTCCGCAGGGGCCGATATTCCTGCAGAATGATTTCATCACCTAGTCGTAGATTACACCACGGCGAACTGCTGCGGTTCTGAAGCCAAGAAGGTTCAATACATTGCTAGATCGAGTTTCTAAGGACTTCTTCACGTGCGCATATTTGAGTGCGCAAAATTTATGTGTGCAATACGCAAAGAATAGTACCCATTGATTTCAATGGGTTCGCCCCCACAAAAAACACAGCATGCTCTACTTTTGTACACTTTTATGCACAATGGGTCCCCATAGAACTCTATGTGGGGTGTGCAGTACGTTGCGCAATTCTACTGGAAAACGAACACATCTGGAACTCATAAGACTAAGTCATTTAATAATTTTGTCTGCTGCATGCAAATAAACAGGCGCAAAAAGTGCATCAGAATACTCCGATGCACGTGCAAAAAAGCTTCATTCATAGTGCAAATACGTTGCACTGAAGCTTGCACACTGAAGTCAATGGAAGCCGTCCTTCCTGTTGGCCTGCCGTAATCATCATTACGGAAAGGCCGCGGGATCCACGTCATCGCCTAGCGTCCGCGAGGTCACATCTGTACTGCGCATGTTCACCGTCTGGCACATCCACAGTACAGACTGAATAGAATCCGGACAGGTACGCAGGGCTCACTGGTTGGGACTCCGCTGCGTTATGGCGTGCATTTTTGTGCATACGCTCGTGTAGAGCCGCGCTAATGCTTATAAAATGTTAACCAATATATATATATTTTTTTTAAGTTATGACCGCTGGAATGTAAAGAGAATAAGTTAAAAAAAAAAAAAAAAAGTTCTTGTCCTCAAGAGGTTAAACAAACACAGATCTCTGACTATTATAAAGAAACGGGTGGTCACTAAGGGGTTAATGCGACTCTCCGCTACAGAAGGCCGAGGTTGTAGTCTTTTTGTTTCCCGGCAGTTGGTTGCTATTTACACACGGAGTCGGGATGGTACATGTCTGTGACTTGGATCAGACTGGAACAAGCTATTCCCAGACAGCGGGCCACAAGCAGAACAGCCGGATAATCTCCGGACAGGAACAGCGCAGACGCGGCGTGGAGCGCTGCCATTCAGTAGAGTTTACAGAAAATACGTCTTGTTTCATTCCAGCTGCTAAATATGGATCCTACGGAAAGCTGAGCCCAGATCCAACGTCTTCCATCTCCGCATGGAGCTGCAGCGGATTGGCCGGCAGTAAATGCCAACTGGAGCGGAGAAGTTAATGCAGCCTTTTAACTCGATCCAAGCCGAGAAGTCATCGTTCTGGAGAAATGTGGCAACGTCTGGCGGATTATACGGGGATCTGGCGCAGTAATTACACAGGCACGCGGTGCTTAGTGATAAAGCGTGCCCGTAAAGGGGAAGGAGACAAAGTTACTCCGCTCCTCGTTCAGGGAAAGCTGGGGGCCGCTAATATTTGCATGAGGGAATATCCAATGCAAGTTTTGTGCGGTGCATGTTTAGCCATGTGATGCAGTTTTTCCCCAAATCGCATTGTATTCGCACATCACATTTTTATAAGCTCAGTATTGGTCCGTGTTTCTCAGACCGCTATCGCACCTGCCCGTGCAAAGACAGCCTGAGGGCTTATTCAGACCAGAGTGTTTTTTGCCCCCCCCCCCCCCAAAAAAAAATAGGAACTTCTCTCTATCTTTCTCAGGGCTCATTCACACAAGGGAATTTGCGCAGCTAATTTACATGCATGCGCAAAAAAAACCCGCGACTATTAGAACAAAAAAAATTGCACCTAAAAACCTAGGACATCAGCGACTGAAATTCCCCGCTGTGTGAAAAAATAGGTCTCGACTTATCTTCAGTGTGCAGAAGCCTCCATAGATTTTGCTGGCAGGCCAGACAGCAAAGGGTGATTTATTCTCAGTTGCTGGGCAATTCTTTCTTTTCCCCTGCAGGGGAACCCCTCTCTCCCCGCTATGGGGGAATTCCTTCTTCTCCTCTGCAGGGGTCCCTGCATCTGCGCTACGGGGAATTCCTTCTTCTCTCCTGCAGGTCAACCCTGGCATCTGCGCTGCTGGGGATATCCCTCCAGTCCCGCTGAAATAAAGGGAGGCCCTGCTGAGAATGGGGTTCCCCGGGGCTTTCCTTCATCTCTCTCTCTCTCCTCCCGATGCTGCAGCACCGTCTATTCATGCGATTCTCTGCAGTGCTAGCTGCAATTTTTTTTGCGCAGCTAGCTTCTGCGTGATTTTGTAGCCCGTGTGAAGGAGGCCTAAAAAATCAGACCGAAATCGGATGGAAATAAAGCATATATTATAAATGGTTATATCCAAAAATGTATTTTTTTTAATCAGATGAGCGGTCCTAGGGAAAAGAAAAATGCCAGCATGTCCTATATGCCCTACAAGTGGATGGCACGTGACGGTGATCTGTGTTGTATCTCATGTAACCATGTGACAAGTGTATAGAACAGGGAGGGGGGCAGAACCAGCAGACTTGTTTCTGGTTGCAAAATCTATGAAAATCACAGAAAAATCGCAGAAAGTTATAAAAGGCAAATGGAAAATGACACTTAATAAATCAGTCGGATGACCATGTGATTATACCCTAGCTAAACAAAGTATCCTTCAGGACTCAGGGAAAGCTGGGTGACAACAAATATGGCTAAATGCTATGGCACTCACTTTTTTCAGTACTTTTAGGGCTTGTTATGAAATAATATTGAAGCAGAAACATTACTAAACTAATTTGCCATTCATGACTTTAGTAAAGCTGGGTGACCAGAAATATTGGACGCTATTGGGTCTTTGTTGAGATTGTCAGCAATCCCATTAGGACTCGTTATTTAGTAGTATTGCAGCAGGAGGGTGTATTAAACAGATTTGCCTTTAGGACCTTAGGAAAGCTGGGTAACAACAAATGACTACCACAGTGGCCTTATTTAGCCTACTTTCAGTCCCTTTTGGACTAGTTATTCAGTAATTTTGGAGTAGGAGGGTGTTTTACCGCCTTAGGGCTCATGTCCACGGGCAAAATAAGAATTAAAATCCGCAGCGGATTTTAACTCTTCTCCTGCCCGCGGATCCGCACCCCATAGGGATGCATTGACCACCCGCGGGGTAGATAAATACCCGCGGATCGTCAATAAAAGGGATTTAAAAAAAAATGGAGCATGGAAAAATCTGGACCATGCTCCATTTTCGTGCGGGTCTCCCGCGGGGACGGCTCCCGCGGGCTTCTATTGAAGCCTATGGAAGCCGTTCGGATCCGCGGGAGACAAAAATCGGATTTTACTCACCCGCTCCGTTTCTTCTATTCGCGGCGGCGCCATCTTCTCTCCGTCGCGGCCGGATCTTTTTTCTTCGGGCCGGCGCATGCGCGGGGCACGTCACCGACGTCATCCTGCGCATCCGCCGAGCCGAAGAAAGAAGATCCGGCCGCGACGCAGAGAAGATGACGCCGCGGCGAAGAGAAGAAACGGAGCGGGTGGGAGGTGAGTTTATTCTCATTTATTCTTCTTTTCAGCGCTCATGTCCGCGGGGCAGGAGGGATCCGCTGCAGATTCTACATGGAGAATCCGGAGCGGGCCTGATTTTCCCCGTGGACATCAGGCCTTAGGGTGCCTACCCACTTGCGATTTTTTTCCTGTGATGTTTTGCGTTTTTTCTCAAGAGCAATTAGTATAGAATGTGTTCTTGTCCATCTGTTTTTTTTTTTCCGTTTCGTGGGGTTTTTTCACAGGAACTGTCAGTTGCATATGGCTCCTTATTTTTCTCTTAATGCACCCATGATTGTCAATGGAGAGCTGCAAAAAACGCAGCGAAAAACGCGCAAAAAACGCGCAAAAACGCCGCGTTTTTCACGCGCAAAAATCGGCAACGCAAGTGGGTAGGCGCCCTTACTAGACAGATTTATGCTTCAGGACTCTGGGAAAGCTGGATGACAACAAACATGACGATACAGGGAAATTCATTCAGCTCTTTTTCAGTCCCGATAGAACTGGTTTATGAAATAATATTGGAGCAGAAGGGTGTTTTACTGCATTACTGAACAGATTTGTCATTCAGGACTCTAAGAAAGCTGAGTGACAAGACATATGTCTGCTGATGGGTCCTCGTTCATGCTTTTTTAATTCCTGCTGCGTGACACCAAATATGGTTGCCATTGAAGCCTCGCTCAGATGTTTAGCAGCGCTGTCAGGAGCAGGCGGCTGTATTTCTGCACTACTAAACAGATTTGCCATTTAGGACCTTAGGAAAGCTGAATGACAACAAATATGGCTGCCGCTATTGTCCTCATTTCCTTTGCTTGCAGTCCCACTAGGACTACTTTAGCAGTAGTAAATGTGCAGAGGGGTGTATGACTCCATTACTAAACAAACTTGCTGTTTAGAACTCTAGGAAAGCTGGGTGACTAGGGTCTGTTGGATCTGCAATGGTAATGTGACAACTGGGCATGACTTCATTTTGTCACTGAGGTAATGTAGATCAGCAAGTAGTCAGGCAGATTATGAAGATGTCTCTGTTGCCCATAGCAACCAATCACAGCACAGCTTTCATTTTACCTCAGCAGTATAAGAAATAGTAACCAATCACAGTGCAGCTTTCATTTTACCTCAGCAGTATAAGAAATAGTAACCAATCACAGCGTAGCTTTCATTTACCTCAGCAGTATAAGAAATGAAAGCTGCGAAAAAATTTTTTTTAACTGTTTAAAGTCCGCGTGTGAGAAAAAAAAAAGTTAAAATTTCCGGCGGAATTACCGTGAAACAGATGTGGTGATAGAAAGCGCAGTCCTACTTCAAAGGATCCACGTGTCTACACAGTATATCTTCTCCCGCTAGGGCGACTCGTGTCCGTATGGCTTGTATTATCGGATGAAGACTCGCTCGGGCAGAATGTTGGATTGATTTTTTAATTAGTTTTTTTCTGACTCTACAACAATGTTTTTCTGTAATCCTTCACACGTAGCGGAAATGTTGTGGATTCGCACCAAAATCCTCAGTATTTCCGCATCAAAAACCAGATTTCAATGCAGATTTCTAACAGCAGCAAGTACAGATCTGCAAGAAGGTGCCGCTCACTGCCCGCACCCTTCACTAATGGTCGCGCTTCCGCATCACCCTGCCGAAATCACATGATTTAAGCCTTTTCTTAACCCCTTAGTGACCAGCCTATTTTGTGCCTTAAGGACCAAACTATTTCCATTGTCGCATTGCAACAGCCATAAGGGCTTGTGTTTTGGGGGGGAACAAGTTGTATATTTTAATGGTCCCACTCTGGGGTACAAATAATGTGTTTGACATCTTTTTGGGGGAGATGGAACATCCCGCCGGCTCCTTGTTCGGCACGATTACGGCGTACCAAGTTTATATAGACTTTTTTTTACTACTTTTTCATAATAAAAAAAGTTTGTAAAAAAAACCAAACAATTGTCTGCATGGCCGTATTCTAGCGTAATGTTGTTTTTCCATCAGCGCAGCTCTGTGAGGTCTTGTTTTTTGGAGGAAGAGTTGTTTATATTGGTACCAGCTTGAGGTACATGGGACTTTTGGCTTGTTTTTTATTGCACTTTTTGGGAATGCGAGTGAAAGAAAAATAGCAATTCTGCTGGTACTTTTTAAACTTATTTTTACAACATTCACCAAGTGAGTGAGATAAATAAAATATTTTCATTGTATGGGTCGTTACAAACGCGATAATAACGATTATGTTTGCTTTTAACCCCTTAATGACATGGCCCTTTTTTTCCCCCCCCGTTTTCATTTTTTCCTCCCCCCTTTAAAAAAAATCATAACTCCTTCATTTATCCATCGACGTCGCTGTATGAGGCTTGTTTTTTGTGGGACGAGTTGTATTTTTTAATGGCGCTATTTAAAGTACCATATAATGTACTGAAAAAATTCTAATTGGAGTAAAATGAAAAAAAACTTATATTTTTTTTTTTTTACTATACATTTTTTTTTCAAAGACATTTAATTTTTTTCAATTATTTTCTGCGGTTATATTGTGCGCGCAATAACTTTTTTATTTTTCCATCGACGTAGTTGAGCGAGGGCTCATTTTTTGCCGGATGTCCTGTAATTTCCATTAGTACCAATTCGGAATACATACGACTTTTTGATTGCTTTTCATTGCGTTCTTTTCTGGGAGACAGGGTGACTGAAAAAGTGCATTTCTGGCGTTCCTTATTTTTTTTTTCGGACGATGTTCAACGTCCTATGTGCTACTTTGATAGATCGGACTTTTACCAAATATGTATTGTTTTTTTTATTATTTTGATTTTTTAATAAGTAGTAAACAGCTGACGCCCCACGACCTCTCTGCATACATACCCCGACGCTCCAGGACGTAAATGTACATCCTGGAGCGGGAAGGGGTTAAAGGCCGGTGTCACATGGGTGAAAAATTTGCACAAATCTCGCACGAATATGAAGTCCATTCTTTTGAATGGGGTCATACACATGAGCGATGTTTTCCCCCTTCGCATCGCGATATGATGCAGGAAACAAATTGCGGCATGTCCTATCCTTGTGTGTGTTCTCGCATCAAATCCCCCATTGTTTTCAGGTGTGATGCAAGGTTTCCCCATTCGAAACAATGGGAGAAATTCTGCGATCCTCCACCGTGGCTGACAGTTGTGGCAGAGGAGCGCTACTTCACAGAAGTGATACAGGCGGTTTTGTTACAAAAACGCCTTGCATCCGCAGTAAAATCGCATGTTGGCGAGCGCGATATTGGGCCGTGATTCACAACCCAATATTGCACTTACCAGTGTGAAGTTAGCCTAAAACTTTTTGGGGTATTTTATCCAATTAAAGAGTTTTTCTGGGAAAAAATGTGTTTACTTTTTAAAGTTTTTTTTCTTTAAATTAAGCTTTGTTAAACTGTAGGGTGCAGATGGGTGACAGGAGGAGCCCCCTTCTCTCATTTGCTTACATTCTGTAGTTGCTATTGATTGTGGCATGTAAGGGGCTAAGCTGCCACGCTCTGAGGTTTCTCCAGTACTGGCGGTTAGAGCAGGAGCCTGGCTATCAATAGTTAGCAAAAAAAAAATCTATGTGCAGGTTTAAAACCCATCAGTGAGGTCAGTAAAAAGGTGTATTGGCCGTCACTTGGGGGTTAAGTATCTGAAAGTCAGATATCAGCTGTGGGAGGCTCAAATCAGCTGTGTGGGTCTGCAGCTGAATTTGCGCGAAAATCTGCACTAGTGGTACGGATTTTGATGTGGAAATGTGGCAGATTTTGGTGCGGACACGCAGCATTTCCTATACATGTGAACACACCTAACGTTTTTTTCCACTATGACATTTAGGCTTCATTCACACAGGTGTGACGATTATTGGCCAGCCGTATCAAGGTCCCAGCATGGCCAAAAATTGCGTGAGCGAGAGGCAGCAGTGACCAAGTCATGGCTGCAACTACCGTTTTAACTACCTTTCAGATGGCTGAGGCTGTGGCGCATATACACCGCAGTCACGGGATACAGTCGGCTGGGGGGGGGGTGGGAGTTTAGCTCTCCTGCCCCCTCTTCACCCCTTGCCAGCTTACGACAAGAGGAGAGGGCAGGAGCTTAGCAGAGCTAGTCCCTCCCCCTCTCCACTCCAGCCTATGGGAGCTGCTGGCAAGGCAGAGGGAGTGGGACTTTATCACACTAGCTCCCGCCCCATTCCGCCCCTTCCCATTGCAGACAGCCGGCAAGGGGGAGGGGCTTCAGCATTCACGCTGCTTACCCTCCCCCCCCCCTTTTCCTGGCAGCTGTCATAGGCTTCAATAGGAGTCTATGGCAGTGGCCGCCGTATTCTGTCCGAAGATAGTTCCAGAACTAACTCTTCTGGCCGGCGTAAAAACGTCCGACCACAATGCTCTATCTTTGCCAGCCGGATATTTTTACGCCCATCTGAACTGATACATTGGAAACCAATACATCAGATGGGTAGCGTATATCGGCTGGCCGTGAAAACGCAGCAGATATACGCTCATGAGATAGATCCCTTAGGCTGTTTTCAGATGAGCGTATTTTAGCTTTGTATCTGCTCCGTGTTTTGTGGACCTTAATACGGAGCTGATATAAACCCATATATTTATTCACATGGCCGTATATTTCACGGCCTTCTTTAAAAACACAGCATGCCCTATTTTCCGCATTTCTGTCTCCATATTGCTATTATTTTTTACTTGCGACGGCTACAAAAAAGTAGCACAATTTGTCTGTGACTGTTTTAAGGCTGCGATTTGGCTCAAACATCCAAGTCACAGTCACATGAGACTTAGGGTTCCTTCACACGGGCGTCAGCGTTTTTATGTTCGTCTGCCGGCGCCGTAGAAACATGTATATATACGCCGAGCCCGCAATGCTGTTGGGCGGTGGGAAACAGTTTAGCTCTGCTAAGCTGTCTCCCCCTTCCCTCCCCCTCGCCAGCGCTCAGCAACGGGGGGACGCAGGATGGGGCGGGAGCTAGTGTGATAACTCTCCACCCCTTGTTGGCAGCCAGCAATGGGAGGGGGCGGGATGGGGTGGGAGTTTAGCAACTAGCCTCAACCCATCTTACCCCCTCCCATTACAAATAGCTGGCAAGGGCAGAGAGGAGGAGAGAAGAGGGATTAGGTTTAGAAGTCACGCTGCTAAACTCCCTCCCACCTCCCTTCTCCGGCAGCTGTCATTGGCTCCCATAGTATTCTATGGCAGAGGCTGTATTCCGGCCGGGAAAAATAGTTCCAGGACTAGCTTTCCTGCCCAGCATAATAGCGCCTGGCGCTATATTGACCGGCCAGGCACTTTTACGGCGCGAGAATACGCCTCTGTGATCTGATGCATTGGAATCCAACGCATCAGATGGTAGCGTATATCGGCCGACCGTGAAAGCAATGGCCAATATACGCTCATGTGAATAAAGCCTTACATTGATGTCTATGGTGGTAATAGTCGCTTGCAACCTGCAACCAAAGTTCAATCAAATTGAGTTTTCTGCGGCTATCATGCCACAGTTGCATTAGGTCATAAGTGGGAGCACTACACCATTGACAATCATTAGATGCAACACGTCGCATGCATAACGTTGCCATGTATCCCTAGTCTTATGCCCTACCTACTGCATGTGGGATAAATGTCAGATTGCTGGGGGCAGACCCCTGGTGACACCAAGATCTGTGCACCCCGAATTCTTTATGAGAGTGGAACAATGGTGTGCATGCGTGATGGAGGAAACTTGCTGAGGACATCAATCTCCTTGAAGAAGGGAATAAATCGATGGTCATGCATGTGCACTCCATTCTCATAGAGGATTCGGGGAGCACATTGACTCCACATTTATCCGCTAACACTTTAAGGGTGGATTCAGACGACCGTATATTGGCTGGGTTTTCACGCCCAGCTGATATACGGCGTCTCTCTCTGCAGTGCTCTGAGCTCCCGCCCCCTCTCCACCCCCTCTGCAGTATTTGCAATGGGAGAAGGCGGAACAGGGGCGGGGCTAAGTTCCAGGAATTAGCTAGGCCCCCGTCCCGCCTCTCCTCATTGAAAATAGTGCAGGGGGGCGGAGAGGGAGCCGGAGCTCAGAGCACTGCTCCTGGCTCTTCCAGCCTCCTCCCCCTGCAGAGAGAGACGCCGTATATCGGCTGGGCGTGAAAACCTAGCCGATGTACGGTCGTCTGAATCCACCCTAAAGGAGATTTTTACCCTTTTTTCAATTGATGACCCATCCTCTGGATTGGTCATCAGTAGTTGATGGTCAGACTCCGCTCCTCGGGCTCTCCATCCATCAGCTGATCATCAAGCCCCTTGCGCTGTCATCAGCGAACAAAGGAAGAGGTGGGAGCACCAGCTTCATGTCGGCTGCTCTTACACTTCCTTCCCAGACCGGATGTTAGTAACAGGAGCAGGAAGTGGATTAGAAGCGAGGCGATCTCACTTCCTCTTTGGTCCGCGGGACAGACAATCAACTGATGTACAGGGATCCCGAGAAGCATACCCCGTCCATCAACTACCATCCATCAGTTGAAAAAAAGACAGAAACCCCCTTTTCAATACTTTTTTAATGACCTTGTATTTTTAATTTGGCGCAAGTCATATTGCAGATGTAAAGAAATGAAAAACAGTTTTTTTTTATAAAAAAAAGTTTTAAAACTATTGTGACAGAATTTCACCATTATATATGCGCACCATCTCTGCTTTGGGGTGTGTAGTGGGATCTATTCAGATAGATTTCTGAAGACGTGATCCACTAACAATATCCCTTTAAGACATTACTATTACTACACTCGTTTCTGCGGTATGAATTACAAAACATTTTACAGTTCACGAGAAGTCAGAGAAATGAGCGGATGGCTACATATCCTCTTATTAACCCTTACCTGTAAATCCTTCATGTTCTCTGTTTTACATGATGCCTTTTTGTTAGAAGAGTCCCCTGACCCTAATCTGATCACAGTGTAATCTATGGGAGAAACTGGTACAAAGTGTTTAATCTCCCTGCAGCGCCTCCAGAGGTGGAATGAAGTATTATTACACTAATCTCATTGAAATCAACAATCTGCCTGTGGAAAGTATGAACAAGTCAGGAACTCCATAAAGGGAGAGATCTTTGTAGCTGTTCTCTGCTCCGGCTAATAGATGAGAATCACCCTTTATTAAAGGGATTTGCGAGCAAATGCTATTAAAGACCCATTCTCAGGATAGGTCATCAATGATTGATCAGCTGGGATCCACCGCTTGAGGAGCCCATCCGATCAGCTGATTGGGTGCCCACTGTTAGCACCACAACACCCAGTAGGTGCAGAACAGAATCAGTTAGCTCCGACCCCCGTGTGCTGGTAATCGCAGGCACAGCTCTTATTAAAATCAATGGCAGATGCACCTGCAAGTACGAGAGCCGACCACTAAACAACGGTGGGAGCTGCTTCTGTTCTGTATCCCTGAGTGTTGTGACGCTGAGAATGGGTGCCTGATCGGTCAAAGTCCTGAGTGGTGGAGCCTTGCTGATCAACTATTGATGGTCTATCCTGAGGATTGGTCTTCAATTGTATTTGCTTGGAAAGCCTCTTTAATTTCCTAAGGCTGCATTTATACGGGCCAGTGCGATATCGGTCCAAGGAACTTGCAGCGATATTGCACTCTTAAACCTGCGATATTCACTGCAAGTGCAATGTATTTTAAAAATCACATGTTGTTTCAACAGGAAAAGCAAACTTGTTTGTACAAGAGAGGGACAAATAATGGGTGAGTTTTCTGGGATATCGTAGTAAAAGAAAGCATGCTGCAGTTCTCTCTGTCTTGCAGCATGGCTGTTCAAGAAAATTGTACAAAATGCACAAAATTCAAGCGAGAAAATCGCCCATGTAAATAAGCCCTAAAAGGGTAAATACTTTTCTAAATCAGACAACCCCTTTAATACCATATTTACGCCTGTATATGTCCTTGATATGTTTTCTTTTGTCAAACTGTTAAAAAAAGGACGTTCAGCCGTCTTAAAATCTACAATCTGTTTCTGGAAAACCTGGATGACTATTAATTTGTTTGTCATGGCACTGTGGGTTATCACCCAGCTTTCCCTGCATCCTAGATGGCAAAAATAGAGTAATGTACTGCTGCCTGTATTCACACAGGCAATTGTCACATGCAAGATTTGTCCGGCTGCAGCTAGGAGAGAACTCGCACGTGAAAAGAACCCATTCAGATGATTGACTCTTCTCTTGGACTGATTATCTGAGATAGAAAAATAGCAACATTTCCTATTTTGGGGCAATTCTTGTGTAAGAATTGCCAGTTATTTGCTATGGCAGCAAAAAAAACACATTGTGCCACATGCTATGCAATGTGTATGTGAATGTGATGTGTTTTTTTACCATTTATTATCTATTGGAACCACATGTGATTTTTTTTTTTCACACACATGTACAGGGATGCAAATCACACTTTTTTTTTACACCAAAAGCATTGTACATGTCTGAAAAGTGCTGAAAAATCACTGCTAAATGAGATTTTTCCTGACCTACATTACACATGCCCGTGTGAATTCAGCCTGAATAAGCTGATCTACCGTGCAGGACACTGGAAAAGCTGGGAAATAACCTCCTCTTCGGTTGGTAAATATCTTTATTTAAGGAGGCAACAACAATAACAATGAAAGTTGCAACAATGTATCATATGTGTAACTCTAAACACTGCTATTAGATACATACTATGAAGTCTCTGGCTATTAGTTGCTGAACAGTAGGAGATCTGGTGCAATGTGCAACATTTACAAATTCTTTGTATCACTGTATAAGAGCAAGAGACAGATAATGATTAGTAGTATATTACTGTCCAGATGCAGGAGTCATGCACCCCCCTGTGAGGAGGTTTGTAGATGACATACCAAGCTCAGCCCTCCTCCCTCTCTGATCACTCAACCTCTGTGCACAAAAAAAGAGGAAAGAAAAACATCCCACAAGGTTTACAATCCAAACCTGTCACATGAAAGCAAGAAATCAATCCCACCTTAAGGAGCAACACGAGGAGAAGCAAGGGGGCAGCATGACAGGGAGACACATATAACAGCACATTGCAAAAAAGGTGTCACTGCAAAATCAGATACATGATCAGACATCTGGGGAGAGGGGTCTACAGCAGACCCATCATGCAAGCAGAGAGAAAGCAGAGAAGAGATAAAACTGGACAGAGATAACAGAGAAGATCCTCACAACTCACAGCAGAAGTTCCAGAGATACATCCAGAAGACTCAAGACCCCCAGGAGATCTACAACAAGAAGATACCAAGTTCCAGGGGATCTAACAAGAAGAGATCAAGCTCCAAAAGTTAAAATCTGAGATTACGTTCCAAAGGAGATCTGTAACTAGAAGAGGTCAAGAAGACCTTCAGGACTTCTGCAAACAAGAAGGGATCTTCAAGGAGAACCTGTAACATAAAAAAAACTCCAAAAAGGAATCAGAAATCGAGACCTTCAGGAATAAGCTCCAAAAAGAATCTGCAACAAGAGAGTTTGCAAGAAGAGAGCGGACCTGAAAGGGGACTGCTCTCCTGGAAGTGCAGCAGGAGCTGCCTGGGACTGTGTGTGAGACTTCCAGTGTCCTTCACTTGTCTTCCAGTGGTCTGTGATCTGCATTTGGAGCTCCACCTCCAATATTATACACCAGGCTGAGCAGCTACAGCTATAGTCTGACTTGTGCTCCCTCTTCACTGAACTTCACCGGTTCTTGTGCAGGTTTCTACTCTCCTGAGCGCCCCCTGCAGCCCAGCTCTGTTTGTGTCCTGTGAAGTACAGCGCATGTTACAAGACTAGAAAGTCTGAAGTTTAGCAGAAGTTGTTGGGGGCGAAAGAAGAAGACTTCAAACAGCTGGGCAAGGAGGGGGCAATGTGTGAGAGAGGTGCCCAGAGGATCTGCCTGTGCCTGGGCTGCCTCCTGCTGCTTGTGTCCCTAGGACTGGCTTGGACATACAGGGAGGAGGTGGAAGCAGACAGGTGGGTGATTTCAGGTTATTGATATATTATTAGTGTGTCCAGTGGGACTTTGATGGATTCAGTTACCTCCAGGTGAGAAGCCCCTGTGGTTATTCTACCTGTCATGACCCCCCTCCCCTCCTGCTAATAACATAACTCCTGGCTGCTGCTCACATCTCAGATGATTGCATCTGTTTCTGGAATTTTATCTGCAATGGGCTCAAATGGCCATAAATTTACCAGAGGCAATTTTTCAAAAATACCCCACTTCAATATAACCTGTTATAGATTAAGAAGCTTTTTGTACTGAGTATTAAAAAACTTTGCAATTTACAGAAAAATTCTAAAATAATTCCCCCAAGGTGGAGAGCTAGCTTGTATGTATTTTTTTTCAAATGTTTGTGGGGTGGTTTTTTTTTATACACATACATTTTTTTACTTTTTTTTTTCCTATAGAGGAGTTTATGCAAAACTGCCTAAAAAAGCACCAAATGTTACAGTATGTTGCTTTTAAAAAAAAATGCGAGACTAGAACATCGCAAAAAGAAGTTTTCGTAGTGCATTTCATGTTTGCTATTGATCTACAGCTAACATCTGGACACAGCGATTTTTGCAACAAGTAATACGGAAAAAGAGTAACAAATGCAATGAAAAGTACATTGTTTTGATGCAAAACACTTAAAGGGCTCAATGTCCATGCGCAATAGATTGTTTCAAAGTGGGGAATTCAAGAAAAAAAATTAGGCTGCGCATGTCCGTGCGAGTGTGATATGCGGGCATGCGCAGTGCCATACGCAATCTCAGTTGGCTCGCTGGCCAGCAGTGCGTTCAGCTGAACGATGTGTAAAGCATGTTTAAAATACACTTACCCTGAAAATAAGACATACTCTGAAAATAAGACATGGCATGATTTTCCAGAATTTTTGAGGATGCAAAATGATTTTTCAGGCTTTTTGAGGATGCTTGAAATATAAGCCCTACTCCAAAATTAAGCCCTGCTAACAGTTAATTAAAAAAGTCAATTTAAATAGTGTCCAGGCAGCTATACATGTAAAAAAAAGTTAAACCTTTTTGAACAAAAATTAATATAAGACACTGTCTTATTTTCGGGGAAACACGGTATGTACATGAACCCAGTGAAATGAATAGGTTTTATTCACTGTGTATGGTGCGCAAATACGCTTGTGTGAATCCAACCTTAGGCCATATTTACACGGCCAAGAGCCAGTTGCGTCTGACTTTCTTAGGCACAACTCAGATCGCATGGCACACCGCTGATAACAAGTCTTTATCTCATGCAAAACCTCAATGAAAATACGATGTGCTGCAATTTTCTGATCTCGCGCTGTCAGTACGAGCGCTGAATCGCTCATGTAAATTAACCTATTAAAAATAATGAGTTATTACAACCCGCGAGTTCTGGGCATCTCGCAATCGCACAGAACTTGCCTGTTATCCTCACTAGTGTAATTATGTACTTAGGGCGGTTTCAGGCGGCCGTGTGCGCAACTACGCTCCCCGCTACGGAGCATGGTTGCGCCTCAACAAGGTTTTTTTTCCCCTCTAGCTGGCAGCTCAAACTCAGTGCCATAGGGCAGGTGTTTGAAAAAAATAGCAGGAAGACAAGTCCTGCCCGAACTTACCTGAACGTAGTATTAACTACATGCGGAAAAGATAGGGCAGGTCCTATCTTTTCTCTACCGTACGATTAACGGGCGAGAATCCCGATAGAGAAAACAAAACTACTGAAATGAATTGAAATCAATGGTTTCGGTTTGTCCCGGTATACGGCCATGATTATCGCGCCCGCATAACGGGGCTAAAACACGTTCGTCTCTTTAAGCGTAGTTGCGCCTGAACAAAGGGAATCCCTTACCTTCCACTGGCTTTTTAAACTCCGCGACAGAGCGCAGGAGTTTAAAAAAAACATGGTAAGATAGGTGCCGCCCGATCTAGCCTGCCCGTAGTATTCACTACATACGGGAAATCTAGAGCAGGTACTATCTTTTCTCACCTGTACAATTAGCGGGTGAGAATCCCGATAGTGAAAACGAAATCAACGAAATCTTATTGAAATCAGTGGTTTTGTTTCATCCAGTTATGTGGCTGTGATTATCACAGAAATACAGGCTCATCTGAATACGCCCTAAGCCCAGAGGGCTGAAACAGGCGAGCGTGTTTGCGCACGTTTTTACGCAAAAAACACCCTGCAGCATGCCTTCGTTTAGTGTGCATTTGCACATCAAAGACCCCATAGGAGTCTATAGGGTGTGAGCAAACGCGCAGCCATGACCCACTCGATTGCCCAATAAGCTACGCAAATTTGCCCGGGGACTTATTAGGCTAAATTAACTCAAAATGCAGCTGTGTCCCTCACCCATATGAACGTTCCGGGTCATTAAATGCGCAGATAAGCCATTGCGTGCATTTTGCGCATACACTTGTGGGAAAGCACCCTCACACGGCTGTATTTGCGTGTATAAAATGTACATGTGCGATACGCAGAGAATAGAAACCATTGATTTCAATCAGTTTCTTCTCATCTCTCCATTTTCCGCAATGAAGAATTGGACCTGCTCTATCTTTCTGCGCATTTGCATACCAAAGGTCCCCGTAGAAATCAGCGGGGGGGGGGGGCACAAGGAGATGCGCAGTACGCTGCCTAATTCCGCTGGGAAGAGAACACATCCGCAACTCATTAAGCTAAGTAGCCATTTAAGTTTGGAGGTGTTTGTGTCCCATGCGCAAATGAACATCACCTGTGGGCAGAAAAAGTACAGTCAAATACGCTAAACACGCGTAAAAAAAGAATCGTTCATGGCGTAAAACGCTGTGCTGAGGCATGCGCAAATGTGTGAAGGAGCCCTCAATGGTGATGCATGCTGTCAGTATTACATCTGTAAAATAATCGAAATGTAAGGGTGACTACCCACTACAGTTTTTTTTCTGCAGAGGTCTATGGGACCTGTAATGTTAAAAATCGCGACCGCGCCAAATCGCAATTTACCGCGAAATTGCGATTTTTCGCGATCGTGATTTTAACATTACAAGTCCCATAGACCCCTGCAGAAAAAAAAACGCTGCGAATTTTGCAGTGAAAGAAACCTGTAGTGGGCAGTCACCCTAATACAGACAGAATACGCCCATTTCAGTGATCCCTAAATGTCTGTCTCAAAGCTGCAGCATGCAGGCAAACATTGCGACACTCCTTGTGAGAGCGCCACTCATGAGCAGTGCCAGCATGCTGTAGGAAAGCAGTCTCAGATATGATTAACCCATTTATACCTGGAGATTCCAATAGAACACATTAGGCAATTACTCATAGTGCAATTCCATAATGCAATAAAGCAGCTCCAAACACTGCTCTATGCTTGCAGATGTTCCTCTGCCTTCCTTATGTTGACTCTTCTTTGCTCCTTGTGATCTGCAGGGAGGTCTGCTCAGAGAACAAAGTCACCACCACCAAGTACCCCTGTCTAAAATCTACAGGCGAGCTCACCACCTGCTTCAGGTAAGTTCTGCCGTTCATTCCCAATGATTGGCTGCTGGTAATAACCCGGATTTGATGCTCTTATGTAGTTGAAAGCGCCATTTCTGAGCACCAGAAGCGTTTGGGGATCTACATCTAGGTTATTAACCCTTTTGCTGCCGTGTGCTGTGACAGTGTCATTGAATTTTATGTTCTAACTGTGCAAAGAGAAGATTTAGCTTTAGATGTGGTTGGAGTCAGACTAGGATGACCAAAGCACCTGCCTATTCATCGCAGGCGGATCTGATGTGACTTCAGCACCCATGGATGACAAGATTCTATTTGTTTACTATGTGTAAGTATTCCTTTAGAAGGTTCTACTCAGAGTGACAGTCCCAGTGACGCCAGACGTTTCATACAGCTACAGCATGTCATTACAGGGGAGATCAGGAACCATTTGGGGGTCTCACACACAATAAAGCTGATGTTTTTAATACGCATTTTGCTTAGTCAAATCCAGTAATGGAGCCTAAACTGAGGAAAAGTATACAGAAGAGACTTCTTAAAATCATATAGTTGTTTAGGTATAATTATAAATAAATCTTGTTATAAATCTTGTTATTTGTATTGCGCCAACTTATTACGCAGCGCTTTCATGTAATTATTATTTATTACTCCCCACCAAGCTGGGTTGTCATTTTACCGACCTCGGAAGGATGGAGGGCTTGAGTCAACCTTGAGCCGGCTACCTGAACCATGCGGGGATTGACTTGCAACCAATAATATGTTTATAAAATGCTGCACTGAGATAGAGATAGATAGATAGGAAATAGATAGATAGATATGGTTTCCATCGCTTCTGCGTATATTTTATATATATATATATATATATATATATATATATATATACGCAGCAGCGCCCCGTGTGGATGGTTTGAAATATACACATAAAGATCGGGTCAAGTCCTCATTCATGCGATTATGCGGTGCGTACGGCCGAACGTAAAAACGCATACGGTTGTTTGAAGGAGGCCTTAGAGCAATAAAAATCCGAGTTGCAAAAGTATTCACATCCTATCATTATATGAAAAAGTCCATTGTATCTAAAATATCGCTAATGGAAAGTTATTGGCTTTTCCTTCTCATGTCTGTCTTCACATGAGAATGATTCGGTTTGCTGGATTTTGTGGGATTTTATTGGCGCACTGATGTCACGTCTTAGTTCACTGCAGACTTTTCTTGTTAACATCGGAGATTCGGCTTTTGTGTCCTTATTACAATTGTCTGGCTGGAAAAGACTATAATGAAGAGTTCTGCTCTCCGCAGATTGTGACTTCCACTCATTACGGACGGGGCTCTTTGTACTTTTATGGCCGCGGCTCTCGTACAGCCAGCGCTGCGGCAGATCATCTGTTTATTGGGGATGACCACACGCCCCTGCACTTCAGCCTCACATTCAGGATGGCTCTTACTCGCCGCTCAGTATTTTATTAGGTGATATATCAAAAAAAAATCAAAAAACCTGGATCATGTGACACTTGTAGCGCAGATCGCTGCTCGTTTGTGCACATTTTTAGAGTTTTTGTGGCCACGACTTGTGTCAAGATTTCCTGATATCCATATACTAAGTTTCACTTAAGTGGATTTTGCTGATACCTGATATCTACTTATGTTATATTAGATAGAGCTATTCATTACGCCACTGTCAGCGGCCGTAGAGCGTCCATGTTCAGATTCCTTGCTTGTATAGGGTGTTCCGTATGAAGTGCAGCCCCTATTTTGGTTCGGACTTTGTGTAGAACTGTACTTATTGATGACTTCTGCCACGGGTGTTAGGGGGCAGCATGTGCTGGCATGCATTTCTGGAGAAGGCGGGGTTAATTGATCAAATTCTATTCTCTGCACATTGCGCAGGCAAATTTTGTGCATGCCAATACGTTCGTCTGAAGGAGCCATGACCCACATGAAATTCCCCAAAAATACACTGCATCCCCTAAAAGTCAGAATGTGTCCGGCCACCGCATCATGCGCACTGTCTTCTTCAATGGCACCATCCATACTGACCGTTGGCTGATAATAGTTGTTAGCGAGCTGGTGATGAGGAGCTGCAGAATGGTTACTTCCAGCAAGACTAGGCAACTTGTCCCGCATCCAACCTGGGCATAGTGGAAATATCTTCGCACATTGGATCATCTTGAAGGGTCGTTGCCCACCGAGCTCACTGCAAGGTGCAGAATTGCTCCTTCCGGTGATCTCGGTAGGCAAATTGCTGTGAATGGGCCGCTGGTCATACATGTGTAGCCGCGGCTCCATTGATTTCATTGGGGCAGGCAGCTAGGCTAGCACTATACTCGCCTGTCTCTGTCTGCCCTAGTGAAATTACTGGGGTGCAGCCGTAGCTTCATTATGTCTTCAAAGTCATTCCTAATGCTCAAATTGTCCTACATTCAGATGCGACTGAAGAATTAGGAGGACGCCTCATATTCATGGGAAATGTCCCTTAGGCGCATTTTTCAGACCCATTAACCCAACAGTAAAACATCCTCATCTGGCATCAGATCCATCGCCATCTCCTGCTGCCAGCGCATCCATCCTCACCCCTCGGTGGGTGCTCATGGTTGGCAGGAGAGACAGTGCTCCCTTGGCCTACATTATTGCAATGGAGATTAGCAGCAAAGGAATGTACAAATCTCATTATGTAGCTGCAAATTGGCCGCTGGTCACATGTGTGCGGCCATATCTTCATTCATTTCAATGGGGCAAACAGAGATAGCTGAGTAGTAAGCTTGGCTTTGTTGGATTTATTTGCCCCCATTGAAATGAATGGAGCCTTGGCCGTGCAAGTACGACCAGTGGCCAATTCGTAGCTACGTTGGGGAATAGGGAGCAACAATCCTGCATTGTGAAGTAGGGAGGGCCTCACTTAATCTATAGCAGCTCATAGCTGCTGCAGGTTTGACTTTCTGGCAAACAAATGGTCCAAGATGCACCAAAATTTGTTGAGAGGCATGTGCGAGAAAATAAACGTGGCGCATCTTCCCCCAGTTGGCACTGCAATAAGACCAATGCATGAAGCGCCAACCTTGGTAAATGTGCTTATATAGCCCAGATTTATCAAGAAGGGCGTTTCCTTTGCCTGTTTTAATATAAAGCGGCCAGTGTTTCATATGAGGGTCCAACTAAAGTTTGCATTGGTCTAAGTGCAAAAACAATATTAAGGGGCACAAGGTTCTTTATACACTTGTAACATCTGGTGGTACCTCCGTGCACCACACTGATATATACGTCAGCTACGAGCTGGTGCAGGGCTCAGCCATAATTTGGGCATACTCATAGTGAATCTGATGGACCTGTGAGGCCGTGCCCACTTTTATCTAGTTCCCGTCTACTTTTGGAAAGGTGCTGGATGTTGGCATAAAAAGACCAAAAGTTGCAAAATATACACAATATTTGCTTAGCCACGTGCGCACAATACACTAGTTCTCTGCGCAGGAGCGAGCGTATTGTGAAATACGCTCGTCTGAAGCTGCACTGAAAGGCACATGCAATTTTTTTCATACGCCTGAAAAACACATGTACGGCAATGCAAATTTTGCGTTTTAACATGCAAATGTATCGCAGAAGCCTGAAAATGGCAACTTAAGGCAGGCGCCACACTAGCGTTCGCACAAATACAGTTGGCGCAGCATGTTTGTGCATGAACGAGGTTTAAAGAGCCACATAATCAGCCTGTTACGCGCATATTGCCACATATTTCTGTAATCTTTCAGTTTACATGCGCGCAAAAACAGTAAACCCTCACAAGTGACAAACAAGTGCAATTGTCTCGGATCGATATTGCACTCACCGGTGTAAATACTGCCTCCGTCTATCAGGCCGCTGGAGGCCACACAACTCCTGCTAAGCTACACCCACTTCTAGAAAAGTGACAAAAGGGGGGTAAAAACTATAAAAAGACTTAAGTATTTGTGCAAAAAAAAACAGAATGCCTCAAATTTTGCAACTTTTTGAAGCCTGAAAACTGGCACAAGTAAATAAATACTGTAAACTCCCCCCCCCCCCATGTAGTGCCGGCGGTCATAGAGTCCCCCAAGCTTCTTAACCCTTTCCAATACAATTTGTATCCTGGTTTTCCTAGGGGGCTTACTCTTTTTCTGCCGTTATACAACAGCGCTATCTGCTGGCTAAAGCCAGTACTGCATGAGGTGACACGTTGGATAGGCTCCGACAGCAGAGAGGCTGGCAATATACAGTAACAGAACCCTGACAGACGTCTTCCAACATCGGAGCTCTACAGCCTTAAATGATAATGTCTTCAGAGGTCAGACAGTGGATTGGAAAGGGTTAAAGAACGCAAGCCGTGCAGCTGATAAGTACACCTGTGTCAGAGATTTAGGTTTCCTGCTCCGTTCAGGTAGCAGGAAAGGGGAACCCCACAGCTGTACAACTTGTTCTTATAATAGAACTGAACAGCGCTGAATGGACCCCATTGATTATAATGGGGTCCGTCCTCTGTATGCGCAGCTGCCTGGAATTAGCCGGAAGTAAAAGCGCTGCATGAAGGTCCTTTCCTTCGGTTATTTTGTGCCAGATCTGTGACAGAACCTCCGATCAGAGTTTGCAATGCAGATGTGAAGCCACCCTGAAATGACAAGTTGGGCTCTGCTACATCTGCATTATAACATACACTTGTTTTAAATGCTAAGTTGCTCTTCAAACTGTCCTCGTTATGGGTAAGGGCTCTTCACGAGGCTCTCGAGATACATTCCTTACATTACATAGGCAGCTTGCTTGGCAATATTTTCTTTGAAATCCAGAAGTTGCAAAGATATTGTTGAAGTGTCCAACCTGATACTATCTGTACAAAAGTATCCCTGTATAGCCGAGGTGCTGGAAGACTGCAAGAACTCGCCTTATCTACAGAAACGGTAAACGAGGTATGAGCAATCACTTCACTGGAGAGTGTATGCATAAATATGTGCGTCCTGACCAGGTGATGTTTTTCCACTGCTCGGTGATACAATTTTTGCGCACTGTATGTACAGTATTGTGCGGACGTTTAGGCAGGTGTGGCGAAAAATGCTGTAAAATAGGAATGTTTTCATAAATGGAAGTGTCAGTAGGTTATTAGTAACATGCAAAGTGACGGAACAAAAGAGAAATCTAAATCCGATCAGTTCTTCTAGGTACACTTACACACATTTTTTGAAGGAACTCGGCGGTTGGATTGTTCAAATCATCACTTCCAGGTGTCCTTGTTCTTCTTTACACTGAAGATAGTTGTTACTGACATTGGCTGGATGTTTGGGGTTGTTGTCCTGCCACAAAATAAATTTGTCAATCAGACATCTCTCTGATGGTATTACATGATGGATAAGTTTCTGCCTCTATTTCTCAGCATTGAGGACACCAATAATCCTGACCAAACCAACAACTCCATTTACTGAATTGCAGCGCCAAACATGCAAGGAGCCTCCACCATGCTTTACTCCTGCCTGCAGACACTCATTTCTGTACCACTCTCCACCATGCTTCACTGCTCCCTGCAGAGACTCATTATTGTACCACTCTCCACCATGCTTCACTCTTCCCTCCAGAAAATCATTATTGTACCGCTCTCCACCATGCTTCACTGTTGGCTGCAGACACTCATTATTGTACTGCTCTCCACGATGCTTCACTGTTGGCTGCAGACACTCATTATTGTACCACTCTCCCCCATGCTTCACTGCTGCCTGCTGACATTCATTATTGTACCACTCTCCACCATGCTTCACTGCTGCTGCAGACACTCATTATTGTACTGCTCTCCACCATGCTTCACTGCTGCCTGCAGACACTCATTATTGTACCGCTCTCCACCATGCTTCACTGCTGCCTGCAGACACTCATTATTGTACCACTCTCCACCATGCTTCACTGTTGTCTGCAGACACTCATTATTGTATCACTCTCCACCATGCTTTACTGCTGCCTGCAGACACTCATTATTGTACCACTCTCCACCATGCTTCACTGTTGTCTGCAGGCACTCATTATTGTACCACTCTCCACCATGCTTCACTGCTGCCTGCAGACACTCATTATTGTACCGCTCTCCACCATTCTTCACTGCTCCCTGCAGACACTGATTATTGTACTGCCCTCCACCATGCTTTACTGCTGCCTGCAGACACTCATTATTGTACCACTCTCCACCATGCTTCACTGTTGTCTGCAGGCACTCATTATTGTACCACTCTCCACCATGCTTCACTGCTGCCTGCAGACACTCATTATTGTACCGCTCTCCACCATTCTTCACTGCTCCCTGCAGACACTGATTATTGTACTGCCCTCCACCATGCTTTACTGCTGCCTGCAGACACCCATTATTGTACTGCTCTCCGGCCCTTTGCTGAACAAACTACCTTCTGTTACAGCCAGATATTGCACAGTCCAGAGCACCAACTGCCATTTTTCTGCACCACAGTTCCCATGTTTTCATGCATAGTTGAGTCCTTTCACCTTGATTCTACATTGATGGCATAGATTTTCAGCTGTAATTCTTCCATGAAGACCACTTCTGGCCAGTCTTCTCCGGAAAGTAAATGGATCTACTCGGGTCCCACTGGTTTCCGCCAGTTCCGACCCGATGGCACTGTTGGACATCTAAATTTGAAAAAATTAAGCATGATGTGTCTTTTATCTGCTGCACAGTTTCCTTGGCCGACCACTGCATCTACTGTCTTCAATGTTCTCCTTCTCTTTGTCCTTCAAAAGGAACTGCACATCTTGAAACCTCAGTCCGCTTTGAAATCTTTGCTCAGGAGAAACCTTACTAATGTAGTATAATTATGTTATGCCTTGTTGCTGTGCGCAGTTTCGCTATGGTGTGCGATCTGTGACATGGAAGTTTCTTCCACAACCTCACCTTTGTGGCAGAGTTTGGCTGTTCCTCACCCAGTTTTAACCCTTTCCAATCCACTGTCTAACGTCTAAAGACATTATGATTTAAGGCTGTACAGCTCCGATGTTGGAAGACGTCCGTCGGGGTTCTCTTACTGTATATTGCCAGCCTCTCTGCTGTCGGAGCCTATCCAACGTGTCACCTCATGCAGTACTGGCTTTAGCCAGCAGATAGCGCCATTTTATAACGGCAGAAAAAGAGTAAGCCCCCTAGGAATATCAGGATACAAATTGGATTGGAAAGAGTTAAGTCTTCTACACTACTGTTTTAGTTAATGAGTGCATTTCAACTTATATATGTAAATGATGATCATTATCACCTGTTTGGTATAATTGGTTAATCATACAGCTCGTTGTAATCCTACAAAATCCCTGACTTTGTGCAAGTGTACCTAGAAGAATTGATCCAGTTGTGAAGGTAATGGGCGGTCGCGCCAAATATTGATGTGATTTACATTTCTCTTTTGTTCATTCACAGTGCATTTTCTTAATTGACAAAAATAAAACCATCCTCTGTTGTGAATTTTGGTGCCTCCTCCAGAACTTCTGAGCTGTCAACGAGTTCTTGCATTGGTGCCAACCCATTTATGGTTTATTTTCTGACAATAGGTACAGAAATTGTTATGACTTGCCTAGTAGAAATTAAATTGTTTGTAGTCTGTTACCATGGAGATATATAGGTGAGTATAGGAGCCGCAGACATAAAACAGTAGGAACTTATTGATTTAGATTATCCACAAAGTTGCTTCATTTTTCATTTCAGATGTTCAAACTTATTAGCAAGGGTTAAGGATGATTGCACAGATGAAGTATGTGACTCCTTAAACTCAAAAATTACCGAGAATCATTCAGTAATTTCATTCAATCTGATTTCTCAATGTGCTTTCAGGAAAGTCTTATTAGTGTAATCATGCTCTATTTACCGCCTAGTGAGCAATCACTTCTCCACTAGTTTGGCAAGACGAAATGAAGATTTCACAAGTACTGTTTTAAGAACCAGAGATTCCTATCAGTCAGCGCGGCAGGCGAGTGCTTGAGTGCTCAGTGGGATGCCTCACTGCTTTGTCTCACTTGCATAGTACAGTTTGGTGATTACACATTTCTTGGCTGTGAAAAATTAAGAATATACAGATGATTAGATAGATAATGAGAGAGACTGATAGTAAAATAGATATGAGATAGATGTGTGTATATATATATATATATATATATATATAATATATGGATATTAAATAACATGATTCTCTGAAAATAAGACCCTGTCTTATATTAATTTTTGCCCCCCAAAAAGGCACTAGGTCTAATTTCGGGGGAAAATAAGATCTTACTATACTTACCTAGCAGGCTTGGTCCAGGTCCCTCCCGCTGCTTTCTGGAGGTCCGCGTGGTTTACACAGTCCTTGGCCGTTCTTACAACATCACTTCCTGCTTACCGGATTCATAAATCCCGCCTTCAGGAAGCAATGGCTGTGATTGGTTCTTTGACTGCTGCTCAGCCAATTAATGCAGCGCTTTATGAACCAATTACAGCCATCAGATTAGTTCATTGACAGCTGCAGTGATTAGCTGAGCAGTGGTCGAAGAACCAATCAAGCAATCAACAGCACTCATGCTGTAGAGGCAGGATTTATGAATTGGCTGAGCCGTTGCTGAGATGCGATGGCTGTTCATTGGTTCTTCGAACGCTGCTCTGCCAATCAATGCAGCGGTCAAAGAACCAATCACAGCTGTCGCGTTGTGGAGGCACGATTTATGAGTTGGCTAAGTGGTTACTCAGCCAATTTACAAATCCCACCTTCAGAATGTGATGGCTGTTGATTGGCTGAGTAGCGGTCGAAGAACCAATCAATGCAGCAGTTGATGAACCAATGTGATGGTTGTGATTGGTTCATCGAGCTATGCTGTGCTTCACTGAGCAGCGGTCGAAGAACCAATCACAGCTATCGCTTACTGGAGGCGGGATTTATGAAACCCGTAACCAGGAAGTGACGTTGTACGAGAGGCCGAGGACTGCGGGAACCACACAGACCTCTGTAGAGCAGTGTCAGGGGACCTGAACCGAGCCTGCTAGGCAATGTATTGCTTTCTTTTTATTTTGTGTGACTAGGGCTTATTTTCAGGGGAAGGGCTTAGATTTCGAGCCTCTCCGAAACCCTTGAAAAATCAGACTAGGGCTTATTTTTGGGGAAGCATGGGAGATAGATAGGATATAGATAGATAGATAGATAGATAGATAGATAGATAGATAGATAGATAGAAGTCACTAAATCTAATATGGCAGAAAGAAATGGACACTGACCGCTATGGACCACCATACCATGTTACCTATTCCCTGTACTTATCTTGGTGCCAACTAGGTGTTGACCTGAATATTTGAGTTATCAGAGACAGACTGGTTGCTGGGGATGTGCTGCCTGTAAACTGCAGATATCAGTGCCAGGTTAGCGGTGGGTTTTATGTTTTTTACTAGCGGCTGTATAACATTCCTGCATCTTATATCCTGACACTGAAAACCAATCCTGCAACTGTTCTACTTTATTACTGGACATTTCACATTCGGAGGTCTTCGCTCTGCTGCCCGAAGGAGTTTACAATTAACCTCGGTGATCTGAAGACTTATTAAAATTCTCACAAATGACATTGTACATGAAATCGGATCCCCGTCTGACATTTGACGAGAAACAACACGTCTTCAGGGAGATTGACTTTCTTTGATTCCAAAATGCTGCACTATTTGAGGGTATTCGGTATACATTTTTATAATGTATATTGGAAAAAAGAAACTAAAAATACTCGTGTGTAAATTATCTTAATTGGAAATTCATACAAAAATATGTATTAGCAAATTGTCATAAAATTTATGATTCTGTTTAAAAAAAAAAAAAAATCTAACTGTATAGTAGGAAAAATCTAATTAATTTGGCAGAAATAAATGGTTTATAATATGGCCATGTAAATGAGACGTGTGGCTGATTAATCTTATTTTTCGATAAAAGAGTTTTCAGCCCCTGTTGTGCATTCCAGCTACAGGTATGAGTACATTAAAGGCGTTGTCCAGTTGTAAACTATTGATTAGCGGGGGACTGTGACTCGGGAGCCCAACCAATTAGCTGTTCTCTTGGCTGGTGCTCTTGTGTACTAAGATGATTTCTGCAGGAAGCAGACAGCTCTGTTATCTCTGTAGTGGCCAGGCTTGGTATTACAGGCAAAGTTCCCATTCACTTCAGTGTTAATGAAGCTGTCTGCTTCCAGCTGAAATCAATTCACTGCCCAAGAGCATTGGACCATAGAGCAGTTGATCGGCGGGGGTGCTGGGTAACAGACCTCCAGTGATCTAATATTGATGGCCAACCCTGAGAGTAAGCCTTCAATAGTTTACAACTGCACAACTCCTTTAAGTATTATGCCATGAAGGCCTGTAGATGTCTATTTTATAACTTTTCAGCTGTTTCATGCCAATCACAAGTCTGTGGCACACGCCCATTTGTTTACATGTTGCACTTCCAGTTGCTGACAGTTTCTGTCTTCAGTGCCTCCATTTCCCAAAGTTAATCAGCCAGCACTAGAAATGCTTGGATCAACTGCCTACTAGTTAGCAAGTCCCCCACTCAATTTCCTGGTGCCACTTTTGAGACACTCAGTCGTCCTTCTGCACGAAATCCAACCTCTACATTTGGAGTCCTTCACCCATTACCCTCTCTAACAAGCTAACACTTCCTATAATAGCTTCAAAGTGGTCATTGGGGTTGGCACAGACACTTTACACTGTACAAGGGTTGTGTTTGGAGAAAACGTTGAAGCATGCTTGATGCGTTGTCTAGGCATTTCCGGCAGTCCCTGTATATGATGTCAGCTATGATGAACCATACTTTGAACTAGTCATAAGGAGGCTTTGGCAGTGGAATGGATGCAATATGGATGGAAGCCAAGAAAGCCAAAGAGGGCTGATCTTTAATGGTAGTAGGATTTCCTTCATTACTATAGGGTGTTATGTTCTTGGATTACATCAGTCACATTCAGTAATGGGACTCTCCATCCTAACAAGGCGAATAAACAACTTTCCCATACTCCATTGTGAAATTCTGTTTCACATCATCATAGAGTGCATAGGGTTGAAATAGTACAGCTAGCCAGCAATGTGTTTACAATCTAGACGATTGCCTTCTGGAAGCCACGCATATAATCTGTGCGCATTGTTTACAACTTCGCTTGATATTCCCATTATTTCTGTGTTGGACGCTTGTTCTACTCTTCCATAAACATTTATCTCTTGATGATTCTTTATATTTGTATGATTAGCATCATACATCATGAACCGAGCTCACAGCACTAATGCCAGCACAATGATGTACAATTTATCATATACATCAGCCCAAAGTTTGATGATAGTCTCCAAAGTCTACCACTTTTTCCCTGCATTCCCAGTTTGGTCGTGACTGTGCCATAATCCAGTTTCCTAATGCACTGTATTTGCTGGTAGTCGTCCATATCTATGTCCTTGGGTTGCAATTCAAGATATTCCTTAATGAAATCTCAGGTGGTCACTATATTTTGACTCTCGAAGCAGATTCTTTGATTTTGTGTTGGTGTATAGACTACTTGACCAAGTGATGACTTATATTGACAGATTTAATTCAGTCAAAGGGATATATGCAGACAGGTCTGGACAAGTTTTAGCAGTGTTGTACTGAAAATTAACTTTTTGGATTTTTGTCTATCAAGGTCCATCAAAGTTCTTACTACTTGAATACTATAAAGGCCAAATTGTCTTTTGGATTGGTCTGCAAGATTTCTAATGTCTACTTCATCTTTGCAGTAGTGTAATACAGCCCTCACTGGTATTGATAGTATATGGAGAGTTAGAGAGTACCCAAAAGGCCTTTATATGTCATGTAAAAACAAGACCTGTCCAAAGACCCGTATCTGTAAGCCTACCATGTGGTTGGGCATGGTGCCAGAAATCTTGGCAGAGAGATACATTTGTAACAATGGATGAATAACAACATTTTGCGTTCTTGAAGAAACGCTTTAAATCAGAGGCGTAACTTGAAGATTCAGGGCCCCAATGCAAAATCTGTGACAGGCCCCCCCAACTATAATGCTTTACTCAAACTACTTCGCTCCCTATATGGAGAAGATAGGCCTTATGGGCCCCATAAGGGTCCTGGGCCCAGGTGCAACTGCACTCCCTATAGTTACACCCATGTTTAAATTGTACCAATCTGGAGGTCCATAGGCTAAAATACCTGGAATAGCATTACTTACTGGTCACTAATATATTCTTCTGTACCCTTACTATCAGAAGAGGAGCCAATGTAGCTTGAGTTGTCCTTATGGCCTGTCAATAAAGTATCAGGTGAGGTACAAATGAGAGTGTATGCTTTATGGCAGTTGCAAAGAATGGCAGTCAATGGACAGAGAAATGTCATAGATTTTTAGTCTATAGGAAGTGATAAAATACAGCTCCTCCCCCAGAAATAAGGGATTAACAGGAGAGCTACATACAGATCATTTTCTGTTTGTATAATGTTACTAACCTGCTTTATCTAGGACTCCAGCAGTACAATAGAGCTGTCATTAACTTGTGGGCCGTCTACTGATAATGAGATTACTCTGCATGCCTTGTCCCAGTCTATAGAGCAAAGCCTGGAAATGAGCTACAGAAAATAGCTTATTAGGTCCACTCTAGTGGTCAATGTCCAAGCTGCAGTATTTAAATATTTGTTTTATGTGGATAGTAACAAAAATGTTTAAAAAATACCAATAAATGTGTATGATAAAAATATTATGATGATAACTCTGCTTGCCCTGTCCCAGTCTATACAGCCAAGATTACAAATGAGCTGCACAAAACAACCTATTAAGGCTGCTCTAGAGGTCAGTGTGAGAACTTCAATATTTCAAGATTTGTTTTATGTGGATAGTAACAAAAAGTGTGAAACAAGCATCAGAAACATGTTTATGACTTAATGAGATGTCCTTTTTGGATGATACATTCCCTTCAACTGTGCAAAGTAGAATTGTAATTTACTAAGTGCTCTTCGGCGTGTGTGCTCCCGCACATCTGTATTTTGTGTAGTGTCTGCCTAAAAAACATCAGATGACGGGAATATACTGTATGGATTTCATAATCGCCTTTTTGACTGATAATGATGGCGATGATGATGTCTTATATAAGTGAGGACGTTGTGTAGATTGACGAAAGGAGTAATGAGGTCAGGTAATTATATGTTGTGGTTTTGTAAATCACTGACAGGACTTTGCTATGATTTCAGTCTCGTTTCTTCTGTCATATTATCTCAATCCGTCTGAACTGTCTGGATTACATAACATTGTTTTAGCCTTCAACAACTTGTCTGTCATTATTACATTCACATATGAAGTTGATTGCCTCATATCTGTGAGGATGATGTAGTCATCATATTAGAGGATGTCCTTCAGGAGAAACCTTTAGACTAACCATCGTAGGTTGTGGGACCACCCAGTTCTTAGGCTAGCCATAGACATGCAATAGATGCATTCAGAGGTTGTGTCAATCATTATCCTCAATCTTCCCACTAACTTGCTCAGATCGCTTGCTCCAAAGTACATGCAATCTTTCAAAAAACACTGGACTTACAGCCACCAATTGAATGTATACCTGGGGGGAGGGGGGGGGGGATATAGACAACAACATAATGATTTATGACCTATATTGAAGGCTTCATGTGTACTATAGAAGACTATACTATAAAAAGCTCTTGCATATACAGACAGATAAAAGTTGGTAGGGGCGCCTAAGTAGACATTTTGCTAAGGTCCCTAGAACCTGAATCCAACAGATTCCCTATAGCAGTTCCATATAGGAGAGGTAGCCATAAAAATGAGTTGCTGTGTCTACTGAAGTCTATGGGAGGTTTGGTGACAGCTAAGCTAGTGATGCTTTCTTCTTCACCTCTTCTTGGCCGGATTGGGTTGCTGAACAGCAATCAAAGGTCCCTGTTTTTCTGGGACTTAGGGTTCCTTCACAAGGGGCATATGTGTTTTTGCGCATGACTCAGTGCAAGGTATTCGAACTATGAACAAATCTTTTTTGTGCTCGTATTGGCGTATTTTACTATACTTTTGCAGAGCATGTTCATTTGCGCGGCAGGCGAAACGCTAAGATTAAAATGGCTGTTTAGCCTAATGAGTTCCAGATGTGTTCTTTCTTTTCACGGAATTGCACAGCATAATTGCACCTCCCATTGCACAATGCGCACACATTTATGCACCCCCATAGACTTCTATGGAGAGCCTATATTACTATGTATTTATGTTTTGTTGCGGAAATGCACCCAAAAGTAGAGCATGCTATATCTTTTTTTGCATGCAAAAAGGAGAAATGAAAACAGACCCCTTGCAATCAATGGGTTCTGTTCTCTGCGTATTGTGCATGCAAATTTTCACATGCAAATATGCCAGTGTGAAGCCACCATTAGAGCTCATATGAGTCTTACCTTCTCAATGTAGATCCGCAGTTCATAATTGCTTACTTAAAGGAAGGAGAGTGATGGAGTATATGGATAGGAGAAAGGGAGAGAGGGAGGGATAAATAGACAGATAGATACAGATGTAGCAAAGTTATAAGAGTGTACAGATATCAGTCAAAACAATTGCTCAAACAAGCGATTTTCAGCAAAGTTGCCACATGTAAGCATGGGACCCTGCGGAGTACTGAGCGAGTAATCTCTTAGCAGTCGCTAGTCGTCTTGTGTCAGCTCCACTGAAACAAAGCAATTAGTGAGCACGTTCTCGCTCCGGGTAAACAGGCAGTCACGCCTCTTCGAACGACTGCCTGTTCACATTGAATTGAGTTGGGCGGCTGAAAGACCTCCACTGCGTTCCACCTCCATTCACTGAACGACCGTCATTGCTGTGTGAAAGCACAGGAGCCATAAGTCATTGGGACCACTGTCGGGTGCTTCTGCACTTAATAGTCACACTGTGTAAAACCAACCTCAATTGTCTATGATGACTTGTCCTAGAAAGTTACCTTATGTTAAAGGGGTGATAGGAGTTTTTTTTTTTCATTAAAAATCCATTTGCTAAGCAGTAAAAAAAAAAGTAACTGGCAAATACTCACCTCTCCCAGCTGTGTCCCACAGCACTGCACGGTCCTCCGCTGCTTTGCTTATTAACCCTTTCCAATCCAATTTGTATCCTGGTTTTCCTAGGGGGCTTACTCTTTTTCTGCCATTATACAACGGCTCTATCTGCTGGCTAAAGCCAGTACTGCATGAGGTGACACGTTGGATAGGCTATAACAACAGAGAGGCTGGCAATATACAGTAAGAGAACCCTGACGGACGTCTTCCAACATCGGAGCTGTACAGCCTTAAATCATAATGTCTTCAGAGATCAGACAGTGGATTGGAAAGGGTTAATGGACTGCAGTCCTGCCTGGTTTACAGGACATCCCAGGCACCACAGCTAATAACAGACCTCAGCGATCAAGTGCTCAGCTCTACCACTGGCTGCAGCATTGGTGACGTCCCGTAAACCGGCTGGGTAGCCTGTAAAGTTGTCATCAGAGGGAAGACCGCTGGTGCCGCAAGACACACCGGGGAGCAGGGAGAGGTGAGTTAGTTCTTTTACTACATGGGAAACAGACTTTTGTGCCTTATTAACACAACTGTATCTATGCAGCTAATTTAGCTGCGACCATCTGAAGCATTGGATTTCAATGTATTCATTCAGATGAACGATTTTTGGGCACATAAAGAAACTAGCTGGAAAAATAGCACATCGGCGACCGATTTTATACTCTATGTTAAAAGATAGGTCTTGCCCTATCTTTTGCCGATATGCGTTGGAAACTCCCTTAGACTCCTATGGATGTTGAAAAAAAGGGAGGGGAGGGAATTTTCTGGCGTCCAACGAGGGCAAGAGATTATAGCTGCCTCTAATAATGCATTAGTAGTCATTCCGAGGTTTTATGCCGATTAAGGGATTTACGCACGGCAGTGTATTTTATGAATGGCAGGGAATACGCTAATTAAGATTGGGACTTGAACACGGCTATTCGTTATTCATGCGATTTTACGGCACATTCGGGCGAACTTAAAAAAAATGCATACGGTTGTGTGAAGGAGGCCTTAACGGAAAAACATAATCTTGGACCACCCCTTTAAGCCATTAAAAAGCTATTGTCCTATTATAACACAAGGAAAGCCTTTGTAAAGTAATTGAAAAGGTAAAAAAACTGTAGCATAGAAAGTTATGTGTTTTCTGCGTCCAACACAGAAAAATGGGAATTCATGTTGAATTTTGCTGCATGTGTAGATAGTTATAAGAGTAATTTAATGAATGTATGGATAAGAGAAAGAAAGAAAGATAGAAAGAAAAAAGAGATAAGGACAGAGATAAAGAGATGAAGAAAGAGAAAAGAAAAGATAAAGAAAGAAAGATAAAGAGAAAAGAAAGAAAAATGAAAAAGAGATAAAGAGAAAAGAAATAAATAAATAAAGAGAGAAAAAAGAAAGAAAGAGACAAGAGATAAAGAAAGAAAGAAAGAAAGATAAAGAAAAGGAGAGGATGATGGGGAGTATTTTAGGGAAACCCTGACGTTCCAGTGTCCTAGGTGTCATACATTATAGTGTTGCACTGGTGTGATCAGCTGCCCTCGGTCATACTACATCCCCACATCTGCCTGTACTGGGGGGGGGGGGGGGAGCAGTACTATTTGGACATTCCTTGGTTTTGATTACAGTCGATAATGATAATGGATTGGTGGTTTATTCTGGGAGCGTGAACCCTGTAATATGTTGTGCTAATTATTAGGTATCAGGTTCTAGACACTTGTGAATAGCCCGAGGCAGAGCTGTCCTGTGGAATCCAATGTATGGAGCAGCACATTACAGCTCCAGCTTCATACTGGAAGCTTCTCATTTTCTTGTATCTGATACAGATGTAGTAGGAGTGAATTTGTGATTGGCAGCAGAGCTGAACTTGTTATTTGGCACAGCTCATCTTGATGGTTAATGATCATCTAGTACTGTGTATCTTGAACTGTTAATTTGCAGATGTAGTAGAGTTGAGTTTGTTATTTGTAGATTTACATAGGACTGCAGACTCTGGGACTCCGATGTGCCTTATCTCAGTCTAGGAAACATACTTGATAATTTGGTTTCAAACAAGGCAGGAGTGTAAGAAGAATTCACTAGACCCACTATAACACAGACTGGACTGTCACACTTGTGCCAAGAGCAGAACTAACTATGGGGCCCCATAGCATACAGCTTGATTTGGCCCTATCAAAAATTCATATTCATCGCTAATCAGCTGGTGGCTGGGCACACTGTTAGTGCGGACAGCTCTGGAAGCTGATAGCACTGTCAACATTGCAGTGGCCAGGTTTGGTACTACAGTCACAGTTCCCATTGAATTCCATGGGAATTGCAACGCACAGAAATCATGCATGAACATTAGCGCTTCTTCAGAGGGGCGTGATTTAGTCCCGTTCATGCACAACTGCACTTGTGCAGATTTTGAGAAGTATTCACAGTAGATTTCACCCTTTCTATTGAAGGGGTGAAGTTGGCTGTGCAACCACCAATGGCGTGAACTACAAAGAATTCACACCAATCATAGGATGGATCCGTTCAGGCGGGGGTTCTTCTTTCCCGCTTCTGTAACAGAGCGAAAAAAGGGAATTTCGAATAGAAACCCAAACACAAATGTGAAAGCAGCCTAAATATGTCAGCAGCACAAATATGTTGTGTCCTGATGGTTGGTTACAATGTAACCATGCAGGTAAAATGTATCAGTCTGAAGTCTGGGCTGTACACCTCACTATTGTCTAAATGTGATATAATTGTAGAGAACCTTTAGGCCTTATGCACACGGCCGTGATGGGTTCCGCAAGCGGAATACCGCAGCGGAGTCCATCACGGCGCCCCCCCCAAAGACCCCATACTTACCTCCGGATCCCGGATCCACTGCCCGAAGTCCCGCATGATGCTCCAGCGCGTATGTGCAGTACAGCGCATGACGCGCCGGCGGTGTCACATGACCCACTGGCAGCGTCATATGATGCGGCCGGCAGTGGGCGCAGCGCGTATTCACGCTATACTTCCGCTGTGGGTAAATATGAGCAAAACAATTTTTGTTTAAAAAAATGTATTTACTATTTAAAAAATGAAAAACATTAAAAAGCGATATGTTTGGTATCACCTTAAGACCGCTTTCACGCAGGCGACAAAATCACACAATTTTCTCGCGATGTGACAGCGCTACCAGTCACATGTATGTGAAGCCAATGCTTTCCAATGGGTTCCTTCACATGAGCAATGTTTTGTAGGCTGCTACATTATGAGAACAAAAATCATGGCATGCTCTATACAGCTGCAATTTGTGATGTTTTGTAGCCCATGTTTTCCTATGGAGCCTTCCTTTCTGTTGCATCACACAAAAACACATTTTCATGCGATGCAACTTTTACAGTAGGAAGTCCTACTGTTTGAGTCCTAAAATAAGCCCTAGCTGCATAAAAAAAAAACAAAAACAAAAAAACAATACATCACCTAACAAGCGATGTCCGCTGCACCGCACTTCTCCGCAGTTCCGACACTTATCTGTAGACTTCAGCCAGCGCTTCCTAGTCAGGAGTTTCAAAAATCCTGCCTCCAGGAAGCGCTGGCTCTGATTGTTTCTCGAGCACCACGGCTCAGCCAATCACTGCAGCGCTCGATAAACTAATCACAGCCATTCAATGCGATGGCTGTGATTGGTTCATCGAGCGCTGCAGTGACTGGCTGAGCCGCGGCGCCACAAAATCGCCACGAAAATACGCAGAGATATTGCACAGAACACAGCTGCGTTTTTCTCACGGCAATATCATTGTCGCCCGTGTGAAAGAGGTCTTATTGTGCTGACCTATAGAATAAAGCTCATTTGTCATTTAAGGCTGTCTGCACACGAACAGGTCGGATTCTGGCTGTGAGATCTCGCAGCAGAATTCAACCCTGTGACCCCCCGCTTACCTGTCCGCTGTGTTCGTGTGAAGGCAGCCCGTGTGTACTGCTCACTGCAGAAGGGCCGCGGATCAATGGAAGCCATCTGTGAGACGCCCGCACCAAAATAGAACATGTTGCGATTTTTTTTCCCCCACGAGTGGAAAATCGCAGTTGGTTTCGGCTCGTGGGCAGGGAAAAACTATTTTACATAGCATGTCTATGAATGGTATTTGCTGCCGGATCCGGAGGCGAACACCCACTCGCAGTGCAAATACGCCCGTGTGCAAGTGGCCTTACTGCCCTGCAAATGATGTAAATCTTTCCCGGCCCCCCAGCTCACATAAACGATGCAATTGTATTTTTGTAATTTCTCCCCACTTAAAAATGTTTGAAGGTTTTTGTATAAATTATATGGTACATTAATTGGTACCAATTAAAAAAATACAAATAAAAAAAACAAAAACATTCATCTATATCAATGGAAATATGAAAACACTATGGCTCTTGAAAGGGGGACAAAAATGAAAAATTTCTGGTCCTGAAGGGGTTAAAGGGCTTGTTTGCTCTGGACAATCCCTAGTCAATACAATAGTCGATTAATTGACTATAGGGTGTCCTATGATACTGTCAAAGCTGATACTGGCATAGATATCATGCAACTGAAAGAAGCCGTGCAAAACCGAAACACATGGATGGAGATTGCCTTTAAGGTCGCCGAGGGTCGTAAACGACTAAATGGCTAACATCAACAACACTGCCAGGTCCTTCAGGGATCACTGTAATCTGTGGGGCACCTGAGAGCAAGTATTTAATGTCCCTGCAGTGCCCCCACAGGAGAAATAAAGTATTACACCATTCTTATTTGAATCAGTGGGCTGTATATGTAATGCATGAACATGCCAGGTCCTCCAGGATTAGAATTGATTTTTGTAGCCACTCCACTATATATGTGATAAATGAATGGGGGACCCCCAGACTTCCCTAATAGGGTATTAGAATCACTCCTATAATCCTCCTTCTAGCACCTGGCTTTTATGTTATCTTGGATTCATGAGCTATCATCGCAGAATACTTTACATGTAATCCGGAACAAACTGTCAGGTGGACAGCAGCATTGGGAGGGGGATAATCAAAGCTTAGTGCCGTCCATATGATGATTTATGTCTGCCACTTTAAAACATTTTAAAGCCCTTAATAGCTAATTGATAAGAGCCACGCCTTTTAAAGTGACAGCTCAACAGTAATGTGGGTATGAGGGGGCGCTGATGATGAATGAGGGTGCTGTACACAGAATCACATAATCTAGGCTTGTCACTGAGGTACAGACATAATCCTGATGAAATACTCTCACTGCAGATACCATTCTGTGCTTGCTCTTATCTGGGAGCTTGACAGACTAAAATGTATTGGAAAATATCAAGTACAGCCATGTGTCGTCTGCTGTTGTTCTCAAGAATGGTTTTATTTTCTTTAAAATTTGTAGATTTGCTGATATTTCAGGCTGTACAATATTTTATGTGATATTTTCATTATAGGGGTGTAAATACTTTTGCATGTAAGTTTTTTTTTATTTTGTGCAATACATAAAGGGGGATGAATACTTTTGCAACCATTTTTTCTTATTGTTGTAGTGCATCTAAAATAATCATAAGCAAATTTACCAATAGCCTTGATTCACCCTTTGATAGCGAAGCCTCATTGATGCTCCTGCATTCAGGTCACGTTCTGCAGTTTTGGTATCCCCACTTTCAAAAAAATCCAAACTTTTTTATTTTTCCAGGACATACGTATCTACACAAGGGCTTGTTTTTTGTGGGACGAGTTGTATTTTACAGTGATACTATTTAATGTACCATACAATGTTTTGGAAGAATTTTAATAATGTCTAAGGCTTCATGTCCACGGGCAGGCACGGTTTCCAAATGTGGAATCCCGCAGCGATTTCCACCCATGCCCGCAGCCATGAGGCCAAAAATTATACTTTACTCACCTGTCCGGACGCTGTGGGGCTCTCCTCCATCATGGCCGGATCTTTTTTCTTCTGCCTGCCTGCCGTGCGCATGCGCCGTGCTCTCTCTTTTTTGTTTTTTGATTCTCCTCTCCCCCGGATCCGCGGCACAGCCACAATGACAGCTGTGCCGCGGATATGATGGCTTCCATTGACTCCAATGGAAGCTGTTCCTGCGGGATCCGCAGAAAAATGGAGCATGCTGCGATTTCTTTGCTGAGAAGAAATCATATCTGCATGCATTAAATTGCCCTGCTGATGCTACTGCATCCCTATGGGCTTCTAAATCTGTGGATCTCCCGCGTTTGAGACACGCGCGGGTTTTATAATTAAAATCCGCCCGTAGACAGGCTTCACACGTGCGTAAGTATATTTACATACTGAATATTTGCGTGATGGGCATTGCACAAGCATGCTCCCACTGATTTCAATGGGCAATTAAGTTAAATTAGTTTGATAAATGCTATGTTTGTGCGCAATACACACGAAAATAAAACATGCTGCGTAGTTTTTGTACAAATGAAATGCGCCCGTGTGAACGAACTCATTGAAATCGATAGGTTCTATTTACTGCGTATTACGCATACGGCCGTGTGATTCCGGTCTAATTTTAAAAACAAGCTAAAATGATGCTTTTTAAATGAAAAACCTATAACTGCAGTGAAGGAGGAATTATGGGGTACGTCAGGCTTTAAATGACAAAATCAGCTCTGCTACATCGGTATAGAAATTGGCGGTAATTGGCCTGTTGTAGAAGATTAAGATCTCCATCTAAACTGAGACTAATGTATATTTGTATATGTTCTGCAAGGATTCACCTGAATGACGCTGGCGCAGCACGCTTGTCATGTAGTATCTGTGTGTACAGCCCCCATAGCAGTACTGTCCTCATCTTCACAATGTGCCTACAGAACACGTTAAGGGGTTATCTATCATGTTTTCCAAACACATCTTTGATGAGCGACTCTATTTCCAGCCACCGGGCCTTTAACCAGAGGTTACACGCCTGAGCGCCTTTTGCGTTATTGCAAATCCATTATAAATTGCAAAGTGGTGCTTGGGATTTACAAGGTCTCTGCTATGCAAAACTCAAACACATCCCGTTCCAGGAGCCTGCAGTTCACTCGTATAATGTGGATACATAATCCCCTTAGCTAATCTGTATTTCAGAAACTAGTGGTTTTCGGTTTCATCAGACGTAACTCACTCATTGCCATATTTCATAACCTGCTGGCGCATTTCATATTACCCGAATCAGACCATTTGCTGTGACATTTTGTGGTAAGTGAAGGTCATAAAGTTGTAGGATTTCATTCCACTAAAATGTTTTCAAGCCTTGGGTTGACCCGGGGGCATGTCACATTTGATTCTTCCAAATCCTTACTTTACTTCTCGAAATTTGGTATAGCCTTGTGCCCGAGGGGCATGGCCAGGAGGCCAAGGGGCATTTTTACTAGGTTAATGATTAAAAATAATATGACCTCTAATCAGGTATCTTGGTCAAAGTGAAGGTCATAAAGTTATAGGATTTCATTCCACTAAAATGTTTTCAAGCCTTGGGTTGACCCGGGGGCATGTCACATTTGATTCTTCCAAATCCTTACTTTACTTCTCGAAATCTGGTAAAGCCTTGTGCCCGAGGGGCATGGCCAGGAGGCCAAGGGGCATTTTTACTTGGTTAATGATTAAAAATAATATGACCTCTAATCAGGTATCTTGGTCAAAGTGAAGGTCATAAAGTTATAGGATTTCACTCCGCTAAAATGTTTTTAAGCCTTGGGTTGAGCCGGGGGCATGTCACATTCGATTCTTCCAAATTCTTACTTTACTCCTTGAATTCTGGTAAAGCCCTGTGCCTGAAGGGCATGGCCAGGAGGCCAAGGGGCATTTTAACTAGGTTAATAATTAAACTCATAGAGGTATCTACAGGTGGAGCAGCTGCTATGGGACCCTGGGGAGACCAAGGTGGCCCACTGATGGCCCAATCAAGGAACATTATTGGTTTTTTTGATGACTTGCTATTGAGGTTCCAAATATTGGACTCCCAATTCAAGGTCTATGTATAACTCCACCCAAGAGAAAACGCCCACACAGCACTCAGAAACGCCCATTTTAGGAAATATTTGCATAAGTTACGCCTTTTAGGTCCATATTGCGGCACATTTACCTTATGTGAGTACCCTGGGAGAAGCACAGTCTGTCTCTAGATGGTTGGCATTTAGGAATAACTGTACAAAAACCATCAGTGCTCTGAAATTGTGCAAAAAGTACATCATATGTATTTATTCAGGCTAGAATTCCCTTAAAGTAGACCTGTCCACAGTTGTAACAGGTCTGTTTTAGTAAATAATTGTATTGCCCTTGAAGTAAAGATTCTGATACATCTTTCCTTAGAACTCTACGTTGTGCCGTTACTCCGTTATTCTTCCTGGAAATTTTATAAATGATTGACAGCTGGGTGGTACCTTCACAGTCTGACATTGTCCAACCATTGAAATCAAAGGGGAAAGAAATGATCGTTTTTTTTCCCCATTTTATTTCAGAGACAGAAACCCTGAATTAAGCTCCATTTAAGCCCGTAAAATAAAGGTAATATAGTATTTATATTGCATTGTGAATGGATGGCTTAAAAATAAATTCCAAAAAACAGTACTGGAAATGCTTTTTTTTTTGCATTGTTCCTCAGCAAAAAGTGAATAAAAGTATTGAATATATTAGATCAACCCAAAATTGGTTCCTATAAAAACCTCCAACTCGTCCCGCAAAATACAAGGCGTCATACAGCTCAACTGATGAAAAAATAAAATAGTTATGACCGTTGAAACACAATAGGGATACGATTTACTGGCTCTTAAGGCTAAAATTAGCCACTAAGATGCTAAAAATGCAGTTAAGGCGAGCGACTGAGATCTATGCCAAATATATTGATACCAGACATACATTCAAGAGCTACAGTAAAGAAGTAACACCCGAAGAGCGTGTGTTTTCCCAATTTTAATGTGACTGTTGGAGGGTTAAGCACTGTCTCTGTCAGCTTCAAAGACTGACATTAAAAGCACAATCTACTACAGTATATTGTACTTGCAGATGATTGCAAGTCGAAATCCTCTGCAGGGACTAAAAAATAAGTAAAAATAAGTTTCATGACTTTTTTTTAATATTGCAAAAAAAATATTAAAAATTAATTTTTCCCCAGTTTCCACCTAAGAAACTCAGAACAATTGAAAATAAATAGAGATGAGCGAGTATACTCGCTAAGGCACATTACTCGAGCGAGTAGTGTCTTAGCCGAGTATCCTCCTGCTCGTCTCTAAAGATTCGGGGGCCAGCGGGGGGCGGGGAGCGGCGGGGGAGAGCGGGGAGGAACGGAGGGGAGATCTCTCTCTCCCTCTCTCCCCCCACTCCCCCCCACTCCCCGCCGCAACTCACCTGTCACCCGCGCCGGCAGCCAAATCCTTAGTGACGAGCGGGGAGATACTCGGCTAAGGCACTACTCGCTCGAGTAATGTGCCTTAGCGAGTATACTCGCTCATCTCTAAAAATAAACATAATTGCTATTTCTGTGTCCTTAAAAGTTCAAAATATCACATTATTTATCCCGCACTGTGAATGCTGCATGAAAAATAATGCAGTTCCAGAATTATATTTTTGGTTACCTTCTCACCAAAAAAATTTAATAAAAAGGTGATCATAAGTCACATGTAACCCATAATGGTACCAAAGAAACTACACTCCTCCGAAGAAAGCGAGCATCGCACAGCCCCCTTGATGGAAAACAAAAGTTAGAGGGGTCAAAATGTGGCGACAAATAGCAAATTAAGAAAAAAAGTTTTTTTTAAATTTTTAAAAGTAGTGATTAATAAAAACGACATCAATTTGATAACACTGAAATTGTAGTGAGATTGAAAAACATAAGTTGTCCAACTAAAAAGCAAGCCCTCATGTGACTATGTCAATAGAAAACTAAAAGAAGTGACTTTTGGAAGACACGGATGAAAAAAAATGTAAATGAAAAATGGAGATTGGTTGCAAGGGGTTAATACTATCTCCAAAGTTCTACATTTTTATTTTAGGTGAGAATAAAGTGAAATTGAAAGTAAAACTGGACATATCATTTAATTCCATGGCGGTGAGAAGTGTCGCAGGGGTTTTGGAGCTTTATATCAGTAATACAGAGCTCCGACTCCCTATAAAATATGTTCTGAATGAGTCAGGACATCATTTTGAATCTTTTTAGGGAAAAGAAAAACAATGCATGCATTTTAATGGTTAATTGATATCTAGCGGGGTATGCAGAATGAGGCCCATACTGGCTCTTATGATAGATGTAAGGCTGGTGTGAGCTTGCATTGACCTCTCCGATGGGAAATGTGGAATGGTACGTAGTATCAATCCCCCCATTCATTACCTTTGTGACACGTATGGAGGCCATATAGATTATTCTTCTAGAATTCGATCCCCCACTGATAAAACCAAAACATCCCGAGCTGTTTACGGCATGGGGTGGGGAGGGGACAGGGGGAAGCTTATGGGTAGCGGGAAGATATGTTCTTACAATATCCTCTCTGTGTTTTACGGTTGTATAAATACCTGTCATTCTGGAAATAAGTGATAATGAAACACAATCCAAGATTACAGCCCCCTACCTTAGAAAATTCCATCCATTGCGAGCTACAAAAAGGCATGAGTTGAGTAGGGTGGTACTGCATATTATCCGGATTTAATCTCCTTTTTATTACTATGGTATTAGTACCAGATGAGTTCAACCCTTTCCTGGTTGGGAAAACATCAATGAGTGTTGTACTTTATCACTGCCAGATGGGAGATCTGCTTTGGGTCAGTTGTTCATTGCAGTCTCATCCTACTTGATAAATAGGCACCTCCAGAACGATGTGCATGAATGCCTTTCTTGCTAGATAATAGTGGGAGGATCATGGTGGGCCATTCAGAAAAATTATATTCATCAGGTCGGAGACAGCAGGAAGCATTGAAACTTGGGTGGATCTGGGTCAGAAGGGCAGGCATGGGATAAATGGTACAGTATCATTTGTATAGGGGAGTGATGACCTAGTGATTTACATTTGGGTCTATACAGTACGTGTCAACACCTATAGACACAGAGGTTTTAGCTTTGAACTCCCTAGGTCAAACACATCTATCAATTTTGATTGGATCAGGTAGCAGTCTAATGACATCTCCTGTCTGATCATGGATGGGGATAGGAGGACATGAGTGTCACAGTACACTGGCCACGACACTGTCGTAGTACAACATGGGAGTGCGTTTGGGCTAATGTCACAACGTCAGCCTGGCCCATGTGACCAAGGTGTCGGTGCATGCACTCTGTTATTCGGCACTGGGAACAGATGTGTAAATATCAGCTATCAGTGTAGGGTTTGATTGGTCAGCGGGGAGGTTGTTTTTCCCGCTGGCCAATCAACCTTTAGGCAGGCTTCACACGGGGCGTAATTGCCGCGGAATTTCCGTGCTGACTAGCTGCACGGAAATTCTGCCTGTGGCTTTTTATCCCAGGATTAGCCAGCAAAGTGGACGAGATTTGCAAAAATCTCGTCCACATTCTGCGGGCAAGCCGCGCTGAAATTGAAATGCTGTGCGGAATTCAAAGACATGGCATGTCAATTCTCCAAAACCCGGGGCCTTGCATTTCTCCCGCGGTAATCTTGCGGTATTTCCGTGTGTTCATTCCGCAAGATTTTAGTGGGATTTCAGTCCCGTGTAAATCAAACCCAGCCTTACTGTAGTGTATAAATTACAGCCCTTCTTCTCAGAGGGCGCCAGTTCTTCCTCTGTATGGTGGAGTTCTGGTCTGGTCCACGTCCTTCTGGTTATGTCCCACACTCAGATAAGTCCCTAGTTTCTGGTGTTACATCTGCTCCTAGTACTGGTGTGATTACCATTATTAGTATCTGTCAGTTTTCATCCCATTTCCATGGGGTCGACCTCACTAGGGCGATTGTCCTGCTTCTAGGCAAAATTTTCCTACATTACTAAGAGAGGGTGAGATTTCCCTTTCCGCATTGTTTAATTTCATTATTGTCATTTCTGTTCCCTGAGTTTTTACATAGCATGTATATCCGTCCTTTTGGACAACTATTACATCCGATCCAGACGAGGTGTTTTTGGCGTTCAACTCAGACGTAACAATGGGTTTGATTTTAGCCCATCCAAGAGATAAGTAGTGCCATATGTTTCTGGCAGTCATTTATCTCATGTTTTCCGTTGACATACCATGACTATACTGCTAAGCTGAGTAGTTGGAGCAGATATCTGTCAGCATAACAATAGTGATTGTTAGAGCCACCGGTTCTGGCCAGATTGGCCTTTCCTCACCTTCCCCTCTTGATGTTTGCAGCCGTCAGCATCCTACTATTCTTCTGTGTGGCAGATGTCAAACTGTGTTCCTGGCTGTTTCCTCAGCCCATAGGGCTTGTGCCCATGTTTGGTTTGCCCCTTGAAGTGCCAGCATGCTATCTGCTTTACTGTCCCTATCCTATTCAGTTGCTTCCTGGGTATTGCCTGAGCAATAACATTTGTAGTGATCTGTGAAGGTTTACCCATACTCTGCTAGACTCCCGATTCTGACATAGCTTTCCTGAACTTCACCTGTCCAGACTTCTATCACTTTCTTGAATACAATTTGCCTGATTGCCACCAGCACTGCACTTCTGCCTGTTTTCCCTATATCAAGAACTCTGCCTGTCCTGACCTGGACCTTACTTCTACCCTTTGTACAATACTTTGCTATCTTCTGGCTTACCTGGGTTAGCTGCTATTGTACTGAGACTGTTCCTAGGGAAGAGACCTGGAGGTTCCCTGCAGTGAAGGCCAGATCCCTCTAAAAAGGAATAAAAGGTGAAGACCAGAAACCTCTTAGTGCAACCCTCAAGAGTAGCTGAAAGTCAGTCAGTTCGCACAGTGGGTCCAAAACCTGCTGCATTACAATTATATTATGTGTATGTGTAATTTCAACCTTATCAATCTGTACTGCCAATCCAAAAGTGAAACAAAATTAAAGAAGTTCTTCATATGAGGCATCCGTTGTGTCTACCCCTACCTTCTCATCCATCCAGTGCTGCATGTGAAACAATACCTGTGGGAAAAGAAGAGAGTTTAAAGGGGCTGTCCCACTTCTAGGTGTTTTGCTTCAGGAAGCAGATTTCTTCATACATTCTATAGTGACCAGGGCTGGTATGGCAAGCTGAGTCTTACTGAAGTGAATGGGACTCAGCTTGCAATACCAATCTAGGCCACTGTATAAAGTACGGAGCTGTCTGCTTCCTACAGCAAAACACCAAAAGTTGGGCAACCCCTTTAAGTATATTGGCTTCTGGCTATGAGGCAGCTTTCTGGTACAGAAACCTTCATCCTGTGGAGAATACTATTCTATAGCATGCCCATTTTGGCTAAGCCCACCCATAGTTAAGCACCTATCAAAGAGTGTCCCAGGAGGGGTACCCTTTTGTTTTCTGGATATTTTTTAAGACATTTTCTTTTCCCTGTAAGACTTTATAATGTATTAATATCAGAAGAAATAACGTTTTTATGCCTTTCATCATATGGAAAAGAGAAGGCAATGATGTTCACACAATAACACATGGACCAAAACAACATGATGATCAGGAGAAAGTTATTAAATGTTGGAAACACAGCTCAAAAGCTGTTTTTTATCAGCAGAATGTGGGACGTTGTGGTGAGCACAATATTCTCCATGCTGTAATGTGTTTGTTCAAGCTGAGATATTTATTATTGAACATTAGAAACTAAACCTGCTGTAATCCTCTCACATGTCAAACATTACTGATGCTGAGTTGCTTTGCTTCTATTGATTAGACATGTTGGCATTGCGGGACTCGGCTTCAATGTTATGTTGGAATCGAATACAAGGTCTACCCATGAGTTAGCCCCATAAGTACAGCAATGTGGTTACGAGTTTATGTTTCTTTAGGAAAGTGAAATAGAAAAGACTGATGCACTGGGCGAGTCAAGATTAGCAACCAGATATCTTGAATACGTGCCTGTGGCTTGGAACTCCTTGGATGACCACGTATGCATTGGGTTAGTATTGATATATTGGTTTCATAAGTTTTCCTATTGTAGACTCAACGTTGATGGAACTCAAAGTTTCCCGCTAGGTTTTTCCTGCTATGGCCAAACTTAGGAAAAGTTTCCTGGTACCCCTTTGAGTAGTTCAGAAGAACCAAATTAGTTAAAGTTGAAAATAGTTTTTCCGACAATGGGCTGATTTTTTTTAAAAAAAGGGTTTCACCATGGTCTGTATGGAGTAATAATGCACCTCAAATAACTTTTTCAGTGTTTTCAGGGATTTTTCTAGATTTCCAGATATCCTTGCTTACATTATTAATTCTCTGATTTTCATGCTAGTGCCATTACACAACTGCTTGATCCCCCAGGGACTCCTAAGAATTAGTATCAAGTAATGCTGGCAGGTGAAAGTAACTAAAATATGTTAATACATGGGTAATGGTGACCTGCAAAATAAGAAGTCATATCGAGGAGTCAGTAGGCTCTTGAGAAGAAATGAAGAACATCTCTCTGTGCTGATTTCGTAATTGATGACTACCAAGAGTCAAGTACATTTTTAGATTCAAAGCTTAACCAGTTGTGGTTTTTCAGTGGGAAGGGAACTTGATAACCATATGTAATTTACCCTCAATATATTACCCCCAATGGCATTTCAATAGGAAGATAAATGCCTAATTGTACGGGCCGGTATAAAGTTACCAGTAATCCAAGGGCTATAGAAGGAATAGAAATGCTTTGTGAACAAGAAGAGAATCCTATGATCTTATGGTTTTGTCTTGAGAGGTTATCCCTAGTCTAAAGAAGGAAGCTTAAAAACTAATATTGTTTCCTGAAGAAAATAATCCCTTCATCATATGGCTTTGAGAAATTGCCAATTACCTAGAGGATGAAGGATTAATCCTAATGGCTTTTTTGAAGGATAGATAATTATGTAAGTGTAGGGTTGTACTTTGAGAAGTTTTCAGTGAACTCGAAATGTAAAGAGGAATCCTTATGGAGTACCAATTGGAAAGGAACCCTATAATCATATGCCTCAAGGAATTATTGATAATTAGAGATGAGCGAGCATACTCGCTAAGGCAAACTACTCGAGCGAGTAGTGCCTTATTCGAGTACCTGCCCGCTCGTCTCAAAAGATTCGGGTGCCAGTGGGGGGGGCGGGGAGAGCGGGGAGGAACAGAGGGGAGCTCTCTATCTCACACTCTACCCCCCGCTCCCCCCTGCTCACTCCCGCAACTCACCGCTCACCCACACCGGCAGCCGAATCTTTAGAGACTAGTGGGCAGGTACTCGAATAAGGCACTACTCGCTCGAGTAGTTTGCCTTAGCGAGTATGCTCGCTTATCTCTGTTGATAATCGAAAGAAAATCATAGAAAAATACTCAGCTTGTATAATTGTATGGGGGGAGGGTGGGATCTGACAAATGTCGAATAATTGCAAAGGTGGTAGATAAATGCTCATGGCTCTTCAATACTAAAGGAGCCCTGTGCATGTGGAGCTTCATAAAGCTTCATTTTCCATCAGTAGGAAGAGATTCTAATAAAGGGTTAACTTATTAAAGTCATTGATGTCTGATTGGTGAGAGTCCTGAATCCTGAGAATCTTGATGCTTCATCGGCAATATGCCTCTACCTATCTTGATGACATAGTGATATTTAGTTCAGACTGAGAGATGTACTTAGTCAAAGTACAAGCAGTAATTAATGACCTGAGGGCAGCAGGGTTGACAGCGAACCCCATGAAATGTAACATTGGCTTAGAGGAGGTCCTATATTTGGGTTACATAAATGGTAGGGGGCTAGTCAGGCCTCAACCCTGTGCAATCCAATTTTGGATTCAGTGTTACCTAAGGGGCTTTCTCATTCTGCTATTATACAATGGCACCATCTGCTGCCTAGAGCCAGTACTGTGGTATGTGACATGCTGGAGAGGCCCCTGACAACACAGCGGCCAGTAATATACAGTAAGAATACCCTGCCGGACGTCTTCCGACATTGGAGCTGTACAGCCTTCAATCAGAATGTCTTTAGACGTCAGACAGTGGATTGGAAAGGTATAAGTGGATAAGATGAAAGCAATCGAATTGGCCCCAACCAGTTAATAAAAAACAAGTGAGACCATTTCCTGGGATTACCTGCTATTATAGGTGGTTCATACCCAATGTTGCTACTATATTGGTCCTCTTAACTGATTTCATCAAAAGAATCATTCATAATAAAGCGGAGTCCGGAAGCTGAAAATGCATTCCAAATGCTAAAACTAGTAACACTTGATTTTCAAAAAGAGTTTGTAGTACAAATTGGCGCTACGGACACAGGAATTAGAGCAGTGTTGTTACAGTTTAGTAATGGAGGAAAACATCTGGTTCTGTATTTAAGCAGAAAATTAAATAGGCATGAGAAAAATTATGTTGTTGTTGAAAATGCTTGGCCATTAAATGGACGCTGGAGTCCCTAAAATATTCGTTAGGAAGAAAATTCAAGTTAGTCACAGATCATGCCTCTTCCAAATGGATATATAAAAGTAATGAGAAAAATTGCAGAGTCACAAGATGGTTCAGTCCTACAATTTTACAGTACTGGCCAAATGTGGATGCTTCATCAAGGGTCAGTTGGTGTGGTTGTAGGTAAAGGTAAAGTCCCCTAGTGCAAGCACCGAGTCATGACTGACTCCCAGGTTGACGTCACATTGTGACGTTTTCTTGGCGGACTGTTTTTAGGAGGTGGTTTGCCATTGCCTTCCCCAGTCATCTTTTACCCCCCAGCAAGCTGGGTACTCATTTTACTGACCTTGGAAGGATGGAAGGCTGAGTCAACCTTGGGCTGGCTACCTGAACCAAGCGGGGATTGAACCCGCAACTTTTAGGTCATGAGCAGAGCTTAGGACTGCTAGTTATCACACTGGCTATCATATAAGCACAAGTTATTTAAAAGGTTAGTGCCCTTTTAAAACCACACCACACCAGTGTTTAGGACTAGTGTTGAGTGAACTGAACCAGTAGAACCCTGTTTCAGGTAGAACATTGCTAAAAGCCCAGTTTAGGTTCATGCTGGATAGAACCTTTAGCAAAATTTGACCAAAACCAGGGTTTTACTGGTTGGGTTCACTCAACACTAGTCAAAACACCCCAGTGAGACCCCCACTGATCAGACTTTTATCATTTGTTCTGTGAATAGGTGTTAAACCAATCTTAGGCTAAACCCTTTAAACCTAATGCAAAGGCATTGCTTCATAAGAGACACTGACAGAATATCTGTAGGGTCTGACATCAATGTCAAATCAGTGGACATCCGACTGCTGTAGCTCCTGATGAACACAGTTCTTTAAAGGGAATGCATCATCAGAAAATGATGACCTATTGTTAAGATTAAGTTTTTATGTTAGACATATTTTAAAACAGTTGTAGATTTTTTCTTTCCATCTGTTTTTTAAAAAAATCTTGAAATCTTGCGGTTTTCAAACTAAACGCCTAAGTTTAGGACAGAGTCAGGGCTCAGTCACACGGGCGTTTGTACATGTTTATCAGTGGCGATCCGCGCGTGTTTCCGTGCGGAAAAACGTTCGCACCGCCGACGTCCGCACTTATCAAAAAAAGAACATATGGGTGGTAATAGAGCTGGCCATGCAGATTTTCATCCGCAAGAAGGAGAAGGTCTCTCCCAGATACAAATGGGTATGCTACATGCCATGCAGAGGAAGCGAAACAGCACATAGAGTAAGTAACTGCAGTCAGAGAGGGACTTGTGGGTCACAAAGGGGCACCATTAAATAATGGGGGCCTCAGTACCCAATAGGGACACAGAGAGGTCACTATTATGTAATGGAGGCACAAATTAAGCACTATTTGTGTCACAAAACGTCATTATTATCATGTTGAGGGCCCAAAAGTGGCACTATTAACTTATCGAGACATTATAACTGTGGGGCATTAAACGGGAATAATAACCTTGTGGGGGCACTATACCTGTGAGGATCTAAGTGGGCATTATTACCTTGTAGGGGCACAACTGGGGAAAGTTTACTGTGTAGAAGCACAAAGGCGGCACTGAAAAAGTTAGAGATAGCAAAAGAACGGGGAGTCTCTGGGTATAACCTTCCTTTTATAGGAAAAATTAAAAAGTGGGTGTGGTCTGTGGAAAGAGGCATGGCCTACGCAAAAAACTTTTTTAGCGAGCTATCAATGTACTCTGCAATCATCCTGATGTCTATGTATGTATGTATGTATGTGTGTGTGTATATATGTAAGTATGTGTATATGTGTGTGTATGTATATTTCATATAAATAAATAAATATATATATATATATATATATATATATATATATATATATATATATATATATATAAATATATATATATAGAGAGTTTATAATAGCTACAGTGCTGATATGCAACCAGATCCTGCAGATCGTACATTCCAGGGGCTGGGAGGCTGCAAATGTGTGAATTGTGAATGGAATATATTTCATTATAATTTTTTAGGGAGAACATGTCTGCTGACAGCTGGAAAGTTCTCTGCTTTAAATTATATTTAGAGGGGGCTGCAATGCACAGTCTAAATGAGGCCAAAAAATGTGTTACAAGAATTTTTTTCTATATGTTTGCATTTTCTGGTTAGATATTTGTTTCATCTAATGTAAAAAAGCCTACAGGGCTTTTTCGTGCACCACACTTGGACCCCTATGCCTGACCCTAGGTGGATGAGTTTGGTGTCATTAGATTAGTGACATTCTCACCATTGCTGTAAAATCATAAAACTTGAGTTTGATACATTAAGTGACCCGCCAAGCCAGGTCAAAGTTCCTATGTTAATTCTAGCAGCACTGTTGTGCTTCAGCCATATCAAATACTTACCAGTTTGACTGTTGCCATGTCCCCAAAACGTGGAAGACCGAGCCGTGGACGGTGAACAGTTCAAGCCGAATCCTCGGCTCCACAGCTCTTAAAACATTTACAATCATTTCTCCAAATATTTTATGTTCGCGTAGTGAACATCGGGTTGATCTAGTATCATTAAGGCTCTGAGATGCTGCAACAAGAAGTCCAGAGAGTTGCTGTAAGAAAAGTTTGAAATGCGTCTTCTATGGGTGAGTGTTGTGGGCATGCTCTGTTAGCTGTGCAGGGAGAGGGAGGAGGGAGGAGAAGCTGAGCTGTCCCTATTATCTATTGTGAACGGTGGATCCTGTGTTATCTATATATAAATGTTACCTTTCATTATAAACCTTCCAGAGTATTGCAAAGCCAAGGGTCCTATGCGGAGCTGCCCTAGTGGAAAATGCACTTCAAATTGCCGTAGAGTGTCTCCTGCCCGGTTTAGTGCATGGAGTTTCACTGTAATTTATAGAGCAGCATAACCGCAGTACTTCGTCCTCGCCACTTACGCAGCGATAAATGATTTACATCCATCTGATGTGGTCCACATTATCTACATATTAAACGTAACGGTTATATGTGAACGTTAATTTGCCGCACAACATCTGTTTTACAGCAGTTGAAATGTCGGAACATGATTGCATGTAATCGGACTTTGTTGAGATGTCAGCTGTATTTTTTCAGGTTAATTTATGCAACCATAAGAATTTAATAAAAATGATCGCTGTTTCGGGTTGGAATTTTATTGCTTTTATAGTTGAGAACAGATTTTAAATTTGGCTAAATAAATACTATTTCTGGACCAAATGGGAAAAAGGTTGCAAGGCGAGAGGCAGTAATTGCTGCATCCAGTATATAGTCACTGCTGTCGCCAGCGAGGGGGGCAGATTTTACTGTATCCGTGTTAGACCCTCCTGTTGATTATAGATGGTCTCCTGGAAAAGGTCTGGTAATGACATAAAGAGTGCAAATGCCTAATTGGATCGTTGCTTCTATAAAGCTGAGATTGATTTAGTGAAAAACACCAAAAGTTACAAAAGTTTTGTTTAGACTAAACGATTATCGTTCAGAAAAGTGTTCAAACGTTTGAAAAGGATCGATAACCATTCAGTTTAAATGCAGGCAATGACTGAACAACGAATGAGAATCGGGAGGTTTTCATTTATCATTTAGTTTCAGCTGGCATAAAAATAATCGCCGGCTTGGGCACTTTTTGGGCACTTAAATACTGATCGTTCATTCAGTGGAACACTTAATGATCAGTAAGTGAGAACTGCACAATTCTCAACAAGAACTCATTCTCTCGGGCAAACGAGAATCAGCCCATATAGAAAGAATCTAAGACTGGTGTACATAATTGAAATTTGCATCATGGGGTGTGCCACAGCTCTCAACAAGGTGGTTAGATCTGAAGATCTTGGAGCCTATAACTCAACGGGTACAGTGCGCCTTAGCTCTTGCTTGGTGAGTGGGTCTCGCTTCACGGAAACAATCTATGTTAACCCGTGAGGACTAAAGGCCACAGTAACATTTCATTGCCGACTTCCAAATAGTTTGTCTAGTGTTCTGTCAGACGTAAGGGCCCTTTTACGCGGGCCAATAAATCATTCAAATTCCTGCAATGCAGTGAGAATCTAGATATAATCGTTTAGTGTAAGTGCATGCACCAACTGAATGTCGTAGTTTCTGCATGCCTAAAAACTGGCCAACAGATCGGCCGTGTAAATAGGCCTGTTTGCTGTGAATGGAGGAGAGCAGGCCGGAACGTTCTCTTATCCGCTCCGCCTCCATTGACTCAGTGATGATCGTTCCTATGGAAAAGCACAAGAGTGATCATCGCTGGGATGACCTTTTGGGTATCTGCACCTAACAGGTCATCCTGTGTCTAAGTTAAGTGCTCTTGGATATTATTGGAGGCATCTGGTAATCAGCCATAGATAATTTATACCCATGGACTCCAAAACTAATGAACATCAATACAAAAGATGTGTATACATGGGTAGATGTCTTCTTGATCTCTCGTGCATGCTGTGTTAGAGGATCCGGAAGAGGAAAGTCTACAGAGCATTGTGAACTCTTTGTTTTTAGGGGTGCTAGGACCTCAAGATGATGAATCACAATAAATACACTCTGCTTAGTGACCTTTCACGCAGGATGGAATTAGTCAGCACGGACATTTCTGCATCACAATGTTATCCCAATGGGGCTTGAATTCTGCATCTGTTACAATCCACACATTTTTACTTCGAAACCGCAAGATTAAATTCCACAGTGGAAAAACTTTCAGTTGGGGAATAAAGGACGTCTTTGGAATTGTTGTGGATTTCTAACATGCAGGAGATGTGATTCCGCAATTAAAGTCTGTGTAAAAAAACACTAGAAATTCCACAAGACGTTCCACAGAATGCATTCCGTAGTTCAAAACGCTCAAAATCCACACTATTTGACAAAATCCGCATCTGCACTGCGTCCTGCAGACAATTCCTGTGAAAGTTCCCTTTAAATGTCTATGTGACTTGCCAGAAGATATACTATATAGCCAAAGGAACATGGATCCCTACTAGAGATGAGCGAGCGTACTCGGAAAAGCACTACTCGCTCGAGTAATTTGCTTTATCCGAGTATCGCTGTGCTCGTCCCTGAAGATTCGGGTGCCGGCACGGAGCGGGGAGCTGCAGGGGAAAGCGGGGAGGAACGGAGGTAAGATCTTTCTCTCTCTGTCTCCAGCCCGCTCTCCCCTGCTCCCTGCTGCGACTCACCTGTCAGCGAATCTTCAGGGACAAGCACAGCGATACTCGGATAAAGCAAATTACTCGAGCGAGTAGTGCTTTTCCAAGTACGCTCGCTCATCTCTAATCCCTACCCTAATTATCGAATTTCAAGTATATCCACACTGATTGCAAACAGATACCTAAAATTAAGCACACAGCCATTTAATCTCTGCAGACAAACACTGATTAGCACTGAAGAGCTCGGTACCTTTAAATGTGGCGGTGTAATAGGATGCTCCTTTGACAAAAGTCAGTATGTGAAAGTTTTGATCTACTGGATTTGCCCCACTCGACCTATAAAGGGATATTGTGAAATGCAAGGATCTAGAAGTAAGAGTATCTCAGCCATTAGGTGATAGACTATGCAACATCACGGATAGACAGATCTGGATTTGCCTGGAGAACTCTATCGGAATACAGAATGTCTACAGTAAAATGTGATGGAGAAGGGGTAATGATATGGGTTATTTTTAAAAGGGTTGTTTGATTAAAGGACAACCCCCTTTCAATAGAACCCCCTGGGGTAAAATATAAAACAGAGAGATACCTACTTCTTCGCAGACGCTTAGATCCAGTGCTACAATTCGCTGTGGTCCCAGTGGTTGTTGTGACAGAAGATGTCACAGGAAATAACATGACCTCCACAGCCAATGAGAAGCTGCAGCATCATATTCCTGAACTTCTGGTATTATGGCACTCAGAATGTGAGCGCCAATGCCAGGAGTGACGCTGCTGCCTCTCATTGGCTGCAGTGGTCACTTGATTTCCTGTGACATCATCTGTCACAGGAATCTATGGGACCGCTGCGGGCTGCAGCATTGCATTCTGGCCTCAACGGAGAGGTCAGTATAACTCTGTTACTTTACCCCAGGAGATTCTGTTGAAAAAGGAATTCCAGTAACCGGACAACCCCTTTAAAGGATTGTTCTTAGTTAACAATAATGTTAAAGGGTCTTTGCGATCCACAGATATTGATGACCTATTCTACTCAATATGGGATTATTGGGGTCTGCCTACCACCCAGGACCCCCACCAATCAGCTGATGTGAAGGAGCTTGCGGCTGGTCAAAAGTCTCAAAATTCTGTGTGTTCTGCAGTGGCCTGGTATTTTAGTGCAGTACTCTCCCATTGATGTGAATGGGGTAGAGCTGCATTACCATGCTGGACCACTGTAGAACGGACGGCGCTTTGAGACTTCTGGCGAGCCGCAAGCTCCTTCACATCAGCAGATTGTGGGCAGCAGACCTCTGCTTATCTGCTATTGATGACCTATCCCAAGGATATCCTGAGGGACCGGATTGGACTGGAAAACCAGTTTAATTCTACACCATGTAAACACCTTTTAGACAATTGCCACTACCAACTTTGTGACAACAGTTTGAGGGAGACCATTTCTGTTCCAGCGTGACAGCACAGCTGTGCACTCAGCCGGCTCCATAAAGACATGGGGAGATGAGTGTTGTGTGGAGGAACTGCACAGACCCCCGATGTCAACCTAATCCAGCACCTTCCTACCTGGGCGGGTGGCTAGGGTGCCGGGTAGGGCTGTCAGAGATGTGCCACCACCTGTGAATTGCTGAACAGAGCAGTGTGGAGATGCATGGTGGAGCTCAGAATCCAATACGGCACCCTCTCCCTGACCTGGCACTGTTTTCTCTTTCAAGCACTAGCTGCGTCCTTCGGGGAAAGTGAAGAGTTGGTCGTTCTGCATCTGGACCTCACAGGCTACATAAAATGATTTGATGTGCTGTATTCGGCCCACGGGCCTTGGGTTTGACGTGTGTTCTAAACCAGGCTCTATTAAGATCAGTTAAAATTAGGCCATGTGTGAGATATCGAGATCTTGAAGAAAACTTGCGAGGGATGGAGAAGGATGTTAGAGGATGGTGGTTGGATGATATTCATCACTTTTGTACTACCCTCAACTTCTGTAAAATCTTGCCAATGGCCCACAGGTGCTTGGAGAATGACAAGTTGTGTCAGCGACCACCCATGTCATCTCCTTCAATAAGATGTCTTCACTAGATCTTGTTGCATAACCATTATGGCACATAAACCATGGCCATGTTTTTGCAGTAGCCATTTTTTAGGAGACATTCCTTGAATTGCTTCTATTAGAAGCTGTGATTAGTTGACATATTATAACACGGTGGAAGAACCACAATGTTTAACCCAGACTTTGCACTTTCCAACTACTCCATGCTCTGTAAATGGTGATTACTCACTGTACATTCTGCTGGACTGTCCACAGAGACTCCATTAGATATAAAACTCAGATTTTCTTTAATTGAGAACTGGAAAAAATATGTGGCCAGTGAAGATTTGGAAGATCTCCAGTTAACAGGGAATAGGGAATTGCGGCCATACATTGGCTGAAGGTGTGTACCAAGATTTACTATGAAGATCAGACACACATCATATACTATAGGGATTTACTATTAGGACATAAAGAATGGCTTATCTGGAAGGTGACGGCTAGGGGTACAAGTTACGTTGTATTGTGGCCTCTCAGGACTCTCCACTGGGTTTATGATAACAAACGCATGGAGTCCCTTTAGCATCTGTTTCTCTTCTTTCAAATCCCATTTCTTCATTTTAGAAAATTTGCTTTGAGAAATGGCTTTTACATAACACTCTGACAAACTGAAGTTTTCTGCCAGAAACAAAAAAAAATCGCTAATTATTTTTTAACTGATTATGGGTCAGTTTGATGGATAACCCAGAAACATAGAGCGTAAGTCCAAAATAAACAGAGACGTGCAGTAACTGCTTAGGAGGAAACAGACGTCCTTTCTCTATGAATTTTAGCCTTGTGAGACATCGGGTTGACTTAATTGGTTTTTGCATTTCTCTATATAAGATCAAGAGAGAGGCGCCTAATGTGCGGTATCCCTTAGTATCGATGAAGAAGACACCCCAGAGGTGGAATCTCTCACCTGGGACTGTTGTAGATCACACAACTGTAAATGCACATAGAGATGTGGGCAGTAGCCCATATAGGGCACAACGGACACAGGGCTCCACCTCAGTGCACACTACGAACTGGGAGAGGTAAGTATAAATTGTTTATTAACACGATCCAAAAGACACAAACAAAACGTTTCACTGCCAAACCAGCAGCTTCCTCAGGCAATTGTTGGTTCAGGAGTGAAACGCGTTGTTTGTGTCTTTTGTATCATGTTGATAAAGAATTTATACTTATCTCTCCAGGACTGTAGTGAACGCTGAAGTGGAGCTTCGTGTCCATTGCCCCCCTCTACATTTGCCTTTTTTACCATGTTGCCAAATCTTTTCCGGAATTTAGAAAATCTGCAAGTCCCAGAGTCTTCCTGCTTAACACTCTTTTAAGTTTCTTGGAAAGCTGAATGATAAGTAATGTAAGACCATTACATTGTCACCCAGCTTTCCTAGAGTCCTGAAATGTCAGTCTACAATAGTGTTGAGTAACTATTGAAATAATTAGGTTGGGAGTGACCAACCCAATTTTAAAAAATAATTGTGAATTGAGACTTCCAATTCCAACTTCTATCAAAATCAATAAGAATAAAAATTGGGTTCTCTAATGTGGCCTCCTTGAACAACAGTGGAAGTGAGGGCAGTGGTGGCTCAGTGGCTAGCACTGTTGCCCTGCAGTAGTGGGGTTCCCAGGCTTAAATCACTATCAAGGTCAGGTTGAAACCTTGAACTCCAACACTACAAGGCTGCAGTGCTAAGCCAACATACCTGTCCTTTATGATGAAAGCAGAGAGACAATATATTAGCAATCTTTGCTAAAATTCGAATTGGGATGATTCAGCAAAAATCGGCCTGAATTTATCTTCCAGTCATTCACGACAAGCAACACTAATCTACAGTTCTGGAATCTATTGATACATTCATTGTTACTGTCTCATCTTATAACTAGGCAGATTTGAGATTCACGAGACTGGGAAAGTTTGAAGACCAATATACTACAAGATAAACAGGCAGCAGGGGCGTAACTATAGAGGGTGCAGGGGATGCTGTTGCACCGGGCCCAGGAGCCTTAGGGGGCCCATAAGGTCTCTCTTCTCCATATAGGGAGCCCAGTTCTAGGAATAAAGCATTATAGTTTGGGGCCCTGTTACAGGTTTTGCATTGGGGCCCAGAAGCTTCAAGTTATGTCTCTGTGCAGCATGGTTTAGGTATGGGTACGGGTACAGATACAGATAGAGGGGGGGCGGAAGCTCAAATTTTGCATCAGGGCCCCTGAGCCTTTAGTTACGCCCCTGACAGGCAGAACATATCCTAATAGCGACACAAGTCTCTTCTTGTGAGTAGTTCAGTCTGTGGATCCAAAATGGCCATGTATGGTAAGGAATTACACAGAACTAGTGCTGTGTGTGATGGATAAAGTGTTACTTTCCCAAAATTGCCATAATCGGAATGGATTGAGTAGCAATACAGAAATTCATGAGAAAAGTCATTAATAAGTTAAAAACATGATATCTGGTGCAACTTTACTGGTTGGAATCAAGTTTTCATACATTAGAAGTTTAATATTCGTTATTAGATCTAGTTTTAACACATTTCGAGGCTTCTTCAGGGAGCTGGAGGTGTGCATAGATGCTCCTGGGAGGTGGTGCCACCAACAGTGACACTAGGAACTCCCCCTAGGAACATTTGTGCACGCCCCAGCTCTCTGAAGAAGAGGCGTATTGGCCTCAAAACATGTTAGACTGGATCTAACTTTAAAAAGAAAGACATAGAAACAAATAGATACACAATCACCTTCCACTTGCAAATTGAAATCGCAATTGTTTTTACTGCTTTACATGCGGAGGTTAGAGAATACAACAGCGTGGCGGTAGATGACGACTTGTGACTTTTCTTTTTAATAAAAGGTAAATTACAAGAGCAAACAGAATATAACAAAACATTAATCCCCACAATAAAACACAAGACAGTTTGATCTGTGATTTATCCCATTATGTCACAGCGGTCGTTTATTTATGACACATTATTTCAAGCAAGCCGTAAATCAGCAGCATATCATTAAAGTCTCAGCACAATGTCTGTACAGGCGGCTACAAATAGTGTCTGTCTCTCTAGAGGAGCCCATATGTCCATGTATTGCACAGACAGCTACTGATTTCCGTGAGAAGTGTGTAATACTTTATTTCTCCTCTGGTCGTGCTGCAGGGAAATCGAACACTTGCTAGCAGGTTCTCAAACAGATTACAGCTCAACCATCACTTTCCTGAAGTACGGCTTTCTGCTCCAGGGGTCCCATTTAATAGAAAGGGATGTTAAAAGGCAAAAAAATATAAAAATCTTTATTTAACTTTCATTTTTTTCTAAAATAATACAATTTGACAGTAAATATAAGTTCTCGGGTCTTCTTTTTCTGAAATTGTATTCATCTGTGTCTTAATTATATATTTTCTGGGAAAAATAAGTGACCCACCAATATAGCTTCCATTTGGACTTCCATGAGTTAGCATCTGACTTTTAGATATCAACCCAATGTACCTAAAAATAGTTATACATCAGAAACTTCTTTAAGAGATTGTCTGGGACCTTTAGGACTTTTACTATTAATGACCTATCCTCAGGACTGGTAATCAGTAATTGATAAATGGGGACTCCACTGCTGCAGACAGCATGGGAAACAGATAGTGTTGTCAACATTGCAGTGGCCTGGTTGGGTACTACAGATACAGTTTCTATTGAATTCAATGGGAGCTGTGCCTGCAGTACCAAAGTGGGCCACTGCAATATAGACAGTGCTATATGCTTTCAGAACTGTCTGCATTTACAGCCAGCAGACTGATGGGTTTACCAAGCGATGTGCCCATGCTTTTCAACTATTGATAACCTATCCCCAAGTCCTCAATAGTAAAATTAGCAGTTAATCCCTTTTGATAGAATTTTGTTAACCTGACAGAAGAAGAGCATTTTTATTTAGTGGTAATTTTTTTCTAAACAGTTTTTATTTTTTTAATGTAGATTTTATTTTATTTTCTGTATATGACTATGAGCTGACCATCTGGCCTGAGCTACTGTTAACAGTAGTTCAGATATTTCTTTACAGCAGCCATATGGATGTAGGAAACCTCAGAAAATGAGCTATTGAGTTCTATGAGAGTGTATTGTGAGTATGATTTGTGACCTGTGCAGAGAGGGGAAAGAGGTGAGCTGTGACACTCACCTATCGTGAATGGTGGATCCTGTGTTATGTATATACAAGTGTCTCAAGTGTAAGCCTGCCTGATAATGAGATGACTGCAAGCCTGCATGATAATGAGATGACTGCTGAGGAGTTTTCTCTATTGAACAGGAAGTGTCAAGACTATTTTGAAGCTTAAGGCCCATTTAATGCAATGATTATCGCTCAACATTCATTCAAACGATGGCAGATGAGCGATAATCGTTGCATGTAAATGCTGCCATTGTTCACTATGCCGCTGAATGATGATTTTAAGGTGAGCTTAAAATCCATTGTTTAGCCGGAGGGAGATAACAGGGAACGCATGCTGTGTTCTGCATGGGAGTCGGAGATTACATTGTATTCTGCCGACAACCCATGCGAGAACAATGGAGCTGTGTACAGAGCTCAGATCACATGTTGGGCTCTGCAAACAGCTCCCGGAGGCTCTTTTACACGCAAATGAAGCTGATAAAGTGTTAATGGACATTAATGCAAATGATCGCTAAAACTGTCAATCTTTCGAAAGATTGTCTTTGCGTGTAAATGGGCCTCAAGTGTGAGAACGGTACAAGTTTTTTTTTCTTCGTTTAGTTATATAGAAAATTTAAAAAAAAAAAAGAAAAACACCATAATGGCTAAAAAATATTTAACAAAAATACTTGATTTAAATGATAGATCATTTTCTTATAAGAACAATAATAATAAAAATGTATATGACTAGTGAAATAAATCCTCTATGTAGTTTTACTGTTTCTCAGTTAGTAGCCATTTGTGTTTCTGACCTTTGTCTGGTGTGGGGATTGTTTGGTGTTGTCAGCAAATGGAGTCACCAAGTAGACTGTGTAAAGTCAGTTTAGAAGCTGACAAGAACATCCTGCTGCATTCCATCCGCCACCGGTCATGAGAATGTCCACAGCAGTAGCAACATGACCCAGGATCACAGTGTCACAGCAGGGCAAAGAGTCATCTACAGTAGTAATAATAATAAACACATTAAAACAATAAGTAAATATACAGAACATTCTCTAGGGGCGCATATATTTAAATTGGACACAAAATATGCCAAAATTGTTAATTGTTTGTGGACATGTTTCACTTAGCGGTCACTAAAAAAGTTATAATATTTTTTGTCAAACTTGTTTTTGTTGTTTGTATTTGTTATCTATTAGAATAAAACAATAATTTTTGTGATTAATTATTATTGTGTTGCTGTTCAGCATTTTTAACAAAATTATAATAATTTAGGATTAGAGATGAGCGAGCGTACTCGTTTAGGGCGATTTCGCAATCGAGCACCGCTTTTTTTGAGTAACTGACTACTCGGGCGAAAAGATTCGGGGGGCGGGGGGCGGCGTGGAGCGGGGGGTAGCAGTGGGGAACACGGGGAGCTCTCTCCCCCCCCCCACTCCCCTCTGCAACCCCCGGCGCCCCCCGAATTTTTTTTGCCCGAGTAGTCAGTTACTCGAAAAAAGCGGTGTTCGATTGCAAAATCGCCCTAAACGAGTACGCTCGCTTATCTCTATTTGGGAAATATCTATTATTGTTTGGATGCTAGTTTTACAGCACCAAATTAACCCCATTGACTATAAATGGATCAGTTTGGTTTCCACTTAGTTGCCCGACATTTTACCATAAGACAAAGCGCTGCATGCAAAACTATATCTTCCAGTATTTTGTGCCGGATCTGCAACGGAAACTCAGAACGGAGGTTCAGTGCAGATGTGAACAGGACCTTACTATGATTTATGCCAGAGACTCACAAACGTTATAGCAGAAACCTAAAGCAACTCGGAGCTGGTATAGGTTTCAATCTGGTGCACAGAGGTGCCGCGAGACGCAACATATATATTAATGGGGTTGTCTGCCCATTTTTTCACTGATGACCTGGTATTTGATGGATGAGGGTCCACCAATTGGGACTCCTATTCATTAGCTGATCGTCTGACCCACTCTACAGTGCAGTGGGCCGGACAGTTTCATAAGCGGACATGGGAGGAAGTGCTATGGTGCTTCCTGCTCCTCTCCTGCTCAGGACTGGATGTGAAGTCCTGACCATGAGAGAAACAGGAAGTGGAAGAGGAACAAGGCTCTCCCACTGATTTCAATGTGAGTAAAGCCGTTGCCAACACTTCCTCCCTTATCTGCTTATGACAATGTCCTGCCCATTGCCCTGGCTGAATGATCAGCTAATGGACGGGGGTCCTGAGGGTCATTTATCTCAATGATGCTGGCTCATGGTTTAAACACTACTCTGAAAAACTATGCGTCATTGTGCTTAAAAATGTCCCATTGAATTTTTGGCCAGGTGTACAGTATGCATATAGTCGGAGCTTTAGGATCTCTTGTTCGTTATTTCCTATTAGTGTTAAATGTTATCTTAATATATTTTATTTTCCTTTTGTCCAACATAATGATGATATTAGTACACACAAATAAGCAGAGCACCACCAGCACGGGATCACAGCTTGGTAATTTGTCTTCATTAGGCATAAGGAAACACCCAGGAATCCAGGATGACCTAATGTATCAGTATTAAAATCTGTGCAGAGCCCAACAATGTGGCCCTTTGTGGTCCATACTGAGTTGCTTCGAGTGTTCAAGGTCTTTAGGCACCGATTACCACTGGGACCACCACTGCCAGCTTGTGCCGCTGTATTTTGACTTTCAAATCTTCATTTTTGGCCATTTTCTGTTGTTGTTTCTCATTGACCCTGCATTCATAGGATATGACAATGTTGATGAGCCACAGTCTTTTCTTTTCAATGATGGTCAAATTGGTTATATTATGGCCCAAGACTTTGTCTCCAACTTTTCTTTACAAAAATCCCCACACTTCTGTAAAAAATTAACTTTTATTCATTGCATCATAAAAATGATCCGGGTAGTGTGATCTTAACAGCTCCAATGCAATTCCAGGGTTACCGCTCTTAATCATGGCATACAAGTAAATGACAAAACTTCAGTTTTAAAAGCAATTGGTAGTATTGGATCATTTTTATGATGCAATGAATAAAAGTTAATTATTATTATTATTACTACTATTTTTGGCCGGTTTCACATCTGCTCAAAATGATGGAAGAAAAAGTGTTGCATGCAGGGCTTTTTCTTCTGTCCAAAAGCTGAGCAGCTGGGCATAAAGCGGAAGACCCATTATAGTCAATGGGGTTCATCTGGTGCTGCTCGGTTCCATCCAGAAACTGAACGGTTCAGCCATGGTGATTTCCCTTTCCTGCTCCATGAAAAGTGGAACCCTGAACACAGGCGTTAAACCGCCCTAACTACAATTTTTTGCCCCACATATGTTTGTTTAGGGTAAAAAAGTTCACTATTGTTTTATTGTTTAGAGTTTTAGATTGTGTTTGTACCGCTGGTGTGCTACAGTAATGCTTCCTCAGAAAGTTCCTCCTTTCTTTAATTGTTATTTTCACTATTGTGATTCATATTATTATCATTATGCACTTATTGCATAAACTCCTTTTAGCTAACTTAAAGCCATATATGAGGCAAAACCAGAACTATACACCACCTGTAGACCCTGGTCCATGATAGTAGTTTTTCATACAGAGACCATTCCCAGATACCCTATAGATCAAGACACTCCTTAAAGCCATTTCACTTGAGTCCTGCACCCACAAGAAGATTTAAAGTTAAAATTAAACCTTTTAACTTGACGCCGCACCAGCAGTTCATTGATGCATGTCCGCCTCCAGTTCTTAAATCAAGGGAAAACTTTGGATTGCCATATATTTTTGCAAATGAATGTCTGACCATGTAATGAAAAAACAGACTGCGTACACCAGGGTTAGTATCTCTTTGTTCTGATTATTGAAAAGGTCCTGAGTGGAGTGACCCCCTCTAGGACATCCATGACCATAATACAACAGATTTCGATTTTCCCCTGAAATCAAGAATTGTTTTTGCCCTCAGGGCAGTTTCAGATGACCATATGCACATTTGCGCATGCATATCAGCATACTTTTTGCGCATTCATGTCCAATTTACATGCATGCGTGAAACACCCCTTCCATGATTTAAAAGGCTATTTAGCCTAATGGGGTCCAGGGGTGTTTTTTTTCCTTTGGAACTATGCACCGTGTTGTGCATTTGTGCACATATGGAAGTCCCATAGACTTTTGTGGGGACCTTGATGCATAAATAGGGCAGGTGCTATTTTTTTGCACGCATGAAGTGAACCCGTTGACATCAATGGGCTCTATTTTCAGCGTATTGTGAGGGCAAATTTTGCATGTGCAAAAACACCCACAAATACGGTCATCTGAAACCGCCCTTAAGATGGGGGCAACTTAAATTGAGCTCTTGAATAGCTGGGTGACAAACCCTGTGATCCACTGAGAACAAAGCCGTAGATATGCTTCTTGTAAGACATTGTTAGTATAGACGGCTGTAATGTAAAGCTGAACATGTCCCGCAGTGTTTAGGATCATTCTCACCTCCAGGCTCCTTGCAGGGCTATCAAATCACTGTCTGCACATTGTCAGGATCAAGTGCTTTTCTGCGATCGCTGTAACTTCCTACCTTGGGATGCAGATAATCCCCTTAATACAAACATCTTCATAGCGAGGCCCTTACAACAGCAAAGATGGAATTATATTGTCACATCTACGGCTTGTCAAACACCTACTTTCCACTTCTTCCTCTTTACTTCTGGCTCCTCGTGTAGTTTCAAGTATTCTGGTTGTCAAGTCTTGAACTAACTATTTCTTGAAGACCATAACTCCCAATATCCCTGCATATAGAGGTGTTGCTGTAAGAGGAGTACTGCTTTGATTATGTTCATTGAGAGAACTATTTTATGGTGACTGTGACTTTAAGAGTGGAGGGAGCATGGCAAGCTGGTCTCTTAGTAGGAACAGGAAGAAGATGTAGTCTGAGGGGTGGAGTGGTGAGAGGAGTAAGGGAAGAAGCAGCTACGCTGTTGGACCAGGCTCAGGAGATACTCCCCAGAGAAGCCGCATGAGAAATGCTGCCGCCTAACGGGCACAGAGCTCCTGGGATGGGAAGAGAAGCAGGTGGAGACCATAGCAGGAAGCTTAGTGGAAAGTCTAACCGGGCCGGAACTCGAATTGCTGTCACCAAATAACAGTGTCATGCAGTGTTCAAATCACACTGCTACACACTCCCCAAATAATACCACTATACAGTGATCAAATAATATTGCCAAAGAGTGACCAAATAATACCAATACCATACTGTTATCCAATAACAATGTCATGCAGTGTCCAAATAATACTACCATACAGGGCCCAAATAAAAGTACTACACAGCAGCCTATACATGATACTACCACAAATTGTTTAAATACATTATTTCTTCATACAATGTGCAAAGAGCCCACACAGTATCCAAATAATTGTTCTATACAGTACCTAAATAATACAACAATGGACTACCCCAAAACATAATACTTTCATACAGTGCATGTAATGTTCTTTGCTGGGAATTATGCCATTCCTATAATTCAGCCCAGACAGAAGTGGCCATCTAGTTATAAAGTAAGGTCTGGTGTAGGTAGATCAAGGTTGTTCTTTGAACCGTAAGGCCTTATGCTTTGTATAGGACATCATATAGCAGTATTTGGGGGCCCCTGCAGTACTGTACTACGGTATGATACTCTGTCAGGTGCCATTTTTGGGAGGCAATGCTTTTAGGGAGGAATATCTCTATAATAGGGCAAGTAAAGAAACATGCCATGATGAAGTTGAAGGCATATAGACAGAGGTGTAACTTGAAGCTTCAGGGCCCCAATGCAAAACCTGCAACAGGGCCCCAAATATAATGCTGTATTCATAGTACTGGGTTCCCTATATGGAGAAGAGAGGCCTTATGGGCCCCTGAGGCTCCTTGGCCCGGGTGCAACCGCATCCTCTGCATCCCCTATAGTTACGCCACTTTGAGCTCGTAGTGCCCCATATCCTCTGAGGGGTAATAGGGCTGTCCATGTGATCCTATAACTTCTGGCCTTTTAAAGCAAAAGGTTCAAGATACGTGAATGTTTCACTGTCAAGAAAACTTATTCTTATGAGCCCAAGTTTCACAATTTGTATGTGTCGTACTATCATAAATATTCGTAGATTTGTGTCTTTTCTCGCTTTCATGTTTTCCCATGTTCCCCTGACTCCTATGAGCAACTATTTGTTTATGACAGTCCATCACTTATATAAACACGGTATCACGCTACTTGACGGCTGTGCTAGTGTAAGGAAATCCTTTAATCCAGGCCCTTAAGGACTGAGGTTGTGATCCTCTACTGTACTACATGGAAGAGGTGTAATCCTTCTCCGGGTTGTTATACAAAGCCTTCCATATTCTATTATTACCACATTGCTCACTGGGTTTATAGGCAACCGTTGGACTCCGTACATATGTCATCATTATACAAATCCTATACAGTGTAAGATAATCATCACCTTCCTTATGTATGATCCGCCCGGCATGTGGTCTTCAGCGGGTGGAATAACTCAGGGTAGGGTGTGACTACCAGAAAGGAGCTTGGAATATAAAATCGTTGCTGTTCTGGAAGCAGACTTCACTAAAAATGTAATGACGCCCGTGGGACTTCCAAAGGCGGCCATATTAGTTGTCGCCCAAGGTAGAAGAAGAAAATGCATAAAAATACGCCATAAGTCATCAAAAACAGCATTTTTTTCAGTCTTGTCCAAAAGTTTGTTCACCCCTTGTCAAATACGTTTATGTCAAATATCTGTAGGGATAGTGTTAACTTTTTTTTACTTTGACAAAGGGTGCACAAACTTTTGCAAATTGATGTATTTTTTAAATGGAGGTTCGTTTTAAGGACCTCTTGTGATGAAAGACCAATTTAAAGTTGGTCCTATAAAAAGTCCTAATGATGCTAATGGTGTCGTTTTATCAACTAGACACTGGCTTCCCCCTGAATCCTGATAAGAGGGTCAAGGGCAGGTCTGCACAGTATCAGCAGCACTGTTTTCCTTTCGGCTGCTTGGACAAGAGAGATCACTTGTCTGATCACGTGACATTATTGCATATAGGTTGGATTTGTCCTCAGGCCATGATAGTACATACAGCTACAGGCACTAGTATAGCATATTTAAGGTATTGTATAGATGCCATCATTTAAATTGTTCCTATAATTTGAAAAAAAGGGCGGAATTGGGGCAAGATGTAACTTTCTTACGTATGCAGTGCACCAGGGAGAATAATGAGGGTAAAAGGGCCCAAAAACAAAGATAAAGGTTGTGCCCTCTTCTGGTGCTGGTTAGTATACCAAACCCCTTACTACATCAAACCCATCTTTGCTAACATTATTGAGCTTGCAGACAGGAGAAACCCACATATCGGACAGTATGTGTAATGAGTGTCCTTGTACTGCGCGATATGAGTTGCATATGAGAATATCAGGCGCAGCTCGTATTGCCTGTGTAAATGCAACCTTATGTGTACCCTTATGTATACCTTTGCACCATGTTCAAATTTTATTTTTCCACACCAGTCATTGGGCTTCCAAAGGAAGGACACTGTGCAAAATTGTAAGATTGTGTCCTAAATTTCTTCCTCCTGTTTGTAGCAGCACTTAAAGGGGTTTTCCCTGACTACACTATGGATGATTGAACCTCAAAATCTACCCTGATCAGCTGATTGAAGCAATAGCAGTGCTCCAGTTAGCACCATGGCCACTTCAGTCCATCCCAGGCTAATTATACATTGCTGTGCCAGGTATTTAGGCTTAGTCCGACTCACTTGAATGGGAATTAACTTCTCTCAGGCCATGTGGCCAGTGAAAGTGATGTCACTGGCCTGAGAAGAGGCCATGGCATCTACAAAGAGCTGATTAAGGATTCCAAGCAGTGGACCCAGCCAATCAACTATTGATGACCTATCCTGAGGATAGGTCATCGATAGTTTAGTCCAAGAAAACCACTTTAATTCATAGTAGGGTCCATTCTGCCCCTTGGAGAAGATGTATTAGATAAAATGTCCATTATGTCCTCTCCTAAATCACCACTCACATCTCACACATAGGAGTGTAGCTATAGGAGATGTAGAGGTTGATTGTAAAAGCCCTTAGGCCACATAAGAAAATGCCAGCATTACATAGGAAACATTGTAGGTGGTGTAGCCCATTACAAATTTTGCACTGGAGCCTATAAGCTTCAGATTTTGCCTCTACTCAGAAACCTTGCAATCCATGCTGGAGATGAAAGCCAAACAATCCTATTTCCAACCTATGAGGTCTATACTTAAAGGGGTTGTCCTGATGGAATGTCCTATAAAGGTGGTCCTTGACATGGTGGGCATTCAGTGGGCACCATGTACCTCTGTGTTTGTGCATGTGTACAGCAGCTTCCTCCAACAATGACAACTAATTACCGACAGCTGGACTTGCTTTAGGAAAGATAGTTGTGCTAATGAGATAAACTCTTCAAAGGATGATAAATCTTCATGGCTCGTTTCTCAGTCTTCATCTCCAACACTGTAAGGACATTAAGATGCCAACTCCAGGGAGCTCTCAGGCTGTCATCACAAAGTCTGACGATCAACATTACTATAACTTGGGGCCAAGCAGGGCAGGATGGAGGGTTATCTTAAGATTCACAAGCCACTCTCATCTTCCAGCTATCAGTAAACCACAGGGCATTGCACCATTGCACTTTCGAGAGGACTTTCCTGATTTGTTAATGTATCAGAGCTTGCATACCACTAGCAACTGGAATTCCACCTACTGTAAACATTTGCGAGAAGCAGAACTTCTGTGCCGGCCACTGGAAATGCCTTAATGGAAATTATTATTAAACTATAAAGATGTATGTTTTGTGTGTTCGACTTTCCGACCAAGTATAACAAAGTAAAACATAATTCACAATAGATTCTCTTTACTTACCTCTTGATGGGTTCCAGAGGGTTGAAACCCGAGACTATGAAACGCACCAAGAGAAAAAATCCCACATTTAACTCTGGGTTTGCAGATTTTCTGCTGCAGCCATTGTGTCCAGTGTGGATGCACCATGGGAGGATGAAAGTCCATCCTGATCCGGGCCTGCTCACACAGCTCAGGGTTTGTCACACTGTATCAGGCTAGGCAATCCTCTGAGCCAATGGCAGTATAAATGTCTCTTCTGTCCTGGATTCCAGGATGATAGCACTTATCTCTACTCCAACATTGTAACAAAATGAAGAAAGGAGTACATTTGCATTGCACATGTCTATTCTTCTTCAAACAACCGTAACCTTGACCCTAAGAATTAATTTACCAGTTACGACTGAAAACGTAAAATAACTACAAAACGGAATATACTCCATAGGTCACCATTTTCAGTCCCTTACATGTAACCATTATGATGAAAGATGTATTTCCACAATTGATTTTTAGCACCTTTCCATGGAATAGGAGGCAAAAAATGACAATTGGTGATAAGTCTAATTAGTGGGGCCTCACACCTGAAACCCCCACCGATTCTGAGAACAAGCATCCAAAGTCCCTCTTACATTCGTGGCCGGGCATGTGTGCTGCTGCTCCACGCGTTCCATTTGTGACTACTGGAGATAACCAAGCATCGTGTACTCTATCTCTGACCGTTCCATTTCGAATGAATAGAGTTGCAGAGCACATGGCCGACTGTGTCACTCCATTCAAGCTTTGCCTGACATCAGAACAATGCTTGCAGAAATATCATATACTGCAATACTGAAGTACTGCATCATATTTTATAAGCAATTAAAAAAAAATCACAAGTTCAAATTCCCTTAGGAGACAAAAAGGTAAAAATAAAGTGAAAAAAGCTTTTTTTTAAAAAAATAATTACAAAAAAAAACCTCATCCAATTTTTATAATTAGAAATCAAAACAATAGTGAGTCAAAACCTGACAAATTTCTGAAACTCTATGTAAACCATGAGTTAGCATAAACATTAACGGGCTTCTAGGGTACAACGTGTCTGCTAAAATTTAATGCCAAAGACTATCAACTATCAGAGGGAGCAGCTGTTAGACAGCAGATATGGACTCACTGTGTGACCAAGAGGTCCCTGGTCTTCAACCTTTAACCCCTTTTTTGAGAAGTCTGTTCTTTGCTGCAGGAAACTTCTTGGACGTTACATGGGGAGTAGTCTCGTATAGTGACAGCTGACCCAGGCATGCCAAAAGATACCAGAGCATGGTACCTATAGTCTGTGCAACAAAGAGAATGCAGTCGCAGTGTATAACTCCGCCGTTTATGGTTGTTCATTTGCGTGAGTGTGTAGCCCACGCCTCTCCTTCAGTCAACAGAGACGTGACACAGGTGGTGTAATCCCCCAGCTACAAATGGTGGAGTTATACACTCTGTGCCACCGCTATCAGCTGCATTATCTTCGTGAAACAGACTATGGTAGTGTTGAGCAAACATTTAAAAGACTAAATTTGGCCATTTCAATGTAAGTTTGGTTAAGTCCAAAATAGTTTGAACTGAACTGGAACTTCACCAGTACCACTAAAATTGGTGTATAAAACTGTCCAAGAGCCACAAATGTCTCCCTCTCCTCTTCCACATTACTATTTAATGTGCTAGAAAACTTTAAAAAATTCGAGAGAAGTCGAGAGAAATGGAAAAAGAATGCAACACGCAATTTTTTATTGGGTGGGTTGCTTTTACGACATTCATGGTTCAGTAAAAATGACGTTATCTTTATTCTGTGGGTCAGTATGAATAGAGCAATGCAAAATTTATATAGCTTTCTCTTTGCTGATTGGGTTGTGCGAGGGCTCGTTTTTTTGTGATATTTTAATGATCTAGACTTTTGTGGATGCAGTGATATCACATTTTTCTTTTTTGGTGACACGCCTGTGAATTTTTTTTTTAACTTTTACTGTTTTATTGTTTGTAATGTTTAATAAAACCTCATTTTCAAAATTTTTTTAATCACCATGGAGGAATTTAACTTGCTAGCGTTTGATCGCTCATACAGTATAATGCAATACCCTAGTATTGCATTATACTGCATTCTGACAGGCAGTCTATCAAGTTGTGCCACAGGCACGACTTGATAGGCGATTACTTATGGCAGCCTGGGGATACTTGCAACTCCACCATTTGCATAATGGATGATGTGACCATGCCATCTCTCTGGGGCAATGCAGATAACATAGGATAGTTCTTTTCTAGAGGTCTACCAATGGGCACTGGCACTGCCTCTCAAGTGCTGGATTTAAGCACGTACCTGGCATGGTAGGCAGGATCATAGGGCTGGCACCATATGGATATTGGTTTTCTCCTGGTCATCCAAGACATATGGGCACACATGTTTAATGATGGCACTAACAGTCCTTTTTGTTACGGCACTCTGACCCCCCGAGCGCCAGGTGGGGTGCCCTGAACTTCTCGCACCCCACTGTCCCTGCCTACTTGCCTCGGCCCTGGCTAACCCCAGGCGGACAACTGGACGGTGGTCCTGCACTGGCTAGGGACCTGGCGACTGACAAGATGTGACTAACTAAATGGGGGGACAGAGTGCCGACAGAGAAGGCAGATGGAAATGACCAACAGAACATACGGAGCAAATCAAAGCTGGAGATGTAAGCAGACAGGCAAACTAGAGGCTGAACTGAGGCTAGCTGCAGACAGGACCTACTAGACGCTAGCAGAACCAATAACTGGCAGTGAGCTCAGGTCACTGCCAGCCTTATGACTGCAAGCCTCCGCCCAGGGGCGGAGAGTAAGAGGAGCCGACTCTCCCACTGCTGCATAAGAAAGGTGGAGGAGTGCGGGCAGCACCCTACAGGCAGACACGCCCACACCGCCGCACACTGGCTGCCCCACGCCGCCGGGAGAGCCCCGACTCCAGAGCTCCAGGACGCCGGAGCCGACACCGGATCGGCGCGCGCCGACCGCGGGACCCTGCGTCGCCCTGCATGGTAACACTTTTATTACAGAGAACATAATCTCAGCAGTCATCGGTAATCAAAGGTAGAAAAACACAACTGCGGCTGGACACGTGGCTGCAAATATTGGGTCTTTGCAAAGCACAGCTTTGGCTCCAGTCTTGAAGTCAGAGGGGATTCCCCATGGATAAGCTGCCCAGTACTAGGACGTGTCTTGGTGCTGTGCCAGAGGGCCCGATAAAGTATCTCAGCTGGCACCAGTTTCTCCTTTGCTGTAGATTCTTTGCTACCCTTCTATGTCTTAGCATACGCATGCATCTTTTTAATCCTATGCATGATCCTAGCATAGTCACACACCACTTGTCCATCTGCAGCTAAGCGGTATGACATGATAGTTAAATCAGCATTTGTTTTAACGCACTAGAGGCAGGTATTCCTTACAAATAACACAATATAGCATGGACACATGTGGCTCATTATCTCATGGCCAATTATACAATGGGGTGCACAAGGCAACCTCCCTTAAAGTCCGTTTACACACAGAGATGATCGCTTAAAATTTGTCAGAAACTGACAGTTGTGAGTGAACATTTTGCATTAGCTACTTAGTAGCTTATTAGCTTCATTTGCATGCAAATGAGCCTCCCTTGCTGTAAGCAGATAACCGCTGGAGGTCTGTTATCTGCTTACAGCTCCATTGTTCTCCAGCATGACAGCAGCTGCATACAATGCGATCAGCACTGGTCATGGAGAACACAGCGTGTAGTCCCTCTTATCAGGAACAACAGATTTAATGCTGAGCTGAACTCAGCAATGGACGAAAAGTGCACGATGGTGCGCATTTACATACAAAGATCGCTCCAAACCCGTCGTTTGGACAAATTTTGAGCAATAATCATTTTGTCTAAATAGGCCTTTAAATTCACAGTTGTTCAAAGATAAACGACTATCCATTTATACTGAGTGAGAAGTCACTCACTAGTTGCATTCAGTGAGCAATTTCTCGCTCAGTACCTTGTCAAGTACTACGTTTAAGCGGGACAGCTATGGGTCAAAATCGCTCATTTAAGCAATTTTTTAACCAATAGTCGTCCCACGCAAAAATAACCAAACACAGTCTAACTAATAATCCGCAAACAGTTGTACTGTTTATGTCTTTTATTGAGCACATTGAGTAAACATCCACAATACAGGGAGAAAAAGCATGTAAACCCTTGAAATTATTAACCTGTAGGAACCCATTTAAGCAGCAATCACCTCAACCAATCCATTCCTAAGATTTGCACAACATTGACGAGGAATTTTGAATCCTTCCTCCCTGGAAATGTGTTTCAGTTCATCAATATTTCTGGGATGCCTTGTGTTTACAGTCTTGTTCAGTTCATACCACAACATCTTGGGGGTTAAGGTCAGGGTTCACCTACTTTTTATTGCAACTCTATATAATGAATTCAATTAAATTAACCGCTTCAGGACTAGAGATTTATTGATTTATTTTTGTTTTTCATCCACACCTTCTAAGAACCATTACTTTTTATGTTTTTTTCATTTACATAACTGTATGAGGGCTTGTTTTTTGAAGAGTAAGTTGTATTTTTTAATGGTACCATTTAATATACCATATAATGTATGGAAAACTTTTACACATTTTCACCAATAGAACATGAGCCTATGATTTTGCACGATCTAGAGGTTCCGTTACAGCAAATGTGGCGCAATATGCTGCAGGATAACATACAGAATGTGTATGCCTTCATGCTTGCCTGTATCACATCTTGTATCCAAGCTAGAGGCGGTATAACAGGGAACTAGAGCCTCCATGCCCGTCCATATCACATCTTGTATCCAAGCTAGAGGTGGTACAACAGGGTACTAGAGCCTCTATGCCCCTTCGTATCACATCATGTATTTAAGCTAGAGGCAGTACAACAGAGTACTAGAGCCTCTCCATGCCCATCCTTATCACATGTTGTATCCAAGCTAGAAGTGGTACAACAGGTTAATAGAGCCTCCATGCCCGTTCATATGACATCTTGTGTCCAAGCTAGAGGCAGTACAACAGGGTACTAGAGCCTCCATACCCCCCCTATCACATCTTGTATCCAAGATAGAGGCAGTACAACAGGGTACTAGAGCCTCCATGCTCACCGGTATCACATCTTGTAGCCAAGCTAGAGGTGGTAGAATAAGGTACTAGAGCCTCCATGTCCATCCATATCACATCTTGTATCCAAGCTAGAGGCAGTACAACAGGGTACTAGAGCCTCCATGCCTGCCCTTATACATCTTGTATCCAAGCTAGAAGTGGAAAAACAGCATACTAGAACCTCCACGCCCACATATATAACATCTTGTATCCAAGCTAGAGGCAGTACAACAGGATACTAGAGCCTCCATGCCTGCCCTTATACATCTTGTATCCAAGCTAGAAGTGGAAAAACAGCATACTAGAACCTCCACGCCCACATATATAACATCTTGTATCCAAGCTAGAGGCAGTACAACAGGATACTAGAGCCTCCATGCCTGCCCTTATACATCTTGTATCCAAGCTAGAAGTGGAAAAACAGCATACTAGAACCTCCACGCCCACATATATAACATCTTGTATCCAAGCTAGAGGCAGTACAACAGGGTACTAGAGTCTCCATGCCACCGGTATCACATCCTGTAGCCAAGCAAGAGGTGGTACAACAGCGTGCTAAAGCCTCCATGCCTGCCCGTATACATCTTGTATCCAAGCTAGAAGTGGAACAACAGCATACTAGAACCTCCAGGCCCACATATATAACATCTTGTATCCAAGCTAGAGGCAGTAGAACAGGGTACTAGAGTCTCCATGCCACCGGTATCACATCCTGTAGCCAAGCAAGAGGTGGTACAACAGTGTACTAGAGCCTCCATGCCTGCCCGTATACATCTTGTATCCAAGCTAAAAGTGGAACAACAGCATACTAGAATCTCCATGCCCACATATATAACACCTTGTATCCAAGCTAGAGGCAGTAAAACAGGGTACTAGAGTCTCCATGCCACCGGTATCACATCCTGTAGCCAAGCAAGAGGTGGTACAACAGTGTACTAGAGCCTCCATGCCTGCCCGTATACATCTTGTATCCAAGCTAGAAGTGGAACAACAGCATACTAGAACCTCCAGGCCCACATATATAACATCTTGTATCCAAGCTAGAGGCAGTACAACAGGGTACTAGAGCCTCCATGCCTGCCCTTATACATCTTGTATCGAAGCTAGAAGTGGAACAACAGCATACTAGAACCTCCATGCCCACATATATAACATCTTGTATCCAAGCTAGAGGCAGTACAACAGGGTACTAGAGTCTCCATGCCACCGGTATCACATCCTGTAGCCAAGCAAGAGGTGGTACAACAGTGTACTAGAGCCTCCATGCCTGCCCGTATACATCTTGTATCCAAGCTAGAAGTGGTACAACAGGGTACTAGAACCTCCAGGCTCAGATATATAACATCTTGTATCCAAGCTAGAGGCAGTACAACAGGGTACTAGAGTCTCCATGCCACCTGTATCACATCTTATATCCAAGCTAAAGGCGGCACAACAGGGTACTAGAGCTTCCATGCCCACCTGTATCACATCTTGTATCCAATCTAAAGGCGGTACAAAAGGGTATTAGAGCCTCCATACCCACCTGTATCATGTCTTGTATTAAAGCTAGAGGTGGTACAACAGGGTACTAGAGCCTCCATGCCTGCCTGTATCACATCTTGTATCCAAGCTAAAGGCGGTACAACAGGGTACTAGAGCCTCCATGCCTGCCTGTATCACATCTTGTATCCAAGCTAGAGGTGGTACAACAGGGTACTAGAGCCTCCATGCCTGCCCGTATCACATCTTGTATCCAAGCTAGAGGTGGTACAACAGGGTACTAGAGCCTCCCTTCATGGTGTCAGTTTTCCACAGTAAATGATCCTTTTGCTCTGATATTTCATCACTTACTTATATCAGCATTACGATAACTCATAAAAAGTTTTATTCCCTTCTGACAACTCCTTCTAGGGGAGGGATTGTTTTTGACAATGATTGTAGACGACACCTAAGTCTCCTTCTCATTGCCTTATACTGAAGGTGCGCCTGAAGCTGTCCCTATTGTTTGAAATCCCATCTAAACATGTGTGAATATATTATCCAGATCCCCGCAGAATGTGGATACAAACCCTTTACAAGCTGAATAGATATCGCCACTCGCACATTTAACCTCCATATTTATGGTGGGGGGGGGGGGGGGGTATCGTAATAAAATGATCACAAGCTGGTGACACGAGCCAAGAGAATCTGGCTATTTGCAGCGGCTGGCTGCCCTCCCGCGTACCCTGCCTGTAATTCTTCGGCAGTGCGGATAACACTTCTAGAAGAATCTACATTTCCTAATAAATATCATCGTTCTGCGACTTTCTTGGCCCACACTTGATCGAGTCATGTAGGGATACAAATGCAAAAATTCATAAATTATCTTTTTCCACAAAGGAAAAAAACATAATGTGACACATTTGTATCAAGTGTCATTTTGTTTCTAGATGTACAAATGGTGCCGTTTTTATGACGTGCATCATAGTGACAAAATGGCGCACAGACCTATGTGATTTGGGTGCACATATGACGTAGTGCAAATGTAAATTAGACATGTTTGCCTGCTCTGATTTAGTAACAGCAATATTGCATACACAATGCACTACAGATTTAGCAGAGCTGAACTTGACATTGAATGACTGCACACTGGTAATGTAGTAACTTTCCTTGAAGTCCCATGGGAAACGACTGGTAAGACTATATTCACATCAGCACTGGAAGTTCCATCCAGCGCTGATCCGGCATAAAATCCAGGTCGAAATAGCAGAGCATGCTGCTCTATTTCATCTGGGCAAAAATGGTATGACGGAAGCCGGACGGACAGCATTATAGTCAATGGGGTCTACTTGGCTCGGTTCAATTCTGACATGGGACGGATCCATTCAGGCGAAGGATTCCATTTTCTTGCCCAAAGTAGCAGAAAAACAGACACCCTAAAGCGAAACTCCACCATAGACTATACGCCGTCAACCTGTATGAAATGATACTATAGGGTGGGCCACGGAAAAGTAGCCCACCTCTGCGACAGCAAGAACAAGTGGGTGAATTGTTTTTTCTAAAGCTTTATTGATTTACCCACATGTTAGTACAGAAGGTGAAAGTGGTCGCCGTTCACTTCTATGCACAATACAACATTTTGGCTGATACTGCCTGCAGCTCTTCAACAGTGATGCTGTGGATAGTATTTGTGATGTCTTTCTTGAATTCATCCAGGGTATGCAAATTATTGTTTAAGGTTTCTGCTTTAAATTTCCTCACAGATGAAAATTGCATGTGGGCAAGTCTGATGAATGTGCTGCATATAACGCCTTGCTCAGAGTTCGCTCTTCCGTAAAGAGTACATGAACCCATGCCGGGAGGTGTGGCATTGTCACGGGTAATGGTGTGACACAGGTTCATAATGGCGCGGTGATAACAGACAGAGGTGGCAATAATTTTTTTTAGAAAAATATATTTTTACTTAAGGAACTGGTATTATGTGCCACTCCATGGCGGGGGGGGGGGGGCATTTTGTACTTAAACGTTACATAATATTCCTTTAAATGGAATTCCCACTTGTAACATATCTCCACATTACTCAGAAACTCCGCAGCATGCAGGTTCAATGCACCGTAGGTGTAGAGCACATCTTCTCTACTTTCCTTGGGGCGACAAGGCACTTTGAACACTTTATGACTATCCACTATCCTTGTATTGCTCCATACTTGTCCGTACTGCGGCATGTCACTCTCGCAACCTAATGCACCGTAGGTGCTTGAGTACGTCACTAAATTTTGGAGATCCGCGTCACTGTGGACTTTGCGAACATCATGTCTTGTACATTTTTGTCTCCCATCTTTTACTGGCACATAGCCCCGTTCATGCTACACTTTATTATTTATCATACTACTGCTTTATTCACTAACTATACGAAACACGACATCACTCCAACTCATTACCTAACGTAGATAACCAGCAACCCCCAACATGGCATCAAAACAGTCCCTTCGGAGAGATACTCCCCAGGCCACACTCGTACGTTAGTCATTGTACCGAATAGTGTGTGCACATCAATGTCATTGGATCGGTCTCTCGTGTCTAGAATCTTGTTCCATGGTTTCGGATCCTCATTGCTGTTGTCTGCTTAAGGGACCAAATTCCCTGTAGAAAGGGAGTTTCCTTCTCCTTCCACAAAGTCTGGCTCTTGTTTTTGGCCCCCTGGACATTGGGCTTTTCCATTGCTCTTTTCATCCCTTTCCTGCTCTGCTTTCCAGCATAAGGACAGTGTGCACCCCATCCTCCAAGAAATGGCAGCTGCCACATCACTGGTGTCTCTGTTGGACCTCCTTCACACTGGCCTGGTCTTCTGCCATGTGGCGCTGGGAAGCACACACAACTGCTGCTCGTCTTCTAACGCAACTAAATTTACTTACATAGAGTCATTATGGCCGCCGAGATCTCCAGAAGCAGGTTGCAGGTTTGGCCTAGCCCCATATTCTATTCCTACTAAGTCTTCTGGGCGGTGCGGGCTAGCCTTGTCATTGCCCACATCACTATCAGAGCGGAACCCTTCTCATGTACCCTTTATGAGACTCCAACAAAATGGTGCTGCCCGGCATGCTTCAACAAGGTGCCATGGACCTCTTACTGCCTCCCTTCCCCAGCCTTGGCTCTGGCTGGTGAAATGGAGCCTCGGCAGCATCGCTGCAGCGTTCTTCTGGCCAGTGCTTTCAAGCACTGGTCCCCTCTTCCTTCCCGCTTCCCCTCTATGTACTGAACCAATGGGGCAGCTTCTAGCCACACTCCGTAGGTGGAAGAGCAGAGCAATGCTTCCCCTCTGCAGTATGTTGCCCCATCTTGTTGGAAAAAGCAGTACATTCTTTCTTCTGGTGTTAGTTGGTCGTAAAACTGTTCAAACACGTCCAGATAAACCGCGGTATTCACAGTTTATTCAAAGGAAACACTATTTGTTTTCCTGACACGGCGCACCAAACGCCAATTTTCTAGTCAGGCAGTGGTTTTTCGTTAGTCAGGTGGGGATTTTCAGTAACTCAGCATCTCGTTTTCTGTGAAAATGTGTGACCTGATAAATAAAACCACACATCATCCATCATAAAGTACAGTGACGGCTCCAGATATCCTCGTCCAGTAATTTACGTGTTTAGCTCTGTCGCACTCTTTCAGTTCCTGCACATTATTCTGTAGGGTTTCAGGTTCAGAGATTTCAGCGCTCGTCGTCACGCCGTTCGTGATACACCAACTGGCTGGACTGTGAGTCCCCAGATTGATTTTCAAGGGCTATTTGCAATCTGCTGCTGAATGTCATGGACGACTTTGGACATCCAGAGTGGCGGTGGCCTCGGTTTCTTTGCGACAGACCCGGTTTGGTGTCATTTCTAAACCAGCATCTGAATACAACAGTTATGTGGTTTTGTACCCGGTACTTGCCTGTGAAGGCTGCTTGCGTTTCCCTAATTGATCCGCACGTAGCCTTCCACAATAACTATTCACTATTGCTGTAAGAACCCCAGGGGGCAGATTTATGAAAGCTATGTAAAAGATCTGTTTTTGATGCAGCCAATCACAGCATAGCTTTCACTTTTTATACTGCTGAGGTAAAAGGGCTATGGCATCTCCAGAGACTGCGGGGACGGCTACTTTTCCGTGGCCCACCCTATACTTTCCTTCTGATTTCAGGCCACGTTCACATCTATAATGGAATCACCATTTGAAGTACTTAGTGCTGACATGACACAAAATCCCAGACAAAAATCACAGCATGCTGCACTAGTTTGTCCAGAAAGGTTTCAGGCAGTATACTGAAAGCTGGATGGACCCCATTGTAGTCCATGTAGTGCATCTGGTGCCATTTGCCGATCACGGCACTTCCGATAATTTCGTTGTTCAAGTCCTATAAGTATATAAAATTAGACTGGAGGCACCAAGGACGTGTAAATGTGGCCTCAATAAGCCTTATTTGTCAAAAAACAGAGGACTTCAACAAAGCAAAGCAAAATTGGACTTGTGCCGTAAAGAATATGTAGACTTCTGCAACATTTTGCGACGTCTTTTTTAGGGTATATCTGCACCATCTAAAATGTGATTGGATGTCAGAGAGAGGCAGAAGTCAAGCAATTTGTCTTTGGGACTGAGCTGCAATACCAGACGCAGCCATGGACAAGGGTGGCGCTGTTTTATGGAAGGAATCAGCCATGTTTTTCTCATTTCATACGACCGCTTCCAAGGTTGTTGATAGAATTGTGCCTAAACAGCGCCCTGTAATGTAGTAGTGTGGGGTTTATGAAATTATATACACAAAACATAAATAAATTGCGCAGTTTAAAGTTCAGTCACAATTATTTGTAAACGGAGGACGCGGGAATTGGCCAAAGCTTGGAGTTTATTTTGTGGAAGTGTCAATGTCCGAAAGAGACGTCTAAATGTCGGGAAACCTAATAACATAATGAGATAATTGGGCTGCAGCATTTATGTAAGCAGACACAGCGTGGAGGAAAACACCAGGAGAAACTAAATCCTCTGCAGTGGTGGTCTCCAACTGGTGGATCTCCAGCTGTTGCACAACTACAACTCCCAGCATGCCCTAGGGGCTTGTGATTATGGGTCCCTGGGAACTCCTTCTTTCTAGAGCCCCTTTCCCTTTGGTTGATTTACTTTTACAGACTTGTTGATGGTGACATTGGGGATAGTAGAATGGTAGTATGTGGACGGTGTATGGTACTGTTATGTTGGTGCTGTCTGGTAGTAATATTTGGGCACTGTGTATGGTAGTATTATATGGGCACAATATGTTGGTATTATTTGTTTTTTAATGGTGGTATTTTTGAGCACTATATGAGAGTCTTAATTATGGACTGTATGGTAGTGTTATTTGCATTTGGCATGGGGGTTGTATTTGGGTGCAGTATAGGGGGGGTTTATTTGAGTACTAAATGGCAACATTGAATGGGAATAGTATGGCACTGGTATATTTGTGTTGCTTGGAAGTATAATATTCAAGCTTTGAATGGTGATATTCCATGGGCACTGTGTATGGTAGTTTTTATGGGCGCAATATAGAGGTATTATTTGATATTTTAATGGTGTCTCTTGTAATCATAGTATGAGAGTCTTAGTTGGACACTTTGTGGTAGTAAGGGAATTATATGGCGGTATTATTTATGCTTGGTATGATCAGTTTTATTTAGGCACTATATGGAAATTGTATCTAGACATTGCGTGGTCTCTTATCGTTACTGTATGGCAGGGGTTTTTGTGGTAGTATTATATAGGCACTGTATTGTGGTATTTGCATTGGTATGGTGGATTTCTTTGGTTGCTGTATAAGGGTTTATCTGGGTAGTAAATGATAGCATTACATACTGTAGTAGAAAAGCAGCACTGTGGCTCAGTGGTTGGAGTCCTAGGTTCAAATACAACTAAGGACAACATCTGCATGGAGGTTTTTATGTTCTCTCCATATTTGTGTGGGTTTCGTCCCACATTTCAAAAACATACAGATAGATGATCTAAGTATAGATCTCTCAAAAGGGGACAGAGCTCAATATCAAGGTATTTAAAGTGCTATGTAATATGAGTGCGCTATATAAATAAAAGTGACTAGTGGCATTATTTAGGCACTGTATAGAAATCTCATTTAAACACTGTCTGTTAGTACTATAAGGACATCATATCGAGGTACAATTTAGGTTTGTTTTTATTTAGGCACTGTATGTGGGTCTTAGGGCTCCTACTGAAAGGGCTTGGCAGATTGGCTGAGAGCTCAGCCAATAGCAGCTACTGCTTAGCTATTGGCTGAGCGCTCAGCCAATGACAGATAGCTCTTAGCTATTCATTCATGAATAGCTAAGATATTGCTATACATGAATGAATAGCTAAGAGCTATCTGCCACTGGCTGAGCGCTCAGCCAATAGCTAAGGACTAGCTGCTATTGGCTGAGCCCTCAGCCAATCCGCACAGCCCTTTCAGGAGGCTGGGATTTTTAAATCCCCGTCTGCTGAAAGAGCTCAGTAGCAGTGCCAGGGAGCCAGCCGGAGGACACGGCTGACAGCAGGAGAGGTGAGTAACTTTTTTATTATTTTTTTCACCACTTTTTGATGATTATCGGAGAAGGGCTTATATTTCAAGCCCTTCTCCGATAATCATTCTGCGGGGCTTGTCAGAAACCACTGCTTTCAATGGGATCCCATTGAAAGCAATTGGATAGCATGCCGCGGACTCCTGCCACAGCTGTCACAGCTGTGACAGAGGATTCCTTCATCCCCGTGGTCCCGGCAGGGATGAAGGAAACTCCTGCCACAGCAGTGACAGCTGTCACAGCTGTGGCATTCTCCATATCTTTTCAATGGGGCTAGCGCTGCTGCCACTGGCCCCATTGAAAAGACAGGCGATGTCGCAGCAATATCCCTGCGATTTTCTCGCACTGCTCTGCGAGAGTTTTCACTTACTCTCGCAGCGCAGTGGAGAAAAAAACGCCAGTGGGTGGGAGCCCTTATTTAGGCATTGTATAGTACATTATCTTCACTGTATGGGTTTGTCTAGTAGTATTATATAGGTACTATATAGTGGTAAGCACTATATAAAGGTACTGTATTATAGTGGTATTATTTGCATTTGGTATGATGGTTTTATTTGCATGCTTTTAAGGGGTTTATTTATACTAAATTATAGCATTACATGAGAATCTCATGGTGGCATTAGTTAGGCATGGTACTGTATATGAGCCTTAATTGGACAGTGGGTGGTAGTACTATAAGTACACTATATCATGGTAGTATTTACACCTGGTTTTATTTGGGCACTTTATGGGGAAATTATGTAGGCACTGAATGGTATATTATCTTTACTGAGTGGCAGGTTGTGCGGTGGTATTATTTGGACACTGCATGGTACTATTATATGTGCAGTAGATGTTAATTAATACTTCTATTATTTGTAATGTTTTAACAGCAGCTGTATGATTTTTGCCTTTTACATCTAGTCTAGCCTGTGTTTTTCTGAGCTTTTCTCCATTCCTCCCTTATAAAAAGGGAAGGTATGCTCAAAAAGTTTTGCTTATGCGCTACGATTTAGGGCCCCCGGGTACTTCCTATTCTCTAGTCTGTGTAAAGGGTTACTACTTCAGTAACATTCTGACACATGGTGTTACTGTCCCGATAGAGGAAAGCGTGAGATACTTGCGGTCTAATTCTCACATTATGTAGTCAGTTTAGGGGATGAGGTCCAATTCCTGCATAATTATGTGTGATATCAAAGGCTCCCGCAAATTGTATCTGACGAGGTTCCCTTACGATTGCAACAGCAGAACGATTTCAGGTATAAACCAAATTGAAATTGACTGAGAAAATTGGATTGCTGGGCCCCAATGGCGTTTCTGGACACATTTTGTATCGTGTGGGCAGGAACTGAGGAGTATTATGGGATTATTGTCATTATCCTTTATAGTTAGAACGATGATATACTACTCAGCTCCGTTCAGAGAATTGAATTCTTCAGGGTTTTCAGATTTCCTTAACAAAGGCTCATAGGCACATAGAAAAGTACCTGTAATCGGAGCACTTAGTGGAAGTCTTTATAATATACATTCTGTGAATCCTTCTGTTCTGTTTTAGCGTTTGGGCATGAAGACCTTCAGCGTTTAGTATGTGCATTACTAAAACCTCAGTGCTTGCTGCCACCAAAGCTTGCTGTGGGTTTTTTGCAGTCATTTGAGGGTTTTTGACTACCTGCCTCCTCAGGAATCTGGTAGCAACCGGTGATAGGTTCCTCTTTCTGCCACGTCCAGGTAGTGTAGCCATCGTTCTTCAGTGGTCTTAAGGATACTGCGCTTTCTTGGTTTTCCACCTACTTTTCTCACTGACTGGAGCAGTTCAGTGTATTATTTGCCAGCTCTATTTCTTCTCCTTTTCCCCTTGCTATTTGGGTTCCTCAGGGTTCGGTCCTTGGTCCTCTCTTCTTTTCCATCTGCACAGCCCCTCTTGGGCACACTATCAGTAGATATGGGTTTCAATATCATCTTTATGCTGACTATACCCAATTATATACTTCTTCCTGTGATATTACACCTCTGCTTCTACAAAACACTCAGTGATTGTCTATCCACTATTTCTAACACTATGTCACCTGTCTATCTAAAACTGAATTTCTCAAAAAATGAACTTCTTGTGCTTTCACCATCTCCCGACTGACCTAAACCTGATTTCTCCATCTCAGTCCGTAGTACCACCATAACTCCTTGGGGTCATATTTGATTCTGACCTTTCCTTCAGTTCCCATATTCAGTAACTTGTTCATTGATGTCACCTGTACCTCAAAAACATCTCCCAAATCTGCCCTTTCCTCACTGCCCAAACAGCAAAAACTTAAGGCCCATTTACACTGGACGATTATCGCTAAAAATTTGCTATTCTGCGATCGTTTTAGCGATAATTGGTGCATGTAAATGGGCGTGGAGCACCCACATTTCAGGCACTTTTTGCTGATCGTTAGACTCAAGCTCACTTGATTTTAACAATCTTTTTTATCAGTCGTTCTCCATGGGGAGTGCTGATAGCATTGTTTCCCATGGGGAACAAAGGATCTGAGTGCAGATAATAGCCTCCAGCTATTAGCTGTGTTCAGAGAAGGCTTCATTAACATACATAATTGGCATTTAATTAGCTGAGTAGCTACTTGAGCACCATATTTTTTTGCAAAACAATCACTCAAAGCTGTCCCTCAAACTGTCCTTTGAGCGATCGTTGAGCAATTATCTGCTCGTGTAAATGGGCCTTTACTGTCACCGCTTATCCACTCTCACCTTGATTACTGCAACTCGCTACCAATCGGTCTTCTCTTCAGTAAACTCCTTCCCCTCCAATCCATTCTGAATGCAGTAGCCAAGTTCTTCTTTATATCAAGTCACTACATTGATGTCTCCACTCTGTGGCAGTCAATTTAAACTCACCACTCTCATCCATAAGGCTCTCCACAATGCTGCTCCACCCTATATCTCCTCCCTCATCTCTGTCTATTGCCCTGCCCATGCTCTCCACTCTGCTAAGGACCTTATACTAAATTCTTCTCTAATCTGAACCTCCCACTCCCATCTCCAAGATTTTAACCTGAGCAATTTTAGTTCTCTGGAATCAGCTACCCAAGAAACTAGGTTAATCCCTAACATCCACAGCTTTAACTGTGCCGTAAAAACACCTCTCTTTAAGGAGGCCTATCATATTCCCTAATCTAACTCTTCTCCATCTACCCTGCTTCTACATACCCCTTTGGAAACCCGACTCCATTTTTCCTACTGCATCCCCAACACACCACATCGCATTTACTTACCTGTTAATTCACAAACACGCCTGATGCTCCACTCACACAGTTTAAGTATGTATACTCTTATATGTATCCTATGTATATACTTCCTTTACGGTCTGTAAGCTGTTGAGTAGGGTCCTCACCCCTACTGTTCAAGATGTGCATTGGTGTATTACTGGATGTTATGATCTATTTTTTTTATGTTTTCCCCAGTTTGTAAAGCGCTGTAAATATGTTGACGCTATATAATTAACAATTATTATTATTTGTGTTTCTTTAACTCTGAACTTGCAAACTGCTTTCAACTGTATCTTTAGAAGCATTCAATGCCTTTGCTCGCTTTTTGCATCTTTTTCCTTGTTTGTGCAAGTCAATGGTATCTTCTTTTAACTTTGTGGACTTATTTCTAACATCCATATTTCTAACATGCAGTCAAACACCACAATTGGCAAAGCCCTCACCAGTCAAGGAATTTGATGTGTTTTATCTCAAGCACACCTGATGCAAGTAATAAGGCTAATGAGGCCCTTAATTAGTTGCATCAGGTGTGCTTGAAGCAATATCTGATTTACAAATGTTTATACTTATGAGAGATAGTGTTTGGATGGTTGAAAAATTCTGAGACTGCAGTAGTCATTAAAAGTGACGTGTCGGATTTGGAGAAACTACTTGTTATATTACATGTGTTGATCTGTTAAAATGGTTCTTGTTCGACTGGCTTGTGGCTTTTGCAAAGAGCTGAAAGTTTATGATTTTGGCTAAGAACCTAATTTAAAATAGGGGTTGAATAATTTTGATTGCAACTGCACAGAGCTACTTCTTATACACCTGATGTTGTGCCTTGTCACAAATAACCCTAGTGCCTATACATGTTCTACATTTACAAATTCTTTTGCAAGACATGGCATCTATAGTGTAGTAATTGATTGCTGTTAATGTTGAACAGCTCATACCACACACAGGCCTACTTAGCCTTCACTGACCTCTACGCTTGTAATTTCTAAATGCACCAATACCAAATTACTTCTCCTTTAATGCAGCATCCTGATGCAGTGAAGAGGCCATGTCTTCTTTTGTTCCATCAGTCCTTATCAAAATTTGAAGACCCCATACTGTACCTTAGTACAACGCCCAAATTCTTCCTGTTCTAAATCAACCAACTTGCTGAAGACCAGACAACATTCTACATCTGTTTCTGACCATGAAAACCTCCAGCCATTCTCCTACCTCTTCTAGATTTAAAATACTAACTTTGATTTACAAAGACCTCTGAGATGCTGACAAGTCATCCATCAGCAGAGCCTACTCCCTTAAACGCCTTCTTTTGCGCTCTGGTCATAACCTGTTTCTCTCCCCCTCTTGTATAACCTTTCCTTACTCCATCAACAATGTGTCTGGAATTCCTAATCATGCCAGACCCCACTGTGGAAACAAAGCTTGTAACTAAACAGATTTTGTAGGACACTTTTTGATAACTAGAACCTCATTAAAGAAAACTTAAGAAGATGACCTGGAAAATATAAGTTTCCGTAAAGGTTTCAGGAACCAGTCAGAACTTGATATATTAAGTCTCACCTGTATTTCCATAGAAAAATTCCTGTAGTTCCATGTCAGACTATGGAATTATTGCGAAGTACTAAGTAGGGGCATAGCTATTGGGTTTGCAAATGTAGAAGTCACACTCTGGAACTGGTGCTTGAGGGGGTCTAAATGTCTAAAGGACTGTACAGAGATTGTCAACATTCACATCAGTCCTGGTCCCCAATAAGACCCATAATTTAAATTCCCTACATTATACACAAATACACAATTACATTGGAATCTAATTCCAGTAACCTATCATTATGTTTTTGGACCAGGAGCTAGAGAACTTGAAGAAAACCTATATATGGTGAATGTCCACCTGATAGGACTTCTACCGATTCTGAGGATCAACCAGCAACAGTACCAATTGACTTATCAAGATTATCTAACTTCAATAAAGAATGATTTGTTAAGGACCACTTTCCATTGTGTTTTTGGACCAGAAATTGGAGAACTTGCAGGAAACCCATACATGATGAATATCCACTTACTAGAAGCAGCACGAACCATCAAAATGAACCAGCATCGGTGCCAATGGAAATTGACTTACCAAGATAATTTAACTTCAATTAAGGCTCTCTGTGGAGAGTTGAGACTAGCCTGTCCTCATCACCAGGACTTCACCACCATTCATCATGCTTTTAAAACTAATTGACATATTTAAAGCTGCTGTCCTAAAATTACCTTTAAGGCCGTATGCACACAAATACAAGATTGCAAGTTGTCCCCAAGATTCTTTGGTGCAACTCTTATTGGACAGCACAAGGACACCCTGTCTATGTGCTGTCCTATATGCGAGACACATTATAAGTCCTGTTCTTGTGTGAGACTCATACAAGAATAGGACATGTAGCAATTTTTCAAACTTGAACTATTGGTTTGAGTGAAAAACCACTCATGTGTATCAACCCATTGAAATAAATGGGTCCTTTTCTCGTGCGAGTTCCATCCATATCACAATCGGATGGAATTCGCGCTAGAATATTGCCCTGGTGCATGAGCCTTAATATTTTGTGCAAATCAAGTAGCAATTTATTAAATCACAGCTAGTCGTAGAGCTCTTAATGCTTCCAAAATCAACTGTAACTCTTCTGTACAGCAGCTGTCCATAATTGGTGGAGTGGGATAACTTTGGGTAACATTGGTAATGTGATCCTTCTGATACTAACGCCATAACATTAAAAAAAACGAGGGATATGGAGACCAGTCTTGGGGCTTTGACTATTTTTTTGTGACAAAAACCATTAAATGCACGGAACTTGAAAAAATGTGCATATAAGTTATGCTAAATTAAGTAAATTAGAAGGGTCTCCAATGATGAGCTGACCATAAGATTTTGCTGCTTGGACCCCAACACTCAGGTTTCAACACCATTGAATCTGTGTAGGAACCTGGCAGCAATTTCCCTGTTTTGCCACCAGAAGAGAAATGAAGTATTGTATAGATTTTATATCAATGTGCTGTCCTTTTGACCATGATCAAGTGTAGGATCTCTTCTTATAAATGACTGGGTAGGGTCATTGTTCATGGATGGGTACATCTTGCACAATGTGATTTAGAACTGAAGATATGCAGGCTGGTCTAACAACTATAAGTAAGCAATCTCCTGATCAATGCCATTAAATCGGGCAGTTTGAAAGCTCAACATGCAAATTGCTCCTGGGGTTTTGACCTGATGGACAATCGAAAATCACTTGAGAATGGTATACTCAGTTAATGAGTAGAATGCACTAGCAAATACATTTCTATTTCACTTGGATGTCTCAGGGTGTGGGTCCCTATGGATTCCTTTCTATGGGTCTATAGGTTCTGATTATTGGGTTCTGCAAATCTATCTTGCCCCTCTCTGGAATTGTTTGGGTGGCAGCCTGGGCAAGTGTTGGGGCCAAAATAGATCTCAGTAAGCTTCAGCTGGGGAGACCATTTGCCAATGACCATTGGAGGACCTTCTGGTTTGGAAGGTTGAATGAAGGGCTCCAGTCGATTGGCTCAGAATGCCCTAAGAAAATATTTGATAAATTTGATTATTAGGTTTTCTTAACAATATGGCATTTAAAGAGTATTTTGACCACTGGTCTTTCAGTTCTTCCATTGCATAAATACTTTGTAAACATTTTTTTCATATATATTTTAGTTGTGTTTGAAAGATATGTTATTACTACTGTAAATAGGAGGGTTATCAATGGCGGGAGATAAATAAATGCCTGGCAGAGGGAGCTGGTCTTGTACACCTTCATGTGAAAGACTAGTGAATTGGTGTTGGGAATGCCCCCAAGCCAGAAACCTGAATGTAGCAAAGCTTGTACATAAAGTATGAGGATTTCTAAATGCATGAGAAGGAAAACTCCATGCCAAAAACTGTTAATTACATATTTTTTTCGGCAGGGGCTTAGCAAGATAAGTTTATACTGATTTTTCATGCACAAATTTTTCATTGTCTTTAATTTGTCTCATATTGGTTGTAACTCAGCTTTCTTAAAAAGAGATGAAACTATAGTAAGTAAATCCCAGATAAAAATGGTAAGAAAGCGACAGTAAAGAACAAATTCAATTTTGATATTACAATGAATTTTTTCTAATTTTAGGAAAAAGTGTTCTTTTATAGGGAAACTAGATGGCTGAATCGGCCTCTCTGTGTCGGCAGCATTCTATGGCTCCGTGTTTTTAATACTGGGAGTAGTCTTCCGTGCTAATGTCCAGGTGAGTAATAGACATTTAAGTGAAATAATATGGCAGAAGACTTAAAGTTAATAATCCATACAATCCAGCCAATGAATTGTCAGTAATATACGGAGGAAGAAAGATCAGACGAGGGGTCTGGAACTCATCAGGATGGGTGTAAATTGTATAGAGCGCAGCCATATTATGATTGAATCTTTGCAGGAACTCAACAGCCGACATCTGGAAAGCATCTCTGTCCCAGTGGTATTCATGTGTATTATCTTTATAAGATCCTGATCCTACATGTGATCTTTCTAACTATAAAGGGATCTTGAGTCTTTGGGATGGAAAGAAGCCACTGGTGTAGTCCTATGTAAGGTACAGTGTCAAGTATCAGGTTCAGTATATCAGATTACATTTTGCACACTCCTCTGGCAAAGTTGGTGGCATTGTGACCAGAATGGATGTATGCATGGCTGATTCCAATCCATAAGCCCCCAAAAATCCAGGAACAACAACAAGCACAGAACAGATGACAAGCTGTTAGCAGGGGACAGGAGCGAATTGAACAGCATTAGGGACAGCTGTCAGGTGGATGCTCTCGGCGTCACCTGGGCATCCCTTGGAACTCAGGGCAGCCAACCCATGTCTCCACCCTTATTTCCTGTGGACACATGGTACACTAATACCAGCTGGTTCTATCAATTTACTATGGAACTGCATCAATTGTACCTTGCAATGACTTAAAAGGACACTTTTCATGTTATGTCTATGCTGAAAAAGTCGGATTGGTGGGAATCCCTGCAAGTCAGGGTCGAGTCGTAATTGAGGAGGTTCTTAGCCCCATTCTCAACAAAGAAGAGTACTCACTCAACTACTTCTATATCTCGCTTTAGGAGCAAGGGCTTGGCATCTCTTTTTCTATATCTCCAATGGAGTACTATGGTATATATCTTTTCTGCAGTGAGTTGCTGGTTATAGTGTATGCCATGTTTTGTTTATAGCCAGTAAGCTTTGTTTGCTTCTGGTGTCTTTTTACTAGTCTAGCCTTGTGCTTCTGTTTATGCTTCTAGTGTTGTGTTTCTAACCCAGCTTTATCTCTTGTTAGTATATTTTGCGCCTGTGATTTTTTAAAAACCAGTCCCTGCTTCTATCTAACCTTGTACTTTGGCTGCTTCCCTTGTTTGTATTTGCCTTGTTTTGCTTCTAGTTCAGTTCAGCTCAGTTTGGTCTTTGTCTCTGGCTCCTAGTGCTTTATCATTATTTGTCAGGGTCAGTGATTCAGATAATGTTTTCATTAAGGTTATCTAAGGGTGGTTACTCAGGGACAGTGGTGTCTGATGTTAGGGTCAGTGTTATAGATAGATTAGGGATAGATTTGTCAGGTTGTTATTTCTGCTTTTATCAACCATCTGTTTTATTGTCTGTCTGTCATCATCATCGTCATCCAACTACCATCACCATTCTGTTCCTGTCATCTATTAGGGAGTACCTAGTATTACATTCATGTTTCCTATTCTGTTGATATGCGTTTCATGTATTTATTCATTTGGTTGTCTGGTTGTTACACATTTCTGCCCTACTGTAAATTCTGAGGTTATCTAAGTACCAAGAGACACAGCTATTACCCAGGAAAGGTAATTACATGGCATGGCTGGTGGACTGTTGTGGATCATGGTTGGCATCGCAGCATCAGCCTTGGCCCATGTGATGAGCTATGTTGGCGTGTGTGTGCTTTCTGTCAGCCCTGGTGGTCAAGGCACTAACTATTCCTTGCTGTTAAGTGGTAAATTCACTGGCTGAGGTAATTAGCTATTCAGCTGGTTTACCAGCAATTGTTTGGTTATTTAAACAAACTCTTCTGAATAGAAGGTGCTGATTGTACTCTTTGTCAGAAGGTATTTCTGCAGCTCCTCAGTTAAGATAAATCTGCTTTTCATCTACTTATTTATCTGGGGTGTTTGTATATCTTTCTCTCGGTACTTCAATAGTTTAATAAAGATTGCATGTCATCATACTTTTGCCTCTATTCCCTGTTGTCATCCAGGAAAAGTCACCCTAGGTTCCTGACGTGGGGTTGCCTTCATCAGGGCAAGCACCTCGTTTATAGATAGGGTCTTCTCATATCAGTAGGTTTAGGGATAGGTTTTCTTCCCCGTTTTGTGTCTCTATTTTTGTGTTATCCATGTTTATACTGAGTGTGTATATATTTGTCACAACCAATACATCCAAGTCAGACCTAACTGGCGACTTCTAAGGCCTTAGTCAGACGGGCGTTTTTTGCCGCGATTTGCGCATGCGCATGCGTCCGGCGATTTAATAAAACCATTGCTTTGCAATGGTATCGGACACATGAGCGCTTTTTATGCGCTCGTCCGATAAATTGTAGAACAGAAATCGCAGATCGCACCTATCTGCGATCTGCGATTCCTGTTCTCTTCTCTATATGCGCTCAATGGGGCCAGCGGCAGCAGCGCCGACCCCATTGAGAACATATAGAAGACAAATCATTCTTCTCTGCCACAGCTGTAACAGCTGTGGCAGAGAAGAACGATGTTTGCCCATTGAATTCAATAGAGCCGGCAATACAGCCGCCTCCATTGAAAGCTATGGGCTGCCGGCGAGCGCAGGATGAATTGTCGGGAAGGGCTTAAATATATAAGCCCTTCCCTGCAATTCATCCAGAAAAGTGTTAAAATAAAAAAATATATACATACTCACCTGCTCCCGGCAGCCGGAGTTCCGTGCGGCCGTACTGCAGTGGGTGTGAAGGGGGTGTGAGTCAGACCTGTCCCCTGATTGGCTCAGCGCTGAGCCAATCAGGGGGTAGGTCTGACTCACACCCCCTTCACACCCACTGCAGGCCGGCCGCGCGGAACTCCGGCTGCCGGGAGCAGGTAAGTATATATATATGCTTTATTTTAACACTTTTCTGGATGAATAGCAGGGAAGGGCTTATATATTTAAGCCCTTCCCGACAATTCATCCCACACTCGCCCGCAGCGCATTGCTTTTAATGGAGCGGGCTGTATTGCCGCTCCATTGAATGCAATGCGCTGGACAGCTCCGGCCCGTTTCTAATGAAACGCGGCTAGGAGCAGATTTTCGGGCGATTTTCGGGCACCGGTCACGCGATTTGCGGATGCGCATCCGTCATGCGATCCGCAAATCGCGCGAAAAAACGCCCGTCTGACTAAGGCCTATAGGTGAATTCAAATTTTGCTGTCCAGCTGGCATCATTGCAGCCTGGATGTTGCTGGCATTTCCTGCTGTGTTAGAGGCAGAGAGAGCTGTTTTACTTTGTGTATACATAAAGACTTGACATTGCTGAAGTAGAGAACACTGTTAATTAAAAGCATGGTGCTAAGATTAGTCCACATCCATATCACATATATCTAGAGTATTTGTGTTTCCTGCTCTCGTGTGTTCATTTTCCCTTAGCATTGACCCCCAAATTGGCCTCTAACGTCTATAAAGCAAAGTGAATCCTTTTTCACTTATTCTCTGGCAATCTGAGTTGCTTTTGCTAATTTTTTTTTTCTTTTTTTGTCAACATTTACCCAAACTCTTAAATAGATCCCCCCTCCTTTCTACTACCATCTTATTCTCTGAACTTGCCCTGTAACGCTTGGCTAATGAATGGTATTTTGATTCTGTTATTCATGCATCGGCCAAAGAAACGTCACTTTATCTGGGATTTAGCACAGCTTTTGCTAAATAGACTTCGGAATGAAATCATCCCTGAGACCTGTGAACTCTGCAGTCTGCAGAGCTTGCATACAATTAGTATTTATGATAGCACTTGGGTTCTGTGTGCAGGACACTGATTTCAGTGACTCCATTTATATAAGTAGTTCTCATACTGGTGTTTTCTGTAGTTTGCTAGGACAAAAGTGCACTTCAGAGCAGAACAGGGCTGCTCAGTAAATGTCAGAGTTGTAGAGCAAATTGAAAATGTATTCACACCCTCTACCAAGCAGAAACCGGACACAGAAAATGAGCCGTTCCTCGGTAAAAACATCCAGTGGGGGTTCCATCAGAGGTACTGATCAGCTAGTTGCCAATAGACAACCCCTTAAAAAAAGGGGGTTAAGGAGGCTTTACACTAGACAACCATGTAAACACGGACACCAACCAGGTAAAAAGTGGGACTTTGTTCACTAGTCGCTCTACTTAGGCTGGCTTCACACTGATTTGCGCACGCAATATGCAGTGAATAGAACCCATTGATTTCCATATTTTGCACATGTATTTCAGCCATGCAAAAAAATAGAACATGCTATATGTTTCAGCATATTTGTGAACCAAAGGTCGCCATAGATGTCAATGGGACGTGCAGAAATGCGCGCAATATGCAAGATGCGTGAGAAAATGTGTAATTCCGACTGAAAAAAGGACACATCTAGAACTCATTAAGTCTAATTAGCCATTTTAATAGGGGTTTTTTCCCCGCTTGCAAAACAACAGTAAAGTATGCCGATGCACACGCAATAAAGCATAATTAATTCCGCAATAATGCAGCACTCAGGTACGTGCAAATGCGCATACGCCCATTTAAAGCCAGTTATGGGATCTGTTTAGACCTGCTGATTAGTTGTTTGAAAAGCGCACAATTTATCGTTCGCCACTTACTGACCTGTGCTTACACTAAATGATTATTCATTTTCGCTCATTTGTATGATACGTTCCATGTAAAAGGGCCTTTAGATCATCTAAAAATTGTTGCTGGTTGATTAATTATTCGCTGGTATAAACGGGTAATTGTTATGTTTTAACGACTTGCCAACAACTTCTCAGGGTGATATGGGCGTATTTGCTGTGCACCTCCCACTGGTTGGCTCCCGCCTCTTGCCCTTTCACTTAACACTCATTAGTTCCTAAAAACATATACCTACTGTATGTGTGAGTGATCATTGATGGAACAGTCCCTGTCGGTCTTTGAAAGAACATTCGCTGCTGTGGTTCAGAGCAACTGTTCAGATGAGAGCCGTTCCTTGTAAAGCCACCCTTATTCCACAAACACAAACCATTTTTTAATTTAAGCCAATCCAGCGATCAGCATTGATTGATCTGACCTCTTGTGATCAGCAGCCTCTGCTGGGGAAATGCAGTATTATCTGCTGGTCAATCATATGAATAGCCTACCATCTAAAACATACTGTAGGTGGTGCAGGTCCTCTAGAGTAAGAGCTGCAGGTGAGAGTGACCTTCCATTCTGGCTCTTAGAGCGAATCTATCATGTCCATGTGTTCTATTAGTGCTTATGGAAAGGGATGAGCTTTGTGAAACAACCCATTTAAAGGGGTTGCCAGGCAATTAAAAATTTGAAAAAGGTCAAAATGTTGTAAAATAATAAAGTAAGTTATACAATTACTATTCATACTGATCCCCCACATCTCCTATTCCAATGCTTCTACCAATCTACTCTTCCTGGTTCTTCTCAGCATGGACATGTGACCACTGCAACCCAATCACTGGCTACACTGCTTTCAAAATGAGGGCAAACGTATACCTTTCTTGGCACTGCTGTGCACATTGAGGCCTCACGGGCAATGCATTTTTACACTGGTCACATGAACGAGAAAGAGCCGTGACCAAGTCGCTGCTAAAATTCGCATTTTGTTGTCCATTCACATGTCTGGGTGCTGCATATATACACTGCAGCTCAGAATTCCTTAAGTAGGCATAAATCCTTAGAAACACTTCTAATGTTAAACTACAGCCAGCTGACATGGTTTAGCAGTATTAGCCACTGCTAAACTCTCTTCCTCTCCCTAGAAGGGAGCCGCCAGTGTGTGTCAGCTGACAGATAGGGCAAGACCTATCTTTTCCGTCCGAGTCTAAAAATCGTCCGGCGTATACGGCTGGCGATGTCCTATCTTCGCCGGCCGGCCATTTTTACGCGACTAATTGGCCACCTGAATGAATACATTGGAATCCAATGCTTCCGATGATCACAATTAGCCGCGTAAAAACGCCTGTGTAAAAGAGGCCCGATAGTGGTCTTGATGGGGTTCGCAATCCATGAGTAGCTCCCATTGAATTTAATGTGAGTTGCACCTGCAGTTCCAAACTGGGCTGCTGCAGTATGCATGGCGATGTCGAGTGTTGGGAATCAGCTGATCGTCGCGGATCCAGAGGTGTGGACCCCTGCCAATTATCAATTGATTACATTTTGGGAGGATCAACAGCTAAAATGCCCAACGTGCTGTCCCAGACAACTCTTTTAAATTCTCAGGAACATTTATTTAACAATTGTCTCCATCTAGATTGGCGCTATCAGGTTATTGCAATTGAGTCTTTGTTTTTAATATGTCGCTATTCTGTAGCTTTAATTTATCCTCTTGTTTGCTTGATCTTGCAGCTGCGTATACATAAACATGCACACTCATCAGAACACGCTTGTTTATGGCCTTCCATATGTAAGATCTTGTGCCAGTTGGCATGTGGAACCACCATTTTCTGACCATGTGTCTGTGGTTTGGAGACACCTAAGCTAATATGTCAGCAAATTATCTGCAGATCCCCAATAAACTTGCACAGGTCTTTTTAAAGGAATACTCCATGAAAAACTGCAAAAACATGTGTTATACCCGGCACATGACACATACATTTCCTTCTGGTGTTCTTAGAGTCCTACAAAATGCGTGAGTTTTCATTGGAGTGTTCCTTTAATTCCGTAGCAGAAGTGCTGTGAGAGGACTCCTCATAGATCAGTATCTCTTCTCACCTAGTTTCTTTATCAATTACTTGACTTCTCATCTGGGTGACAATCATAGATAGAAATATATATGTGTATATATATATATATATATATATATATATATATATATATATATATATGTATGTATTTATATATATACAGATAGTCCCCTACTTCTTGTGGTGGGATTCACGGTGTGAATGGAGTCCTACAATAACGACTACTGGTCAGATTCGTGACCTAGCCGGGATCATTCAGGACCTGACGGGGCGTCTCAGCCATCATTAGTAGCGGTTGGTTGTGCCCGCTGATCCAGTATCTGAACCTAAATGGCCATTACCCAAGGTGTTCTAATCTAGGGGAACCGGAAAAAAAATTATTTGTCTTCCGGGAGGCTTGTAAGTTTTTTTTATCATTTGCGGCCTTGTCCCTTTGGGTCTGAGCCGCAACGGGTGGGAATTGTTATGTCTTTGCTCAGAGAAGGGCCTCAGTCATGGGCCTATTCTTTACTGTCTGATTCCGCTTGTCTGCAGTCGGTAGATTCTTTTTTCATTGAGCTCGGGAATATTTTTGATGAAACCGATCGTGCAGCTTACACAGTCAGTAAATTGTTGGCCCTTCGCCAGGGGCGCCAGTCGGCAGAAGAATATTGCTCTAGTTTCAGGCAGTATTCAGGTAAATCTGCATGGAATCACTGTGCGCTCAAATATTTATTTTTGGTAGGCCTGTCTGATGCAGTAAAAGGTCTATTGCTGTCCCATCTGTCACCCTCTACTTTGAATCAAGCTATGGAATTGGCAGTCAGAGCTGATTGTAGACTCAGGTCTAGAAGGGAAGCTAAGCTAGAGTACCGTCAAGAACGTGGTGATGAGTCTCTGGCGACTTCTACAGCCTGTACCCCATTGTCAACCCCCGGAGCTGATGGTATGGAAGTGGACCAATTGAGTCCTGGAGAGCGGAGGCGGTTCCGGGCTTCAAACCAACTCTGTTTCTACTGTGACAAGGCTGGTCATTGCATCGCGTTCAGCCAGGAAAGGCAGCCACGGAAGCAGCAGGAAAACTTCAGCTCCTAGGTGAGGTCGGGAGGGTCATCTAGGAGGTCAGTTACTCCCTAAATTACTGGTGCCTTGTAGTGTGTCTTACAAGGCTTTTCACATGGTGGGACAGGCATTTATTGATTCTGGGTCAGCCGTGAACCTTTTCCATTTGCAGTTCGTAAGACCACTGTTATCTAGTTTTACCACGTTAGGTTTGCCAATCCACTTTACCAGTATCGATGCAACCCCTCTGTCCTCTGGGGTAGTGTGTTGGAGGACACCAGAACTTCGGTTCATGGTGGCCGCATTACATTCAAAGGTTATTTCATTTCTGGTCATGGAGAAGATGTCCGTGGATATCGTTCTGGGATTGCTGTGGCTAAGGACGCACAATCCTCAGTTGGATTGGACTACTCTGGAGCTAGTTTGGTGGGAGGGTTCTGTCAGGACCATCTAGTGCCTGTTACATTGTGTTCCACCGATGCTGTTAATATTCCGGACTATTTACGGGATTTTTAAGATGTGTTCTCTAAGAAGCTTTCTGAGGTATTACCCCCACACCACGAATGGGATTGTATATTTCAGAGGCTTTAGCCAAGGAACATATCAGACCATCAAAGTCACCAGCTGGAGCAGGCCTATTTTTTGTTGAAAAAAAACATGGATCTTTGCGGCCTTGTGTTGACTATCGGGCTTTAAACAAGATCACCATAAAGAGTCAGTGCTCGCTCCCCCTGATCCCTGATCTGTTGAATCAGATGGAGGGAGCACACTGGTTCTCTAAGCTTGACCTTCCGGGGGCTTATAATCTTATATGTATTAAGTCTGGTGACGAGTGGAAGACCGCGTTCAACACCCCGTTGGGGCACTTTGAGTGTCTGGTAATGCCCTTCGGGTTATACAGCGCCCCTGTGGTTTTTCAGGGGTTTATGAACGCAGTCTTCCACAATTATCTAGGGGTTTTTATGGTTGTCTATTTGGACAACATTTTGGTGTACTCCTTGGATTGGGACACGCATGTTAGACATCTCCATTTAGTGTTAGAGCGGCTAAGGGAGTACCAATTATATGTTAAATTGGAGAAGTGCTCATTTGGGGTCAAACGTGTGTCATTCCTTGGGTATATCATTACTCCAACTAATGTGTGTAAGGAGTCAGACAAGGTTGCGGCAATCACACAATGGGCTAAACCAGGTAATTTGAAGGCTCTTCAGCGCTTTCTTGGGTTTGCCAACTTTTACAGAAAATTTATCAGAAATTTTTCAGTGATTGCACAACCGCTGACTGATCTCACTAAAGAAGGAGCAGACGTGGTCTCCAGAAGCTTCAGAGGCTTTTGAGAAACTTACGAGGGCTTTTTTCACTGCGCCGGTGCTTGCTCAGCCGGACCCTCAGAAACCCTTTGGAGGTAGACACTTCTAAGGTTGGGGTGGGTGCAGTCCTATCCCAGGTATTGGTGGGCCATTCAGGGTATAGTCCGTGTGCCTTCTTTTCCCATAAATTCAGTAGCACCGAGCGCAACTACGATGTTGGGAACAGGGATCTGTTGGCAATAAAATGGGCATTTGAGGAATGGCATCATCTTCTGGAGGGGGCTCGACACCAGGTGACAGTCTTCACTGATCACGAGAACTTAGTGTATCTTGAGAATGCTAAGCGTCTCAATGCGCGGCAAGCCAGGTGGGCGCTTTTCTTCTCGAGATTCAATTTTACAGTCACATACATGCCGGGAGATAAAAATGTGAAAGCCGACACCCTCTCCCACAGTTTTGGGACTCCGGAGGTTAAGGACTCTTCTCCGGAAGGCATCCTCCCGCCCGGTGTCGTGGTGGCAGCCCTGACACTGAACCTTGCGGCTCAGCTTCAGGAATAACAACAAGAAGCATCGGAGGGGTTCCGGCAGGGAAGTTATTTGTACCGATGTCTCTGCGGTTGTTGGTTCTGGAAGAGTCTCATTCCTCCATTTTTGCAGGGCATCCGGGGGTCCAGGAGACTCTTGAGCTATGTTCCCATTTATACTGGAGGCCTAGCATGGCACGAAAGGTCCGGGAATTCGTAAATCGGTGTTCAGCTTGTGCACGTGGTAAGAGTCGCCGTAAGAGCCCTGAGGGACTGTTAATGCCGTTGTCACTACCCGGTAGGCCATGGTCGCACGTGTCCATGGATTTTGTCACTGACCTGCCCCTGTCACAAGGTTGTTCCATCATTTGGTAGTTTTTGACAGGTTCTCAAAAATGGCCCATTTTGCTGCTTTGGAAAAATTACCATCTGCCGCTGAATTAATGAAGATTTTCATTATACAGATTATAAGATTGCACAAAATACCGGTAAGTATAGTTTCAGATTGGGGGGTGCAATTCGTGGCCCAATTTTGGAGGGCCTTCTGTAAAAACTTGGGAACATCTCTGTCTTTCTCATCAGTGTTTCATCTGCAGACGAATGGGCAAACGGAACATAAAAATCAAGACCTAGTACAATACTTGCGTCTTTTTGTGGGCAAGAGGGTCAGTCGGTGGGTAGAGTTTTTACCTTTGGCCCAATTTGCCATAAATAATCGTATCAGTTCTGCGACGGGGGTGTCACCTTTCTTCAGTGTATTCAGTCGGCATCCCCGGTTCCTGACTTCCATTCCAGTACCTACAGTTTGTCCCGCTGTTGATGTTATTACCAGTGAGTTGCGGGAGGTTTGAAATAGTGTGCACAAGAATCTGGAGGAAGCAAGTGGTCGTATACAACTACGTAGTTGTAAAAGGTCCACTGTGTCTGAGCCATTTCAGGTCGGTCAGAAGGTTATCTGTCCACGAAGAATTTAAAATTGAAGCTCCCCTCGGCAAAGCTTGCTCCGCGTTTTATCGGTCCCTTTGCCATAACGCAAGTCATTAATCCTCTAACTTATGTGTTGGATTTACTGGGTTCTTGGAGGGTGCATAGGGTGTTTCATAAATCCCTTTTGAAGTTGTTTATCCCTCCAGTTGTGCCCACCTCCGGGCCTCCTCCACCCACCCTGGTGCAGGGTGATTTCGAGTATGAGGTTGAAGATATTTTGGATTCTCAGTTGGTGCGGGGGTCCCTGCAGTACTTGGTTGCTTGGAAGGGCTTTGGACCTGAGGAACATTCCTGGGTGCCATTCTCGTTCGATGCTTTCACCGTCTCAATCCTGATAAGCCAGCGTCTGGGCCCGGGGGCTCAAGGGGGTAATGTTACCATAAGGCCGGTCAGGGACCCCGGGTGGCAGTGTCGCGGCTCTTCGCGGCGTTCTGGGATGGTGTTGCGCCCACGTTCGGGTCGGAGAGCAGCGGTGCCGTGCTCCGGTGTGCCTGCTGTAAGAGGCGCGCTCTATCTCTGTGAGTTATAGTGGCTGGCTGGGAGCTCCAGTCAGCCGACTTGATTGGTCTCCGCCCAGGGGCAGAGACTCCTAAATATAGCCTGGCAGCTGCTGATAGCAGTTGCCAGTTACTGGTTCCGTTCCCTGTGTGCTTGACTTTGGTTTTGCTCCAGTGGAAGTTGCCTTGTCTCGAGCAAGCTCTGCTTGTGTTATGTGGTTTTCCTGTCGTGTTGGTTTATTCTATCTGCCTAGCCTGTCAGTACCAGTAAGTTGTTTTCTGCATAGGTACGGCAGTTCCTCCCTATCCTGCCACTAGGCAGCGTAGGGTCAGTGTTGGTGAGCTGGACCTGTCCATCTTTGGTGATACCTCCATGAAGGGACAATGGCGTGGGTGAGAGTCAGGGAGTCCCGCACCGTGCGTACCTGTGCCCACTACTAGTACTGTAACATACAATTGACTATGAGAACGGCAATGTAGGAAGCCGAGCGCTTCCTGTTCCTCGATGTCCTGCCTTCACTGTCATGCAGGTGGCGTGATGTTATCATGCTGCCAGCATTGTTCTGCACAATCCAAGCTAGAAGAGGCCAAGACAAAAGATGGAGGATGCTGTGGGAGCATGAGAGCCTTACTAAGTGCTTTGGAGACCTATAAATGACTCAGGGGGCACAGTTTGGCTTTATTAATGACTCAGTAGGTACAGTTGGGACTTATGGAGCCTATAAATGACTCAAGAGCACAGCGGGGCCTATAAAAAAACTCAGGAGCACAGCAGGGCCTATAATAAAACTCAGGGAGCACAGCAGGGACTATAAATAACTCAGAGGGCACAGTGAGACCTATAAATGTCTAAGGGTGCACAGCAAGACCTATAAATTACTAAGGGGGCCTACTGTATCTCTGTCAGACAAAGGTCAACATAAACCTGGAGCTGGCCCTGGTCCCCAATATGGGCGCTGCCAGGAAAGTGTTTATAAAAATAGGTCCCACACTTATCCCCTTAAATACCTGGGTGTTTCAGTCCTAAAGGACTAGACACTTTTTAGCGATTTTACCCATCTGGTGGTTTTATTGCCCTATTTTTTTTCTACCCAAATTATTTTTGCAGTTTTTTTTCCCATCACGTACCGGGCTATATTTTAATAACTCTTTCCACTGATTTTTTTTTACGTTTATTTTGTTTGAGATAATGTGTACAAAGGCAAAAAAAAAAAGATTTTTTAAATTTATGGTTCTTTATTTTAAAACTTATGGGATTTACATTACAATAAAGTCTGTGAATGGGTTTGTCCTTTTTTTTGGACATTTTGATGTATAATTTGTATAATTTTGGATTACGGTGACGGTTTATGTTGACATTGGTGGTGGGTCATTTCCTGTTTTTCATATATACAGTAATTTGATTTAATTCTGTAAGTTTTTTTAAACTTATTTTTGCAACCTTTTTTTCTAACATCTGTGTCCTCCATGACGTCATATAAAACCTCTGCTGGTCTTTCACACCTTATTTTATTTTTTTCACACTTATCAACTGTATCATCAATAGGAGCCACATCCATAGAAGCTCTAGTTACAGGGGAAAAAATTCCTTTGTAGTGACACTAGTCACTGGTGAAGCTGGTCAGGAGTCCGCTAAGACCCTGCAGCTCTGACATGCGGGGATCACCAGCCGTCATGTGATCGCTGGGTCCTATGCAGCAAATCACAGTGCCACTTCTCTACATAGCACTCATTGAGCACTATGTAGCCTGTAAAGAAGGCAGAAGCAGTTTGAAAAAGTTTCTGTCTTCTACTCCGGGTCCTCAGGTGTGTCTGACAGCCGAGGACCCGACTTGCTCCTCCTTGACTGCAGGAGCTTTTATCCCGTGTCGTATTTTTTTACTATCAGCTGAGATTAAAGTTTATGACCAAGCGCTGTCTATTTATGGTGCTTGGTCCTGAATAGGTTAAAAAAAGAACAAACGCATCACTTCTCTTCTAATGAATGAAGCTAAAATCAAATACATGAGACCTTCCCTTTAATATTGTCTTTGGCTCTTTCTGAGATCTTTTGGTGTTCTACATAGACCTCAGATGACTAGTGGCTCCAGTTACGGGGACTATAAGGACTTGTCACTCAGCTTCCCACAGATCTGGAATGGTATATACATTTATCAGGCAATGTGAGGTTAAAGACTTATTTTCTGCATACAGTGTCTATCAGTCAGTCTATACTGTCATTTTAGTATTCTATTCATGAACTGCCGAGATGAGGACAAGATATCTGAGCTATAGAACAGTTTGGGCAGATATTTATTTACATTTAATCTATAATATATCCCGCTGCCCGGATGAACTAGAGAGCTTTGCCTAATATGAACTTTATAAAGTTTCACCGATCCGTGTGCGAAGCCACAAGAAAGGGAGAGGAGATTGTAGGAATAGTGCAGTAGTGGGAAGGAATAATAGTAAATTATTGAGTAGAGAGGTCCATCACTCTTATCGTGAGCCATGTCCTCCAGCTGTCAGTACAGACAGGGACGTCTGCTGCCAACTGGACCGCAAATTCTTTGGCACCAGTCGCTTCGCAAGAAAAACGGCACAAGAAAAATGATTTATGTGCAAATGAACTCTATTTCCAGATAGGCAGATCGCCTGCTCGTGTAAGTCCAGCCCTGTGCGCCTGAAGCTTCTCAAATCAGTGACAGCTGTGCTGATGCTGCTGAAAATACAGCGCCTTCAGTAGCAAAATCAGACTTTCAGGTAGTCATAAATGTCTTTAAATGCCATGTCCTACGATAGAGCAAATGGTGCAAAATATTAGTAGAGGTTAGCTCCGCCTTTGCCCATTACAAATAGCCTAAACGGAAACTTTGGATATTACTACAATATATTTATTATACCTCAATATATCAAATAAAGTACTAATACTGTAAGTGATACCTAGGAGCTTTGCCGCAGGTGGGTGGTGTCATAACAAAGATCCAGGAGAAGATGCAGTAGAAGGAGTTACAAAAGTATGCAATATTGATTTACGAACGAAGGAATGAAAATGAGGAATGTTATGATGAAAAAGTAGGTGGTTATCTTTTACCGTAGATTTACCTGACTCTGGACTACGGCTAACGGAATCCTAGGATTATTAATATTCTGTGCACAATACGTAAAAAAACAGCAATTCGGAAAACAGTAACAGAGATCAGTCCTGTTAAGAAGAATTATAAATCATGTAGTTCGTACTTTAAGGGGTTAACACTTTGCTACTAGCAACACAGTCCACCTGAGATGTAGCGTTTGAAGGCTCACATTCAGCCTATTAGTAGGCTCACATTCCTGCAACACTGTCTCAGGGCTTCAACAGACAACTATGATTCTTTCCCGTTATGCAGGCGTGAAAATCATGCCCACAAGATGGGACAAGACCATTGATTTCAATGGTTTCGTTTAGACTAGTGGGATTCTCTCGTAATACTACTACGTGCAAAAAAAGATAGGACTTGCCCTATCTTTCTTGCATGTAGTTCTTCTACGCTCGAGAAAAGATAGGTCAGGACCTATCTTCCTACTTTGTTTTTCTTTATCCATGCACCACAGCGCAAAATTTGAAAGGTAAAAAAAAATTATAATTTTACCTTGTTCATGTGCAAATATGCCCTCAGTTTGTACCTGCAAGCATTAGTAAAATCCAAGTCCTACACTACAGGCCTTTTGGTCAATTGTTTGCATCCCTAAGTTGTGGATACTCAGCGGTTTTATACTGAGGCCGGCCTCACTTACATGACTCGTCAACAAACTCCTCTAACGTAGGAAAACCATCTGCCAAACAGCACCCAAGGCTGCAAGAACTAATCTAACTAGTCATGAAGTGTTCCTCATAAAAAAAATCTGTTCTTTTATTCCTTATGGAGATCTAACTGATAAAGCGAGTCTTACACGCAGTGCTCCCTGGGAAAAGGTATGCAAATTAGCTCTCCTCCAGAGGGCAGAACGCTGTCTCTCTAATGCCACCTGTAGGTGACATTAGAGAAAGAGCATTCTTCTTTCTAAAGAAGAGTTATTCATAGGTCTTTCTTACATTCATGCAGGGCACAAGTAAGGCATCCCCACAAACGTCACCAACACGTCAGACCTAGACTAACCAATGTCCACAATATACAAATCTAGAAGTACATTATAACATCAAAAGGCAGGGAACGCAAAATTGGGAAAGTAACAGCAACAGAAATACAGGAATGGGAAGCCTAACTAACTCTGATATGGAAGACCCTGCCAAGAAGCAGGACAATCACCCCAACAGGGGTGGCCCCACATCAGGAACCTAGAGGGCCTAGTCTGCCCCTAGATAGAGATTGAGGCTGCTTTCACATGGGTGACAAGATCGCACGATTTTCTCGTGATGGGACAGCTCTACAAATCATGCTTTCCAATGGCGATGTTGTGTAGGCTGCTACATTGTGAGAAATAAAATCGTGGCATGCTGAATATTGTTGCCATTTGCGGCGATCTTAAGCCCATGTTTTTCTATGGAGCCTTCCTTTCTGTTGCACGGTATCCATGTGAAATCTGGGTCCCATTGTTTTTAGATGGGTATCCACACAGTAGTTCATATGGCATGTTTCTTTTCCGGCTGCGAATTTTGAAATCTTCATTGCGGGAAAAAAGTGACATGTCACTTATCTGAAGTAGATTTTATGGATCAAAGCGGAAATCTGTGCCGCGCAAAAATCAATCGTTAAACATCCGTTTTCCTGTATGGTAAAAAACAAACTTTTTTGTGCTAAATAATAAATTGACTTTGCCAGGCAGTCCTCCTCAGGGTTCTCACTAATGCATGAAATTTACTCTGCTCTGATCCACCGATGTAGTAGCGCTAATACATGCCAATTTAGCACACTACTGAGTTAATTAAGTGCAGTCTGGCGTAGCTAATGCTATTTGTGTATCAGCACGGACATTCAAACTGAATGGCAGCGACTGAGTGTAGCGGTTCATGGTGGTCTGCAGCAAAAATGTAGCATGCTCTCCTTCAAGGATGGTGCTGCTACATCTGTATATGGTGACATTATGTTGGTGGTATATGCTATATTATAAGGAAGCTCTATGGGACTATTATTTAGACCAGCGATATTACCTGGAGACTGTATGGCACCTTTTATTTGGGCACTACATTGCAGTATTGTGTGGGTAATACATGGTAATACTGAGGGCACTGTATGGTAGTAGTATTTGCAAACTCAATTGAGGTCTTATTGAAGCAAATGGTAATATGTGGAGGCCATGGAGTTCGTTTACGTCAGGGTTTCCGTTTTCCTGCTCCATCCGGATAGAAGGAAAATGGCAACCCCTAGCTGAACAGATCTGGATTTTAGCGGAAATCAGTGACGGAGCTTATGAATGGAACCTTCAATGCTGATGTGAATGAGACCTTACTTTGCTGGTTGCCCAAGGCCCTTCATACATAGACATTGTCATGTAGACACTCTACGGAAGTGTTATGTAGGCATTGTAAGACGATATTACTTGGACTCTGTATGGCACTAATAGGTAGCATTGTGAGGGCACAGATTAGATATAAAAAAAAACTTTCTGACAGTGAGGGTGATAAATGAGTGGAACAGATTGCCACAGAAGGTGGTGAGTTCTCCTTCAATAGAAGTGTTCAAACAAAGGCGGGACAGACATCTGTCTGCGATGATTTAGTGAATCCTGCACTGAGCAGGGGGTTGGACCCGATGACCCTGGAGGTCCCTTCCAACTCTACCAATCTATGTCTGGTAAAATTATAAGGGCGCTATATGGTAGTATTATTTACATACTATATGGAGGTATTATTTTGATATATTCAGATTTAAATAATAACAAAAAAGTCATAAGTGTTGGCCTTACTGTACTTTGTTCGTTGCCCTAGGCCCTTTTTTCTATAGAACCGCCCACAGATGTCTCCTCTGCTTGATCTCACTTCTGAGACCTTTCAAGTTCTTCGTAATGCACACAATCTGTGTTTTCGTCTTGTAAATTGCTTCCTTTACGATATAAGGTGCTAAGTGCTATGAAGAACGCTGGATTTACTGCATTTAGTGACACTAACACACTGAGCCGAATATGAAGACCCAACAGAAGAAAACCCAAGTGGCCACAAATGCTATCACTTTTCACCAGGGAGTCAGCCAAGGTGACGGGTCAAAGCCCTCCAGAGGTTACGGTCACAGACTAAAATAAATGTTAGTTGTTTGGTCTTTAAACACTTCCAGACACTTGTGATCCTCAACCTCGTAGAAATTCCTGGGTCTAAAGTGAGTTGTGAACCTTGAACTGCTGTCATTTACTCACTGGTTTATGAGTGGAACGTGGCAATTATCTAATAATCAATAACAGTCATGTGGGTGACAACCAATATGGCCGCCATTCCACCTGGAACACTTTCCTAGACTCATGAATGGCAAATATGCCTATTAGGAAGTACTGTACTACATTAAGGGAGATGTGTTGTATAAACTAGAAAGATTTGGCATTTGTTTATCTGGGAAAGCTGGGTTACAACCCGCATAGATATTTGTATGAAATATATGTATTAGAGTGCCTTGCAAAAGTATTCACGCCCCCCTTGGTGTTTTTCCAGTTTTGTTAAAATATAACCTGGAATTATTCTAAATGTTTGGGGGCTTTTTGGCGGTAGGGGTGGTGGTGGTGGTGGTGGAGGGGGTGATATACCATGCATATTACTTTGAATACTTTTACAAGGCACTGTACATATGACATAGGAATCATCCCGCCCTGCCCCATGTCATGTGTAGCAGAAGCCGTTTCCTGCACTTTGTGGAATGTACCAGGCTCCTGCATTAATGAATTGGTATTAATCTCCCATAATCTATAGAATGCTCCGATGTCATAGTCTTAAGAGGAAAGTCAAGATGAATGGTAAGTGGGGAGACCAGATATCTTCATCGGAGATTTTTCTAAAAGGCTTTTTATGTAAACAGAATTTACCATTTCTAGATATAAATTAGTTAAATGGATACTCTAAAATGACCAAATTCCATAAATTAGGAGCCTGTCACTCAATTTTCACATTTCTTTAAATGCGTCCATTGCTTTTGGTTGGGATGAGTCAATATTAATGCGGATACAGAGGAGTAAATTGAAGCTCAAAGACCCTATAGTAGATTGTGTCTATCTATTCAGGAGGATGAGCTGTGATTTCCTTTATTATACCTGTGTGACAGGAAGTATGTGATGGGAGTGCCAGTGTTCCCCTCTAAGCAGTTGCAATCATAGATCCATGTAATAGCATCAAACAGACTGAGAATCTTACTAGAAAAAAATCCATAACCCTCAAGTAGATCTGAGCTGGCCAGAATTGAGATCACATGACCGTCTGAGGAGAAAGAGGCCAAGAGTTCCTGACGGAAAGAAATCACTCACCAATGTAACACTAGCCGACTTATATACACTGGGGGGATAGCTGCATAATGAATTCATTTAAAAAATCACAGGAGTGGCCCTAAAGGGTCAGCTCTTCTTTTCCTTCTATTCCGGTTCCTATATATTTTACAGGGCAGCGATGGACAGTAAACCAGGGTGGTGTTCTAGAACTGAGTAACATGAGATACTGTTTCTTCACTATGAGACTCAATGGGAAAATATGAAATAGTAGCTAGTACGAGTGTAGCGAGTGTAATGTACAGAACACATACAGCAGGTGATGAGCAGCTTTTATGGGGGATCATCGCTGTAGGGGCCTGTGAGCATCGCGGGGAGAGTCTGTAGGCGAAATCCTTCAGGCAGAGCAGTAAACAATGAGTGACATGTTCTGTGCTGGACGAGCAGCTGTTTGTGAAAATACCCTCAGCAGTCACGTTCACCGTGGATTTATTTAGTATTTCACCTGAAGAACACGTGTTTTAGGTGAACGCAAAGAAATCCATAAAGTACAAGTCCTTGAGTTATTGGGTAGAGGGATCTTTTGGGATTCCTCAAGCTCCAAGCCCAGGTGTAACTGCATCTTTTCCACATCTATCTATCTATCTATCTATCTATCTATCTATCTATCTATCTATCTATCTATCTAGCTAGCTATCTAGCTATCAGAGGAGAGTCCAAGTTAGATGACAACATTAACATTAATCTAATGTGTATGGCCATAACTGCTTCTGAGTAAGGTAGGTGACAACTTATATGGTCTCCTCTACAGACTTCACCTCACTCTTTCTCTGAAGGACCCAGCCTGTCCTTGCATTACATAGACAAGTCATTGATTTCAGTAGATACCATGTAATACTTCATTTCTCCTGTGGAGATGCTGCAGGGGAATTGATCAATTGCCTCTAGGTTCCAAAAGAAGAGGCTTCTTTCTTAATGGTGGGGGATGCATTCCTCTAGATCAACATAGTAGAAGAAGTGACTGAACTAATTCGGCTCAAGGACATTGTGCCAAATGTAAAATTATCTCCATCGACAGGATAGGAATGACTTTCAAATTGGTGGTCTCCAACTGCTGGGACTCCCACTGGTCTTGAGAAAGGTCCTCGTATGAATGGAGTAGTGGTTGAGCATGCGCACCTCTGCTCCATTCATTTCAGTTGGGCTTCTGGAAAGTGCCAGTAGGGGGGTAAATTTACAGTGTAAGGGTGAAGTCACACGAACGTATATCGGCTCGGTTTTCACGCCGAGCCGATATACGTTGTCCTCGTGTGCGGGGGGGGGGGGGAGGATGAAGGAGCCAGGAGCAGGAACTGAGCTCCCGGCCCCCTCTCCGCCTCCTCTCCGCCCCTCTGCACTATTTGTAATGGGAAGAGGCGGGGTGGGGACGGGGCTAAGTTCTGAGAATTAGCACCGCCCCCGCCCCGCCTCTCCCCATTGCAAATAGTGCAGAGGGGCGGAGAGAAGGCAGAGAGGGGGGCGGGAGCTCAGTTCCTGCACTTGGCTCTTCCATCCCCCCCCCCCCCCTGCACACGAGAACAACGTATATCGGCTCGGCGTGAAAAACGAGCCGATATACGTTCGTGTGACTTCACCCTTACTGTGATTTCTAAAAACTTTGGAGCTGTCCAAAGTTTCAATCACTAGAGGTTTCAGATACTGAGACCCCACTGATAGCTATAAGGTGCCAACTGAAGCGCTCATTCGAGTGTTATCACAGATTGTTAGCTGAAGATGAGCCGAAAAACTATCTATTGAGTCTGTCTTTAGCCAACAAGCAGTGAAAGTGTTTTTTTGACTAGTTCTAGTGATCATGAGGGTCTCAGCAGCTGCTGGCCCCCCAGCAATCAAACTTTTCACATGTTCTTGTGAAATGTCAACAATTTTTGAAGGTACAGTTAGACCCCATTTACACTGACAGATGATCGTTCAAAAGTCGCTCGAACGACAGTTTGAGTGACAGTTTTGAGTGATCATCTTTGCATAGTCTATAGTAGCTATCTAAGTGCTATGCAGACGGAGCGGGACACTGCCACTATCGCTCGGCGAACATAAGCAAAAAGCTGCATTGTTCTCTGGCTTACAGCTTGCATCCCGCTGTGAACTACCAGCGGGACGCGAGCTGAAAGAATCTTATCAGCGCTGCCGACTGTGATAACAGCGTGCACCGCAGATAAGAGTTCATCGCTCAATTCAAGATAACTAGAATTAAGCAGGGAAAGACTCGTGCACAAAACTGCACGATGTCCGTGCATTTAGACCCAACGATTCTCGCTCAAAAGACTGCTTTGAGGGCCTTTATACTTTATATTTTTACAACCTCTTTAAATCTTATTGCAACCTTACTATATTACAATTCATACATTGGAACACGCAGTAATCATTAAAAGGGATTACCCCAAAGTGGGAACCCTTATAACATTCAGCACTCGGGAAAGTGGGGTTGTAACCTTTGTAGAAATTGTAATGGAGGGTATAATGGCTTTTTAGAACTGCAGCCCTTTTTGGCCAGTGATTGGTGACGACACTCAGCTCAACTGATGAGAGTATGGGAACGTGGAATGAGACAGTAATCAGCCATTCTAGGACTTTGTACTAGACAGGAATATTATGGAGACAGATCACATTAATAAGAATGACCTCCAGGTCACTCTTATTACTATTATTCACGGATTCATAGCACATAAAACTTTTCTGAGTTAAGTTTTAATTAACAGAGTTGTGATATTACATGCTGATCTGGACCGGCCGTGTCCTCCGGAGTAAGAGACCCTCTTTGTTACCAGCTTTCTGTTCTGTCTAATAGAGGAATCCTAAATAGGGGACTCCCTCTATGACATCCATATTCCCAAATAGGGTATATCCTGTCCTATTGAGACATCACCTTAAATTGCTTAAAGGGGTTGTCCCGCGCCGAAACGGGTTTTTTTTTTTTTCCCCGGTCGGCGCGAGACAACCCCGATGCAGGGAGGTAAAGAAAGCTTACCGGAGCGCTTACCTTAATCCCCGCGCTCCGGTGACTTCAATACTTACCGCTGAAGATGGCCGCCGGGATCCTCTGTCTCCGTGGACCGCAGCTCTTCTGTGCGGTCCATTGCCGATTCCAGCCTCCTGATTGGCTGGAATCGGCACGTGACGGGGCGGAGCTACACGGAGCCTGCATTCTGCACGAGCGGCTCCATTGAAGAGAGCAGAAGACCCGGACTGCGCAAGCGCGGCTAATTTGGCCATCGGAGGGCGAAAATTAGTCGGCACCATGGGAACGAGGACGCTAGCAACGGAGCAGGTAAGTAAAAAACTTTTTATAACTTCTGTATGGCTCATAATTAATGCACAATGTACATTACAAAGTGCATTATTATGGCCATACAGAAGTGTATACCCCCACTTGCTGCCGCGGGACAACCCCTTTAACTATATCTTTACTAACTTCTAATCTGATTTTATACATCCATTCACCCTCTTGTGCAAATACTTGCTTTTGCAACCTCACCCTGCACCCCAATGATGAAACCAGATGTATTGTCATTATGAGATTTATATCACTGAGAGCCCCTTGAGTGTCATCCTCGTACTCATCTATGATTTCATACTGTGATGGTAATCATATGTGCTGAAATGGACCAGAGAAGATGATGTCACACTGGAAACTGTATCAAATGCAACTTCACATTGATTTATGCAGGTGAATATCTGTTCTTCTGCAATGTTCTGCAGCCTATTAACCCTTACAGAAAGCACAGGGCCGGTTTGGGGGCCCAGTGGGCCCTAAGGGGAGGCCCTACATGACAGGGTGGATAGGGGTCAGGAGTAGATAGAATGGTTAATGCAGCAGTTATGTGTAAAGGGGAAGGGGATGAAAATAGGGGTAGACAGGGATTGGTGAAGAGGGAAATTTGTTAATTAAGGGGAGTACGGTTATAAAAGTAGGGGGTTTGAGTGAGAGTGCCATTTTGGAAAAGAGAAAGTGAGTTCAGTCCTCCCACTTTCCCTTAAGAGGGTTTGAAGAGTTAGTAAGTTTTTAAAGTAATTTTAGGGAATATAGTATTGACATGGGATTATGGGTGGAAGTGTATTTTCTATCGCAGCAGCCTTTGGCGAGTGGGGGGTCCTTGGAGGCGAGTTTTTTAAATATTTGAGTGGAGGGAGTTTGGTGGATACGGCCTCACCTTTAAGACTTCCCCTGCTTTTATTTCATTGTGGTTGGGTCTGGTGCTTTGGGTAAGGCCAGAGAAGGGATCCAGGGTGGCGTGGATCATTTGTTTATATTCTAGCCTCCTATTGGGGGGGGTGGTGAGGGGGCTAGTGGTGTCTCTGAGCTGGGTGTACGCTTGGAGGCATGGTTCGATTTTTATAGGTTTAGGCACCAGACCTTTGTGGCCCCAAGAACCTCCTTTCCTTATATAAAGTGGTTCATATGTATTTGTTAATTTGTTTAAATAAAATTACTGCTGTGGCTAAAATATCCAAAAATTAACATGGTCTCAGTGTATCAGTGGGGGTATACAGTAATAGGTTGGGCTGGGTCAAAGCAAATGTGACTCTACCATGCCTCTGTCAAGAAACAAATCATTAAAGGAGCTATATCTGATAAGTCTTTGCGGATGTCATAGAGAAGTCCAGTGCTCTGGACCCACATCGACCAGCAGGAGTGGAGCAACTCCTGTTCTGGAGTTCTCTATGCCCATTGGTGGTGTTGAATAGGGATATATGCGGCCCTCAGAGCATAATTTCAAGTGTCATACCAAAGGGTGTGAATACGTTTGTCAATACGGAATATTAGTTTTTCATTTTTTTAATTTACAATGATTTATAACATTCTGTTGCCACTTTGTCTTTAAGGGGTTCTAAGTGCAGAATGATGGTGAAAGCTGGAATTAAAAAAAAAAATTGCAGAAGGCCACAACATAACCAAATGTAAAAAAAAAAGGAAAAGAGTCTGAAAACCTTCCAAATGCAATGTAAATTTCTGTTGCAAATTTGCATATGTAGCTGCCACAAATCCACACGCGGATTAACTTCATTCAAAGAGGCTAATCTGCCTGTGGATATCCCAGCACTGAATCTGCGCTAATAAGTGACATGCCACTTCTTTTTTACACAACATGGATTTAAAATCCACGCTGCATAAACTACGACACGGATTCCTTATTTGCCATGAATATTCTGTGGATTTGTGAAATCCATGAGAAACTCTTTCTCATGGACTATTAGATTCTACGCATTATATGGATACCCATTACTTTCAATGGGTATTATCCAATACACCTCTTTTGCGACAGTGTGACATTGCAAGGGAGTGCTTGTCAATCGGTTCTCCCGTCAATCACATATCATCTAGTCACCCATAAACCTCTTCAAAGAAAAGGGTTTTCCAAGAAGATAACCCCTTATTCCAATTAACTTCAATATACTATATGTTGTCGAGGTCGGATTATAATGTAGGCAAAAGAGGCAACCAGTCTTGGATTTCCACCATTTATGGGCGTCCACCAACTACCACATCCTTCAAGTCCATCTCACTGTAAACTTTCTCTCTTGGCTGTAGTAGTTATTTATTTCCTGTTTAGTATTATTTGTCCAATGTGGAGCACTATAGTGCAAGCGTTGTATGGTGCAATTATATAGCAGTATGTTGTAATCTAGTTCACTCAAAGCCAATGGATGTCTGGAGGAGCAGAGCTGTACAGCATGTGTGATAAGAAGTTCCAGCGTGGGATGAAGATAAAACTGAGAGTTTTATTATACTGTACATCCATAAAAAATCCATAATGTGGACAGTGTGTTCACAACTTACGCATTTCAAGCCTTATCTGGATCTTAGTCATAGCAGATAAGGCTACATGAAAGCGGTGAACACACTAGTCACATTATGGATTTTCTAAAGCTCTCTTTTTTATCTTTATCGGATACTGGAACTTCTCTTCGTATGCCAGTACTGTATGGTGATATTAATTAGGAAACTTTACTATACCATAGTATATATTATATGTGTGGTATTACTCTCCATTTCTCTTTCAAAATATGGAATGTGAGCCCTACACATGTTGCTCTGGCCTACGCATTGTAGGTCCCCTGGTGCAAACATCGAGTCATGACGTTTTCTTAGAGGGTGGTTTGCCATTGCCTTCCCCAGTCAACTTTTACCCCTCAGCAAGCTGGGTACTCATTTTACTAACCTCGGAAGGATGGAAGGCTGAGTCAACCTTTAGCCGACTACCTGAACCATGTGGGCATTGAACCTTCATGCAACCTTCAGGTCATGAGCGAGAGCTTAGGACTGCATTTCTACTGCCTTACCACTCTGTGCCACACTAGGGCTATGCATTGTAGTACATGGTATACTCACTGTACACATTTACTATGTGCCATAATTTTGGAACAATTCGACACATTTACTGTTATTGCAACAATCTCCTATATAGGATATTCCCATTTCAAGTGGACTCCAATGCCATAAACACATTGATCATTACTCCCACCAATCATTGCCTGTTGGATTGGTACAATAACTAGGACATGTTTGGCCACCTGAAATCAACCTAATGATGTAGCCATATAGGATTACATAACAGGTATGGAGCCAGAAGCAGGAGTCTCAGGGAACCTCCCATTATTAATATTTCTTGACCATGTTTGATACCAATAGACTGGAAAAATGTGCTCTGGAAAATGACAGCCATGATTTTTCCCTAGGAGCTTCCTGTCAGAAAACATAACCTAAAGAAATATGTTTTCAAAACTTTGTGATCCTACATGCCATCAGCCGCCCCATCACATGATTAGGAGGGTTATTGGGGTGTCGTTAGAACGTGTTAAAAATAAGACGCCAGTCAAAGATCATTGTCAGAATCCAGAGGAGTGCGATCTGTCTCTGCAGGACTGTCCAGATACTTCAGCGCTCTGTATCTCTTTGCATTTCAATCTTAGACGATCTAATTAATGAAGATCTGGTATTTTTCTTTTAGCCTCTTTTTTAACTCTTTTTTGATAGTATATGTCTTTTTGTAACTTTCTGTAAGTATTGCACCTTTTGTATTAAAACTTTTATAAATTCAGTCCTTGTTGCTATGTAGTCCCTGACAGTGTTAACTTTGACTGCTGAAGCTCAGATAATGGCTGTATGTTGTCAGAACTTAGGCATCTGACCTGCTTTACAATAAGATAGACCTTGATGGCAGTGTGTAGTTTGGGGGCATCTAGAATTGTGTTGGGGTGTGATCTATACTCCATGCTGCAACAAGTGCAGGACTGAGGGAATGGAAGTAGAATAAACTCTAGTACGCATGTCATGTGCTGCGAAGGCCTGGTTCATGACCAATAGGTGGCTATGGTGGGATCTGCTGTCGGGTTATGGGACAATGGAAGACTTTAATCCAGCAAATGCCATTTTCCACAAAATAGGATTTACTGTAATGTGACTCTGGACCCTTTGAAATAAAATATGGTGTTGCAGTGAATGTTTTGTAGGTATCTGAGTGATTTTTGCCATAACATGTTGATAAATGATACAGTAGGCAATATGAAAAGTATGTAACTACTTGTTTCAATGTCTTCTGAAAATGGATACGTTACTTTGGAAATCACCTCTATAATTGCTGGCAGCAGTGGGATCCATTGCCAGGTTACGTGACAATTGCTGGCAGTGGTGTGATCTGCTACTACCGTGTTTCCCCAAAAATAATCCCTACCCAATTTTTGTCTATTTTCAGGGAGACTTGAAACATACGCTCTACCCCAAAAATAATCCCTAGCTGGACTACATAAAAAAATGAATACATGATCTCTAGCAGACGCAGTCCGGGTCCCTCCCGCTGGTCTGCAAATTTCCGTAGCTCCGCCAGGCTTACTGCGCTCCTCGGCCACTGACAGAACATCGCTTCCTGGTTGCAGCATTCATAAATCCTGCCTACAGGAAGCGATGATTCTGATTAGCCAGCTAGCGCTGCTCTTAGCCAGTCAATGCAGCACTTGCTGAACCAATGTGACGGCTGTGATTGACTGAGACCAGACTCGCTGGCCAATCGGAGCCATCGCTTCCTGGAGGCGGGATTTATGAACGCCGCAACCAGAAAGTGATGTTCTGTCAGCAGCTGAGGAGTGCAGGAAGCCCAGCAGAGCTACGGAACTTTGCAGACCAGCAGGGGGGACCCAGATGGCGGCTGCTAGTTAAGTAATAATAAGAAATCCCCCCAAAAATAAGACCCTGTGCCTCTTTTGGGACAAAAATTAATATAAGACAGGGTCTTATTTTTGGGGAAACACAGTACCTTGTCCTTCGACAATTGTTGGCAGTGGTGGGATCTACTGCTGCCTGGTTACCCGTGGAAGTGATGGCAGTGGTGAGATCTGTTGCTGCCTGGTCTCTTGACATTGGCCATATTTGTTGTCGCCTAACTTTTCCAAGATCAAATATTACTTTTTATTTGATAGCAGTAGACATCTCAAGTACTTACTGTTTAGTTGTTTGCAACTTTTGATAAAATGCTCCATAAGAGATGAGGACTTACAATAGTTATGCCATGGTTCAGGAGCATAGCTACCTTAATTTTGGAGCAGGGCTTATATTTCAAGCATCCTCAAAAAGTCTGAAAAATCATTTTGTATCCTCAAAAATTCTGGAAAATGATACTATGTCCTATTTTCAGGGAAACAGGTAGTGGGTGAGCACCTGTGGGATCTGGACGCCATTTTACCTTTACCAGGATATGCAAATATAAGGTTACAAACTGAAGCTTTGTCCCAGGTGAAGAGAAGTCTAGTTAGGACTCTGCCCATGGTTTCTTCCTTCTAGTTCCCCCGCCTGTGTTATAACTTGAGTAAAGTTTTAGGTTGTCTTTTCGTTTTATAGAGCTCCTCTTGACCTAGAAGCGAAGAAGTGTTTGGCTTTCAGATTCCATTAGCTACAAACTGTGTAGTTAGATGAAGCGGAAAAATATTCTACAACCTTCCCCCTAGTGGGCAATTAAATCCTCAGATCAAAGGTGGACTATAAGGCCCCACGTGTCATTAGCTGCAAGTCTTCATTACATATTGACTGACTCAAAAAGAACCAAACTTGGGATTGAGCAGTAAAACATTTTATATGTCTGCTGTGATTTTCTTACATGTCAGGATCCCCGTGAGAGGAATTGTTTAGCTTCTAATGCACCAAGTGGTGAAAGGAGAGATTTCACCTGGAAGGCAAATGACTTCACAAGCAATTTATATTGTCTCACATTCGGCACATTCGGTGTGGTCTAATGTTACACAATTAGCTGCATAATAACGCATTGGCTTGGCTTAGTTTTTGTACATTGCAATTAACTCATGAAAATGATGACACTAATGAGGATGAAATGAGATAATTAATAATTGTGTGTTAGCTACAGCATTTCTACAGGGATGCCAAATAACCGAAGTCTAAAAAGCAGCCTGTTTCCTGATGCCGGTTCACATCCACAATTTAGGGACTGCAGTTGTGCCCTGATGCCCCTTATTAATCCTTGAAGAGGAGAATTCTGGCCCCCAGGATAGTTCCTGTTTATTGGAGGGGATTTCCAGTTTTAGATAAATAAAGCTTAATCCTGGTATGAATGAAAAGTTCTACAACTTTCTAATATACTTTGTGATTGAAGACCATTCTTAAGATAGTAGTTTGCTGTCAGTGAATAAGAGCACTGTTGTTTCCATTCAGAAGCAGTAACCCTGCAAATAACTAGTCCCGCTCTCAGATGAGTAGATACAACTGTATCCATTCTAGACAATGCTCTGAGCTAAAGTCTGAATTGCAGACTGATACATTGTAGCAATGTGTGTGCCATGTGCATAATTCTGAAAATCGCAGCGATACTGCACCAGTGTTCTGTGCGATATCGCTGAGTTTTCTTGCAGTGATATCGCTATTTTGTGTCACCTTGAAATATAAGCCCTACCCTGAAAATCAGCCCTAGCTGCAGAAAACAAATGCATCACCTAAGAAGCACTGTCAGCTCCATCGCGTCTTCTCTCAGGTCCCCAGCCTTTATTGGATGGCTATTATTGGTTCATCAAGCGCTGGCTCTGATTGACTGAGCCACAGCGCTCGAAAGCGAATCAGAGGCAGAGCTTCCTGGAGGCGGGGATTTTCAAATTCCTGACCAGGAAGTGCCGGGGACCTGAAAGAAGATGCGGCGGAACTGACAGCACTACTTAGGCTATGTTTTTGTTTTTTTTCCTGTAGCTAGGGCTTATTTTAGGGCTTTTACAGTAGGATTTCCTACTGTAAAAGTTGCATCACACCGCTCGAAAACCGCATTTTCATGCAATGCAGCAGAAGGGAAGGCTCCATAGGGAAACATGGGCCATAAAACATTGCAATGTCGCAGGCTACAAAACATGATTAATGTGAAGGAACCCATAGGAAAGCATGGGCTTCACATACATGCGATATGTAGGACTGTCGCAGTGCGATAAAATGGCGCGATTTGGGCATGCATGCGCGTGTAATATGCACCAGGTTAGAACATGCTACAATGTTTTTCACACAAGTAATACATGCGTGAAAAAAATGGAGGCCTGAGTGGCCCAATACAAATGAATGGGCTGTTGGCACCGCGTGTTGCATGCGGGAAAATTCCACATGCTGCATGCAATGACAATACGCCCGTACGGGACTAACCTTCTGCTTGTTTTTGAACTGAAGCTCTAATTTGGAAATACAGAGGATTAGGGTCAAATTAAGAATGCCGACAGTGTGGAGCAGTTCTGTTAATATGACCCCCCGATCGCATGTATTGCAATATTGCTTCTACATATTTGAAATACACAACCTATTATAAACAATACACCAAAGGAGACGTTTTTGCTGATTTTTCCAAGGCTTATTTTGCCATGCAATCCAACTTTTGAGCATTTAAAAGAGGAAAAACCATTGAGGTGCACCTAGCAAAGAATTTTTGTTAGGCAATGCCCCTTTTACACTAAGCCATGCCCTTTATATACTCTAGTGGTAATAGTGCACAATAGCGACCCTCTCCAGCACTCTTAAACCTCTAGATAATAGCCAGATGCTAGCTATACATTGATAGCGATTACCATGCATTACCCCTATCAATCAGAGGGGATGTCTCCTCTAAATTGAGTCATTCATTTTCCCTTTCTCTCCTCTACCACGGCCCACTCCACCATGATGACTTCTCCTGGTGACAATTTGTCTCTGAAGAATTTAATAAACAGACATCTTTGACTCCTTGCTTTTCAGGCATCCTCATTATATTTTCCATACCCCTACACAATCTCTCAATCTATAGAGCTCCAGATAGTAATTAAGCCCCACACAGTAAGCATTGCTTTTAGTGCCCTCCAAACTGTTAAAGTCATTTTATACCCCATCATGAATAATGTCCCTTATCTCTCATCTGAAGTTAGGCTCCATTTCTGCCACCACACAGTAATCATGCCTCCATAAATAATAAAGCAGCCTTTTCTGCCCCCTTAAGTAATAATGACCCTTTTCTGCTCCCATAATTAATAAAGCACCCATAAGTAATACCCTTCTTGTAAAAATTAACCCTTTTCATCTGGTTAACAAAAAAACCCCATATATGCACTTGTTTTGCTCCCCAAGCCACTCCGGCCTGCTCTTTCCTTGTGAGTAGCTTAGGTACATGCCGAGCACGTGACCGCTGTGGCCAGTCTGACCAGTGAGACAGTCGCCGATTGCTAAAATAAGCTCCAGGTGTCCCTTTTCTGCTTTTGCGGTTACTATTCAGCATATTTTTGGTCTTCTGAGTGAAGCTGAGTGCAACCACAAAATAATTAGGCAGATGATGTTCCTTTAAGGAATCTGGTAGACTTGAACGATAGCCTTGTGGGAGCTTTGATGGTGGCCATATTAGTTATCACCCAACTATAACTAAGAAGCAGAATAGGAATATTAAATTATTTATTTTCAAGGCATCTAACAAGCTTTACAAAGGGAGGGGACTCCCTCTGTCAGCCCATTGGTGACCTGCAATGCTCTTGGGTGCTGATGGGTTACCATAAGAGTCATGGGCCTAATAAAGCTCCCCAGGTCTGCCATAGATATTAGCCTTGTCAGAGGCATAGCTAATAGATTGCCTATCAGTGTTACCGTACATGAAGAGGCAATAAGGCTTTGGAATACATTAGCATTGTACAGGGTCACCATAGAAATAGCTATCCAAGAGCAAAAAAAAACTTTCTCACAAGAATATGTGTGTGGAGCTGCTAGTTCCAGTGTAAAAATATCCACAGGGAATCAATTATAAGATGAAGTAGCATAATAAAAGATTTCTGAAGGTAAAGGATAAAGACAGATAGTGGCTATACAAAGATGTACATGGTTGACCATGGTGGAATGGGCGGCACATAGCTTTTCTGGGATCATCATTTCACTGGCCGCTCATATTTATCTATCCAGTTCATCTACAACATGAAGTGCTGGTGGTATCCATCGTGCCTTAAGCTGACCCCAGAGGGATCAAGTGTGGGGAAGGTGGTGACCAAGGAACAAGGCTATGATGTCCAGTCCAACCGGTTCCAAATTGAGCTGTGAGCCAGTGACACATAGAAATAAGGTGGACCACCATCATGCTGGTACCAAACCCATTGACATTGCACCAATGGCAAGTCATGGAGCCATTTTTCCACCCACATGTTTAAAATGCTCAACATCTCCCTATTCAGGGTGCTGTCAATGAAAATAGGACCAAGGAGTTGCCCACCTTGAGTTCCACACCAGACGTTTAGGGCTAAAGGTCCTTGGTGTCGCACTTGTTTTGTGCATAGTGGAGCATGCTCTGCCCAGTGGTGCACATTGTGATGGCTATTTTAGCACTGGAACAAGCAGCTCTGCACACATACCCTGATAAAATTTTACCCCTGGATAGGAATATTTATGGAAACCTTTTATAAGCAAACAGATAATCACACCTTCAAAACCCAGGAGAAAGTTTAAAAAGTGTAAAATTGAGTTTAATAAACTTTTTGTAAAAGAAAAACATTCCCCTACAAAATAATAAAAAAAAAATCCATTACAAATTGTTTATTTCATAAAAAACTCATAATTGTAAATTAAAATAAATACTGTCTTTAGTAATTGTAACCATCCACAGAATTCAGATAACTGATTATTTAACCTGTGAAAATATAAATTGCCAAAAACAAGAATTGCATTTTTTTCCCATTACCCCTGTAAAAATATTAATAAGGCTGCATTCCCACGAACATATATCAGCTCGGTTTTCATGCCGAGCCGATATACGTCGTCCTCATGTAGGGGGGGAGGATGGAAGAGCCAGGAGCAGGAACTGAGCTCCCGCCCCCTCTCTGCCTCCTCTCCGCCCCTCTGGACTATTTGCAATGGGAAGAGGCGGGGCGGGGGTGAGGCTAAGTGCCGAGAATTAGCCCCGCCCCTGCCTCTCCCTAATACAGATAGTGCAGAGGGGTGGAGAGGAGGCAGAGAGGGGGCGGGAGCTCAGTTCCTGCTCCTGGCTCTTCCATCCTCCTTCCATGAATGGGTCAGTGAGAGCTGCCTCTGATTGGTGAGGGCTGTGACCAATCAGAGACAGCTCATTCAGCAGGCGGGGAGGAGCCAAAAACTGGGGCGGGGTCGAACACGATTTGATGCTTGTTCGAGTAACGAGCACCATCGAGTACGCTTATACTCGCACGAGCATTAAGCTCGGCAGAGTATGTTCGCTTAACTCTACTCTTGGAATACGTCAATACAATAATGGGAATCGCTTCCTGAAAACCCAAAATAGATACAAGATTACCTCAACGCTGTGATAAAATGGCCAACAAAACTCATAGAGAAAATTCTTGGTTTTCATCCAAAGAAGATACTTGTGTCTCGATCATGTTCTCATTATGTGGTCCATCTTGTTGATTGTGGTTGTTAATTGCTCCACTTTCCTTATGAATTGATGCAGACCCAGATGGGTGTGACTGTGAAGAAGTAAGACGCAACGAAGATCTTGTAGTGCTCCTCACTTCTAGTAAAGAGCATCTTCCTTATTATACTCGCAAGAGAGAAGTTCAAAAGCACATATAAAATCCAAGACAAGTGACACGCCTTGTATAATCACCCATGTGGTTTCCAAATCAAGCGACGAGCCTTGCATAATCACCCATGTGGTGGCCTCCTGTATAGTAAAGCGTAGTCTGCTGTACTCTCATGAAGTTGAAAACAGTGTGCTGACACATACTGGCCAGATGGAGACCAAAAGTTTAGACTTTTGGCCTATATTTGGAGAATAGGGGCCTTTGGAAATATTCATACATACGCCAGGACTTTTACCCGGTGTGTATTCAAGGGGGTGTAGCCATGATGTCATTTGGTATTTCAGCATAGTGCGATATTTGGGTACTCGTGCCTTTAACATAGATCGTAGAGCTGATAGCAGGGTCTCTGGGTAGTCCGCTCTTCTTCTCATCTCCTCTCTGTTCGGTTTCTGGGCAGAGAGCAGAATGAGGAGCTTCGGTGAGAGACGGAAGCAAGTGCAGCAGCTCCGCTATAAAACGCGGTCTGGACCCAACCGGTGATCAACACCAAGGCGCTCTATGGGCAAAGAAGAATGGTTAGCGCCCCAACTGCATTTTTCTCTTGGAATGGTCGCACCCATTAGCTTGTGGCGGACAGTACTTGGCTTGATTCTGTTACTAAACGGCACTAGTAGACTGTGAGTATCCAGATTGCAATATACAGTAACCGGCGCGTTTGCGCTAAAGGACTTGAAACTTTCTTTACACTCGCTCAGCAAGAGGACTGTTTTTTGTTCAAAGTCTGCAGATGGTGACGGCCTTGTTGTTACTGTTGCGGAGATATAATCATCCGGGGATCCAGTTTCCTGCTCCATTTGGTAGGCAGGAAAGGGGAATCCCCTGGCTGAACGGGTCCGTTGCAAATACAGACAGCACACAGATGTGAAAATCACTGGTGTGAGTAAGCAAGGACCTGTTAAGACGGGTGACTTAGGGTGACTTCACACGGGCGTTTTTGCACACATTTTTCTACGTGTAAGAGAATAGAAACCATTGATGATAATGGCTTTATGCACTTTTCCCGATTTCTTGTGCGCGCCCAAAAATATAATCTGCTCTATTTCTGTGCGCATTTGTGCACCAAAGGTCCCCATAGAAGTCTATGTGGGTGCGCAAATACACATCCATTATGCAAGCAGATGCGTGAGAAGCAGCGCAATTCAGAAATGTTTGTCTGCTGCACACAAATGAACCTGCCCTGTGTGTGCAAAAAGTACAGTAAAAGCACCAATACGCATGCAGAAAAGGCTTGCTTATAGCGTAAATACTTTGCGCTGAGGTGAATGTAAAAATGCTTACACTTATGTAAACCTCATGTAAGCTACCCTGAAAAATAAAGTCTATCGGGTTCATTTAGGGATTCTTCAGATAACCGTATTACGTAAAATATATGTGTGCTGTGTATTATGCAGCTAAGGCCACCAAGTCCATGGCAAGTGCGAAAATACGCGCTCAATGCACACTCGATTCAGTGAAAAACAGAACACATCTGGACCTCATTAGGCTAAATAGCTTTTTAAACCAGGGTGGGGGTGTTTTGGGCGCGCGTGTGAACAGGCCCTGTGCGCGCAAAAACTACAGTACTGTCTGCCCATACATGCACAAATCAAACTCCTTCACTGTGCAAATACTGAAGTGTGCACAATTGTGCATACGTTCATCTGAAGAAGCCCTCATAGTGCTCCTCATTTTGCCGAAAGAATTAATGGACCGAGTCTCTTAAGAGTCGCCAACGCAGATGTGAACACAACCTAAGCAGAACAGGAATGAATATCTTTTTGTATAAGGATGGCTTCATATGGGCATATTGCAAAATTTGCTCATTCCTTTGCAAATTTTTTGTGCGGTGAATGAGGGTACTTTGTGTGCATGGCTGTGCATAATACTACCATGTTTTCCTGAAATTAAGACCTCTTGTTTGCTTGCTGTTCTCAGCGCTGACAGAACCTCACTGCTGGTAACAGGGTTTGTAAACCCCGCCAACAGCAAGCGATTGCTCTGATTGGCTCTCGAGCGCCACGGCTCAGCCAATCACTGCGGTGCTCGATGAACCAATCACAGCAATTCATTACCAGCAAGCGATGTTCTATCAGTGCTATTAACTGCAAGCAAGCCTACCGATATGCCAGAGAGCAGCAGGAGGGACTCGGATGGCGCCTGGTAGGTAACTATAAGACATCCCCCGAAAAAAAGGACCATGTGCCTCTTTTGGGGCAAAAATTAATATGACAGGGTCTTATTGTCGGGAAAACATGGTATATGTATTTGCGCAGGCACTTCTGGTTCACATGGGTGGTGGGAATCACCCTGCCCTGATTTAAATGTCTATTAAGCCAAACAAGGCTTGAGGATGTTTGTGTGAATCCCTATAGTCGTGCTCCATCTCATAGTAGCCAGCTGTTTTCAATGGATATAGTCCTACTACGCTCCAGCATCTGTCCTGTTATATCAAACCTGAATCTGCTCCGCAGGGTCTCCGTGTTTATCAGTGAAGGGTTTTAGCTTTGTTGACTTTGGCCTCTCTGACCTCTATAAAAATACAATTGTGGTTTCCTAATTTTTGCCAAATGCACGTATTGCTTGGCTGATGTGGAATCACAGCGGAGCGACCTTTGGTCTGAATGTAGAGAAATTAATTCTGCCAGGACCCATTACATCACATCAATTTACCTAATGAATCATAAGACCTGGCAGACACATCACGCTGTATCACTGGTGCAATTTATCAAAAATCCAAACAAACATTTTCACTATGAAACATGGAAAAATGCAATTTTTTGGCTCAGCGACAGAAGAATTTCTGTGTGTAGTGTGCATACTTGTTCCCAGCTAGAAAAAGTGGCCCTAGCCAAGGGCATGCAAAATGTAGATACAGCCCATGCAGCTGCTATGGCGTCCCATGGGGAAATGAGCCTAGGTCAAGTTCTCCCAAGGCAACATGAAGTGGGTTGTTCATCTGTAGATGTTCTACAACATGAGGAAACAAGGAAGAAGGCAACTCCATCCGTTGTTGGGTGGATGAATGGTTGTTGACTGGGCATGCTATACCTCAACAGGATGGCACGTCATGATATAACTAACATGCGAAAGAGGTCTTATTATAATGTTTGCTAGTGGTGGAAGATATATCTTTGGGGACTTTGCTGCTGGAGCCCCCCACTGTCAGCCGGTATCTACTTTTTTTTCCTGCAGGCATTACATGGGGCTGGAATAAATGTTCCGTCATTGAGATTATCGTATGGTTGTGTTCCTCCAAAGCTAAGATCGGTCTGCACACAGCTCTTCAATAGGGTACATCGACACATGATGGAAAAATCTGCTGCAAACCGTTGGTGGATTTTGCCACAAGTATGCATCAAAAGTTTCAGAACTTTTCTCTTTTGTTCTGCTATTTGTAATCCACTTTCAGGGAGCAAGCCTAGTACTCTGCAAGTAGTTAACTGTCCTGACTTCCTTGCCATTACTTACTTGTCATGCTGCATTACGCTGTCTCTGGTCCAATCAGCAGGGAGGCAGTATCTGAATGCCTGCCTCTCTGCTTTCCCAGGACAGTCAGGTATTTAGAAACTTCCTGGCCACATGGTTAGTAAATCCCCTATAATGTGAGTGTGTAATGTGTGCAGAGACACAGATACACCCACACGACCTTACAGCAGGAGAGGCAGAGATTGTGCAGATCTTTATCACAGTGTCTGCAGATCTGTAAACCTACAGCCTCTGATTCTAACTGCATGGGAGTCATCAGTGAAGATAGTGACTCCCCCTCTTGCTATGGAAACATCCCTGTGTCCTTGTTACTACTTAAGCTCTGTACCTAACAACAGAGAGTTTTTTGCTCAAAGGGAAACCTCTAGTAGCAGCCACTTTGTATGTGATTTACAGTGGTGGAGCAACACAATTTTTAATGCAAGTATATTACAGAAGTGATGAGACTAACACAAGCTAGTAGACAAGCAGAAGTTGTCTGAAACGTTAGTGTCCCTTTAACTGGAGTTAGTGTCACACAAATGTTCATGGATCAGTAAAGGCCATGACTGGCCTTAGCTACATGTGGCCTATGCGGTTGCACAGGGGGCCAGCTACCAGATTGAAGGGGTCACCAGACAAATGTAGGCAGGGGTGATCACCCTTCCTTCCATCCGCCTGTCTGGATTATCTTCTTCTGAAAACAGAGCATCTTGTGGAGCTACATGAATCATCCCCCTACTGGCTCTGTCTTCTGCCCTCTGGTGTTCCAATGTGCCGCTGTCAGCCCAATGGCTACTACCACTACAGTATTTATGTTATGAGTTGGTCCTGTGACTGTATTTATGTTATGAGCTTTGTTCTGGTATTGTATCTGTGTACTGAGGTTGGTTCTGATCCTGTATTTATGTTATGAGTTTAGTTCTGGTACAATATTTATTTGCTGCACTGTTCTGGAGTGGGTAATCTGTTATTTTGGTGCTTTCTGTACAAGCACACACACATACATAGCATATCCGGTGGCTACAACCATTTCTAGGGGTGGAATTAACAAAAAAAGAGGCTAGCTGAGGATGAGGAAGAAGGAACTGAATTAAAGGATTGCTATCTGAAGTCAATGGCCTTTTCACTCAGTGTTCATATATTGATCAAGGGCAACACAAGAGTGTGGCATGGTTTTAGGTAGATGTGGGAAAAAGGCTGTAAGGTAAGAAGAATGCTTTCAAAATTGAGGTATTTAATAGTTTATTTTTGCCAATTAACAAAACACCGAGTGAATGAGCAAAAGATAAATCTAAATCACATCAATATTTGGTGTAAGCAGCCTTTACCTTTAGATCATCATCACAACTTCTAGGTACGCTTGTACAAAGTTGGTGATTGTGTAGGTTTATAGTGAGGTATGTGATTAACCAGTTATACAAAGCAGGTGATAATGATCATCATTTTCAAGTGTATGTTGAAACAGTCAATAACTGAATCGGCTGTGTAGGAGACTAAAAACTGGGTGAGGAACAGCCAATCTCTACAAAAGTGAGATTGTGGAAGACAGTTCCATGTTACGGTCACGAACCATGGCAAGACTGAGCATAGCAGCAAGACACAAGGTAGTCATACTGCATCAGTAAGGTCTCTCCTAGGTAATTTCCAAGCACTTTGGAGTTTTATGGTGTGCTTTTCAAGCTCTTTTGAAGAAGCACAAAGAAATAGGCAATGTTGAGGAGACATGGTGATCAGCCAAAGAAATTCAGTGCAGTAGATGAAAGACACATCATGCTTACTTACCTTCGGAATTGTAAGATGTCCAGCAGTGCCATCATCTTAGAACTGGCAGAAACCAGTGGGGCCCGGGTACACCCATCTACTGTTCAAAGAAGTCTCAGCAGAAGTGGTCTTCATAGAGGAATTAAAACCAAAAGGCCATACCTTTGATCTAGAAACAAGGTCAAGCGACTCAATCATGCACAAAAACATAGGAATTCTGGTGCAGAAAAATGGCAGCAGGTGCTCTAGATTGAGGAGTCAGAATGGGAAATATTGGGCTGTAACAAAAGGCACTCTATTTACCAAAGAGCTAAAGAGTGCTACAATAGTGAGTGTCTGCAGGCAGCAGTGAAGCATGGTGGAGAGCGGTACAATAATGAGTGTCTGCAGGCAGCAATGAAGCATGGTGGAGAGTGGTACAATAATGAGTGTCTGCAGACAGCAGTGAAGCACGGTGGAGAGCAGTACAATAATGAGTATCTGCAAGCAGCAGTGAAGCATGGTGGAGAGCGGTACAATAATGAGTGTCTGTAGGTAGCAGTGAAGCATGGTGGAGAGCGGTACAATAATGAGTGTCTGCAGGCAGCAGTGAAGCATGGTGGAGAGCGGTACAATAATGAGTGTCTGCAAGCAGCAGTGAAGCATGGTGGAGAGCAGTACAATAATGAGTGTCTGCAGACAGCAGTGAAGCGTGATGCAGAGTGGTACTATAATGAGTGTCGGCAGACATCAGTGAAGCATGGGGGAGAGCGGTACAATAATGAGTGTCTGCAGGCAGCAATGAAGCATGGTGGAGAGTGGTACAATAATGAGTGTCTGCAGACAGCAGTGAAGCATGGTGGAGAGCAGTACAATAATGAGTGTCTGCAAGCAGCAGTGAAGCATGGTGGAGAGCGGTACAATAATGAGTGTCTGTAGGTAGCAGTGAAGCATGGTGGAGAGTAGCACAATAATGAGTTTCTGCAGACAGCAGTGAAGCATGGCAGAGAGCGGTACAATAAAGAGTGTCTACAGGCAGCAGTGAAGCATGGTGGAGAGCAGTACAATAATGAGTGTCTGCAAGCAGCAGTGAAGCATGGTGGAGAGCGGTACAATAATGAGTGTCTGTAGGTAGCAGTGAAGTATGGTGGAGAGCAGTACAATAATGAGTGTCTGCAGGCAGCAGTGAAGCATGGCAGGGAGCGGTGCAATAAAGAGTGTCTGCAGGCAGCAGTGAAGCATGGTGGAGAGCAGTACAATAATGAGTGGGGCTACATTTCAGCAAATGAATTTGGGATTTATTCACGTTTAGTGGCGTTCTCAGACACAGGCAGACACTTATCCATCATGCAATACCATGATGGAGGTGTATTTTGGGCTCAAATTTTATTCTGCGACAGAACAATGACTGGAAACATCCAGCCAATGACATTAATAACTATCTTCAGTGTAAGGAAGAACAAGGAGTCCTGGAAGTGATGATGTGGCCCTACAGAGCCCTGATCTCACCACCATCCAATCTGTCTGGGATTACATGAGGAGACAGAAGGATTTGAGTAAGCTACATCCGCAGAAGATCTGTGCTTAGTTCTCCAAGATGTATGGAACAACTTTCCTGCCGAGTTCTTTCAAAAACTGCGTGCAAGTATATCTAGAAGAACTGATGCTGTTTAAAAAACAAAGACGGTCACTCTAAATACTGATTTGATTCTTTTTTGTTCAGTCACTTTGTATTTGTTAACAAAAATAAACTATTAACACTTCTTTTTTTGAAAACATTCTATCTTTTGTTGCCCTTGATAAACATATGAACAATGAAGAAAGGGCCATCAATTCATAGACCGCATCCCTGTAAATTCAATTCCTTTTCCCCAATCCCCAGGTAGCTGTTTTTTTGTCATTGCCACCCCTAGAAATGGTTGTAGCCACAGGATATGTGTGATAGGTGCCACCTAGATCTCCCTAGAACTTACCTCTCCAACAGCGGCAGCAGCAGACCTGGGTGGCCTCCTTTATCTGTCTTTAATGACCTTACAAGATGTCAGTTTTGGAGCCTGTAAATTATTCATGTTCTCAGGGTATAATAAAGCTGTAAATCTGCGGTTAAGCCTTTAATTAGATTTTGGAGGGCGGGTGAGCGCCGCAGGTCCACACAGAGCTCTCCGGTGTCCTTATCTGGCGGACACTACCTGCTCTGTCAGCCTCCATTATATGTGTATCACACTTGATGTGTTCCTGTCATTTGCGGCTGCCGCTCACAACCATAATTTGCCTTCCCGGCAGAATTAGCTAATTGTTATAAACGCTACGTTCCATATTCCAGAACAGACGGACTCCAATTTTTGCAGCTGTCTAAACTGTTTTGTTTTTGTGGTTTGAACCTTTGACTTTTCCTTATACAAAGCTATGGCTTTTAAACTAGAAAACTACAACTCCCAGAATGCCTCAGAGTCACTTTTGCAAAGTTAGCATGGAATCCTCCATACTCCAGACTATCCTGGTGCCCCCATCCCATTTTCAGAACCCCTTGTTTTCTAGCATCACGGCACCTGTAGAGACCACATCTGTTTGCAGATTCTCACAGTCAACAAGCTGGGTGCAAAACCAACTTGGAATGGATCCCATATCTCCAGGGCTCCATAGAGCTGCATGTATGTCCTTGTATGCAGACACTGAACAAGCAGGGTGTAATAGGAGACCAGAGCTCAGAATTTAGTTAGATTGTATTTGGTAATTGACAATCATTTCATGTGGCTTAAAGGGGTTTTGCTGCCAAAAATATTTATCACCTATCCACAGGATAGGCGAAAAATGTATGATCACTGGGGTCTTACTGTTGGGACCCACTAGAATAGTACTCACTGAGCCCCCCTAATAAATACATTGGTGGGGAGCATGCATGACCACCAGTCCATTAACTATCTATGGAGATAGCCAAGCACTGTGAATCTACAGGTTGGAAATCCCTACAATCAGGGTTTGGTGGACTGGAATAACATAATTTCCAAAGTTTACAAAAAAAAAAAACCCTATACCTAAAAGGGGGTGGGTCCTATGCAAATTAGCCCTTAGTGGGTTTCTGGGTGGTTCAGTGTGGATTGGAAGCCGGCTTAAAATGTCCCACAAAAATGGTGGCTCAACTGTTTAACGGAACAGGTAGATGGAAAATGTGGTGTTCTAATGCGAACTTGATTTTTTTTCCACTTTATGTTACCATGCCTCTCCAGCCTTGGGTACAAATTAACACTATAACTGCCATGTGTAACTACAAATACATTTGTTTACTTCTTGTGTACGCTTATAAAATAGATGGCGAGAATCAATTAACCTTTTGGCAAGATGATAAAAGGCAGACTGTCCCTATCGAATCCCATCCCCTTCCCCTCCTCACTTGTTTATAGGTTGTAAAGTCTGCAAGACTTAACGAAAAGTTTAGATTGTTGGCTGCATCTGAGGAAAAAAATCTGATGACGCTTAATTAGGAAAAGCTTGTAAAACAGATTTGTATCGACCTAAAATCTGTACAAATTGCAAACAAATGCGCACATAAGGTTGGGATTTGGTAGAACTTTCCATCCATCTTCCTCTATAAATATCCGGACTTCTATACATAAAAACAGTCTTTAATCCCCAATACTTAACTTCTCCATAAACTCCCCCGGTAGTTTTATCATGTTTATTCAACCTTAGTGAAGGTCAATTCTATCCATTTCATTTGTGGTTGCTCCTTATAGTAAATGTAACCACTTTAGGACCAGAAATGGATCTCTTCTCATTTTTGTTTTTCCGTCTCCATAACTTTTTAATTGTTGCATTGATAAAGATGAGGTCTTGGTTTTTGCAGAACAAGTTGAATTTTTCAACGGTCCCATTTAATGTACCGTATAAAGTACGGCAAAACTTAAAAAGGGAAAAATGAAAAAAAAAATGTAACTGCGCCATTTTTGGTAGGTTTAGTTTTCACAGCGTTCACTATGCAGTAAGAATGACATATGAACTTTGTTCTATGGGTCAGTACGATTATGGTGATAGCAAATAGATATGATTTTTAATGGTTTTCTATTTTTAAAACGTATTCTGAGATCCCTAACTTTTTTTATTTCTTTGTCAACTGGGTTATGTGACGGTTCATTTCTTGCAGGGTGAGATGTTTTTATCATTACCTTTTTGAGGTTCATACATCCTTTTGTTCACTTTTTATTCGCTATTTTTGGGAGCTGGGATTCCAACAAAAAAACCGCAATTCCGGTACTCCATACTTTTTTGCAGCCTTCACCGTGCAGGATAAATATTGTGATATTTTAATAGTTTGTATTTTTGCATACTTGGAGATACTAAATATGCAGGGGTTTTTTAATTGTTTTTTTTATAGGATGCAATAATTAACTTTCAATTATTGTATTTTTTAAACTGTTAAAAAAAACTTTTTTTTACATTTTATTACACACTTTTATTTAGTCCCTATAGGGAACTTGAATTTTAAATCATTTGATACTAGAGTATGGTAGTATATACGGTAGTATAAGCAATCAAATGATATACTCTAGTATTGCAGTATGTAGCGATTTTTACGTTGCCTATCAAACTGTGTTTCGGGCAGGAGTTGGTAGGCATCTATGCGTGGCAGCCATGGGAGCCTTCAGTAGGCTCTGGGCAGCCATGCCAGCCCATCAGCGCCCTACCATTATGCTGCAGAAGGGTAGGCCGATGGGTTGCGGGAAAGGGTCCTTCCTCCCACTGGCTGTTTAGACGCACAGTCAGCTTTGACCACAGCACCTAAACGGTTAATTGCCACAATCAGAGCTGGCTCTGATCCCGGCAGCTACTGGCGTCTGTCAACCATCAGAAACAACTGATAGCTGGCGGGTATGGAGTGGACTCGGCTCCCTTGTATCCTGTTTTCAGCCATCCAAGATGGCAGCTGCTATTTGCCAGTTGCTTAGTGCATACTGTGCACTGCTCTCTGATTGGCCAGCACTGATCACGTGAGCAGTGCTAACCAATCAGAGAGCAGGTATAGTGCATTGGTAGTTTTATGTACCCCCTGGGGGGGTTAGGCTGTCTGATGATTGCGTTGGCCATGTTGGATGCCTGACAAACGGTCCCCGAAGCTGCGGATCAGAGGGATATCAATGCAGAAAACCAATAGCAGGTAGTAGAATTGCCTCTTATTCAAGGACAACATTTTGTTCTAAAACCAGATAATTGCTTTAAAGTAACAGTATTTTCACAACCACTTCCCTTATAGGTTGCGGCATGTCACCTTCCCCTAAAATTGGCTTTTCACAGAATTCAGCTGCATTTCACTGTGGCCTCATTCAGTGAATGGACTTATAGTATTATTGGAATTGTCCTCACTTATCAAGAAAGCAATTGTGATAGTAACATTACATTTGGGAACCAGAATTACTCAGAATGCAAGTACTTAAAGGGATTCCGTCATCAGATTCATGCTGCCCCAACCATAACCCAGAACAGGGAGTCATGCTGCCAATAACCCGCTATATGCAGAGTTACAGCTGTCTCCCTTCTTGTGAATAAGGGTAGAGCTCTCACTTTGCATACAGCCAGCAGGAAGAGCCCGGCACGGCCCACCCCTGTGACCCGGATCTCAGCTCTGAGTCAAACTTCAAAGTGCGTTTATTCTGCAACGCTGCAGCATTTGAGAATAAAACAATCACGGGAGTAATGAGCATCTCTGCACCAAGTTCATTCTACCCGTGGTTGGGATAGCATGCATCTGATGACAGAATCCCTTAGTGATTGCTTACTTTGAACAGTCTCTTTCTGTTTAACCCATTAGAGACCACAACAAAACTTTTCACTGACCTCACTAATTGGCTTTTAACCTGCATATACATCTTTTTTACAGTGGTAGTTTAGCTGACTACTGACAGCCAGGCTCCTGCTCTAACAGTGGAGAAACCAAAGATCTAGGCAGTTTAAGCCCTTACATGCAACAATTAATAGCAGATGCAGCATGTAAGCAGATGACAGCGGAGGGGGCTCCTTCTGTCATTCATTGGCACCCTGCAATGCTATTACAAAGTACCAATGGGTTCCAATGGCATCCGTAAACCTGACAAAGGCCTCCATGCCTTCCATGTAGCTCAGCCTAATAGGCCCTCCTGCTGGGAAGTCTGATGTCATAGGCTTAGTAGAATGCACTCCATAAGTAATGCAGTGTACTATTATAGTGATCAAACAATTGCATCTTCAAGTCCCCTAAACTAAAAGCTAGGAACTAAAAACTAGTGTCAAAAAATTAAATAAAGTTTCATTTAAAGAAAAAATATCAGTTAAAAAAACGTGCATTTTTCTCACAAAAAATTTAAATGGATAAAATACCAAAGAAAATGGTAAAAGAGCAGCTCCTAATCAGTATTACCATATTCGTAACGACCCAGACAATGAAAATATTTAGTTATTTATCTCACTTGGTGAACGTTGTAAAAATAGTTTAAAAAAGTAATGCCAGAATTGTTATTTTTCTTTTGTTTGCCTCCCAAAAAAATGCAGTAAAAAGCACTCCAAAAGTCCCATGTACCTCAGACTGGTACCAATAAAAGCTCTTCCCATAAAAAAGAGCCCTCATAGAGTTCTGTTATTGGAAAAATAGAAATGCTATAGGTCCTAGCAGATTAAATTGTTTTTCTTTTGAAACGTCTCTTTATTGTGCAAATGTTGTAAAAATATTTTTAAAATCTGTATAAACCTGGTATCGTAGTAATCACGCTGATTTTTATCGAATGGTTGACAATATAAGAACAAAACCGCAAAACAACAGCAGAATTTCTGGACATTTTTTTCCATCTCCCATCAAAGAAAAATGTACTAAAAATTAGAGAGCGCATTTTATGTAGCCCCAGAGTTGTGCCATTAAAAAGTACAGCTTTTCCCCCCAAAATCAAGCCCTTATATGGCTATGTCAATGAGTTATAGCTCTGGCAATGTGGCAATGAAAATCACTTGGTCCTTAAGGCACAGAACAGGTTGGTCTCTAAGAGGTTAAAAAGGACTTTCAACAACAAGCCGCTGCTGAGACTCCCAGTGATCAGCTAAAATCTCTAAAGGGAACTTAGCAAAAAGTGTTGAATTTCCCTGCAGCACTCCCACAGGGGAGAGAAAGAATTACACTTTTCTCATTAAAATCAGTGGACTGGGTTAAAGGTCCAAAAATCCAAGAGAAGTGAACTGAAGCAGGTTCTTGCACAGACAATACATCACTGGAATATTAAGCAAATCCTTTGTTGGCAGGCAGAGCCGTAAAAACAGTTATTAGCCAAATGAGTGGATGTCTTTACCTTGGACTTAAAATGGTGGCGCCATTGGGAGCGTAAAGGTTACCCAGGCACGGGTGTATTTATATGGTGATCTCGGAGCGGATGATTAGTCTATTTTTACACATTTGAGAGTAGTGAAAACCCGGCTATTGCTGCAACTGTGTAGTGATTCATAATGACTCCCTCGATCCTTCCCTTTATTCCAAGAGAGTCGGTTTAACCAGCTCTTCATTCCAAGCTGTCCCTGCAGGGAACGAATCCACATTCTCTGGTAAGCATCCTGCAAACCCCTCCAGCTGCCAGACTAAGTACATGTCCATTTCCTTCAAGCAGACAGCCAAGTTGCCGTCTAGTTCAATGAAAATTTTCTGCTTGTGATTTATAATTTTTGGTAATCTGAGTAAGCATGAGCTTTCCAATGTGTATCTTTGGAAATTCTTTGAGCATGAATGATAAAAAACATTTCGCTCATTGCCAGGTTACTCTGGATAGGAACTGTGTGTAAAGAGAGAATACGTACATTCTGCATCCCAGGCTTGTCTTATACCTGGGTACCCGTTTAAAGGGCCCTATTAAAGTAAGGGAAAAAGGTGGTATTGCCATCGGGCCCCTAACATGTCATCCCCCACCTTAACTGGCAAGCATCCCATCACAGCTACCCATATAAATGGAGTGGAGAACTGTGTAAATTGTATAACTCGTTGAGAACAAAATGACGTATCAACGGTCAATGGAAACTAAAATCATCTACTAATTGAGGGCCGGATTCCAACTCACTCAGAAAATTAAAGGCTATGTACGTCTTCCCAATCTTTTTTTCTTTAATCACTGCGTTTTTGGAAATGTAGACTTTTCTTAATTGGTTTTCATTAAAATTTCTGATTGTTTGATTTACATGCTTGTATTGTTTTCCAAAGCACTGCAAGACTGGAGGACTGAAATCTTAGCAAATTCTGTCAGAGTAGACTGACAGCTCCTTCCCTGTTGTGAAGGTGCATTCACTGCCTTTCCACTAAGCTGTACAGAGGGCTGTATGACAATGCCAGGCTATATGAGAGCTCCAGGGGATGGTGAAGGAGATCAGGAGGACATAGAGCAGAGAAAGCTACTATTACAGAGGACTATATGACAATGCCAGGGGATGGTGGAGGAGATAAGGAGGACAGGACAGAGAAAGCTACTATTACAGAAGGCTGTATGACAGGGATGGTGGAGGAGATCAGGAGGACAGAGAGCAGGGAAATCTGCTTTTACAGAGGGCTGTATGATAGTGCTGGGGGGTGGTAGAGGAGATCAGAAGGACAGAACAGAGAAAGCTACTATTACAGAGGGCTGTATGACAGTGTCAGAGGATGGTAGTGGAGATCAGAAGGATAGAACAGAGAAAGCTACTATAACAGAGGGCTGTATGAGAGCTCAAGGGGATGGTGGTGGAGATCAGCTACTATGAGGGCTCCTATCCACTTGCGTTTTTTAAAGCTGCGTTATCGCTGTGTGTTTTTTTTTACGCTAATGTCAATGGGACTTTCTAATGTTAAAAACGCATTGGACAAAAATCGCAAAGCACAAACTTGCAATGCGTTTTTAACATTAAAAAGTCCCATTGACATTCGCTTTAAAGAAACACAGCGATATTGCAGCGTTAAAAACCACAAGTGGGTAGGAGCCCTTACAGAGGGCTGTATAATAGTGTCCAGGAATAGTGGGGGAGATATTGAGGACATAGAGCGGAGTAGAATTAGCTACTATTACATAGGGATGTAATTCACTATCAGCTGTGAGAGGGAATGGCCACCAGCTATTTAAAGATAGCTGTGTAATATTGAATGGCCGTGGTTATGCTACACAGCTTCTAAAAGAGGAAGGGTAAGGGGGAGCTCAGCTTGTCTTTGTTCATAAGAGAGGCCAGCTGATCAGTGCTTGAAACACCTCTCAGCCAGAAACTTGAATGTAGGAGAGCCTGCAACCCAATTATTTCTAAATGCACGAGAAAGAAAACTCAATGCAAAAAAGTATATAATTTTTTGCTGTAGGGACTTAGTTAAGAGTGTATATGGATTTTTAATGCACAAAGGTCTCCACAGACTTTAAAGGGGTTGTCCCGCGCTGAAACGGGTTTTTTCTTTTTTTTTAACCCCCCCCCCCCCCCCCCCCCCCCGTTCGGCGCGAGACAACCCCGATGCAGGGGTTAAAAAAACAAACCGCTCAGCGCTTACCTGAATCCCGGCGGTCCGGCGTCTTCATACTTACCTGCTGAAGATGGCCGCCGGGGTCTGCTCCCTCCGTGGACCGCAGCTCTTCTGTGCGGTCCATTGCCGATTCCAGCCTCCTGATTGGCTGGAATCGGCACGTGATGGGGCGGAGCTACACGGAGCCGGCATTCTGCACGAGCGGCTCCATTGAAGAGAGCAGAAGACCCGGACTGCGCAAGCGCGGCTAATTTGGCCATCGGAGGGCGAAAATTAGTCGGCTCCATGGGAACGAGGACGCTAGCAACGGAGCAGGTAAGTAAAAAACTTTTGATAACTTCTGTATGGCTCATAATTAATGCACAATGTACATTACAAAGTGCATTAATATGGCCATACAGAAGTGTATAAACCCACTTGCTGCCACGGGACAACCCCTTTAATTTAAATGAATTTCATCACATCAACTCATAATGTGGCTCAGTAGTGTGTATGGCCCCCATATGTCTGTATGGACTCTGGACAACACCTGGGTATGCTCTTGATGAGATGGTGGATAATGTCTTGGGGGAATCTCCTCCCAGGCCTGGATCAGGGCATCAGTGAGCTCCTGGGCAGTTTGTGCCACTACTTGGCAGCAAAAGATGCATTGAGACAGGATGTCTCAGAGATTCTCAGTTGGATTCAGGTCTGGGAAATGTGAGGGACAGTCAATGGCATCAGTGTCTACATCATCCAGAAACTGACTACACACTCTGGCAACATTTTTGGCTATCACATGGAGGTTTTGTGCGACCCTTCAAAGATGTCAGGCCCTTATACCACATTCATGGAGTCTGTTTCCAACTGTTTGGTCAGTAGTAGGTTATTCTGTAGGCATCTGCTAGTGCTCCTCTGGTCCTGATGCTAGGTTGATGCCCTTCTACGGTCCTGACCAGCTCTCCTTGTGTAATACCCGTGTCCTCGTATCTGCTCCATGCTCTTGAGACTGTGCTGGGAGATACAGCAAACCTTCTTGTGACAGCATGTATGGCTGTGTCATCCTGGTGGAGCAGGACTACCTGAGCACCATTGATAGAGGTGCAATTAGCACCTCATGTACCAGTAGTGACAAGGACACCAGCAAAATGCAAAACTGGAGAAGAATTAGGAAGGAGAGGGGTTTTTGGGGTTGTCTTGCTGTTGCCTCTCTGGCGCTCCTGTTGTAATTTTCATTGGCACCAAAGTTGGTGAAACTCCTCTCACCATGTAGGTAGCTGACTACCAAATGGAGGAGCCAATAACACCTGTGAGGGCACCGATAAAACACCCACTCACACTGCCTCCTGATAATGAGGGGGGTGGATGCTTGGCGTACACTCCCACACATAGTGGATACAGGGTGCCAGACCATTCTGATATATGTAGTTCACCATGCAGACCAGCAACCTATTAATGACACCATGATAATTCGGCGGGTTGCCCTGCATATCCATCAGTGAACCACATTGGTACTGCCACCCTGGGCTCCCCCTGGAGTCTTAATGCCACACTGCATGTAAATGATAGCTAATAAATGCAAGACATTGGTTGGATGTTGGCCAAGATACATGAGCCCGCTAACCACTTCACGGTTCCTGGCGTTGTAGTGGGTCCCTACACTAATATAAATGCATCACAGAAGGGGAAATCAAGAATTAAAAACAATCACAGAAACAGTGTTATTGGCTCCTCCATTTGGTAGTCTGCTACCTGCATGGTGAGAGGAGGATGCATCTATATGCACTCCTCACCCAGTAAGTAACGGCCATTTTTCTGTGTTTTTAATTCTTGATTTCCCCTTCTGTGATGCATTTATATTAGTGTAGGGACCCACTACAACGCAAGGAACCGTGAAGTGGTTAGAGGGCTCATGTATCTTGGCCAACATCTAACCAATGCCTTGCATTTATTATCTATCATTCACATGCAGTGTGGCATTAAGACTCCAGGGGGAGCCCAGGGTGGCAGTACCAATGTGGTTCACTGAAGTAAATGCAGAGCAACCCGCCAAATTATCATGGCGTCATCATGGTGAACTACATATATCAGAATGGTCTGGCACCCTGTATCCACTATGTGTGGGAGTTTACACCAAGCATCGACCCCCCTCATTATCAAGAGGCAGTGTGAGTGGTTGTTTTATCGGTGTCCTGCACAGGTGTTATTGGCTCCTCCATTTGGTAGTCAGCTACCTGCATGGTGAGAGGAGGATGCATCTATATGCACTCCGCAGTCAGTAAGTAACGGCCATTTTCTGTGATTGTTTTTAATTCTTGATTTCCCCTTCTGTGATGCAAAGCTGGTGAAATGGATTCACAATCACTTCTGCTTCCTACGTGTGCAGATTGATATGCCTGAAGTGTAAGTGACTTGGGGTTATACTGGGATACAAGTGTTTTTGAGCAGTGTACGTTGTATTGCATTGTTATGTGAGCACTATATGGCACTGTCTTTAGATGCTGTATAATGGTGTTATGTTGGCACTGTAAAGCCATATTATTCTTGTACTGCACATACTATTATTTCTATATCACATTATTCAACTATTATTTGCATGCTCTATTGCAGTATTCTGTGGGCCCAGTACAGTGGTATATTACTTTTACTGTATGGTATTGTTATCTAGGCACTTATTTGTGCACTGCATTGGTACTGGGTGGTAATTGAGGATAGTAATATTTTTTCACTGTATAGCACTGCTATTAGTGCTTTATATGTTATTTGCTTATTGTATGGCACTACTATTTGTGCACTGTATAGGCACTGTATGATGATAATCTGTGGGAACTGTAGTGCGGCAGTATTTTTCAACTGTATGGCGCTGTTATTAATGTTTGTATGTTATTTGTGCTATTCTTTGGCAATATTCTTCATGGCCTTAGTTTTCGTAGTGCCCATATTATCTTTCACTCAACCTTCCCAGGAATGAGCAGAACTAAAAACTGATATGTATAATAACGATAATTACAACTGCCTTTTGTAAGTTGTGGACTTACAGATGTATATTTTGGGGGTCAATCAGTGAATAGAGACCCCTTAAAGGGGTTGTCCCGCGGCAGCAAGTGGGTCTATACACTTCTGTATGGCCATATTAATGCACTTTGTAATGTACATTGTGCATTAATTATGAGCCATACAGAAGTTATAAAAAGTTTTATACTTACCTGCTCCGTTGCTGGCGTCCTCGTCTCCATGGTGCCGACTAATTTTCGGCCTCCGATGGCCAAATTAGCCGCGCTTGCGCAGTCCGGGTCTTCTGCTGTCTTCAATGGGGCCGCTCGTGCAGAATGCCGGCTCCGTGTAGCTCCGCACCATCACGTGCCGATTCCAGCCAATCAGGAGGCTGGAATCGGCAATGGACCGCACAGAAGAGCTGCGGTCCACGGAGGGAGCAGACCCCGGCGGCCATCTTCAGCAGGTAAGTATGAAGACGCCGGACCGCCGGGATTCAGGTAAGCGCTGAGCGGTTTGTTTTTTTAACCCCTGCATCGGGGTTGTCTCGCGCCGAACGGGGGGGGGGGGGGGGGGTGTTAAAAAAAAAAAAACCCGTTTCGGCGCGGGACAACCCCTTTAATATTACAGTTAGACTCTGGCTGGGATATTTATAATGTCCTTTGTAAAAAGCCTGTCTTTTACACATTTTTCTCTTCTGGGTTTGGAGTGTTATGCTGTAATATAAGCAGAGGCTTGGAAGGAGATGTCTGAATGACAGACAAAGTCAAGAACATAAGAGGCATGTTCAATATATCCTGTGCACACAGAAAGGGAAAGTGAAATAGCTCTGGGTGGCAGATGGAATAAATCTCTGTGTATATTCCAAATATCCTGAGGCAAATATCCCCCGAGGAGACCTTGCCTACAGTGCCTGCTCCGCTTCCATTAACACCCTCATAAATGGTGCCCACATTCGCCTTAGCAATATACACTGCGTTGGCTCCCACGGCTGAGCCTTAGCTCGTCATAAAGAGTTATAATCTAATATACTTAAATTAATTACTTTCCATATAAAGTTTTGGAGAGTGAAAGTCATTTTTGGGTGCTGCTTCTTTAAAATATCTACATGTAACCATGACAAATAAGTGCCCGTGTGTAGATACAGTGTGCAAGTCCATTCTACCGGCTTATATTTTTGGTGAATAATACCTGTAAACCTTTTATGGTATCTTTCTTAATTTCCCCTGCTGCAATGAGTAATATCTCTGACTGGTACGACAGTGAAGGGATTATTGATAACATGACAACACCTCTGATGGTCTACAGCAGTGAAAGGATTAATGATAATATCCTTGGTAGTCTAGGGCATTGAAGGGGTTAAAACTAGCATCCCTATTGGGTTAGGGCACTGAGAGGGTTAATAATAATATCAATATCCCTGGTGGGATAGGGCAGTAAAGTGAATAATAACAGCATCCCTGATGGTCTAAGGCAGTGGAGAGGATAATAACATCTAATAATAAAATACCTGGTAGGTTGAGGCAATGAAGGGGTTAATAATAATATCTGTGGTGGGCTAGGGTAGTGAAATGAATAATATTAACAACGCTGGTGGACTAGGGCAATGAAGTGGATAATAATACTAATAATTAGAGATGAGCGAGCACGCTCGTTTAAGGCTCCTACTCGATCGAGTAACTGTGTACTCACCCAAGCAGCATGCGGGGGGCGGGGGTGGGGGGCCAGCGGGTGGCAGCGCGGGGAGAGAGATCTCTCTCACTCTCCCTCTGCCCCCCTGTATGCTGCTTGTGTGAGTACACAGTTACTTGATAAGACTGCTACTTGATTGAGTAGCAGCCTTAAACGAGTGTGCTTGCTTATCTCTACTAATAATATATCTGATGGGCTAGGCCAGTGAAGGAGCTAATAGTAATATCCATGGTGTCTAGGGCAGTGAAGGGGATAATAATAATATTCCTGTTAGGCTAGAGCCACGAAGAGCATAATAATATCATTCCTGGGAGGATAGAAACCTGAAGGGGTTAATAGTAATATCCCTGTGGTCTGAGGCAGTGAAGAGGGCAATACTACTACTACTACTACTAATATAATCCTTGGTAGTCTAGGGCTGTGAAATGGTTAATAATATTATTCCTGTCAGACTATGTCCATGAAGGGAATGATTATAACATCCCTGGTGGACTAGGGCAGTGCATGTAATAATAACTCTGGTGGACTAGGGCAGTAATTTGGTTAATAAGTCTCTGTGATTGGTGGACTAGGATGTTGCAGTATATGTGTAATTTATAACAGACCGCTGGAGAATGTGATTAGGGGTGGAGGTGGCAAAAGAAACTGGTATAGTAACATAGTATGCTAGGCTGAAAAAAGGCAAATGTCCATCCAGTTCAGCCACTATCTTCCCCAGATCAATGCAGCACAACTGTTATTAAGCTGTCAGGCTTCCTTCAGGTGGAATTACCAATGTAAAGGAATACCCTTCCCGTGACTCCTGTCCCATCTCTGAGGCATTGGGGGAGAGTTATCAAACTTTTTGTCATACAAAAATTGCAAAATGTGGCGCAAGCCCAACTTGCATAAAAAGTGTGACTTTTTAGCATCTACAACAGCCCACACCATGTTTTAGAAAAAGGGACGTAGCTTGTCAGAAGGGGCTGTGGTGGCCCCAGGCGGAGATATTTAGGTATAATTTACACAGATTAGATCAGAAATCTATTCACCATTGTAAATGGCATAGATTTCTGTGTTGGCTCACTGAGGTGCCGATACACTCCTAATTTATTTTTAATTTACCGAGCTGATTGGGGAGAAGCCGGAACATATACCGTATAACACTTAATTATGATAAAATGTAAACAGACAACTTTCTAATACAATAAGTTTCAGTTTATCCCAATTTGCAGTATAAAGGTTTGCTGTCGTTACCTAGGCAATGCTCTGTGCTCTGAGCGGCCTAGACCCCAGACTGATACATTACAGTAAACTTGCAAGGAGATTTGTGCAGCTACTGGTGTATGTGTCTAGATGGGATTCAACTGTAACTACTCTTCAGCAGAGAGCAGGGCTGCAGTATCAAGTAGGGTTTGCAGTCTGTGAATGTAAACAAGTGTGTTTATGCACTTGTATCAAACTGGTGAGGCACTGTAACGAAGCAAATTGAAAACATCTTTTTACTGTATATTTAATTACGTTTCACTTACGTAAAACTGGGAGTTTACTAATCTATTACGGCATTATTTTAAATGTCCATTACACTGTTAAAACCCATCATCAATTCATGAATACAGCGCATACCTAAAATAAAAAGACAATTGTTGTCAGAATTAAAAGTGTTCTCTGCTAAAAAAGTAAAAATAAAAAAATATTTTTTTTTTGACTAGACAGACTTTGATCCCAGCTTTGGGTCCAGAAGTGCAATCATAGGACACTGGCAGTTCAGTGGTTCATGTGACGGTATGACCTCCTGTCTCCCACTCTCTCGACCAATTGGCTGGATGTATATTCCTAGACTTTATTCCCCCTATGATAGAGAATAAATAGAGGAGTCACTTTGTTGCCAATGTGGGCTTCTTTTCCATTCAGGGCTATGTGCAACAGAACGGTATTGTTGTATCTTATCTCCACCAGAAGAATGGGTGGAGACAAGCTGCACGCCCACTACCAACGCCCACAAGTTAATTGGCTGGGGCGGAGAATGGGTCAAGGCTGTCTCCGCTGGTACCCTGCCGGTGTCCCATGTGTTTTCCAAGCTCCACTATAATACTTCCCTGGGCGACCTTCTTCCCTTGCAGCTTTGGCGCTGTGAGTTCCCTACCATCCTATTCTCCCTCCACTGCATTCCCTCGCTGTGAATATCCCCATCCGGCAATCCCTTAAGGCAGCACCACTCTGGCCTCCTAGCTCTGCTCTCATACTTCCCTCCCCGCCCCGGCGACCTTCTCCCCTGCCAACGTCGGCGCTCTCCGTCCGGCAACCCCTCAAGCCAGCACCGCTTAGGCCTCCTTGCTCCGTTCTCATACTTCCCTTGACGACCTTCTCCCCTGCCGGCATCGGCGCTGTCATCTCCCCCGCCCCTCCCCTCCACAGCATTCCTCAGCTGTCATTGCCCCTGGCACTCTACCTTCTCCCGTCCCTGCTCTGTCGCAGTCAGTCACCTACTGTCAGTTTCCGCGCTGGCCTTGCATAATGGTTGCAATATTGGACAGTAGCAAGGAGACTTACAGCGCTGGAGCCAGGAAGCAGACAAGGGACAGCAGTGGAGGGATGATTGACGCTGGAGCTGGGAAGGAGACAAGGGACAGCGGCATAGGGGTGAGTGTCATCAAGCGAGAGGGGAGATAATGGTCACCCATTCTCCGACCCAGCCAATCAAATTGTGGGTGTTGGTTGTTGGCGTGCAGCTTGTCTCCACCCATTCTTCTGGTGGAGACAAGATACAACAGTACCCAACAGAACAGGCTATGGCATTACAATATTGTTGTCTGTACCTATTGTAATCTGTGGGGTTAGCTGGCTATTTTACTGTATGTCTAGGGAAGCAACCAGATTGAGGGGGTAACAGGGACTGGCAGACTGGTTTAATTTTTAGTAGGTAAATGCTCAGTTGTTTTTGTACCTTCCTTAGATCTTAATTGAGAGCTAGAAACGAGGATTGGGTAACCCTGTTCTTCAGGATCCCAGTGGTCAGACGGTAATCTATAATCAGATTTTTATATCACTTGGATAGTCTCTAAAAGTTTATAGTGGAAAAACCCCTTTAATTTACAGCAAGATACCTTTAATATAATGCTTACAGAATCTGATAGAAGCTGAGTTAGGGCGCCTTCACACTGGTGAGAAAATCGCGCAATTTTTGCGTGATGTGAAAGGGAGTAAAAATGTAGAATTATGAAACCAATGATTTTCAAAGCAAGAACTTGCGTTTTTAACATTAGAAAGTCCCATTGACTTTTGCGCTAACAAAATGCTGCAAAATCATGTAAAAAAATTCATAAGAAAATCGCAGCGATGTTTTAACGTGAAAAGACACTGCTAACTCTCAAAAATCACAAGAAGAAATATCCTTGATTTCCGGATGATCTTTAAAACGGCAACAATACATAAAATGAAAAAGTTTTTGTTTGCCTCTGTTCTTTCTTTGGTAATCTTGCATATCCAGAACCGGAATAAGTTCCGGAGTATTGGAATTTCTAGAGGATTGGACTCCAGATACAAAGAATTTTAGAGTGTTTTTCCCCCCAGATATTATTTAAAATCACAGAGGTGAGGAAAAAGAAAAAAACAAACACATTCACTGAAAAAGCCAAAAATACAATACCTGAAGGTCTGCAAAGCAGACACGGTCGCCATAGGCACGATCGATTGTGCCTGCCTTATGGCGATCGTGCCTATGGCGACCGTGTCTGCTTTGCAGACCTTCAGGTATTGTATTTTTGGCTTTTTCAGTGAAGATATTATTATTTACATCTTCGGGGAATAGTTCTATTTTAAGACATTTTATAACTAATCTAAATTATGTGAAGCATTTGTTAGTCACTTGACTTTGCTGACACACTGGGGCTTATTTACTATTTACTAAAACTGTCTAAAATTTAGACAGTGCAAACAGACCAGACCATTTTTAAAATGTGCTAGATTAATCATTGAATGATAAATTTGTTACATTTTAAGAGTCTCTAGTTTAAGTTTAGTCCACCTTTTAGTTTTCTTAGTTTATGCCAAAAATTGTTCCAAAATTCAAGTGCAATTCATAGTAATTTGACACACTTTTTGGTGCAATTTACGTCATGACTAAGGATGAGCGAGTAAACTCGCTAAGGCACTACTCATTCGAGTAATGTGCCTTAGCCGAGTATCTCCCTGCTCGTCCATAAAGATTCGGGGACCGCTGCGGCTGACAGGTGAGTCACGGCGGTGAGCAGGGGAGAGCGGGCGGGAGAGAAAGATCTCCCCTCCGTTTCTCCCCGCAGCTCCCCGCTCCGCGGCAGCCCCCGAATCTTTAAGGACGAGCAGGGAGATACTCGGCTAAGGCACATTATTCGGACGAGTAGTGCTTTAGTGAGTATACTCGCTCATCCTTAGTCATGACCCTATTTTGGACAAATCAGAAAAACTGTCAGAAAATGTCTAAAAACACCAATTTGCCCCAGAAAACTGTTGTATTTTGAATAGTAAATAAGTCCCAATGTTCTTGGGGAAATGGTTTTCTTGACGGATATTGATGTGTTCTGCCTGTGCAGCAAACAGTGTTGTGTATGGACTTGGAATGTGCATTGTGCAATACTCATAGTCAAAGCAATGATAAACACAAGTGTGTAAAAACCATAATAACTGGCATCCGAGTTGCAGTGGAATTTTTAGATTCTAGAAAACATGCCAACCTAAACCTAGACATTTGTGGCCTGTACCTGCTACTGTAAGTGATTGACACATGCCTGTCACCACTGCCATATCTGTGTTACCGTTGTCTTTGATGCCTGTTACTAGTGTGACTTGTGCCTATCACTAATGTCATCTGTGCCTGGCACCATGGCAAGCCCTAACTACATGAGACCCATGCAGTCACACAGGGCACTGGCCAGCAGCTTGTGTGTGTGTTCATGTGTAGGGGGGGATAGAGGTGCAGATATAGGTTGGTGGTAATCGTTTCCCCTTAGGTCCGCCCGGGTAGATGACCCTCTACCTCCATGCGGCAGCATCTTGAAGAGCTACATGAATCATCTTATTCCTGGCTTTATCTCCTCCCCTCTGATCTTCCGAGGTGACGCGGTTAACCTATTTGTGCCCCTGCAACACAATCACTTAGTTTTGCTAGTCTATTTATGTTCTGAGTTTGCTTCTGGGGTTGTATTTATGAGATGACATTTGATTTTGATGCCGTATTTATGTACTGAGCTTGGTTCTGTTATTGTGTCTGTGTACTGAGGTTGTTTTGTGGTCCTTGAACTTGGTTTTCGTGCCGTATTTATATTATGATCTTGATTCTGGTGCTGTATTTATGTTATGATCTTGATTCTGGTGCTGTATTTATGTTATGATCTTGGTTTCTGTGCTGTATTTATATTATGAGGTTGGTTCTGGTGCCATATTTATTTCCTGATCTGTTCTGGTATGGGTACGCTGCTACCTTGCTGCTTTCTGCACAAACAATACAGGCAGACTGCCCATCAGTGCAACACATATAGCTTAGTTCTTATGACAGGCCGTAAGGGGATGGTAAATCCACAGAGGGTGCCATCTAACCTAGGGCTAGCACTGCTTGTTACCTCTCTCATCTGTGCATGTCACCACTATCATCTCTGTGTTACAAACATCTCTGTGTTATTGATGCCTGTCAACAGTGTCACTTGTGCCTAAAGCCCCATTTACATGCAACGGTTAACTTTCAAAATTAGTTCAAATGATGACACATGAGCGAACATTGTCGTTGTGTGTAAATGCTACCATAGTTCACTCTTTGGCTGAATGATGATTTTAAGGTTATCTTCAACCTGAGGCCTCGGTCACACGACCATTTTTTGGTCCGATCTGCAGACGCGCTTGCGATCTGCAGATCTATAGACCAAATGCATCCCAATGGGATCGGTCACATGTCCGCTTTTTATGCGGATGTGCAATCAATTATAGGACACAACGTTTCGCAAAACGCGCCTATCTGCGTTCTGCGCATCGCTGTGTTCTATATATGCGCTCAATGGGGCCGGTGGCAGCAGCGCCGACCCCATTGAGAACATATACTAAAGATCGTTCTCTTCTGCCACAGCTGTAACAGCTGTGGCAGAGAAGAGCGATGTTCGCCCATTGAATTCAATGGAGCCAGCAATACAGCCGGCTCCATTGAAAGCAATGGGCTGCTGGCGAGCGCAGGATGAATTTTCGGGAAGGGCTTAAAAATACAAGCCCTTCCCTGAAAATCATCCTAAAATGTGTAAAAAAAAAAAAAAAAAATGTATACTCACCTTTTCCCTGTAGCCGGAGTTCAGCCGCGTCCGGCCGGCAGTTCTCCTGAACTGCTCTGTGTAGTATTCAGCAGCCGGGGATTTAAAATTCCCGCCTGCTGAATGGGCTGCCTCTGATTGGTCACAGCCCTCACCAATCAGAAGCAGCTCTTACCCATTCAAGAATTCATGAATGGGTGAGTGAGTGCTGCTTCTGATTGGCTGAGTGCAGGGACCAATCAGAGGCAGCTCTCAGCTATTGAATGACAGTATTGCCGGCTCCATTGAATTCAATGGGCGAACATCTTTCTCTCTGCCACAGCTGTGGCACAGCTGTGGCAGAGGATAGCGGGCAGTGTGGGGCTGTTTCACTGAAAACGCTGCTAGGTGCAGCTTTTTCAGCGAATCGTCGGCCCCGGTCACGTGATTTGCGGATGCGCTAGACCTGTCAATCTTTCAATCCTTTGAAATATTGTCTTTGCATGTAAATGAGCCTTAACTCCATTGACAACTGCACATGTCACCACTGTCATTAAATGTCTGCCACTATTGTCACCTGTGTTTATCACCACTGCCAACTGTGCCTGTGATGGCTGTCATCTCTTCATGTCACCACTGTGCTCTGTGCCTGTCACTGCAGTCATCTGTGCCTCTTACCAGTGTTATTTCTGCATGTGTCACCACAATCATCTGTGCCTGTGACCACTGTCACTTGTGCCTGTCACACGTCACCTGTGCCTATCACCAGTTACCTTTATCTGTCACTTGTGCCTGACAAAAAGTGGGTAATAAAATATAATAATGGAGAAGAGGAACATTATAAAGGAACTACATAATAGTCTTCACCATTTTCCCTGCATTACAGTCTGTAGTATCTGCAGTTGTGTGATAACCATTATATTACAACGGAGGGATATAGATAACTGAATGTAAGTAATGTCAAAAGACGTCAACTGACCTTGAAATAACACAAATATTCACGTTTTTGGCAGTGTGTCATGCATCTCAGCAATGCTAATATGTCTGAGGGCTGAAATGTACAGACAAACATCTGCTGGCATTTTAGGGCAGTGGATCAGCGGTGTAACCACCTGGAGGAAAGATATCCGTCTTTACAATGTGATGAATTATAATGCAAAAACTAAAAAAAAAATCTAATTTATCGATTTTCACCAGCGAACAGAGAAACATAATACAGTAATGGGAGAAGAGAGTACAAAGTCTGTCCAGTTTATTCAATTTAGTTATTTTTTTAGGGTTTCTTTTATGTTTTAGCTCTTCTTTATGCAAGGAAGGATTTATGTCTATCCCAGGCATGCCGAAAATCACTTACTTTCCAGATTTCTCCAGAAGCTCGTCCTTACCACTCTCTGTGCAAAAATACTTTCTAAACTAGTCTTATATTGGCACTAACACAGGTTACTAAATATAATGCACAGCTTCCCTTCCAGGGTTAACGTTCCTCCATCTCTAGTGTTGTCCTTTTACTCCCCTCACACAATGTCTCGGTCCACGAACAGAGGAGTTCAGGTGAAGGTTCCTTGATTTTCTCAGGTCACTTTTTGCCCTTCATAGCAGGTCTGCTGGCTATTTTACCACTCCCTTTGCTGTGCACACCCAGAGTCTCTTATGAGGCTGGCCTCACTTACGGTTTATTTTGGCATAACCATGGGCTGGGGCTACTCTCCTACTCTCTGTGTCATTCTCCACTGATGCTTGTCGATCCTGCTCCTCCATAAACCTGGGCAGCACCATCTGCTGTCCCCTCAGGCTTACTCTCATACCACTTCCACTCCACTCTCTCTTTTGCTCAGTCCCTTTTCCTTTGCCGTCCCAGTGCACCTTCTCCTCTCTGACAACTGCCCCTTCTTCTCCTATACTGCACCTACTCAGCCCCCTAAGCATCTAAAAATCTCTTTAACCAATCAACAAATGTCTGGGGGTATTCTTAATCCTGCTGCGCCAAAATCTAATGCACATTTTGGTGCATGTTCTAATTCTGGCACATCTTCCCCAGTCTATCTCCATAACAATATTAACCCTTTAGTATGACTCCCTTCCAGTGGCCATACACTTCTGTAGGGAAAATGGGACCCAGTGTAGCTACTGCATAAGACCACACCAGTACCCTAATTTTTCCAGGTGTGCATCAAGTGTGAACGCTCGGTATGTGACCTTTGGTTCCCCTGGATGATTTGCTTCTAGGTGAGCACTGTTTTTAAACAGTACTTTAAGGCTATGTTCAAAACTGATTTACAGCAAATTACAGTCCGAAACCTGTGGATGGGGTTTCATTAAAACATTTCCTACACCACTACTCTACTATCACTAGTCTAAGTCTGAATCTTGAAATGCTATGACTTGTCTCAATTCAGTATCTACCATCTCCATGGTGTTGCAGAATGCTAAATTTTTCAGACCAGGTAAAAATTTTTGAGTTTTAAAGAGCCTACATCTTGTGGAACCTCAGTTTATTGCTTTTAGATGGTAGGATTCGAGGATGGTGTCAACTTTGCTGCCACGTTCATATATGGTGCTCTGCAGACCACAGAGATTTTCAAATGGTCTACCAGAGCAGTGATCCTCCCAATGAAGAGGGACAAAGTACATAGTATACAAAAGAATTGAAAATTCTGGTGGTCGTCTCAATAAGTTTGCCATTTGGAGAGGTACTGCTATTAGGGGTATACGGAAAACTCATCAGCAGCCCACTTCTTGAGACATGGTCAAAAACCTCATTCCTCAATTATTAAGTGCAGAACCTTCATCCTTTCCATTTATAACAGGTGGAAAATCAATGACTGAGCATTGCATCTCATGTGATATAGACTTGGGTAGTTGGCCAGTGAATCGCTGCAGATCCCATCAGAGCTACCTAGAATAGTCTCTATGTGTTACCCCATTCAGATTTGTGTCCTTTACTTAGAGCAGTGGGTTAAGCAGATGTTGGCTTTTTCTGCATCTTGAATGTCCCACGCAGTAGTGGTTGCTGCTTGTGTCCTTGTTTGGGATCTATTTATATGCTTGACAATGAGAACCAGCCATATAAATCTCAGAGAACATGTTGGCATTAAAAGAATAAGCCTTAAGAAAAATAAATTAGGAGATTTACTTTGAAGTTAAAAATGTGTAAACGCTTGCACAGATTTACTATAGCGGGGCTGGAAGTGAGTCAGTGCTTGACCACATGTTTGTTGTCCTGCTCCTTCTTTTACTCCTTTCTCTCATCATCTTAAGTTGTAGACATGTGGTCCCCATGTTACTGGAGATTTCCTAGAGGAAATGTATCATTAAGAAATAACATATTATTTAAATAAGACTTTCATTACTAACATATTTCTAGTTATTGTCTATATGAAAATAATCTTGAAATATTGCAGTTCTCACGTTGACCACTAGAACAGATGCAGTAGGATGACACTTCTGTTTTCTGCAGCTCATCTTTCAGCTTTGCTGTATAGACTGGGACAGGATAAGCAAAGTCATCTCATTATCGTTAGAGAGTGGACAAATTAATGTTCAGGCAATTCTGTTGCATCATTGGAGGTTATGGATTATTAGGGGGCCCAAAAACCCCTTTAGTAGGAACTAATAGTTACTGCATTAATTTTCACTGGAACTTGGCCTGCAATACCAAACCAGGCCATTGCATTGGGGCAGAGCTGTCTGCTTACTGCAGAAATCAACTAAACGGGCCAGCACATCAGCTCAGAGAACAGCTGGTCGACAGGGGTGCCTGGTAATGGAACCCCACCAATCTACTATTGACCACCTATTCTAAGTATAGGCACCAATAGTGTACAACTGGACAAACTCTTTGAGTGGTTAAAGGGGTTATACCAAGATTAAAAGTTTTCCCCAATTCGCAGGATAGGGGATATCTTGCCGATTGGTGGGAATCTCACCGTTGAGACCCATCAAACTCCTTGCAGGGTTACTGCACCCCCGAAGTAAGGAGGAGATTGAATGGAGGGCTGGTTGCTCCATTCACTTTTAGTGGGACTGTGGAGATACCCAAGCAGGTGCTATTTGGCTATTTCCCTCTGCCCCATTGAAATGAATGGAGCGCTGCCTCGGCCAATGCTCTATTAATTGTAACATTACTGTGGGATGAAAAGTGACCCTTACAGTGACAGACAGAGGAGAACACAGGACCACCATTCTTAAGATCAGCAGGGGTCTCAGAGGTAAGACCCCCACCAATCAGCAAGTTATCCCCTGTCCTGTGGATAAGGGATAACTTGTAGTCTTGGTACAACCCCTTTAAAGGGGTTGTTCAAGATATTTTTTTTTCATGTGTGCTCCCCATGTATAAAAATAAGAAATCCTATACTGATAGGTTGAATCAGCCCCATACACAGGTGGACTGTAACTTGTCAAAACAGCATCAGAAGGGAAACCAGAAATTGTGGTGCTGGACACAGCAGGGAGACGCGAGTGTAGGAGCTTTTATTGATTTTATACATGGGGAACACAAATTTAAAAACATAAATTTACTTCCAGAGCCCCATTAAGGCACCTTGATGTAAATCATGCCAAGGTGTACAAATGGCCATAGCTGGTCTTAGCCACATGTGACCCATCCAGTTATTCAGGCCGCTGGCCACCATCCTGCAGGAGGGTACCAGGTGGATGTAGGTTGTAAGTTGCCCCTCTTATGTCTACCCGGCCATATGATCTTTTTCCTCTGTGCGGCAGCATCTTATGGAACTACATAAATCATTTTCCGCCTGGCTCCGTCTCCTCTCTTATGTTCACGGTATCAATAACAGCCCATCTGTGCCCCCACAACACGATTAATTAGTTCTGCTACTGTATTTATGCCATGAGCTTGGTTTTGTGGCTGTATTTATGTACTGAGCTTACTTCTGGCATTGTATCTAAGTACTGATGTTCGTTCATGCTGTATTTATGAGTTTGGTTCTGGTGCTGTATTTATGCTCTGAGCTTGGTTCTGCTGCTGTATTTATGTATTTAGCTTGGTTCTGGTGTTGTATTTATGCTATGAGCCACTGTATGTACTGAGCTCGGTTCTAGTGTTGTATTTGTTATAAGCTAGGCTCTCGTGCTGTATTCACTGAGCTGTTCTGGTGTGCGTATGTTGCTATCTTGCACAAGCAGAATGCAGGCAGACTGCTTATTAATGCAATATATAGGAGGGAGTGGGGGGGGGGGGGGCACCAAAACAAATCCACACAGGGTGTCATCTAACCTAAGGCTGGCACTGCAAGCAACCAATTGTATTATGTTCATGCAACTACTGACAGCAAGGTGGCTGTAATACATAGCCATAATCCCACCACAACTCTTTTATCAGACCATGGGCAGTTCATCTTTTCAGTTCCACAGTCAAACCTGATAATACTGTACAAAGTGGGGACTGATCGGTCCTGGTGATATGACCCTGTGGTATGCCTGTAAGGAGTGGATGGTACGTGGTGGCATGGCGGTGACAGGCAGAGATGGAGGATGCACATTTTTTTCATAAAAAATAACTTTACTGAACCGAAGCAGTATCTACATAATGTTGCTCTATAGGAAAGTTCCCATACTGAAATGTTGCATCATAATTCTTTGTCGTGGGACATTCTCTTAAATCGACAGTAACCACATGTTGTTTTCATTACCCGCCATAATGTATCGGCACATACATCACCTGTACATCCGCTCCAGGTGGCAGCAGAAGGGCACATGACTATCCAGGCCATTCCAACTATGTTTAACTCGAATATAAAATGACCTCCAATACTCCACAGGAGCCTCGTCTTCAGCACACAGGATGTACAACATCGTGGACATCATTTCTCCATGGTCATCACGAAAAACGTTTGCTACTGTGTTAGCCAGTAGAGCAAAATGTGATTGTTCCCAGCAAGAGAAACCAAGTAATCTTGTAGATATAATACCTTTTAATTGGCAACAAAAATGATGTTAATGCGAGCTTTCGAACCAACGCAGGGTTTTGCTTCAGGCGTAAATGAAATAGATCCGAAGAGGCATGCATATTTATGCACACATACTTATAACAAGGCACAGACATGGATGAGATTAATTTGTACTTAAAAGAATACTACAGCAGAAATACAAATATCTTTCAATAGTCACTGATAAAGGAGTAAAGGTTTTATGGTCCCTGAATTAGTGTTGGGGGGGGGGGGGGGGGGTCGCCAGGCCAGTAGTGCTATCTGTGCTATAGATTTCTCATACTTCCCATTCATGCCTGAATCCTCGTGAAGAATTTAGCCTTTTATTGAAAGTGTCAAAAGTTGTTATAAATCTATATTCCCAAATCCAATGTTGTGTACCTGGTCCTGCGCAGTAAATGTCCTGTTGGGGGCTTTATGTTGGAGAAACAGGACAAAAACTTAAAGATCCTCTTCGGATCTATTTCATTTTAGCCTGAAGCAGAACCCTGCATTGGTTCGAAAGCTCCCATTAACATCTTGTATTTGTGTTAGCCATTAAAAGGTATCATATCTACAAGACTACATTGTTTCATGGTCATTACACATGGCTTTGAATCTGCCATGCCGCCCTCTATCAGGTGCAGCCATTACAACCGCCATAGACATCACACATTATGTATAACATACATTATTCTAGCCACACAGGGCCTTGCATTACCTGTGGCAGCGTGTTCAACAACACTTGCTTGTGTTATTCCCAACCGGATAGACCCAATAAGTCTGAGACTACCACCCTGGCTAGGGATTTCACATAAGGTCATAGAAGGGGAAGAAGTGCACTTATGACATTGCATTTGCTTCACCAAATATCGACCCCTGCATATCACTGGTTGTGCTCTTCATCTGCAGACCTCTGACACCGCCATACCTCTGTGCCTCAGGAATAAGTGTGGGGAGGGAGACAATCTCCCCTCCCCAGCACTGTGGGGTACTTCAGCCTGGTGGGCCAGCCGCATTCTCTTTACTCCAGCCATTTCTTTCCCTGCTGCTCGTGCCACTCTGAAGCAGCCTCCGCCACTTCAAGGGGTTCTTCCCTCTGCCACTTGTTATAGCACAAGTCTCTCTCTCTAATGTGTCATGGCTCTTCCCTCAGCTGTGGCGCAGTTCCTTTATTTTTTATTTGTTGTCCTACTGCGCCTAGAAGATTCGGCCTATTGACGATGATGCTTTAGTCGTGTCACCTCCTTTACATGGTTCTTTCAGTGCTTTTCTTCCTCAACCCGCTGCCCGATCGCATCACATGACCGGAGGGGCAGAGCTTAGTTCCGGTTCACATAATGCCTTCTGTCTCTCTCACCCCTCTCTGTGTCCAACGCAACAATGGGGCCAACCAGCCGAGGGAGTCACTTTTCAAAGCAGCTTGTCTAGTGTCACTGCAGTGGAGGGAGCGTGGGGCACCCCCTCCACCCTTTTACATGCCTTTACTGGTATTGCAACATATATAGTAGAAGCAGCGTGATTCTTAAGAGGATTACGGGAATTTTATGTTACAGCTAACAATATATAATACAAAACCAAAAGGCTGCCACTTCCCCACTGTTGGCGCCCGTTCAGCATGAGACTTTGCAGTAAGCCCGCTCCGTAACATTGCTGACAAGAAGAATGAGCGGCCTGTCGTTCTGCATCTGTTATTTGTACAACAAAAAGACAGAACTTGATCGATGCCCTTTTAATGGGCAGCGCCCGGCACATTGTAACAGGCCGATACACACAGCTGCTAATGAATGGTCCCCGACCACTTTCTCTCCATTAGGGAATGTCAGAAGAGAACAGCCAGCTCTACTGGACGAGGCAGACCTCCGATAAACTTGGATGTTTGTACTTGCTATACGGTTACAGCAATGAAAGCCATACCGGGTGTGTGTGTGCGCGAACTGGACATTTCACTTGATGTTCCGCGCTGGTCTAATGTGTCCCCTGAGCTTGGACGGCTGCCGTCTGCAATTTAGCTTTTCTTCTAAGGGAACGGAATAAGTAAAACAGATTTATAATGTAATTGATGGAAGTCGCAGTAAATAGACCCATTTATCATGGGCATGTTGGGGGGGAGTTGGGTTCTGCTACTTTAGTCTCTCAAAGTGCTTTTAGCGTGTTTTAAGGATACAGAGTATCAATTTATCTCTGCTCCAAGATGGAATTCAGCTGTGTCCTTACACGTTACAAGTGTTTAGACAGAAACACTTAGATTTCCATCTCTTTCTTGGAAAAGAGTGGCGACGGCCTGGAATATTAATGTTATTACTGTTTATTTGTTAGTAAAAGAACAAATAGACTTCAGTCTAATTGATTAAGGAGTCGCCAAGGACTTCGTATGTTAATCCTTCCTTTGGAAGAGACAAGGGTCTAGATTTTAGCAGTAAACATTGACTACTTCACTGGCCTTTTGATGAAAAATCAAGTAGAACCTTGTTTTGGGTCAAACTTTGCTAATATTTCGGATCGGCATGAATTCGAACCCAGGTTTTAGCAAAGCTCTATCCGAAACAGGATTCTACTTGTTCTGTTCAGTCAGCACAAGTCTTGGTGTATAACACTATCTAAGAGCCACAAAAGCCCCGGATAACACTCCCAGAGTCTTATACGTGTCTTTCATTGCTCTTAGACAGTGTGACATGCCAGTTTTAGGTGTTTCGGTGAACTTCCAATTCGGTTCAAACTAATTTGGACTGAACCAAACTTTTTGCAAAAGTTTGGCGAACAGGCAAAAATGAACTTTTCCAAACTTTGCTCTTCACCATTTCTAGCCATACATCCAAAGGCGAGACTCCAGTGGGCAAAAGAGTGCAACAATTGTATCACTGTGCAGTGGAAAAACATCGCCTAGTCAGATGAATCCAGATTCCTGTTGCACCGTGCTAATGGGAAGACAGAATTTGGCACAAGCAGCATGGATCAATGATCCCGTCCTGTCAGCTGACCAGAACTTGTCAGTGCCTCCATCTAATTTGCACCCGGGCGCTGGAAACTTAGATTGCCCTTAACATCTATCTAACTCATATATGGAGACCAGCAGGGGTATAACTATAGAAGATGCTGGGGATGCGATTGCACCCAGGCCCAGGATCCTTAGAGGCTCATAAGACCTATCTTCTCCATGTAGGGAGCCTAGTAGTATGGATAAAGCATTATAGTTGGGGGGCCCTGTTACAGATTTTGCATTGGGGCCCCCTGAATCTTTAAGTTACTCTTTTGGGTATGGGTACAGATGGAGGGGGGGAAGCCCTAGCTGAACTTTTGCACCCGGGCCCCTGAGCCCTTAGTTACGCCCCTGGACCAGTATTTTAAATGAAACATTATACTGGGGGGGGGGAAGCTGTTAGAGAATTTGCATTGGGGCCCTTGTATTAGTAGTTCAAGCAACACAAGGAGGAAAAGGTGTCGAAACAAGATATACAGTAACATATTAACCAACGTCTAAATCCCAAATTGGAACATTTTAAGCAGGAATTCCTGCAAATGTCTGGAAATGCTCCTACAAGACAAATTTGCTTAAGTCTCATCCCTCTTGTGGTCTGGTTCACAGGACAGACCCACCAATCAGTCCTGTTGGCGAGTATGGATACGGTATTAAGTCATGTGCTATCTGTGGACTTGGCGAGGGGGAGGCTTAATATAGCTGAATGAGATATACAGTATGTGCTAATCATTATGAACAAGCAGCTAATGTACATATTGAAAGAAATGACTACTTGACACCCTGCTTGACACATCGCTCTCGCCAGCAACAGGTATCATTTTTCAGTCTTACGTGTGGGTCACAAGTTTACTACCTCGATAATTACCCGTCTCTTGTTATCATGTTACTTTATTAAATCCGCTGAGATCTCTTACAGCCTTAGCTAATAGCAGCTGACACTCCCGGTGGAAACTTTGTCACAACCGAGACGGACTTCTTATTATAACAGATGGTGGCTGCTGTAGACCCACAATGTCCTTAATCTCCCTCTCCACTTACATAGTAACTTTGACCTTTGGATATTGCAGGAAACGACTGCAAATTCATATCTGTCATGTTTATAGTATACAGAAGCATTAATGTTTAAAGTCATTACAGCAGCACATGTTCTGTAATCAGGTATCAGTCACTGGTCTTCGTCCCAGTCAATATACAGTAAATGGAAAAGTAAGGTTTTCCGGAAAGGCGTCTCCTACTTGTTCGTTCAGTCATTAATGGACCATCTCATGAAACCACCCATACAGCTAACAAGTCGTCTTCTGGGAGAGGAATAACAACAAGGATGTTGAGTTCTAGTTGTGTTAAGCCTATGCTCAAGTCTACAGGCCAGTAGTTTTTATAGGGGATAATATATATTGGGCTATCTTCTGAAATGTCATTAGGATATGCCAGAATGTAACATGAACAACTGGGAATCATCGAATTGTAGACCGAAAAGGCTATAGTACTCAATGAGATGCCTCTTGAATCTCTTGGAATTGCCAATGTTAGGCTTTATTCACATCTGCATTATGGCATTCAGTTTTCCAGTTCTGCCATAGGAGCAGAAAACAAAATGTCACACAGGGATGGATCTGTCATATGGACCCCATTAACAACAGAGGGTTCCACCAGGCTACTGTCCTATGACCAGGCATTTTTTATCCTGGATCTGTGCCATAACTAAGCCTTCAATGCAGATGGAACAACAACCAAGCCTTACACTGACAGGTAATAATGCTTTGGAATGCTGAAATATTTTAATGTGCTAGACTGACAAAAAGAATTATGTTTAAAGGGGTTTTCTGGGACTTAAAAAATTTACAGGCTTAAAATAGTATAAAAATAAAGAAAAAATGGCTACTCGCCTGTTCCACTGGCTCCCGTCCAACACTGGAGCGACGGTGCCTGCTGCTTGGAACCCAGAGGAAGTAGTGGGCGATCACGTGCTGTACATCGTGACACTCAGGCAATCTCTGGCTTCAGTAGAGATTCTTCCATGGCTGTGATTGGCTGAGTGGTCACATGCACAATGTACAACATCTGACCACCCGCTGCTTCTTCCGGGTTCGGAGCCATGGGCGTTGGGGCTCCAGAGCTGAATGTAAAGCTGCTAAAGTTGGTATCAATTTTTCTTTATTTCAAACCATATTGAGGGCGAGCACCCACTGGCGTTTTTTTACCTGCGTTTTGTGTTTTGCGTTTTTCCTGCACAGGCATAGAGATAACATGTGTTCCTGTCCACTGGCGTTTTTTTTGCGTTGCGTTTGCGTTTTTAACATAGGAACTGTCAGTTGCATATGTGTCCTTATTTTTCTCCTAATGCACCCATGAATGTCAATGGAAATTAACGGAAAAGCCGCGAAAACGCTGCAAAAAACGCGCGGAAAAATCGCGGGAAACGCGGCGAAAACGCTGCGTTTTTTTCCCGCGGAAAACGCAATCGCCAGTGGGTGCTCGCCCTAAGTCTGTAATTTTTTTAAATCCTAAAAACCCCTATAATAAAACCAAGCAACCACCTGCAAAAAATGTACTTAAAATAAAAAAAAACATGGTAGCAATTGTAATCATAATGACGCAGAAAAAGGATAACATTATTTAAACTCCATCGCCCATGTTGTAAAAAAACCCACAAGTGAACAATGGCAAAAGGGCTGCTTTTTTCCAATTGCAGTAGGTATAGTGTGTTCGAACTGTGGCTGCAGCAAGTCATCTATACGTTATAACAGCTGTTGGCCACTACCAAATCAACTTCATGTAACATAGACCACTTCCCATCCCGTAGGAGCTGCCTGTCTGCACTGAGCCCTCACAATCTCACAATTTACCTATGGGTCTGGGCAATTACGATTACCTTGTTTTTTTGAATTCTCTATCTAGCACAGTGGGTTTGCATGGGCTTTCACACTATTGCCCCTTAATCACAACTAATAACACAGTCCCAGGTCTTAACTCGTCCCCGAGCCTGAAGTCCTAAACATGTATGGATACTAGAGATGAGCGAACACCAAAATGTTCGGGTGTTCGTTATTCGTAACGAACTTCCCGTGATGCTCGAGGGTTCGTTTCGAACAACGAACCCCATTGAAGTCAATGGGCGACCAGAACATTTTTGTATTTCGCCGATGCTCGCTAAGGTTTTCATGTGTGAAAATCTGGGCAATTCAGGAAAGTGATGGGAATGACACAGTGACGGATAGGGCAGGCGAGGGGCTACATGTTGGGCTGCATCCTAAGTTCACAGGTCCCACTATTAAGCCACAATAGCGGCAAGAGTGGGCCCCCCCCCTCCCAACAACTTTTACTTCTGAAAAGCGCTCATTAGCATGGCATACCTTTGCTAAGCACCACACTACCTCCAACAAAGCACAATCACTGCCTGCATGACACTCCACTGCCACTTCTCCTGGGTTACATGCTGCCCAACCGCCCCCCCTCCCCCCCCACAGCGCACACCAAAGTGTCCCTGGGCAGCCTTCAGCTGCCCTCATGCCACACCACGCTCATGTCTATTTAGAATTGCGTCTGCCATGAGGAGGAACCGCAGGCACACACTGCAGAGGTTGGCACGGCTAGGCAGCGACCCTCTTTAAAAGTGGCGGAGCGATAGCCCACAATGCTGTACAGAAGCAATGAGAAATAGAATCCTGTGCCACCGCCATCAGGAGCTGCACACGTGGGCATAGCAATGGGGAACCTATGTGCCACACACTATTCATTCTGTCAAGGTGTCTGCATGCCCCAGTCAGACCGGGCTTTTTAATTCATAGACACAGGCAGGTACAACTCCCTATTGTGAAGTCCCTGTCGACCCACAGCATGGGTGGCTCCCTGGAACCCACCGGCGGTACACAGAAATATCCCATTGCATTGCCCAACACAGCTGAGGTAGTAATGTCGTGCTTAATGCAGGTGGGCTTCGGCCCACACTGCATGCCCCAGTCTGACTGGGGTTCTTTATAAGTGTACAGATGTAGTAAAAAGTCCGTGTGCACCTACAGCATGGGTGGGTGCCAGGAAGCCACCGGCGGTACATAGAAATATCCCATTGCATTGCCCAACACAGCTGAGGTAGTAATGTTGTGCTTAACCCTTTCCAATCCAATTTGTATATGGTTTTCCTAGGGGGCTTACTCTTTTTCTGCTGTTATACAACGGCGCTATATGCTGGCTAAAGCCAGTACTGCATGAGCTGACACGTAGGATAGGCTCCGACAGCAGAGAGGCTGGCAATATACAGTAAGAGAACCCCGACGGACGTCTACCAACAACGGAGCTGTACAGCCTTAAACCCTAATGTCTTCAAAGGTCACACAGTGGACTGGAAAGGGTTAATGCAGGTGGGTTTCGGCCCACACTGCATGCCCCAGTCAGACTGGGGTTCTTTACAAGTGGACACATGTAGGTTAAACTCCCTGTGGACCCACTGCCTGGGTGGGTGCCAGGAAGCCACCGGCGGTACATAGAAATATCCCATTGCATTGCCCAACACAGCTGAGGTAGTAATGTCGTGCGTAATACAGGTGGGCTTCGGCCCACACTGCATGCCCCAGTCAGACGGGTTCTTTAGAAGTGTACAGATGTATTAAAAACTCAGTGTGCACCTACAGCATGGGTGGCTCCCTGGAACCCACCGGCGGTACATAAAAATATCCCATTGCATTGCCCAACACAGCTGAGGTAGTAATGTCGTGCGTAATACAGGTGGGCTTCGGCCCACACTGCATGCCCCAGTCAGACGGGTTCTTTAGAAGTGTACAGATGTATTAAAAACTCAGTGTGCACCTACAGCATGGGTGGCTCCCTGGAACCCACCGGCGGTACATAAAAATATCCCATTGCATTGCCCAACACAGCTGAGGTAGTAATGTCGTGCGTAATACAGGTGGGCTAAAAATTAATTTGATTACACTGTAGGCGAGGGCCCACAAAAATTGCTGTATCAACAGTACTAATGTACATCCCAAAAATTGGCCATGGCCAGCCAAGAGGGCAGGTGAAACCCATTAATCGCTTTGGTTAATGTGGCTTAAGTGGTAACTAGGCCTGGAGGCAGCCCAGTGTAACGAAAAATTGGTTCAAGTTAAAGTTCCAATGCTTTTAAGCGCATTGAAACTTATAAAAATTGTTCTGAAAAATTATTTGAGTGAGCCTTGTGGCCCTAAGAAAAATTGCCCGTTCAGCGTGATTACGTGAGGTTTCAGGAGGAGGAGCAGGAGGAGGAGGAATATTAGACACAGATTGATGAAGCAGAAATGTCCCCGTTTTGGATGGTGAGAGAGAACGTAGCTTCCATCCGCGGGTGCAGCCTACGTATTGCTTACGTATCGCTGCTGTCCGCTGGTGGAGAACAGAAGTCTGGGGAAATCCAGCCTTTGTTCATCTTGATGAGTGTTAGCCTGTCGGCACTGTCGGTTGACAAGCGGCTACGCTTATCTGTGATGATTCCCCCAGCCGCACTAAACACCCTCTCCGACAAGACGCTAGCCGCAGGACAAGCAAGCACCTCCAGGGCATACAGCGCTAGTTCAGGCCACATGTCCAGCTTCAACACCCAGTAGTTGTAGGGGGCAGAGGCGTCACCAAGGATGGTCGTGCGATCCGCTACGTACTCCCTCACCATCCTTTTACAGTGCTCCCGCCGACTCAGCCGTGACTGGGGAGCGGTGACACAGTCTTGGTGGGGAGCCATAAAGCTGGCCAGGCCCTTAAAGACTGTTGCACTGCCTGGGATGTACATGCTGCTCGATCTACGCACATCCCCTGCTACCTTGCCCTCGGTACTGCGCCTTCTGCCACTAGCGCTGTCGGCTGGGAATTTTACCATCAGCTTGTCCGCAAGGGTCCTGTGGTATAGCAACACTCTCGAACCCCTTTCCTCTTCGGGAATCAGAGTGGGCAGGTTCTCCTTATACCGTGGATCGAGCAGTGTGTACACCCAGTAATCCGTCATGGCCAGAATGCGTGCAACGCGAGGGTCACGAGAAAGGCATCCTAACATGAAGTCAGCCATGTGTGCCAGGGTACCAGTACGCAACACATGGCTGTCCTCACTAGGAAGATCACTTTCAGGATCCTCCTCCTCCTCCTCCTCCTCCTCAGGCCATACACGCTGAAAGGATGACAGGCAATCAGCCGGTGTACCGTCAGCAGCGGCCCAAGCTGTCTCTTCCCCCTCCTCCTCATCCTCCTCATGCTCCTCCTCCTCCTCCTGTACGCGCTGAGAAATAGACAGGAGGGTGCCCTGACTATCCAGCGGCATACTGTCTTCCCCCGCCCCCGTTTCCGAGCGCAAAGCAGCTGCCTTTATGGTTTGCAGGGAATTTCTCAAGATGCATAGCAGAGGAATGGTGACGCTAATGATTGTAGCATCGCCGCTCACCACCTGGGTAGACTCCTCAAAATTACCAAGGACATGGCAGATGTCTGCCAACCAGGCCCACTCTTCTGAAAGGAATTGAGGAGGCTGACTCCCACTGCGCCGCCCATGTTGGAGTTGGTATTCGACTATAGCTCTCCGTTGTTCATAGAGCCTGGCCAACATGTGGAGCGTAGAGTTCCACCGTGTGGGCACGTCGCACAGCAGTCGGTGCACTGGCAGCTTAAAGTGATGTTGCAGGGTGCGCAGGGTGGCAGCGTCCGTGTGGGACTTGCGGAAATGTGCGCAGAGCCGGCGCGCCTTTACGAGCAGGTCTGACAAGCGTGGGTAGCTTTTCAGAAAGCGCTGAACCACCAAATTAAAGACGTGGGCCAGGCATGGCACGTGCGTGAGGCTGCCGAGCTGCAGAGCCGCCACCAGGTTACGGCCGTTGTCACACACGACCATGCCCGGTTGGAGGCTCAGCGGCGCAAGCCAGCGGTCGGTCTGCTGTGTCAGACCCTGCAGCAGTTTGTGGGCCGTGTGCCTCTTATCGCCTAAGCTGAGTAGTTTCAGCACGGCCTGCTGACGCTTGCCCCCCGCTGTGCTGCCACACCGCGCGACACCGACTGCTGGCGACATGCTGCTGCTAACACATCTTGATTGTGAGACAGAGGAGGAGGAGGAGGAGGAGGGTGCTTTAGTGGAGGAAGCATACACCTCCGCAGATACCAGCACCGAGCTGGGGCCCGCAATTCTGGGGGTGGGTAGGACGTGAGCGGTCCCAGGCTCTGACTCTGTCCCAGCCTCCACTAAATTCACCCAATGTGCCGTCAGGGAGATGTAGTGGCCCTGCCCGCCTGTGCTTGTCCACGTGTCCGTAGTTAAGTGGACCGTGGCAGTAACCGCGTTGGTGAGGGCGCGCACAATGTTGCGGGAGACGTGGTCGTGCAGGGCTGGGACGGCACATCGGGAAAAGTAGTGGCGACTGGGAACTGAGTAGCGCGGGGCCGCCGCCTCCATGATACTTTTGAAGGACTCCGTTTCCACAACCCTATACGGCAGCATCTCAAGGCTGATGAATTTTGCGATGCGGACGGTTAACGTTTGAGCGTGCGGGTGCGTGGCGGCGTACTTGCGCTTGCGCTCGAACACTTGCGCAAGCGACGGCTGAACGGTGCGCTGAACTACACTGCTGGATGGGGCCGAGGACAGCGGAGATGAGGGTGTGGGTGCAGGCCATGAGGCGGTAGTGCCTGTGTCCTGAGAGGGGGGTTGCATCTCAGTGGCAGGTTGGGGCACAGGGGGAGAGGCAGGGGTGCAAACCGGAGGCGGTGAACGGCCTTTGTCCCACCTTGCGGGGTGCTTGGCCATCATATGTCTGCGCATGGTGGTGGTGGTGAGGCTGTTGGTGTTGGCTCCCCGGCTGAGCTTTGCACGACAAAGGTTGCACACCACTGTTCGTCGGTCGTCAGGCGTCTCTGTGAAAAACTGCCAGACCTTAGAGCACCTCGGCCTCCGCAGGGTGGCATGGCGCGAGGGGGCGCTTTGGGAAACACTTGGTGGATTATTCGGTCTGGCCCTGCCTCTACCCCTGGCCACTGCACTGCCTCTTGCAACCTGCCCTGCTGATGCCCTTGACTCCCCCTCTGAAGACCTGTCCTCCTGAGTAAGCGTTGCACACCAGGTGGGGTCAGTCACCTCATCGTCCTGCTGCTCTTCCTCCGAATCCTCTGTGCGCTGCTCCCTGGGACTTACTGCCCTTACTATTACCTCACTGCAAGACAACTGTGTCTGATCGTCATCGTCCTCCTCACCCACAGAAAGTTGTTGAGACAGTTGGCGGAAGTCCCCAGCCTCTTCCCCCGGACCCCGGGAACTTTCGAATGGTTGGGCATCAGTGACGATAAACTCCTCTGGTGGGAGAGGAACCGCTGCTGCCCAATCTAAGCAGGGGCCCGAGAACAGTTCCTGGGAGTGCTCCCGCTCCTGAGCAGGTGTTATTGTAGTGGAGTGAGGAGGCTGGGAGGAAGGAGGAGCAGCAGACAGAGGATTCGGATTGGCAGCAGTGTACGGCGCAGAACTGCGGGTAGACGATAGGTTGCTCGAAGCACTTTCTGCCATCCAGGACAGGACCTGCTCACACTGCTCATTTTCTAATAACCGTCTCCCGCGTGGACCCATTAATTGGGCGATGAATGTGGGGACGCCAGAAACGTGCCTCTCTCCTAATCGCGCAGCAGTCGGCTGCGACACACCTGGATCAGGAGCTTGGCCTGTGCCCACACCCTGACTTGGCCCTCCGCGTCCTCGGCCGCGTCCACGTCCTCTAGGCCTACCCCTACCCCTCAGCATGCTGTATTACCAGTGATTTGATTTCACAGGCAGGAAATAAATTGGCGCAAGACTGCAGGCCAAATATAATTTTTGCCCTTTTTGGAAAACGAAAGGCCCCACTGCCTCTAGTGAATGAATTATCTAAGTTTAATAACTGTGCTGTGTCCCTGCTTATGTGTCACAGAACGTGAGGGTAGCAGAGTTATTATAACTCTGGCAGAGCAGGTATTTTTTTTCCCAATTAAGGAAAGCAAATGGCGAAGCCAGCAGTAAAGCGTAGCTGGGTGCGTATGATTTAGCAATGTTTTTCACGCAGCTCACACGTGTCCACAGCCCGTAAGGACGGACAGAGGCTGGACAAATAGATTTGTTTTCAGTTTTTTCCCACCAAAAGGCAGCACTGCGTATATTCTATGAACATGAGAAGTTTAATAACTGTGCTGTGTCCCTGCTTATGTGTCACAGAACGTGAGGGTAGCAGAGTTATTATAACTCTGGCAGAGCAGGTATTTTTTTTCCCAATTAAGGAAAGCAAATGGCGAAGCCAGCAGTAAAGCGTAGCTGGGTGCGTATGATTTAGCACTGTTCTTCACGCAGCTCACACGTCTCCACCGCCCGTAAGGACGGACAGAGGCTGGACAAATAGATTTGTTTTCAGTTTTTTCCCACCAAAAGGCAGCACTGCGTATATTCTATGAACATGAGAAGTTTAATAACTGTGCTGTGTCCCTGCTTATGTGTCACAGAACGTGAGGGTAGCAGAGTTATTATAACTCTGGCAGAGCAGGTATTTTTTTTCCCAATTAAGGAAAGCAAATGGCGAAGCCAGCAGTAAAGCGTAGCTGGGTGCGTATGATTTAGCACTGTTCTTCACGCAGCTCACACGTCTCCACCGCCCGTAAGGACGGACAGAGGCTGGACAAATAGATTTGTTTTCAGTTTTTTCCCACCAAAAGGCAGCACTGCGTATATTCTATGAACATGAGAAGTTTAATAACTGTGCTGTGTCCCTGCTTATGTGTCACAGAACGTGAGGGTAGCAGAGTTATTATAACTCTGGCAGAGCAGGTATTTTTTTTCCCAATTAAGGAAAGCAAATGGCGAAGCCAGCAGTAAAGCGTAGCTGGGTGCGTATGATTTAGCACTGTTCTTCACGCAGCTCACACGTCTCCACCGCCCGTAAGGACGGACAGAGGCTGGACAAATAGATTTGTTTTCAGTTTTTTCCCACCAAAAGGCAGCACTGCGTATATTCTATGAACATGAGAAGTTTAATAACTGTGCTGTGTCCCTGCTTATGTGTCACAGAACGTGAGGGTAGCAGAGTTATTATAACTCTGGCAGAGCAGGTATTTTTTTTCCCAATTAAGGAAAGCAAATGGCGAAGCCAGCAGTAAAGCGTAGCTGGGTGCGTATGATTTAGCAATGTTTTTCACGCAGCTCACACGTGTCCACAGCCCTTAGGACGGACAGAGGCTGGACAAATAGATTTGTTTTCAGTTTTTTCCCACCAAAAGGCAGCACTGCGTATATTCTATGAATAATAACTGTGTTGTCGCCCTGCCTATACAATTCTTTCCCTGCAGTATCAATGGAGGGTGCAATGCTCTGCAGAGGCGATTTTGAGAAGCCCAAAAAAAATGCAGCATAGCTAACAGCAGCCTGGACAGTACTGCACACTGATAAATATGGCCCTAGAAAGGACCGTTGAGGTTCTTGAAGGCTACACTCACTCCTAACACTCTCCCTGCCTATGCAGCACTTCTGTCCCTAATGCCAGGTGCAACGGTCTGCAGAGGCGATTTTGAGAAAAAAAAAAATCCCACTGCTAACAGCAGCCAACACACAGCTATCAGTGGCCCTAATAAGGACCTTTGGGGGGTCTTGAAGCCTACACTAACTACCAATTCTTTCCCTACAGCAGCTCCGGTATAAACAGCACTGTCCCTCATCTAACTCACACCGCATCTGAGGCGAGCCGCGGGAGGGGCCGACTTTTATATTAGGCGAACACCTGATCTCGCCAGCCACTCACAGCAGGGGGGTGGTATAGGGCTTAAACGTTGCAGGGGGAAGTTGTAATGCCTTCCCTGTCTTTCAATTGGCCAGAAAAGCGCGCTAACGTCTCAGGGAAGGAAGTGAAAGTAACCAGAACACCGCATGGTGTTCGTTACGAATAACGAACATCCCGAACACCCTAATATTCGCACGAATATCAAGCTCGGACGAACGCGTTCGCTCATCTCTAATGGATACCACTATTTTCCTGAGGCTGGCCTCTCTTATGTGCATTAGGCAGGAGGCCTACCTTCCACCGTGCATGATGCCAGTCTACCCTCTTTTCCGGTTGCCTCTGTAACTTCAGCCCCCAGCTCTCAGGGCCCTTTTGGTCCTCCACTTCACCACAGTTCTTGGAGTCTTTTTCTGAACTTCTCCTCAACTTAGGGACAGTGCTGCTTGTGCTGCCATTGAGTATCAGAAGCTGACCAATACACAGTGCTGCTCCTTTGTCTGCTGCCTTTTTAGTGCTTCACGGATGGCATAGCTACAAATCCTTTAATAACCAAGGTGGCCACCAGCAAATCCCACAAGAATTGCAGGGCATCACATTCGTGATAGATCTTTGCCCATTGTTTGCTCGTGCGAATAACTATTTATTCGGGAGCATGAATGTTCTCTAATGCCCTCGCATGGACCCCCTTACACTAACAGTCAGCCCATGGACAGGTGTTTGTCGAAGAAGGCAGACATATTTTTTAATACAGCACTACCCCTTGCGTATAAACCCAACAGATGAAGCTTAGACAATATAGAACTGTTTCTAGTCCGGAACGTATACAATGGCACTTATCGTTCAGATGCCCTCGGAATCAGATAGTTTGGCTTACATGTTATCCGCTTGTTACCGATGTGCATTATATTTATATAACACTTGCATTATCCCTATATATGTCCTTCCGTGATGCACACACACTTCATTATCATAGGCCCTTAAACCGGGCGCGGTCTTTTCGGCTCTTAGGATCAGGATGGAGGTTGAGGAGAGATGAGTCTAAGATCAGAGAATGTTCCACATAAATATATAATTGAATCATCTATAACGTAAAACCCACAGATGTGCTCTTTAAAGAACCGAACTGGCGCACGGTTTGACGACGGTCGTTGTGAGTAATAAGTATTACAGGAAATGGAGGAAGCGTCGTCAATCCCTTCTAGAATTTATCCTCACACATAATATATGTCCATATTATTTTATTTCAAAAAAGCTTTTAAGGTTTCTGTATATACTCCTACCCCTCATGTCTGGCAAGAGACTGCAGTGCCAGGGAGCCGGGAATCTTGGCTTGGCTTTATGAAGAGTTATAAAGGTCACACCTGGATCTGGAATGTAATTGTAATCTTGGTTAAGTAACGTAAGATTGTTTAATGCCTTTTAATGTGAAGTAAAGAAAAAAATGACTATAAGGAAGGAAGGAAAGTTCCATAAAAATTCCCTTTCATCACCAAATTCATTCAAAGGTAGCTGAGACATGGCCATGTAATATATAACTAGTACCGAAGAGTCAGCAGCTGCAAAGTAAATGTAAGGCTGCAGGAGTGGAGAGCTGAGCTAACCATAGAAGAGGTGTAAGGGGGTATGGCTGTTGCTGACTCAGTTGTTTATTTGACATTCTGCTGTGATTTGTAAACTACTGTGACTTTAAAGGGTGGATGGAATAAGAAGCAGCTATATGAGCAGGAAGAAGAGACAGGAAGTAGTCAGCCTATGCAGCTAGGCTGCAATGTGAGGAGCTGGGGATGCTTTGTCTATGCAGCTATGCTGCAGTATAGGAAACTGGGGTTGCTCACCTGAAGTGTGTGCACCTATGCTGTGAAGAGAGAACCAGACATGGTTTCCTGTGCAACACTGCAAGGAAGCAATGACCACCCTACAGGTTTGGACTACTCAGAGGAGAGGAACTTTGTTTCGGAGAAGTTCCAGAGACTACTGTCCTCTCATTTCCTCCCCTCCTCCTCCTCACTGCAACTGTTGAGTTTCTCAAAAATCCTTGTTTTCTCAAACCAGACTGAAACTTCAATTACCGGTTAAGGATTTTGAGAAGCCCGATATATGGGGAATGGACTTTTAACGCAACACTACTAATGCAGATCCTCAGTAAGAGCCAACCTGTATAGGGTCATCATGAGTGACCCCAGAATGGGACCTGAACTTTTTACTTGCTTAAAGATCATTGTTGAAAGCAGATATATCAGGTCTTGGACCTTATGTGAGTTATCCCTGGAGCCCCCATCTACCGACATTATCCCAGATCACTGGGAAACCCAAATGCTAGGGCCCCATTACAAAGACAAGGTTTGTTTATTTCTGTCTCTGTCATGGGCATAGCTATCGAGATGGGCCGGGGGGGAAGGGGGGTAGATACCAACCAGCCTCTTTGCCTTTGCTAGCATATTGAAATATAGGACTAGGGCAGTAAGCTTCATTTTGGCCTAGGAAAACCTTTGGTCTTTTCTTCTTGATCACTGAATACATGGAGCTTGCTGTATTAGTCCTGGAGATCATATGATGAATTACACAATTACCTGGTGCCAGAGAGAGTTGTTGGATGTTAAGGTGGCCATATGCATGAAATAATGGTTACCCGAAATAGCTCATTTTAGCCATTTCAGGTGATCATTGCCGAAAAAGGCAACACAAATGATCATTCACGATGGATAATGGCAGACCATAGTCTGCCAAAGACCTGATCCATCCTGTTGAAAAATTTCAGCCTAGCACATCTAAAATCGAAAGTGTGTGGTACGATCTACCAGAATCTCCATGATTATTTGCCATACTGGTCAAATCTATAATATAAAAAGTAACATTCACCTGCCCCATTCCCTCACTAGCTGGTCCCCCTCCGTTCTTTATTTCTGGGTATACATTGTAACACAGAGACAGTCATTGGCTGTAGCGGTCATATGATCATTAGGGTATGCACCTGATAGTGAAGACCAGCGGGGGACCGCTGTGAGAGGAATGGGAACAGCACAGGAGGGGGGGATAGGTGAGTATTACTACTTTTATGTTGTTCTACTCTGAACCAGAGCCCAGATAACCTTTGTTAATGCTGCAGATGGGATCATTCGTACGAATGATCTTATGGACAATCATTGTCTTAAAGGGGTTATCTCAAAATTGACTTTTATCACCTATCCAAGAAAAATAAAATCTACAACATAAAGTGACCTGTGGTGTGGATTTTAAAGTAACCCTCCTCTTTTTGGACAAAATTGTATCCCAGGACAGGAGGGAGTAAATTACCTGTAGTTTTTCTCCTCCGTCGCCTCTTCGTCCAAGACTCAGTCCTAGAAAAAGAGCAAAGCTGCCAGACACGTGAGACCGATCTCAGGCGTGTTAGTGTGTGCACACTATAGGGACTATAACGGATGAATACTAGGAAGTACCTCCCCACAGTGACTGTAGAGGAACAGGGACTTTGACATACTGTTAATTTGACGCACTGCCTATGATTAGTAAGCAATGTGCATATACCATGTTTCCCTAAAAATAAGACCCTGCCTTATATTCATTTTTGCCTTTTAAGAGGCACTAGATCCTATTTTCGGGGATGTCTTATTATACTTACCCAGCTGGCTCGGTCCACGTCCCTTCCACTGCTCTCTGCAGTCTTCGGCCGCCCACAGAGGATCACTTCCTTTGTATGGGATTCATGAATCTCACCTCCATGCAGCGATGTCTCAGATTGGTTTATCAAACGCTGCACTGACTGGCTAAGCAGCACTCAAAGAACCAATCACAGCTATCACATTTGGGAGGCAAGATTTATGAATCCCGTAACCAGTAAGTGATCTTGTATGGGCGGTCGAGCACTGCGGGAACTGTGCCGGAGTTCTGGAGAGCAGCAAGAGGGACCTGGACCAAGCCTATTAGGTAATGTATTTCTTTTTTTTATGTAACACAGCCACAGCTTATTTTCAGGATAGGATTTATATTTTAAGCCTCCCTAAAGATCCTGAAAAATCATGCTAGGGCTTATTTTCTGGGTAGGTCTTATTTTCATGGGAAACACAGTACATATATAGAAATATTGTTTGTGACAGAAGGGTGTTATGCGCAAATAAGAAGGTACCTGAGAAGAGAGTCAAAGAAAACAAGAAATTTTGCAGCAGGCGTGGTATTAAAAACTTTCAATCTTTTATTGCTTCCTCCATAAAATCTATAAACTGATAATACAGCACCGATGTAAAACCAAACATGCAGGCAGAATTTAAGGAGAACTCTGGTCAATGCATTTCAGGCCATGCACTTATCCATGGCCTGAAATGGGTTAACCAGAACTTTATGGATGAGCAATAAGGGATCAAAAGATTTTAATACAATGCCTGGTCCGGACATTCCAGATTTTCTTCTTTCCTACTGTGGAGTATTTTATTCCAGGACACATTTTGGGTGAGCAGATTACCTGTTTGACCTGAGACGAGAGTGATGAACTTATGGAGTGAAGTAATACCATGTTTTAGTGAAGTTTGTTTTTTGAGAAATACTACCTCCGTCTATCAGCTGCTGCATGATCATGTAATACCACCTGGGCGCATAACGACGACCCATTAAGAAAATCCGGACAGATATTCTGCAGCACATGCACCCTGTGTGAACATACCTTATAGTTTAGGAAACTGGTTGCATGTGCGCAGTCACTAAGGAAAATGCAAAAACAACTAAATGTACTGAGCTTCTCCTTCATCCGATATGGACTGGAGAGTGACCACAGACGTGTGGACACTTATCCCTAGAAACTGGACATCAGACTTCATGCACAAGTGTTTGATGGAAAGCCTCTGATACAGTAGGAGAGGTGATCCCTAATTTTTATATTTCACCAGTCACTGCTTTTTCAAAAAGTTTTGAAAAATCCCTAAGTGGAATTGAGTATTTCTGAAGGAAGCTCTATACAACCTCATCTTTAATAGGTTGCTTCATAGCAAAGATCAATAGACACCCTGTTATAGTGCCTCGTTTCGCCACCCAAGTCAGGAGGACTTATGGTCTATTGACATGGGCCAAATTCTCAGCTTGCTATAGCGAGTGCCAATCGACACGTATGTGGATCGACACTTGTTTCATTTTCTTCTAAATGGGCTGAGAATCAGCTTAACGGGCTGAAGATTTGCTAATATGATTAATTGTCCCCATCGGCAGTCTGTACATCTCCCTGTTCACACAGGCAGACGCACTGACGATCAGCAAGCACGTCTATACTTGCATAAATGAGCCGATTAGCCAACATACAAGCCTTTGCTCATTCGTTAGCTAATTATTGGTCCCTTTACATGGCTCGATTGTTGGCCCAATGAGCATTTGGATGAACGCTCGGGCCAAATAGTTGACCCATGAAAAAGAATCAAAAGTGTTGGTTTCCAACCACTAGCCTTTCCATAACCCTTGGTTGAATTTCCCACCCCATTGTGTTCAACAAATGCACCCAGTAGCAAAGGAGATGGGACTATCCAGGGTGGGCTCCTCCTTTCAAAGACTCCATAGCTACAGCATGTACTTCCTCTATGGTATCTCAGCCATTAACAATTCTGAATGAATGTTTGCATATCAATTAATTTCTGCCTTCCTAAATTAATTGCTGCTGAAGTCTTCTTCTGAAAGATGAAATCATGTTAGACGAACGATCATCCAATCTCCAAAGTCAATAGAAAAATGAAAATGTTCCTACTAAAACTTCCGTTTTAAGAAGTACACCACAGTCCAAAATCTCCCCGTTCCAAGTCCTCCTTGGCATCCTCACTCTGTCACCAGATCAGGTTTTCTCTTTTATGAATGTCTCCTCAAAAGAAAGAGCTTTATCTGAATGTATTCATTTCTCCAATAATCCTGACTCACAAGTTTATTGAAAGCAGAAATTTTCCAGATTTCTACATCTTAAAGGAGACCCACCGTGTAAATACAATGGAGCCGGTTAGCGGGATGAGTAAATATTCACTAATTGCCACGTTGTAGAGTTGGCTTGTTGGGTTGGGTTCTAATGTTCTACCTAAGTATTCATGGCTGGTCCAGGAAACGGGCGGAAGGAGTAACTCATATTTTAAAGTTCAGTTCACAACGGGTTCACTTAATATAAGGGCATGTATACTTATATGACCAATTCTTTCTAGAGTTCCAATTAGAGATGAGCGAGCGTACTCGGAAAAGCACTACTCGCTCGAGTAATTTGCTTTATCCGAGTATCGCTGTGCTCGTCCCTGAAGATTCGGGTGCCGCTGCGGCTGACAGGTGAGTCGCAGCGGGGAGCAGGGGAGAGCGGGCGGGAGAGAGGGAGAGAAAGATCTCCCCTCCGTTCCTCCCCGCTCTCCCCTGCAGCTCCCCGCTCCGTGCCGGCACCCGAATCTTCAGGGACGAGCACAGCGATACTCGGATAAAGCAAATTACTCGAGCGAGTAGTGCTTTTCCGAGTACGCTCGCTCATCTCTAGTTCCAATGCATCTGAAATTATATATATGTATATATATATATATATATATATATATTTCTGTATACTCCTCCCCTCCTGCAGCTACTTTGTCCGTGGCATGCTTCCGACAATACAGTAAATAGTGCAGTTACCATGTAGCAGTCAAATACCAGTTCTACACAGTGATAGTGATTACAGTGCAGTTACCTCCAGTGATCACACGTGACATCATCTCTGATTGATGTCATCACTTTCTCTTTTCTTCTCCATTTGGTCCAGAGAGCGATTAAGGTTACTTGTATCTACGACTCATATCTGCACACTTTTCGTCCTGTGATTCCGTGACATCATTCCATCCCCATATAATGTATGACAGGTGTCCAGCTATAAACTAAGACAACCTTCAGACGAGCATATGTGTATTTGCACACGCATGAGCCTAGCAGTTTGTGGAACGAACGATGCCTTTTTGCACGCACATTGGCGGATTTTACTGTACTGTTTGCGCCCGCAAGGCATGTTTCTAGAATTGTTATTTTTTTTCAGCGGAATTACGCAGTGTATTATGCATCTCCTTGCGTATTGCTCACGGATTTGTACACTCCCCATGGATTTCTATAGGGACCTTCGGTGAGTAAATGTGCATAAAAGTAGAGCATGCTGTGGGGGTTTTTTTGCGCACAAAATACGCAAATGTGAACAAACCCATTTAAATCAATGAGTTCTATTTTCCCGCATATTGCACGCACATATGTGTGAATCTAGCCTTAGGCTGCCTGTCCACGGGCGAGATGTCATAGCGAGATCCACAGCGATTAATCACCCACGTAGCTCGTATGACACGCTTTGCATAGGATAAATAGGATAATCGCAGCCCGACGTCCACGAGTGGAGAATCATAGCGATTCTCCGCTCACGTGAATAAAATCGCGGCATGCTGCGGTTCTCCGTGGTGAGCCTATCAATTAGATGGGCTCATCACGGAGACCTTCCAGTGTTCCCCCCTCTTCCCCTGCGGCGGTATATCACTAGTGATATTCTTTCGCGGCCGTGGCCAGGCGGCCTAAGTCTTGAGATGGGCTCACAGGACACAACTGATTTCTCTAGTGTTCTGCGTAGTAGCGTGTATTACATTTTCCCTAGAGTGTTATTTTAGATGAAGTCTCCCATGACTAATAGTTTTGACAAAGTTTTTCATGTGACCTTAAAAGCACCTGACTCCTGATGTAAAATTGTAAAACTCAGTTTATAGCCGTCGTTATAGGTTTAAGAGCTTTTAGGAAGCTCTTGTTTGTTGCAGTGGTTTCTCTGCTACTTTATAAGACTGCAAGCAGCGGATTCCAAGGAAAACCTCGTTAAGTGTCCAAGTAAAAGAGAGAAAACTGCTGATTATAGCAAATGATAATAAATAAAGTATATTAAATATGTATACGGGAGACTTTACAGCTTCCTTATCGGAATGTCCTTGCTCACTTTATTTTAACAATGTTGAATAAACATTTAGCAAAGTGATGTTTTTGCTTACTGTAAACACATTGAGATAATGCAAGACTCCGCAAGATTGAAAGGCATTGTCCTATCAGAAACAATGCCTTTCAGAGTGCTTTATGAATCCCTTTGTCAGGCTCCACCCCTCAGACCCTGCAGTAGACATAACACAATATATGATGTGCCCAGTAGACCATTAAAGTAGATATTTTGAATGGCCACTTCATTAGAAAGACCCCATCAGAACCATCAGAACCAGGGGCGTAACTATAGAGGGTGCAGGGGATGCGGTCGCACCCGGGCCCAGGAGCTTTAGGGGGCCCGTAAGGCCTCTCTTCTCCATATAGGGAGCCCAATACTATTAATAAAACATTACAATTAGGGGCCCCGCTACACATTTTGTTTAGGGGCCCAGGAGCTTTAAGTTACGCCTCTGATCAGAACTGTAGCAATTCATTGTTGCGTGGATTCCACAAGGTGATCAAGATGTTCTGCAGCATTATCGGCCCCTACGGACAGGAAGCTTCTTGTAGTTGCTGCAGATTAAATAAAGGGCTGACATGCGCTGAGCAGCTGACAGGAAGCGGTCATTGATTCATGCTGCTTGCGCCAAATTCTGACCACCCATCAGCATGATGCAACAGAAATCTGGATCCATCTGACCGGGTGATGTTTTTCCACTGCTCAGTGATACAGTTTTTGCTACTGGAGTCTCATCTTTCTTGTTCTTTCAATGGCGCTGGAACTGGTCATCTGCTGTTAAAACCCTTTGTGCTAAGGGACAACAGGTTTTCATTTGGACTTGCTAGTTGGAGCAACAGCATTGTATTTAGCTGCAATTTAATTTCTTTGACTATACAGCGCCTGTTCCTCAGAATGATTCTTGACATCCTCCTCTGACCCCTTTTCACAACTAGTTGTTTACTTGTACTGGTTTCCCTCTTGTTGGATGTTTTGCCTCAATCACACCCTTCTCGGTATACTCTTTACACTGCTGCACAAGAAAGCCCCACAAGACTGGTAGTGAAATCCTGGCAACAACTAGTCTAGCACCGATGACCAGGCCTTGTTGGAAGTTGCTCAGATCACTGGATTTTCCCATCTCATGTGGATTCACACTGAAACGGATCCATAGACAACTTGGCATGTGATTTTATGCAGCACTCTGGGGTTACAGGTCTAATTTGGGTGGGGGCTCTTATATAATAATTATTTTGAGGAAGAAAACATTAAACCCCCATCTGACAAGTCACTATGTTTCATCATGTATTCCACAATTCTGTTCGTTTTAGGTAAGTGTTTTAATGTACAGTATGTGTGTGTGCATATATATATGCCAGTTGTTCACTGATTGATTGGCTGACCCATAGTAAGAAGTGATCACATCTCAGCCTTGATTTATGTCATTAATTTCCTCTTGCTGTCTGTCTCTGATCTGTTTAACATATGTCTTCATCCATGAGATCTCACTTTAGCCAAACTTCAATTTGCTTCCAAGCTGAGACATTGATTATTTTTCTTTCTAATTAATTATGTGCTTAGGAGCTCAAGAAATGGAAAACTTCATTTTCTCCAGTATGAAGTGTTCCATATATCTCTATCCTCCATTCCTTTTGTTTTTCTGGGCTCAGGTTAAGAATACAAATGTATACAAAGCCTAACGTCACTGAAATAACTGCATATTAATACATACATCATTTCAAAGGTATGTCCATCTTTGTGAGAATGCCTACTGAGCTCTGAACTTGCAGCTCCACATTCAGACATTTTAGAGAAATCAGGTCCTGAAAATAAAATAAGCAGGGCAGAAATCAGCCAAAACTATGGTATAACTTGTAGCTGGAGTGGTGCAACTTGCACCATATGGTGTTGGTTGATTTCTACATTACTTATTGTATTTTCAGGACCTAATTTCTCTAATATGTCTGCTTGAGGACCTTCAAGTTCAGAGCACATTCACTATATGCTTTACCAAGTGTTTGTGGCATGTTCCCCTTCTTCTCTTCAACAAACATGGTTGTGCAGTTATAAATAATTTCTAGCAGAAAATGAAACTCAAAAACCTCTTTTGAGATATCCATCTAGTCATGCATGACCCTGCCCTGTGCTAAACACAGATCCCTTACAAGTCTCTGCAGTGCTCAGGAGTAGAATAAGAAGAAGCAGAGGAATAACACATAACTGCAGGATCACAGATTAAGAGCCGCCTGGACTTCACCCTTGCACTCCTCATGTAGATTTGGACTTTGCTGCAAGGAACCTCCTGGTTATGTTCACGGATTGACTGTCAACTGACTTGACTTGGCAGACAGGAAGAGTGTAAATTGTGGAAAACCACAAGTCAATACTTGGTATACAGAATGTAAGCACAATCCACATCATAAGAATACAGCCAGATCAGGTGCAAGCCAAGTCAGAACTACAGGTCCAAACATGTCAGGCAGCAACAAGGTCAGGCAGTCCAGGGTCAGATACCAAGTAATCGAAGAGAGGGTTTACCAAGAAGGAGAGTCACAAGTCAACTGGGGCAGAAATCCAGAATACAATCCACATGAAATAGCACCAGAGTTGTACTGAGAAGTGCCACTATCCTGGGAAAGCTGGGTTACATAGCCTGGCTACAGCTAATTAGCAACTGCTGCATGACTTCTGAGCCCAAAACCAGAGAGCACAGGAATCACATAGCAGAGTTCATTGACAATTAGCTGATGTACATAATTCACCTCCTCCTCTCTCCTCCCTCTCCCAGCACAATGACTTCTCACAGAGCACTAGATTCTCAGATAGAAATCAACGTGACACTTTCAGAGTGAGGTTTCCTATGTCCATATGGCTTCTAATAAGGGAAAAGGAACAATACCTCAACGGTTCCAGCTATTGCAAGGCAGCATTTCTTCAAGTCAATGTTAGACTCTTTATACAAGCCTTGTAACAATAACCGGGAATAGTTACAAGCCTTGTATAAAGCGTCTAACATTGACTTGAAGGAATGCTGCCTTCCAATAGGTGGCACTGTGGAGGTATTGTTCCATCTCCCTTATTTGCATATTACCCAGAGGAGCATGAATGGCCTTATAAGTCTCCTCACTCACTCACCTTCTAGGTTCTCCCCTTAAGGAGAGAAGAGAGCGTCCCTGACCCATATGGCTGCTACAAAGCAAATCTCTGCATTTCACAGCGCAGAGCTTTAATTAAGGCAAGATGGCCACCCCCATAATCACATACAGAGATAGAATAAAAAAGTATACAGAAAAAAAAAACTATTTTCAGTATAAAGTTATAATTCGCAAAAACAACAGATACATTTTCTTTAAGCGTAAACTTGAAAGCTGCCATATCCTGTGCTCGGTAAAGATCTGCAATATCCCGGTCAATGATTGATGGAACCCATTAATTCGAGAACCGTTTTTTTTTCCCTGTGTTATTTGAGTTATTACTACTTAATGCAACCTGGCCTTTCTTCAACGCTATTAAACATGTTATTTTAGATTAGAAGTTGGAAGCGATGACAGCATTAGTCATTACAAGGTGTCTGCAAACAAGACGAGTCTCATATACCTGTTGTAGCCCAGGCCATGACTTTGTCACATCTTTACCGGGCGGGGGGGTGGGGGTTTGGCAGCCATGCAGAATACATCAAGTCCATAGAAAAGGGCCAAATATTTTGTTGTGGGGGTGGGATGGTGTAAGCATTTCTCAGAGATTGTGAATTACTGTTGCTTGGCGACGTTCGTTAACTTGATTTTAAATAGAAACATTATAGTACTCCCCTGGCTAATAGCATAATATGTAATAATAGCGCTGTTTGGATAGCCGCGTTCTCTCGCTTTGTCTTATTTATGTCACTCCCACCTGGGACAGTTCAAGGCTGTTTGTGTTCATTCGAGGTATTTCTGTCTTTCGACACATTTTTTTACATGTTGGGAAATTTGTTATTTTACAACTTTACTTTGGAAGTCTTCCACCTTGTGGAAGGGAAGACGGGAGGACTTGGGTTCTTCCACTCATAAAGAGATTGAGTCTTAAGTAGGAAGTCAAGTATTCGGTCTTATCTGCTCAGGCTAGGTATCGAATAAATACAGAGAGGGGGAGAAATAATTTTGAGGTCGCTTTGGCATTATTCTGCACAGTTGTTTTTGGAAACCATGCCTAAGGTCGTACAATGAGCTGATGGAGATTTTATGACCGGAGATTTAGTATATGAAATGAGCCAGTGTTCCCACTCGCTGGATTGTTTGCGGAATTCGCTAATCTGGCGGAATAAGTGATCACAGAAAGAAAACAAAAATAGAATTAGTGTCAATATTTCTCTGCTTCTCTCATGTCTTGAAACTTAGCCTTAAATACCCTCTTGGCAGGTGGTTGGAGTTATATATTGATATTCATTATGATGCTTTAATGCAGTTGAAATACACATGATAGATAGATAGATAGATAGATAGATAGATAGATAGATAGATAGATAGATAGATAGATAGATAGATAGATAGTGGGGCTCCTTTAGCCCTAATGATATTGGATACCCTCCATGGCATACTTTCTACTAACGTCTGATACACATCAGCTGGTAGTTCTCTCCATTCATACTACAAATGTCTGTTGAGTTCCATCAAAGAAAATGCATTGGCCCGTCTACAATGCTGCAAGAAGCATCGTCATTGGACAGTTGAGCAATGTTCTATGGAGTGACAAATCACACGACTCCATCCTCAAATCAGATGGATATACCTGGGTTTGGAGGATGATGGGGAATTCCTTTTGCTTGAGTGTATTGTGCCAACTGATAAGTACGGCGGAGGTTCCGTTATGGTCTTGGGAGGTTTTACGTGGCATGGTCTTAGTCCGTTGATTGTAGTGACAAGAACCATGAACACGGAGGTGTCCCTGACATTCTAGATAATAATGTGCTGCCGACAATGTGGTAATACTCTGGGAATGGTCAGCCATACTTCCAACAAGACAACGCGCCTTATCACTTATCCAACATTGGTTTACATTGGTTTGAGGATATGGATGTTCCACAATTGGACCAGTTGCACAAAGTCCCGACCTGAACCCCACTGAATGTCTTTGGGAAGAACTGAACCGTTGGGTTAGGAACTATGAATAGTGTCCATCTTTTTTGAGAGAACTCAGCAGATGTTTGCCGGATGAATGGAGGTAAATACAAGCTGAAGAGTATCAACGTTAGTAGAAAGTATACCACAGAGAGTAGCTGATGTCATTAGGACCAAAGGAGCCCAACTCTCAAGTGGTTAGAGAGGTTAGAACTGGTTAGAGGTATAGGAAGCAACTCGAGGAAAATGTGGTATGCAGGAGCACCATTTCCTAAAAGTCAATTCAAAAAAGTTGCTGCTGACCTAGTACGTTGGTCAACCAGAGGTCATATTAGTGTTTTGCGAGATGAGATGAAAGGAGGCCAAAAGTGAACCAAAAAAATGTAATAAAAAGCAATCAAAAAGTTGTATGTTCCACAAAATGGTACCAATACAAATTACAGGTCATCTCACAATAAAAGTGCCCTCACACCGCCATATGGACGTAAAGATAAACAAGTTATGGGAGTTAAAATATGGCGATAGAAAGCAGTTTTTTGTTTTTTTTAAGTATTTTATTATTTTAAATTATTACTATATAAAAGAACTTCTTTAAATTTGGCATCGCTGTAATCATACTGACCCATAGAATACAGAAATGACATTTTTACTGCACCATGAACACTGTATTACATCCCCCTCCAAAAAAAAGGTTCAATTGCTTTTTTTTCCGATTTTGCCCCACCTAGAAGTTTTTAAAAGTCTTCCTATACAATGGTACGTTAAATTGTATCATTGAAAAATACAACTAATCCTGCACGAAACAAGTCCTCACGTAGTTATGTCACCCAAGAAATAAAAAAGTTATGATTTTTTGAAAGTTGGAATACCAGAACTGCAGAATGTGACCCGGACGCAGGAGCATCAATGACCCTTGATCATGAAGTGCAATAGGAGATAAAATGGCTGTCAATGAAGATAGAAGAGTGATTTGGGTCCTTGATTTTCATATCTATCAGTCTGTTACTAGTGTGCAAAGTAATTATCAAGCAAATTTTGGTGAAGCCCCACCCAGTGGATGCACAATTGGTAAGTGGTGCTCTGGTTTTGAAGAAAAACGTTGCATCTGTAAGTGAAAATCATCCGTCCGTCCAGCAGTAAGCGTGGAAACAGGAGTGCATCCGTAGAAGTTTCTCACGAAATCCCCAGAAATCCACCGTTGGAGCAAGCAGAGAATTGGACGTCCTGCCACTGACTGTGAGAGTCTTTCTGTGAGACTGTAATGGGAAGGGATGCTGTCATGGAGTCTTTAGTGTTTAGTGATGAAGCTGCCTACCATCTTTTGGGCACAGTTACCAAACGTAATTTCAGAATCTAGGGAGGGGGACGAACCACCTGTCTACTTAGAACGTATGCGCGACTCCCACAAGGTGAACGTGTTTTGCAATATAACCTGTAGCGAAGTATCCGCCCCCTTCTTCCATGAGGAAACAATCCTGGGGATTTCGTACCTGGACGCTATAGATATGGCTTCTCCCAGGTTCCATCTCCCAAGAGGATGGGGCATCCGCCATTTTCACAATGAAGTAAGAAGTGAGTGACGACTACCAAACAGATGGATTGGCCATGCAGGTGGTAACAACAGTGAACCTCTTCCTTGCCCTCCATGTTTATTGGACCTTACGCCTTGTCTACAACGCCCCCCTTACCACCCATCATGATCTGTGAGGACACATTGCAGAAGCCATTGCATCAGTCAGTCGTGATCTATTACATGTATGGGAGGAACTTGACTACAGGCTCCATGTGTGCCGAGTGACACTGAACACCTCTGATGGGGAAAACATTTTTGATATTGTGCTACAAAACTTTTTGAGTTTCTGTTTCCTTTGATATCAAATGTATGTATCTGAGAGTCAATAAACGGGGGCGATGAGAGTTTCAAATCAGAAAGATCATATGTAATAAGTCTAAAATTCCATTAATCTGGCATCTAGTAATCCAAAAATCCCCATGGTCTGCCTGTTGTGCATTATCTGATCCTCAGATAATTAGCTCCTTTGCAGTAGTCAGAATACACAGAAGTCGGTATAATTACCGGACATGGAGCGTTAACAGGGAAACCTGACACTGACTACAAATAATTCTCTACATATGTGAGTTGGCCGTGGAGGACATATTGGTGTAATTACGAGCTGGTTGTGACAAACCACAAGACACTTTATTAGTGTTTCAATAGAAACATGTTGCGCTATAACAACTAATTATATCCACCTTCTATGATGTCATCCGACTCGCACTAGTTATTTAATGTCATGAGGGATACTGTAAGCGTTTGGTGCAATCACTGCGTTGCGGTTTATTGTGTCGTACGGGAGGACCTGTCACAATTATCCCCTGGGGTGGCCTTTGTTACACTGCTGGAGCCATGCTGCTACCATATATAAGTCAGACACCTTCCCACCAAGAGCTCTTGATTTTTCTCTAGCGCTTTATACATGAACTATCAGATAATCCGTTTTAGTTTTGACATTTTTTTAAAAATTCCAGATGTTTGCTAAAGTTGTACAGAATGTATAGAAAAGGTATAAGGGTCCTAATTGTATCCCCTGCTTACTGAGCCGTCCTGGACTGGCCCATCTACCCAACCGGGGAGATTCCAAATGGGCCGTGCTACCCAATGAGTCAGTAGGTCATCCCCCCGCCACTGATCCTGGCCCAATATTGTGCACCTGCTTTAGTTAAAAGATAAGAGTCCCTACTGTCTGACTGCGGCACAGGTGTCTTCGCCCTCTCATGACACCTGATTCTCGCCATATGGATTCCGCCTCAAAAAACCGCAACAGAAATCTGCAGTTATTGTGCCGTTGATTTTTTCGCAGATCTGCCCTATCAATAGGCAAAATCTGTGTGCGGAATTTCGAACATGTTTCCCCACGGATCCATACAGAATCACATTGGAAATTCTACACACAGATTTTGCCCATTGACAGGGCTAAATCTGCGTATGGATAGGCAGCAAAATCCGCGGCAGAAACACAGGCTTTCTGCAGCAGGTTTAAGGGCAGAATCCGCGTGTAAAAATTTATATCAGATTCCACTGTGTGAACATAACCATAGAGTTCAGGGGAGAGGGCAAGTGATCTCTTCTATATGGGGACAGGGAATTACATGGTGTCTGGATCTCAGTGGTGGTATATCGCCACCCACCAAACTATTTGCCCAATGCTCACCGCTAACCTTAAACCATGGCTACAGCCCTTTCGGTCTAATTAGCAATGGATGCTTTTGCACCCAGAAACCAAGTGATACTATTTTTTATGATATCTCTATAAACATGAGAATATCCTATCATGAGTGCCTGAGGCTTAGCCTGCCTTGTTACCATTGCATTAAAGGGGTTGTCCTACTTCTAGCAGTTTTGCTGCAGGAAGCAGACAGCTCTGTACATTGCGCAGTGGTCCAGGTTGGTACTGCAGGCTGAATCCCATAGCACTCAGCCTGCAGTACCAACCAGAACCACTGCACAATCTATGGAGCTATTTGCTTCTTGGACAACCCCTTTAAGATGGCTAATTTGCATTTATAGCTTTTTGTTATAGCTCTTAAAGGGGCTGCCCCACTTCTAGTTGTTTTGCTGTAGGAAGCAGACAGCTACATACATTGTGCAGTGGTCTAGATTGATGCAGGCTGAGTCCTATTGAAGTGCATGTGATTCAGCTTGCAGTACCAGCTTTGGCCACTACTCAATGGTTAAAGCTGTCTACTTTCTGCAACAAAACAGTTAGAAGTGGGACAACCCATTTAAGCTCCTCCTCCTTTCCATACAAATGGCTACACATGCAATAGAACTGAAGTAGAGAGGAGGGGGAGGTAAAATGTGTGCCTCCAGAAATGTAGCAATATATAATTTTGGATAGGGCTGTAGTAAGGAGGAGACGCATATTGTATACATCGTTACCATAGTTTAAAGACCGATCGTTTGAATAATCAAAAACTAAGAACACAAAATGTCCATAGAGAAGTTTACTTGAAGTCCCGCTCATAAAATCCAGTAAAGACCTCAACGCTGACATTTTTGTCAAAACAACTAAGTAAGAAGAATTTGTTAAGGGCTTAGAGTTTTGGTCCCAGTGGAGCTGTAAGAAGACTGGTTTACCGCTAGAACTCCATCACAACTAGGCAAGGAAAAATCATTAGGCAGTGGAAGGCGCTAGTGCCAAACTCACTAAAGGAGACCTGAAAACCAAAGGACAGAATTAATGATCTAGAGGATACGGCCCTGCTTAGCAGCATGGATCAGATTCACAGTCTATAGAGGGCTCCATGAAACATAACACTCTATGGACTGTACATCAAGGACTTAACGATGCTGTATTAGACAGAACGCTTGTTTCCTTCTCTGGATTAATAGGGGTTAGACACACCGCGCTATTCTCTCTTGTTAAAATTACTTGACCCTAGCGGACCCAGTGGTTTTTACCTTCACCCTATGGAGAAGCGAAGAAATAAATGATACGTAAAAAGCAATTGCCATTCCACAGCACCGGTAGAATATACACAAATTATATGCTAGGCTTACAGAGGAGCAGTATTATAGTAGGTAGAGTCTTGTACATAGGAGGCAGTATTATAAAAGTTATATTCTTGTACATAGGGGGCAGTATTATAGTAGTTAGATTCTTGTACATAGGGGGCAGTATTATAGTAGGTATATTCTTGTACATAGGGGACAGTATTATAGTAGTTATATTCTTGTATACAGGAGCAGTATTATAGTAGTTATATTCTTGTACATAGGAGGCAGTATTATAGTAGTTATATTCTTGTACATAGGAGGCAGTATTATAGTAGTTATATTCTTGTACATAGGAGCAGTATTATAGTCGTTATATTCTTGTACATAGGAGGCAGTATTATAGTAGTTATATTCTTGTATATAGGGAGCAGTATTATAGTAGTTATATTCTTGTACATAGGGGGGCAGTATTATAGTAGTTATATTCTTGTATATAGGGAGCAGTATTAGGGCGCCCACCCACTGGCGTTTGCGATTTTCGTGCGTGAAAAACGCAGCTTTTTTTACCGCGGCGTTTTTTGCCGCGTTTTCGCGGCGTTTTCGCGGCTTTTCCATTAATTTCCATTGACTTTCATGGGTGCATTAGGAGAAAAATAAGGACACATATGCAACTGACAGTTCCTATGTTAAAAATCGCAACGCAACGCAAAAAAAAACGCCAGTGGACAGGAGTACATTCAATTCTAATTGCTCTTGAGAAAAAACGCAAAACGCAAAGAAAAAAAAATCGCCAGTGGGTGGGCGCCCTTATAGTAGTTATATTCTTGTACATAGGGGGCAGTATTATAGTAGTTATATTCTTGTACATAGGAGCAGTATTATAGTAGTTATATTCTTATACATAGGGGCAGTATTATAGTAGTTATATTCTTGTACATAGGAGGCAGTATTATAGTAGTTATATTCTTGTACATAGGAGGCAGTATTATAATAGTTATATTCTTGTACATAGGAACAGTATTATAGTAGTTATATTTTTGTACATAGGGGGCAGTATTCTAGTAATTATATTCTTGTACATAGGGGCAGTATTATAGTAGTTATATTCTTGTACATAGGGGCAGTATTATAGTAGTTATATTCTTGTACATAGGGACAGTATTATAGTAGTTATATTCTTGTACATAGGGACAGTATTATAGTAGTTATATTCTTGTACATAGGGGGCAGTATTATAGTAGTTATATTATTGTACATAGGGGGCAGTATTATAGTAGTTATATTATTGTATATAGGAGTAGTTTTATAGTAGTTATCTTCTTGTTCTTAGGGGGCAGTATTATAGTAGTTACATAGAAAAGCCAGTATAACATTATAGACATCCTTGTGGTGGGTAAGTATACAAGTATTTCTTGATGTGTTGGACTGCAAGGAATCCCTGATTAGCCAATAATAAGGAAAGTGACTTGACAGCTTATTGAAACCAGACTTGCTTCTTAAATTTATCGTTAAGTATTCTCTTGCCGAGTCACTGTCATTCCTTTAAGGCAAAAGATGTACAGCGTTGCCAAATGTCTGCTGGTTCCCTGTTAAATTAATTTTACTGTAATTGACATGAAAGAACAAAAGAGCAATTACTGTGAGTAGGTGTTGGATGTGACGGAAAGTTCTGCAAGCCACCTGAAATATGATGCATTAGTTAATTGTCAGGCCGGAGTGAAAGCTTGTTTGGCCACAATTGCAGAGTCATTAAACATCTTAATCCTTTAACATCTGCTCGCACTTTACATGGGATAATTATTCTTTTAGTTAAATGGAATTGATGGGAAAATAAAAAATTACTAATCCTAAAATTATCCCTCATCTCTAGCCTCAAGTGGATTTTTTCCCATATGTATTTGTGCAAAACCATTTGGCAGAATCTGAAATTTTGGGGAAAAATTACAAAATCTGTCAGTGGACTTGGAGAGAAGAGGATTGTGTGTAGGCTCAGGCTGAGAAAGGAATGATCAGGGGTTTAATGCTCGGCTCGGAGCTTCCAAGTTTCTGACTCAGTCGGCATTCCATAAAAACAAAAATTCCACACATTTTAGAAATAGATAGTCCTTGTGTTTCTGGCCAATTTTAGATACTATTACATGGAAAAAGGATCAAGAATAGAAATCAAATATGTAGAACATACTCAACAAAAGCAAAAAAATTGGCATATTTTGGATCATGGGTTTGGATCTGACCTAGGGTGACATCAGCATTTCCTAACAGGTTAATTGACTTTGCATAAAATGTTCCCTTTTTATGTATGTAAGTGCTTGAGATTGTGAAATAAAATTGTCAACTCCACTATGGATACGCAGATAAGAATTTTTCATCCAGAGCTCCTCATGCTATACATTATATATGTAGGGGACATCCGGAATCCACTTTAAGACCTTTTCTGGGCTTCCCTGGAGGGGGTTTGGCTAGAGACTTGTGTAACTCCTCTTCATTAGTCTAGAGCATTGTGCTGTACCATGGACAGAAGGCCTGATGGTAGGACAAACCGGTACTAGGGAATGGTTCAGCCTACGTGCGGACACAGGGCACATTCTGATGTTTCCAACTATGGTTTATTGAACGTTGCCCAAACAAACTTTGTTCTTGCAACTTGACCAGAGATTGGAAGAGATGGAATATCCTTGTGCAGGGACTAGTTGGAGATGTTGTTCTAGTATTGGCACCCTCCTGACAGTGGGATACTTCGCCATGCTAGTTACGTGGTCACCAGAATGAAAAGGTCTGTTGCGCCATGCACTGACTGTTCTTACAAGGATCAGTTCAAGTTTATGATCTAGCACCGTCCTAGAACTTTGAGCTACCAGAATGCCATGTCCCTGTAGAGGAACACATTGCCATCTTTATCCATTGCAGTATTCGAAGAACAGTACTGATAGAATAATAATATGGCATAATACAAGTTTATAGTGAAAGACCCCTTCCATTTATTTGCCATACTGGTAGTATATTCCACCAGGCTACAAACATTTTTCACTGATTTTTGGTTATTTTTGTCAATGGCTGATGCGTATTTTGCATTTGCGACCCTTTTGTATTTTCTCGAATAGCCATATGCATGTCCTTTCCTTTTGTCATAGGGAAGAGTGACCTCTAGTGTGCTTCTGTTCCACTGAATGAACACAGGTACTGCAACTTTAGATTTAATGGGATTTTATAAGATATTTAAAATAAATGCAGATAGTAGATAACAAAGAAATAAAACATAGTTACCTTTAAGTGTCCTTCTGATCCAGCACCACCTGTCTGGTCCCAGAAGCTTCTGTAGCAATTACATGCTATTTACTGATCACTCACATGCTGCAGCTAACTAGAGGCTACAAGTGTCATTTGTGCAAGACCGCAATAAAAATAATAATCGCTCTACAGCGCAGAAATCCACAAGCTCCAATACTAGTGATTGGTGCTACCATAAATCAGAAGCCTCTCACCTGGCAGCATTGCACAGGTGGCACAACACACTGAAGAGCGTCTCATAGTTTCAGCCTTCTCCAGACTGGATCATTGGCAGTCGGATCTGTGAACAAACAGCAAGAGAGCGCACTAAAAGAGAAGCTCTGCACTGTTGTCAAGTTGCAAGGAGGACCAAAGATCCTGGCTTGATAAGTTAGATAGGACTTTATTGGCAGCACATTTCTTAACCAGATTGGCTCCTTCTTCAGGCCAGAACATACTGATAGCTGGTTTTACGAATCTTTAATAGACTGACTAATAATGGCACAACCAAATGAAATGAAATATGAATAGACTTCACATAAAAACTAACCAGAACCGCCTTAACAAGGCCGAACCCTCAAGCAGAGCACGAGCCCTGAAAAGGGCGACCCAACTATAAAAGAGAACTGCACTAAACCCTAGAACACTGTCACTAACTATACCGATGTACTGAGCTGATTACCTTAGGGTAAAGACATTGTGACTAGAAAAGTACCTCTGGCACAGTGTGACCAGTTAACTAGCAGTATAACCAATGCCCTAAGGACTAAGGGGTCGGTTTATATGTCTTACAACTAACACTGATAGGCTGATTGGGTTAATTGACAACCCAGCCAGACATCAGTGCTGGCACCAGAAGAAGTTATTCCCCCAGTGTCTGCATAGGAGCTATATAATTCAAACAGTTGATCTTTAAAGTGACTCTCTGGTTTTGTGACAAAATTCTGTCCCTGGATCAGAGGAGGGGGGTATATTACTTGCAGTTCTTCTCTGCAGTCCCTCTGATCCGCTGCTTTCAGGCGCTGTTTTAAGCTGTCCAAGATGGCTGCAGCAGCTTTCTAACCACCTAATGCATACTGTCCACTGCTCTGTGATTTGCCAAAGCTGATCACATGAGCATCTCTAGCCAATCAGAGAGCAGGTAAAGTGCATTAGTAGTCTAACACTAGCAATGCACTGTGGTGATTAGGTGGTCTAAAGATTGTATTTGGCCATCTTGGATAGCCAAAAAGAGAACCTATATCCAGCATATTGAAGAGGCGGGCAAGAAGAACAGCTGCAGGTGATGTACCCGTTGCCCTTCCTGTCCCAAAGCCGGGACAAGAAAATATGGCTGCAAAAATATACACACCCTTTAAGAACAATTATGGAGCAGATCTTTACTATTGTTGAGTAGTTTTTGGTACTCTGCCTGATACAAATACCCAACCAAGTACCCATCCTATAAACAAACACGAACCTGATCCCTGACGGCTATAACCAAATGGAAACTGGCTCTATTTATCAGAACTGACCCTGGCAGCCGGAAAGTTGTACACCTTGTACGCCATGTTGTCTATGAAAATAAAGCCACTTGTAAATCACGTCTGCGCCATTTATCTCTTGTAAATCTTTCACTACACCGTGTTTCATTATTTGTTTTACTTACGAGATGAGCCGATGAATAGAAATGCAATGGCCAGGCGGGAGGAATTACCTTGACATTTACAATAGCTGACTTGATTCTTACAAGATGAAAACCAGATTGCAGACAGGGAGAACAATAGAGCAGAACATGTGAGGGCTCTTCCTGCCACGTGTTGCCAGTCTTAGTTCTATAAGTACGAGATATTTCTTATGTCCTCAACTTTTTGTTTATTGTCTAGGTAACAGTCTACTGGTGAGTAAGTCTTACTGGTTTTACTGGAGCAGGGGGTGTATTCAGGGGTTCGGGTGGCTAGCATGGCATGTGCTACAGCTGTCAAGTAGGGGCACCAGCAAAAGATGCTAACTTACCCAGGGTACTCAAATACAGGGCTAGGGCAAAGGAAAGTCTAGTTAGTGGAGACTTTACCTTTTGCAAAATGCTAATAGTGCCAACTGCCAATATACAAATTGTGAATAGAATACAATATCATACCAAAAGCATTTGGACACCCCTATCAGTAGAATGCTTGTTAGCCTGTCACATGTACTAAATAGAGATGAGCGAACGTACTTGTTAGGGCGATTTCGCAATCGAGCACTGTTTTCTTCGAGTAACTGACTACTCGGACGAAAAGATTCGGGGGGCGCCGGGGGGCAGCGTGGTGGAGCGGGGGTAGCAGTGGGGAACGGGGGTAGCTCTCTCTCTCTCCCCCCCACTCCCCTCTGCAAACCCCCGCTCACCCCCCAGCGCCCACCGAATCTTTTCGTCCGAGTAGTCAGTTACTCGAAAAAAGCGCTGCTCAATTGTGAAATCGCCCTAAACGAGTACGTTCGCTCATCTCTAGTACTAAACTATGCTAAGTAGTCACTGAAGCGGAAAGGCCCCAGGAGGGGAATTAAGTAATCACTGGGTGGGACCCCTAAAACGTAACCTTTATTGATTTATTTAATGATTAAAAGGTCCTATATTTGGAACCAACATGAAAAGACCACAAACAAATATACTTCTCCAATTTAGGCTAAAAGCCAGTATTGAAGAAATGTCCAAAAATACACAATGGAACCGCCCAGGGCCAATCGGTCCTGTGTATTTGGATTAGTATTAGAGTGATAAACGTGTGTCAATTTAAGTCACTATAGAGCGCGACCGGATTAATACCCATCAGTGATAGCTCTCCATCTATGATGCTGTGATAGAAATATGCCGGTTGCCACATAGAGTACTGATATTCGGGTAAAGTTATGTATGTTCTTAGCACAACGGCTGTTGTACATGTAGCTCTGTTCTGTGACTATATTGTTTTATATAACAAGTTCTACGCGTTTCGTCATGAATGACTCATCAGGAACCAAAATTGGTTTCAGAAACAGAACTCGTCATGAGAAATGGACACCAAAAAATGGCTCAATATAGCCTATGAGATGCCCACACGGGGCGAACCTCTACTGCTCTGTACTATGGCTAGCTATCTAGGTATAGCATGCAGACCCTTGGAAGTGTCATGGTTTGTGATGGGAACTTCTTGCTATTGGTTATATGGAATATGCCAATGAACACAAGCTATCCAGCACAAAGCATAATGCATCAGCCTGTCTACAATAGTGCAAGGAGCGTCGTCATTGAACAGCTGAGCAATGGAAGAACGTTCTATGAAGTGACAAGTCATGCTACGCTAACTTCAAATCAGATGTAGGTACCTGGGTGTGGAGGCGGCCTGGGGAATGCCTTTTGTCACATATCCAACACAAGGCACGTTGTCTTGTTGGAAGTATTGCTGACCATAACCAGACCATTACCACATTGTCAGCAGCACATTATTGTCTAGAATGTAAAGGTACACCTCCATGTTCATGGTTCTTGTCACTACAACCAACGGACCGAGACCATGCTATGTAAAACATCCCCAAACCATAACGAATCCACCACCGTACTTACCTGTTGCTAGAACACACTCAGACAAAAGGCATTCCCCAGACAATAGCAAGAAGTTCCCATCACAAACCATGACACTTCCAAGGGTCTGCATGCTATACCTAGATAGCTAGCCATAGCTAGCCATAGCTATTTAGGCTTCCCTCACACAGCGGCTTTATTTCCCTGATTAGCATGGCGTTTTCACTGCCCCGCTTATCTCGGTAAAACACTCCCATTGTTTTCAATAGAGCCTCTCATACAGCCGCCACGATTTGAGCGGGGTCTGTTCTATTTTGGACGTTTAGCGCCCCTCATCAATGATGGCATATGTTCCATTGTCGGCCGCGGCAGAAAGTGACGGTAAAATCCTGGCAAAGTGCTGCGATTCAAATGGTGGCGCTTTGCCGAATGCCTGTGTGCGGAAGGCCTTACCATTCGAGACAAGGTTCAAGAAAAGAAAGAAGATAAGGAGAAAGAAAGTCATGTTTGCTATCAACTGAATAGGTGACTTTCAAAGTCAGATTTGCACTTAGGGAGTGCGTTTCAAGTTGCCCAGAAAACTCCCTGCAAAGATGCTCCCTTTCAGTAGCAGCAGCACATTTTGGATGACTCTTTTGACTTAGCCATATTTCTAACATGCAATGAAACTTCAGAGTAAAAAAAGCCCTTGCCAGTCCAGGTATTTCATGTGTTTTGTCTCAAGCACACCTGATAAAACTAATGAATCTCTTGATTAGTTGCACCAGGTGTGCTTGAGACAACACCTGATTTGCAAATGTGTGTTCTTATGATAGATTTTATTTAGGGGGTTTAATACTTTTTAGACAGCAGTAGTAATTAAAAATGGCTAATCTTGTGAATTTGGAGAAACTACTTGTTATATTATTTGAGCTGAGCTATTTTAATTGTATTTTCGAACAGCTGAAAGTTTGCAAACTTGATGAAAAATCTAATTCAGACTGGGGGTTGAATAATTTTGATTGCAACTGTACATGGCACAAGGTGGTGTGTGTGTGGGGTGGGGGGTGGGGGTGAAAGTTGTGTTACATATTTTGCATTGTGGCCAATAACATCAACTTATGCCTCAGTAATACAGGCCTGGGCCAAGTCAGCCAAATCTGCGGCAGACATTGGTTTAAGGATATGGATGTTCCATGATTGAATTGGCTGCACAGAGTCCGACCTGAACCCTACTGAAAATCTTTAGGATGAACTGGAACATTTGGTTAGGAAATATGAACAATCCATATTTCTTTGAGAGAACTCTTCAGATGTTTGCTGGATGAATGGAGGAAAATACCAGTTGAAGTGTATCAGACGTTAGTAGAAGGTAGGTCACAGAGGGTATCCGATGTCATTAGAGCCAAAGGAGCCCCACTAAGTATTAACATATGGAAAGAAATACTGCTTTTGATTGTTGCTCAGATGTCCAGTTACTTTTGGTAAGATAGAGTATACCATGGACCAACTCCAGTTTTTCCATACCAAAGGCCATAACTCCTTCAAAATGTGACCTACATATAGAAAATGAACCCCATATGTAATAAACTAGTTATTCTTCTTAAAAATCATTGAATTACCCTACAATGTGTAAGGATATGTTCACATCTGCATGCGCATCTTTTGCACCAAATTCCCCAACAAAGTACAGAACAATGCAAGAGAAGGGGACATAGAAGACGCCATTGACACATGCAGAATAAAATCTGGACATATTTTAGGTATGCTGCAAATTTTCAAATTAGTATCATTTCGCATACCTGGATTTCTTCTGGGTTTTGCAGCATATTTCACTCTTTCCAAAGCAAAAGGTAAAATCAGCTGCAAAATATTTGTCAATATCTGCTGGTAACTCTGCCGCAGATTTGGCTGACTTGGCCCAGGCCTGTATTACTGAGGCATAAGTTGATGTTATTGGCCACAATGCAAAATATGTAACACAACTTTCACCCCCCCCCCCCACACACACACACTCACACCACCTTGTGCCATGTACAGTTGCAATCAAAATTATTCAACCCCCAGTCTGAATTAGATTTTTCATCAAGTTTGCAAACTTTCAGCTGTTTGAAAATACAATTAAAATAGCTCAGCTCAAATAATATAACAAGTAGTTTCTCCAAATTCACAAGAAAATGCCATTTTTAATTACTACTGCTGTCTAAGAAGTATTAAACCCCCTAAATAAAATCTATCATAAGAACACACATTTGCAAATCAGGTGTTGTCTCAAGCACACCTGGTGCAACTAATCAAGAGATTCATTAGTTTTATCAGGTGTGCTTGAGACAAAACACATGAAATACCTGGACTGGCAAGGGCTTTTTTGACTCTGAAGTTTCATCGCATGTTAGAAATATGTCTAAGTCAAAAGAGTCATCCAAAATGTGCTGCTGCTACTGAAAGGGAGCATCTTTGCAGGGAGTTTTCTGGGCAACTTGAAACGCACTCCCTAAGTGCAAATCTGACTTTGAAAGTCACCTATTCAGTTGATAGCAAACATGGCTTTCTTTCTCCTTATCTTCTTTCTTTTCTTGAACCTTGTCTTGAATGGTAAGGCCTTCCGCACACAGGCATTTGGCAAAGCGCCACCATTTGAATCGCGGCACTTTGCCAGGATTTTACCGTCACTTTCTGCCGCGGCCGACAATGGAACATATGCCATCATTGATGAGGGGCGCTAAAGATTTGTAAATTTCCCACATCCCCTTCTCGTCTAGCTTTGACTCTCTCAAAGGAACATATAGTGTTCACTTCCTTGTACCACTCTAGTGAGGAGGGAGTTGTGCTGTCTTTCCAATTCTAGGGATTAAGATTTTGGCTGCATTTATGAGGAATGAGACAATATATTTGAATTTAGCTGGGAGGCCTGGGATATCCATGTTCAAGAGGACGATCCCAGGTGTGAGGGTAATATTAATTTTGCAAATATGGCAGAGTACCTCTTGTATCCCCTCCCAGAATGGACGTAGAAGCGAGCATTGAAGTCAATGGAAGCTGTCCGATCCGCAGCCCTTCTGCAATAGGCATTGCAGAAAGGTCACGGATTCCGCGTCATCACTAGACAATGACGTGGGAAAAGCGGGTGTTGTAGAAAAAAAATCTGTACCACGCATGTCCGACGGCGAGCTATGTGGACCATCTGCAGTACAGATTGAAGAAAAGAAAAGTGGGTACGTGCGGACGCCGCTGTTGCCAGGGCCTCATTCCGCATGTGTGGCTAGCGTTAGGGGGCATCAGAAACTTTGTGTACATTATAGCAGAAACCTAAACCAGCTTGAGTTTCCATCTGGCGTATGGAGGTGCCACCCATTAAAATAAATGTATTAAGATTGCAGCTGTTAACCATTTAAATGTCCCAAACAGCTAGCTTATAATGACATTGTGGGTAGCCATACAGGTGTCATGGCAGCTTGGGACATTGTGGAGGCCCCTAGGAGTGCTATGAATATTTGTCAAAATACAGTATAATGCAATACCAAAGTATTGCAGTATATTGTATAAGCGATCAAGCAATTCCCAGTTCAAGTCCCATATAAGGAATTTTTAAAAAGAAGTACAAATAAGTAAAATAAAGATTTTATGATTATTGCAAGATGTTAAAACTTTAAAAAAATTAAAAAAAACTGTTACGTTTGCCCAGGCCTGTGATCAACAGATGGCAAAACCCTAGTGAGTATAATAAATACTGTGACAGCTTGAGTGATGAGTACATGGGAAGACGTGAACCAGATGTAACAGGCAAACACTGATAATGGTAAATGGCTAAATAATGCCATAAGGTACTCCTTGAACTGTCCCAACTGGACTCGCAACAAAGCAGAGCATCCGCCCCGAAAAGGGTGACTGCACTGCTAAAAATCAACAAAATCCGAGCCAGAATTAAACACCTGCCAAGAGTTCACTGAACTTTGTACACAAAACTGAACACAAACCACTAGTCACAGAGCACAGAACCCTGACTAAAACAGAAAAACTATTACCTGCATTCCCAGCAATCCAGAGCTGCTAAGAACCCCTATAGAAAACCTGGTGGGATGATTGAGAAGATAGGCAAGTCAGCCAGCCTATCAGTAACATAACAGATAGGGGGATGTTTCTCCTGTAACATCAGGCACCAAAGTGACACTGGGCTGCATCATGTGGTTAGGTGGTGCCGACATAACGTTGCGCTTTACCTTCACCTATACACAGAACTGAAAATAAGTGTAAAAAATTGATATTGCTGCATCCGTAAAACTCCAGTTTGTTAAAATATTACAATCTAAACCATCAGAAAAAACACAAATAAAAAGATCAAAAAGTCGTATCTATCCCAAAATGACATCATTAAAACTACAGGTTGCCCTACAAAAACAAACCTTCACACAGGTACATCAACAAAAAAATAAAAAGTTATGGGGTCAAAACATGACGACAGAAATGTATTTTTTTACGTTTTTTATTTGGTACAACATAAAAAAAGTATATAAATTTGGTGTGGCCGTAATCATACTGACCCACAGAATAAAAACTACATGTCATTTTTACTGCACTGTGATTGCCGAAAAAGCAAAATGTCCCTTAAAATAGCAAAATTCTATTTTTTCCATTTCACCTCAATTAGAATTTTTTAAAAGCTTCCAATACATTTTGTTGTATGTTAAATGGTACCATTGGAGTTAAACTGCTCATCACACAGCAACAAGCCCTCATATAGCTATTTTGTCAGAAAAATTTAAAAAAAGTTATGATTGTTTTGTTTTTTTTAAAGTAGGGATGGAAAATTAAAATGAAAAAAAAAAAAAAAAAAAGGGTTAATAGTCATATAAAACATATATGTCATATTCAGATCCTTGCATTGCCTGTAGTATTTCAGTTTAGCTTATTTTAGACCACCAGCTGTGGACATATCCTTTCACTCAGGGTGGCCAACCCATGTCTTCACCCATTTTTGTGGTGGAGACATATTACACTAATAATGGATGTTCAACCTGCCGCCTGTGGGCCACATGCAGCCCAGGATTTCTATGAATGTGGCCCATAGGGGTAGATTAACTGTTTACTGCAAAATTCACAGTGGGCCAACTGCTTCATTATACACAATCTTTTGCTGTCAGTGACATTTTAACTACATGCTGCCAGCACTGTGACCACCTACCCAACTACTACTGTGTGTGACTGTGAAGTAACGGAGTACAGAGACAATGGTACACAAGGGGGATCAGCCCAGGTTGAGCACTTACAGTAAAGCCGCTGCTATTGCTTCTCCAAGTTGTAGGAGGGTCACTGCGGAGAGGTGGGCCAATAGGAAGCCATGCTGGCCGAGTCTTAACCCGCGAGCCCCCTCATTGGTCCAGTGCTTAGTAGTCCCACCTATCGGCCATGATGATCACGTGACATAGCGCTGTCAATGGGAATTCCAACACGTGTCGTTAATATTTGTGGCAGTATAATAAATAGTAATGTGTGGCCCAAGACAACACTTCTTCTTCCAATGAGGGCCAGAGACGCCAAAAGGTTGGACACATCTAATTTAGACATTTACTTATTTAATCTTGCTGTGGAACCCAAGTGATTTGACCTCGTGGAAAGGTTCATTCCCCATTACTAGTCCTAATTAATCACATCTGAGCTTAAAGTTTTATTAAGGATTAATTGAGTGAAATATCCCTTAGGAGGAGATCGAGTTTCCCATGTGCTTCCTACTCTTACATAAGAAAAATGGAAGTGAACATAAGCTGGTCTCTAAATAATACCAAGAGATACAATTAAGCCCGCCGTGGGCTTGTCCAACATAACATTTTTGGAGCGCCCTATTCGGACCACACTTCTTCCCATGGTTCAGCATTACACCGCGTATCATATTTTTCAATAATTGTAGCTCTAATGTCTTAAATCACCATCCGAACGTCATGCATGCGAGATTTACAGGATGTTCCTGTATGCCGTATAGTGATTAAGTAGAGCCATTGAGATAAGTGTAAAGATTTATGTCCGTGGCACCAAAATGATTATTCATTGAAATAAAAACCACATGAAAGGAGGAAAAACACGGACATCTGTTAGAAATTGCAGGTTTAGGAATTTCAGTGATGCAGATATATTCTGATGTAAACCACATTATGGTCGTTAAGCTAATAATAGAGAGAGAATACATGATAACTCTCTTATAGCGGAGGAGAGGATTCGGTAATTCACACTGGGTGGTGGTTGTTACTATGCTGGCACATTTCTAGCTAGACAAGTACTAATATCAGTCCGTCAATCCTCTGTCATCAACAACAATATCGCTTTGTCTAATACATTGTCGCGTAGATCTCACTAGGCAATCTTTTGCGTACTGGAGTCTCACCTTTCTATACATCATAGACACCGGGGCATAGATAGGAGGGGGCAACCGGGTCATCTGTCCCAGGTGTGGCTGGACAGGGGGCACTGGCAGTAGGTCCATATGGTGAATGTGCCCTCTGCACCATGCTGCCCGCTGATCTTTATGCTGAATTTGAAGTTAATTATATCCGCACTTTAAGATGGTTGCGCCAATGCCAAAAGTCATACTGGGCTCCCTACATGGCCACCCAGCACTTTCTATGTGACACAGACGGTGTGATGATTGCACCGGCTGTGTCGTTCCGCAGGATGTGGCCTGAAGAGCCCTAGTGGTGCTGTGAAGTCACCGTGGGACCATGGGGAAGGTGAATAAGTTTATAATTTTTGTTTGGGGGTATGTATGGTTAAATAGTCTTACAGGAAGATAATATGACTATATATTCCTACTGGAAGCAGTATGGCTGTTTATTACTATGGGGGGCAGTATGGCTATATGTTACTATAGTCTGGCAATATAAATATAGGCAGAAGGACATTATGGCTATATATTATTACAGGGGGACAGTCCGGCTCCATATTACTACAGGGGGACAGTCCGGCTCCATATTACTACAGGGGGACAGAATGGCCATATATTACTATTTATTATATTGCTATATAGATTGGTACAGAGCAGTAGACATAAGTGTTCAGCTGTGATTTACAGTAAGTGCACCATGCTTCTCTCTACTGGTGGGCACACCATGCAGTGTAATTGACTACTCTGCAGACTACTGAACTGGGGTGGTATATGTTTGTGAGTACTCAGAGCATTCAGGGAAATGAAAAACCTAGGGAACTGTCCGGTATGTCACCCCTTAAAACTTCCTGTGAAATTTTGGGAGGACTGAAGTGAAAGGGTCACTTCAGTCCTCCCAAAAGTTCACAGGTATGTGCAGCTGTAAAAACCCCAATGCCGTAAATACTTGTATGATATTGTCATTTTTAAAGAGGCTGTCCAAACTCAGCAAAAAAACGGGCAATGGTGGCACCGCTGAGGCCAGCAATTGGCTGCAATGGTCACATGTTGCTTAAAAAAAAAAAAAGCCTAGCAGGGAGAGATCCAGAGCAGTAATACTAGATCTAATACCGGTAGGTGAGTAATATGTGTTTTATTGTTCTATGCTTTTTGCTACCATTGTATATTTGTTGGCTGAAACCCCTGTAATATGTACAAAGTATCCATCCATATGCTTAAAGGGGGTTATCCAGCCTCAAAAATCTTTTTGAAACTGCTAATCAACTGAATAGATGGCGATGCTTCGGTGAGCGCCACGGGCTCTTCTCAGGCCAGTGCTGTCACGTTCATTCATCACATGGCCTTCAGGTGAACGGGATTGAGTTGCTATAGACACCACTGTTATAAAATGTACGGCGCTCGGCCAGGTATGCGGTGAAGAGGCTGCGGTGCTAGCCTAAGTGCAGAAGCCTCTTCAATCAGCTGATTGGCAGTGGTCCCAGCAGTCCTCAAGCAATCTGATATAATGACCATATTGGAGGCCCAGAAAACCCCTTTAAAGGGTTTATCCACTTTGGTCAACATTTGTTCATATGCCCTATTCGGGCACATGGGCATCATAGGGAAGGTTCTTTGCTTGGTACTTTGCTGAATGAACCATGGTTGGAAGCCTTTGCAAAGCACTCTTCTCACCATAAAGGTCTCAGTTCCTTTCATAAATCCAGTTTTCATGGGGTGGTAACAAACACCTAAAATACAGCCTTGCATAGAATATGAAGCTTTGCTAGACCCATAGAAGCTTTAGGGACCCATTAGATCTCTTAATTGTTGCATGGTTTTTGAATAAAGGAAAGCTAAAAATTATTTCAATATCAATGAAAATCTTGTAGTATGCACAGACCAGCTGTAAATGTTTCAGCACCACTAATGGTCAGATATGGAAGATGTGACATTATATACACAAGTGTCCTGCTCTTGGACCAGAATCCCTCATTCCGCGCTTATTTTCCATAATGCTGGCTTTTTAGACCTGTTGTTCTGTACAGTGCTGTACGGACTGACTCATCCTTTGGCTCCATCTTCCTTGGCTCCTTCATTCATAGTAGCATCCACAATGTATACTTGAGGAGTTTTATTACTATGTGGTGTTTGCAGCTTTGTTTAGTAAGCCTTGGTTTATGAGCATTTACATGCACGGTCAGCCAGTTTTTTTGTAAGAAAGTCAAAAAATAATCGAACAAATGGTGCTTTTCATGACATCTTTAGGAAGATGTCCAACTTTTAACAATGGTCCCATGAAATCTTTGTGGGGTTGCTTAAACCTTTCTATGGAGATGGGAATATCAGTTGCCTGGAGGCTTGCATTCCTGGAAAGGCAGCAAGGCTGGTGTTCATCTTGCCTCCTTTTCTTATAGTATGGTGTGAGCCAAACTGCATAGTGTTACCAAATTAAACCTAGAAAGGTCATTACTGATTCCCCTTTGAAGTAAGATAGTCTTCTAAGCAATACTAATAATCCTAAAGTTGGGCTCAGGCTGGTGGCCATACTTATTCTTCAAGATCTACCAACAGGGCATGATTTCTATCTATCTTTGCAGGTGACCATACATATTACTGTAAGTAGAAGTTGGTTGAACTGCCCATTTGGCTAAGTACTGTATCTTGTGTGTATGGGGATGTCTTGGCTTTGCCCCAATGGATGACATAGCGAGAAAAGAATTATTGGGCATGTTGGATTTTAACATGCCCGATCTTTTGGCGGGAGTCTGGCAGCAGCTTATTGTTACAAGTTGCAGTCACCATGTTTCCTCACCTGTCCTTAATGTGGGTATTGGCACACAGTCTTCCGCTGATCATGGCAAGCACTATGCTTTGGCCTCCTGTCAGCCTTTCTCTCCTGCCTGAAGGGCACGTGCACATCTGCAGTTTTGAAGGACTGGTGAACATCCTGTTATTTGGTCCCCCTCCAATTCTAGAGCACCTTTTCCCTAAGGAAAGTGTCTAAGTTTTTGGTTTCTTTGTCGAGGTGAAGGTGTTCTTCACTTGTGCCGATTTCCTGGTTACTGACTCTGGCTTTACCCTGACTACTCTGCATTCTCCACTCCTGACCTCAGCTTATTTATTGACCATTCCGCTGTCTGCTGCCTCCCTGACTCCTGGCCCATTTGTACTGTTCTGCACCTGCTCTGTGTGACTTAACCTCTGGAGTGTATCTTGTGTTGAAGTATATGCCGCCTACCTAGATCTAGGACTCCTCTGAATATTCCTCTATTTACAAATTCAGGTACTGCACCTTGGTCTGTCGTTGCATCAGCAAACTGAGACCATTTCTATTATAACGGCCTGTGGACCCTGCAGAGAATTTCAGATCTCAACTGATGTGGTGAAAATGTTAAGACTGCGGTTCCTCAGATGTTGCCTCTAGATTTGGCCCAAAGTCAAACTAATGTGTGGCACAGCAGATCCACATCCATTGATGCTGACACTTATTCTCATTTCACCATTGAAGTAACGTAGTCCTCTAAGCAAGACTAATGGTCCTATTTTCTTTTTACCAAAAGTGAGTTATGAATATGGGGACCAAATGTGGTCCTGAAGTTCTACCAACTCTACATGATTTGTAGTTTTCTTTACAAGGGGCCATATGCATTAGGCAAAATGTGGCTGAACCCACTGAACCTGTCTTATATGTATGCAGATGTCCTGACTCTCTCTCAAAGATTTAGGGCAGAAAAAGATAGTGGGCATGTTGGATTTTTCAGTATGCCCAATCCTTTGTTCCCTTGGGCAATCAGCCACTGCCGGTTGGGCCTGGAAAGTCGAGAGGGGTCATATTATTCTCATTTCACCACTGAAATACCATGAATGCTTGGCCTTTGTGGATCTGAGAGAAACATCTGATCTGATTAATGATCTGTCCAACATCTATCTAAAATCAATACCCACCTTAAGCTTTTTTCGGCAGTGCAGTGCTTTGGTAACTATATTTCTTTTATATAGTTTTAAGCATGGGCAGCCCAAAACTATGTAGAAGAAATAACTCGGAAAACCCTTTACATTACTAATAACACAACTGTGTGAAAAACATGGACTATCAGTAGATCTTGATGGCCAAGTTTTGGTACCTCTCACCTATGGGGTGTTCAGTGCCAAAAATCTCGCTTGCCACCTATATACATTAGATTTGCAGGAGTCTTGGGCTAAGACTATTCCTGGGTCCAAATGACACAAAGCAGCATCTTAGCCAATTATATAGCAAACAGTTTGCCATATGATTGGATAACAAGCCACACATCTCAATTAGAGCGAGGACTTAAACTTCTGCATATCTAGTGCATACAGCATGAAAGCTATCTGGGCACACAGACACTTAATTAACCCTTTCCAATCCAATTTTTATCCTGGTTTTCCTAGGGGGCTTACTCTTTTTCTGCCATTATACAACGGCGCTATCTGCTGGCTAAAGCCAGTACTGCATGAGGTGACACGTTCGATAGGCTCCGACAGCAGAGAGACTGGTAATCCACAGTAAGAGAACCCCGATGGGCGTCTTCGAACATCGGAGCTGTACAGCCTTAAATCATAATGTCTTCAGACGTCAGACAGTGGATTGGAAAGGGTTAAGAATTGTCGCTGTTCGCATTGCTTAGACTAGAGAATCAACAGACTCCTGTTTTACCAGTTACAGATTTATCTGCAATTTTTGAAACATAACAAAGTCACCAAGACCTTAAGTAAGTGCCCCCAGAAAGAGTCACCACAGACATTCCTTGGCATGTGCTTAAGTGAGAAAAGAATTCTTTAATTAATTTCTATCATTAATATCCCCTGTAATGCAACCCTGGTTATTAGAGGATTATCAGAGGCTTCTTTCCAGGATATAGCACTTCATTCCCTCCTTCTTGTTCCAAGCCAGGAATGTTGTGACGTCCTAAGAGCTACAAATGTCTGCGAAGAAGTATGCCAGGCATGTGCATGGAACACAGTGTTTTTTTATACTGTAGCATTTGTTGTGACCTTGCTGCTTGTTAGTTTGTGTCATTATGAACTGTGCTTGCTGCCTGCGCTCAAACATTTCCATTTTACTATGCTTTGGAGTTATTTTTAACCCCTCCGCGGTCCCTTTATACATCAATATATCAATTTTGCTTCTTCATAGCCCAAATGCTTTACAGCATCTCCTACAGAACACAGTACCATCTGTCAGAGCTCACACCTGAGGGCCCAAAAAGTGACAAATGTATAAACCCTTTCCAATCCAATTTGTATCCTTGTTTTCCTAGGGGGCTTACTCGTTTTCTGCCGTTATACAACTGCGCTATCTGCTGGCTAAGGCCAGTACTGCATGAGGTGACACATTGGATAGGGTTTGACAGCAGAGAGGCTGGCAATATACAGTAAGAGAACCCTGACGGAGGTCTTCAAACATCAGAGCTGTATAGCCTTAAGTCATAATGTCTTCAGACATCAGACAGTGAATTGGAAAGGGTTAAAGAGGTGCAAGCTTATTAATATAGTTCTCACACGTGGCAGCACCTCCAAACACCAGATGGAAATCTTTACCAGCTCCAAACTGCTATAATTTATGCAAGTTTCTAAATTACAGTAAATCTAATAGGCTGTGTGTGACCACACCCCCTTTTGTCAAGCCCCACCCATTTCAAGACACCAGTATAAAAATGCAAAAAGTTGCAAATCATGTTATGTGCACCATAATTTCTGACTTTTGTGTTTCAGAAAACTGGAGTACAAACATTATTACATATTCCCCATTAGGTGTGCCAAAATATGTCTACTGTCTACAGCCTGTTTAGTATTTAGGGCTGGAACTTCTTTTTTTTCCCATTCATTTTTGTTTGGTGGTAAAGAAAGTACAAAATGTTGCATAGGACACTTTTTTGACTCCCAGGGAAAAGCTTTATTGATTGATTTGGAGCTTTTATTGATCTTCTAGTCATCATTACCAACTCCTATGCATCTATAGATGTAGTAGAGTGCAATTTGCTGTCTAACTCAGAGGCATAACTTGAAGTTTCTGGGCCCCAGTGCAAAATCTGTAAGAGGGCCCCCAACTATAATGCTTTGTTTATACTACCAGGCTTACTATATGGAGAAGAGAGGCCTTATGGGCCCCTTAAGTTTCCTGGGCTGGGGGGGGAGGGGGGGGGGGACCGCATTCCCTGCATCCTCTATAGTTACGCCCCTGGTCTAACTCTCTCTTTACTCTAAGAAGATACAGTACTGATTCTCCTTGTGAAGATCCAACTGGTAAGGAAACTTAAAGGGGTTGTCCCGCGCCGAAACGGGTTTTTTTTTTTTTTCAACCCCCCCCCGTTCGGCGCGAGACAACCCCGATGCAGGGACCTAAAGAAAGCTTACCGGAGCGCTTACCTTAATCCCCGCGCTCCGGTGACTTCTATACTTACCGGTGAAGATGGCCGCCGGGAACCTCTTCCTCCGTGGACCGCAGCTCTTCTGTGCGGTCCATTGCCGATTCCAGCCTCCTGATTGGCTGGAATCGGCACGTGACGGGGCGGAGCTACACGGAGCTACACGGAGCCCCATAGAGAACAGGAGAAGACCTGGACTGCGCAAGCGCGGCTAATTTGGCCATCGGAGGGCGAAAATTAGGCGGCTCCATGGGAACGAGGACGCTAGCAACGGAGCAGGTAAGTATAAAACTTTTTATAACTTCTGTATGGCTCATAATTAATGCACAATGTACATTACAAAGTGCATTATTATGGCCATACAGAAGTGTATAGACCCACTTGCTGCCGCGGGACAACCCCTTTAAGTTAATTATCAGTGCAAAGCGGAGTGCACATGGATATCTTCCATGTGCACTCCTTTTTTTTTTGCACACCTTGACTGGAGTGCATGACTGTCGACCAAGAGGTTGGACCAGAATAGGACATACATTTCTTATATTCCATGTAAAATATGCATGAGTGTATAGTTCCATTGACTGTAATGGGTTAGTGTGCTGTCCGTGTGCAGTCAGTTGCAAATATGGACAGCACATGGATGTAAAAATTACTCATGTGAATAAGGCTTTGCAGGAAGCTACCATGTAAGACAATATCTGAGCCTTCAGGATACATCCACATGGTGTAAATTGTACGCAGATTCCAATATGAAGTGTGTGCTGAAAGCTGCATGTATCCCAAACCCCCGTTGATTTCTGCATCTCGGGGGAAAAAAAGACATGGTCACTTATTGATGTGATTTCCACATTAGGTGAGTACACACAGTTTAAATGAGTTGGCCAGTTGTAATCTATTAATGACCTATCCTTATAATAGTCCGTCAGTATACTATTATACTAGTATATCAACAGGGGTTTGTAACCTGGGAACCCCATCAATTGTCTGTTGGCCGTCCTGGGGTGCTCATGCATAGAGCTGATTTCTTCAGGAAGTAGACAGCTCTGTTCCCACTGCAGTGGCCAGGCTTTGTATTACAGGAGAAGTTACCATTCACTTCAATAATAACTTTGCCTGTAGTACCAGTCCTCACCACTACAAACAGAACGGAGCTGTTTGCTTGATTCAGAAATGAGTTCCATGCATGTGTGCACCGACCCAGTGAACATTGATGGAAGCCCTGGGCAGCAAATCCCCTATTAATGGCCTATCCTGCGCTTGGAAAAATTTTTGTGCGCAAATACGCTCGTGTGAATAAGCCCGTAATAATTTTTTTTAATCAATTAACCAAATGAAGAGTGAATGAACAAAAGAGGAATGTAAATCACATCAATATTTGGCCCTTTGCCTTCAAAACAGCATCAATTCTTAGAAGCATACTTGCACACAGGTTTTGAAGGAACTTAGCATGGAGGTTATTCCAAACATCTTGGAGAACTAAGCACAGCTCTTCTGTGGATGTGGGCTTACTCAAGTCCTTCTGTCTCTTCATGTAATCCCAAGCAGACTGGATGATAATGAGATCTGGGCTCTGTGGGGCCGTATCATCACTTCCAGGACTCCTTGTTCTTCTTTACACTGAGTATAGTTCTTAATGATGGATGTTTGGGGTTGCAGAATAAATTTGGAGCCAATCAGGCGCCTTCTATTTTTGAAAAAAATTCTACATTGCACATTTTTTCCACACCTATCTAAAACCTTTACACAGTACTGCAGATTTCGAGTCTTCGCTTAGGTATTGCAGTGTAGCTCAGTCCGTCAACAGCAGGTGCAGATTCTGCAAATAGCTTAGCAGCATTCGGCCACTGCATATTCCAGGCAGTTCGTAAATTACTCCCTATGAAGAAGCCACCATGGACATTCTGAAAATAAGGCGATAATTCGGGACAAGGATCTCTGGGACGATCCTGGATAAGCCGATATCATTTTGCTTCTTCCATAATGCCCACAGGAGAATGATCCTTGCAGCAAACAGTGAGCGCACTGATGTTTATACAGTGCTGTTGTATGTGCAGCGGTTCAGGGCGATTCCCCAGGGAGCGTATAAAAAATATTAAGATCTCAAGATATATTTGGCTACTCAATTTAGTTTATTAACTTTCCTAATCAGATTCAGCTTGCCTTATTCCCCGCAGCCTTGCAAAATACATCTGGATTCCCGTACCGATCACTGATATTCCCTCTGTAAATAACGTATAGATGATTTCCACAAGGCCATTTATCTTCTCTCTGTCTCAACATTAATCGGCCCATATGACAGAGGCATCATATTTTCACTCACACTTGTGTACAATGTGTAAGTCATTTATGGCTTGGTGGAGAGTACAGGAGTCGGGTAACGGAAATATGGGATGTTACACATAGGAACAGTGTATTATATGAAGATGTGGCAGGACTGAGGTTGTCAAAGATTGGCACAACTGGATGTTTACTCAATGTGGTCAATAGAAGACCTGAACAGTGCAATTGTTTGTGTGCTAATAGAGAACAGGCCACGTTTTATCAGTAATCAACAAAGAAATCCAGGGAATTCCAAAAGGTTCACTTACTTTTTCTTGCAATTGTTTGGTAAGTGATGGCTAGTGTTGAGCGAACTGAAACAGTTAAACCCTGTTATGGGGCGAGCTTTGCTAAATATTTGCTTTGGCATGAACCCAAACCTCAGACCAAGTCCAATAAAATGTTCTTCTTTGTCCTCTTCTTCTTCTCCTCCTCCTTCCTCTTCATTGTTTTCTTCTTCTTTCTTTTACTTCTTCCTGTTATTGTTCTTCTTCTTCCTCTACTTCTTCTTCTTCATCTTCCACTTTCTTCTCTTCTGTCTCTTCCTATTGTTTTTCTTCCTCTTTTTCTTTGTTTTCATTTTCTTCTTCTCACTATTCATTTCCTAACTCTTCTTCTTCCTCCTCTTTTTTTCCTCCTGTACCTCTTTTTCTTTTTCCTCTTTCTCTTCTTCTTTCCTTTCCTATTCATTTTCTTCTTCCTCTTCCCGTTCCACTTCTTGTTCTTCCTCTTCTCCTTTTTTATCTTCTTCTTTTTCTTACTGGTCTTCTTCTTCTTCCTTCTCTTCTTCTGGTTCAGTTCAAACTAATTTGGAACAACCCAAACTTTCTGCCCAAATATGACGAAGTTTGCTTATCACTAGTGATGGCATAGCCAAGTAACTGTCACAGCCCCAACTAATGAAGCAGTGCTCCTTCACAGTATTTCTCTACACAGTGATGCTCCCAACCACTGACTGTGCACAGCATTCTTTTCAACGAGGCTGTTTTGTAGTTTCCTTCTCATGTTGATGTCACATACACAATCCATGAGCCTTTGCAGCTTGGTGTATATCAGCAACTATCTCACTGGTGGTGGGTTTTTCTTGCATTAGGATGAGCCGTACATGCATAAAGGCCTGGGGAGGAGATCGGCACATGCACAAATCATCTGGCTGCAAGAACGGCTTACTGCCAGCAACATAGTTGATGACATACAAGTACCCACCAGGCCGCAGTTGGAACTACAGTTGGATTGTGTTTTTGACATCAGCAGAAGTTCACCAATTTTAACAGTGGGAGCATGTGACCATACTACGGATCTGTGAAACAGCACATATTTTTAATAATTGTAACTAGACATGAGCGAGTATACTCGCTAAGGCACATTACTCGAGCGAGTAGTGCCTTAGCCGAGTATCTCCCCGCTCGCCTCTAAAGATTTGGGGGCCGGTGGGGAGCAGCGGGGGAGAGCGGGGAGGAACGGAGGGGAGATTTCTCTCTCCCGCTCCCCGCCGCAACTCACCTGTCACCCGCGCCAGCCCCCAAATCTTTAGAGACAAGCGGGGAGATATTCGGCTAGGGCACTACTCGCTCGAGTAATGTGCCTTAGCGAGTATACTTGCTCATCTCTAATTGTAACATAAATAGTTTAATAAACACTGGTTATGAATCATAGAATAGTCGAGTTGGAAGGGACCACTGAGGTCATCTGGTCCAACCCCCTGCTCCGTGTCTTTTTAAATGAGTTGTCTTATTTGGAGAAACCTTTTTCCCCCCTTAAACTTGACCTGGTAATCAGCTGATTGCCGAGTATCTAGCTTCATCCACACATGTTCCCTACAGTGGCCACTACTGGGAAAATGGGTGTATTACATGCTAGTCATTCACACAATTCACAAGATCTGCTCTTTGTTAACTGTATTGTGTTTGTCTTTCATACTGTTTTAATCATCTGTGCTGGAAACATTTAGGAATCTGATCTTTCACTCCATATACACAATCTTATTTATAGAGGAAAATCCGTGAGTTAATGATACGACCCGGATAGTTTATTTTATGTTTAGGAATTTGTAACATTGTAACACAGCAGATTCCACAGTAAGTGTTAAAAGCACAATTGTGCAGTACAGTACAGTTAATTATTAACGGATGTCCAGTTGTGACCTTAAAGGGGTTGTGCCTATTGCACAGCCCCTGTACTGTTAGGGCATATGAACATCATAGAGCGTGGTGCTCCGCTACGGACCCTCCTATATGAGCTGCTTCCATTATGGCCGATTTTCTTATGTTCCAGTATTAATATGAACAGACATTGTGTAATTGGGAAAATGTGACTGGCCACAGTTTCCTTGGCAAATTATCTGATTATCAGGGGTGCAAAGAGCAGAACATGAGGCGATCAGCTGTTCGCCTTGGACCCTGCATTCTCAGAGGGGTTGTGCAAATTGGCGCAACTCCTTTAAAGGGAACCTGTCAATAAATTTGTGTAAAGCAAAAGTATTGTGTAAAACAGAGCACTGTACACATTGTAGCGCTGCACTTAGATTGCATTACAAAAATCTGCCTACAGGTTCCCTTTAACCCTTTCCAATCCACTGTCTGACGTCTAAAGACATTATGATTTAAGGCTGTACAGCTCCGATGTTGGAAGACGTCCGTCGGGGTTCTCTTACTGTATATTGCCAGCCTCTCTGCTGTTGGAGCCTATCCAACGTGTCACCTCATGCAGTACTGGCTTTAGCCAGCATATAGCGCCATTGTATAACTGCAGAAAAAGAGTAAGCCCCCTAGGAAAACCAGGATACAAATTGGATTGGAAAGGGTTAAAGACCTTCTATCAGTTATCACCTGTAGGTGATGCTCATCTATTATATATTATCTTAGCACTGGTTCAATAGGGCACCACAATAATCAGTGACTCCTGTTTAGCCGCATCATTTGTTGGAGTCTGATTCAGTCTGAATTCCATGTTTTGTCACATTAGAAGCATGCATTCTTCCTGCGCCATTCTTTATACTACAGCTCTGATTCTTCAGATTACCTGCTGTGTAGAAGCTCACCAGGGAGTGCATGCAGAGCTGATTACTATTACAAGAGCAGAAGGATTAACAATGATTAAATGATTACAGATACAGCGCTTCTTAAACTGAATTTCGCTGTGCGCTATGTCATTAACATAGCACACCTACGCTATTGGCGTAGTCTGACGGTCATTGACTCTGAGTGGCTATGCAAGCAGTGCAGCGCGCCAAACATTTATTCAACACGTTAAATACAGAGATTCATTGCACCAAACTTCGGTTTGGCGACGCTTCACCTGTCTGCTTCAGATAACACTGGCCATACGTTTGGGATATCGCAATGCGACTGATTGATCCTCTGTGGGATCATTTCTATGAACGATCCCACCAACTTGTCCCAAATGTATGGCCAACTTAAAATAAATAAATAAGCCTAAACTGGAAAGTATCCCAACTGTCCAGTGCTGAAGCCCCATGCACCATTGTGCCGACCCCTGAAGAAGCTGGTACTGGTCACATGCACAATGAACAGCATCTGACCGCTACCAGCTTCTTCTGGGTTCAGCATGACAGCAGCTCCTGTGCTGTACAGGGGAAACACAAAGTAGGTGAGTATCAACTTTCTTATTTTACAACAGTCCATGGCTTGCAAAACATGGCACGATTGGCCAAATTTGGCCCATCATGTCATATACTTACAATTTTGGGTGCGGTTGGCCAACATTTTCCAACAGGCCAGATCACATCACCATAGTACTTCGTCTGCTGTCTCAAACGATCATTCATGTTAGTTTTGTAGCTGATGGTCGCTCGAAATGCCCAAAATCGGCCATTTCAGGAGACCATTCTCTCCGTATGGGCAGACTAATGTTGGAAGACAACCAATATGGCCCCCTATACCTACTACCCAGCGTTTACAGACTACTTAGTGGCTTGTCAACTTATTTATATTAATGTATTAATTGCTTTCTGTCCTGTGACATACATGTAAGTTATAGGAGGGAGGTGATTCATGCAAAATACCTTACATGTAACTGCTGCCATAGTGGGAATTGGAGAAAACTCTGATCGCTTAAATGCCGCAAACAATTTGTATTGCTAAATGTAAGCAGTTAACAGAGACAGTGAGCTCCTTCTGTGATGTCATGGGTCCTCCGCCATCTAAACATGGAGGGCTGATCTGTTGCCCTGGCAACCGTTGCCTGACAGTGGCTTTCTGGTCAGTCATGGCTTGTGATGGCAAATATAAGAGATAATGTACAACAGTACAGAAGTACTGCAGTGTTTTATCTGAATGATCATAGTCTTGCAGGTTCAAGTCCCCTGAGGAACATAGAAAAAGGTAATAAAAATAATAGAAAAAATATATATCCAAGTAAAAAAATTAATGAAAACCTTCCTTTTTTGCACACTTTTCTTGTTTTGTTGGCAAAAAAATTAATGAAAAAGGACACCTATTTGGTATTGCTACATCCATAATGACCCATACAATAAATTGAACACACATTTTATCCTACATGGCAAATGCTGCAAAATAAAGTAAGAAACAGAGCCAAAATGCTTTCCTTGTTGATATAACTTCCTAAAAAATTTAATAAAAGTGATAAAGTCAAAAATACCCCAAATGTGTACCAATAAAAACTTCATGCAAAAAGTAAGCCCTCACACAGCCCCATCCATGGAAAAATAAAAAGTTCTGGCTCTTTCCAAAAAAATTTTTTCACAAATTTTACTGTCCAAAAATGAAAAAGTCCATAAATATATAATATAATATATAATATAAAATATATAAAATCATACCGTCCCATAGAAAAAAGTTATCATGTCATTAACCGTATACTCAACACTGTAAAAAAACAGTGGCAACATTGATGTCCCCATATCAAATTTGTAAACATTATATAATACATTTTATGTCCCCTGAAATGATACCAATAAAAAACTACAGGTCGCCACACAACGAACAAGCCCTCATACGGTCATGTAGTCGGAAGTATAAAAAAGTTTTAAAAAATGGAGATGAAAATCCCAAAAAACTGTTGGGTTCAGTACCAAACTAGGCCGCGCCCTACAGTGCTTTAGAGTGGAGAGTATATGGCTTGGCATTCAGTAGTTTGCTCAAGGCTACCCTATATAATAAAGGAGGTCCTCTTGTGGTGTAGTGTGTTAAGGAAGCAGAAATACAGTCCTAAGCTCTTGCTCACGACCTGAAGGTTGAGAGCTCAATCCCTGCATTGGTCAGGTAGCCAGCTCAAGGTTGGCTCAGCCTTCCATCCTCTGAGTTCAGTAAAGTAAGTACCCAGCTTGGCAGGGGGTAATAAATTACTTGAAAACACTGCAGAATAAGTTGGCACTATACAAGATTTATCTTATTTATTCTGAATATGGTTCTAATACACCCGGTCTGCAGCTAACAATGCAACTTTATAACCTTAGAAGTAGCTTCACTATAAATATCCGTATGTTTAGCCGGCTGTTACTACGAACAAGATTATTTTGCCGGTATTGCAGCTCATTTACAGCAACAAATACGAAACAGATTATTCAGAGGTAAAAAAAAATAAACCGATCCATATTTCTCTTTTATGTACCAGTGAGGTTAATTAAATTTATGTCCCGTATATATATTAAATATTAAAATTGACATGGTTGGAAGCGACACTGGACCTGGGCCAGCTGCCTGAATCCGAGCTATGAGACAAAGTGCTGACATAGGAGGGTGTGCAACAGATGCCCGTGGAAGTCGGCATCCCATGGGCATTATAAAGTGCTGATGCCTTGTTTGGTGAACATAAGGCCTTGTCTTCACCCACAATGATCACCTTTAATTTATGAAGCCGGCTGTAATGTCCTGCACAAGGCAATGTTAATGAATAAATCACTACTAGTCGGGAAGAGCGGGGTAGAAAAAGTGTCTTGTATCAGTCTGATGAATGGGTTTTGCATGCTCGTTTTATGAAGCCAAGCGCTCCGTTGACCTTGCGTAGTGATGCATTCAGATCGGTATGAGCTTCCTGGCCCAGGTCCAACATGGTGATTAAATGTAATGATAACTGTGATCTTCGAAGCATCTTGAGTTACTGACACTCTTAATCAAGAAGTCAAGTGATATTTGAAAGGTTTCGGTAACGGCATGTCAACTTCGGTGATGGAGATCTCTGCTTACAATAAAATATTTTCTACTTTGAACTAGTCATACACTGAATGGCCACTATTGAAGACCTCCATCAAGTAGCATCTTGGACCTTCTTTGGCCTTCAGAATAAAGGCAATTTGTCGTACCGTAGATTCCACTAGATATTGCAGGAATATTGGCCCATATGGATAGGAAGCGTCTTGTAGTTGCCGTTAATTAGGTGGAGGGTCTGTAACAGGAATATGGAATATAATGTCGGTGAAGAAGAGGCTTTATACCAGTTCATTGCATTTTCATTCGGCTGCAATTTGCTTGACTGTTTGTCAAAATGATTCCTGATGTGGTGCCTTACCGCGACCAAGACACGAGGCCCACGCTGAAGAGCTGGCAGGCACTGCTAGGCCTCTTCCAGGCAACGCTGGGTGGCAGTTACCTGAATAAGTGTGGTGAACTTAAAGTTGTCACGCGTGACGCCACCATTTCTTCATACCATTGAGTATCCGACAGTTGAATAAAGAAAGTCCACACACGATGTCAGAAAGAATGGCTAATGACCGGTGAACTTTACTGTAAATCAGGATACAATACAGCTTACTTGCACATGCAGGAAAGATAGATTTTTGGGTGATTGGTCAAAGAGGAGAACTCAGGATGAAAGTGGACCTACAGCCTCAGTTATCTGCAGTGCTCCGCTTCTGGACACATACACTTTCCCTGATTCTGAATAAGGCCGCCTGCACACGAGCGTTCCGGATTCCACTCGCGGATTTTCACGCGCGTATGGTACCTAAATGTGCTTGCGGATAGGTGCGGATGCGTGAAAAATCACGCGCGGATATACGCGGATGTGTTGCGGAAAAAAACGCGCAGAAAAATCCGGAAGACACCCTTATTGTAAACCCAACCCCTAGAGAACTGCCCATTCCCTGGAAAACAGCTTAAAAACCAACACGCAGACTCCGTTCTGTCCCTCTTGCTTGTGTGAGCACCGTTAAATTATTCTGGCAACATGCTTTCACCCGGTGAGCAGATGTCTTTGTGGGCATGGTTGATCCATGTAACTTTTTTCGGACGTACTGCGGTAACGGAGGAGGAAGAGCCCCCCAGGAAAAAAAGGATGTACTGGGTGCACCCTGGCTGGTGTCTGCTGGCTGCTCTCTGGTAGATGAGGGGACTGAAAGGACAGATCTGCAGTTGAAATGTGCCTGTGAAGCTCTGTGCTGTGTGTTGGGACGCCTCCTACCATGCCTACTTCCTGTAGTCATAGCAACCAGTGACTCCATCCGCAGCTGCACTCCGGATGTACTGCGTGAAAAAACGCACCTATTCACTTGTATTGGAGGCTTCACGCGCATGATCCGACCAAAATTAGAACAGGTCGCAGATTTTTTCACTCGCGTGAAAAAACGCGATACACATCCGTCCGTCTGGGGACAACTGCGGATCCTCATAGGAGTATATTGGCTGCGGTCTGGGGCGGATTATGTGCCTAAAATCACGCGCTTGAAATTCTGCTCGTGTGCAGGCACCCTTACTCTGGAGGTGAAACACGACACTCCACTGACACTCAGAACTCTTCAGGATGACTCTGCACTGTGGACTCCTTACTCCTTTCTCTCCTCAGAGGTGGTTCCTGGCATGGAAGGACTCATGGTACCTTTTCTCTTCCTCCATCACTTCACCACATGAAGGTTGAAGGTACCCTCATGTAGTCAGCACTCCTACTCCACTCACAACCGTAGAAAATGATAAAAGACCCCTCCTTCCTCACAATTACTCATATTTATAGAGGGTAGACATCACGTGACAAGACAGATTTTGATACTTTCCCCACCACTTTCAGACATTAACCTCTTGCATACTGCAACTGTGCAATACAAATAACAGCAGACAAGACACTTTGCACAGTACATCCACGTAAAAGACATGACATGTATGACAATTATGGAGGGGCCAGAAATAGGTGTTTTGGCCACTACACTGACATTCTCCTCTGTCCCCTTTCATCAAGGAGTTAGTTCCCTCTACAGGATCCTCTTTTGCTGAAAGGTTTTCCTCGATCACACCATTCTCGGTATATTCACCACACTATTGTATGAGAAAACCCCATAAGATCGGCAGTGATATCCCGGCCCCGGTTAGTCTAGCACCGATGACCAGGCCTCAGAGTAAAGAAGTCTTTGGAAGTCACTCAGATCACTGGATTTTTCCTTCTAATATAGATTTACTCTGAAACTGACCCACGGAAAACTTGTTACATGATTTTAATTTCCAGTTTTAATAAAGTGGCCATTCAGTGTATATGATATTATTATGTTTTATTATGTTATCATAATTAGAGTGGAATCATGGCAGTATTATTAATGACTTTAAGTTTAGTCATAGGTTTCATAGATTGAACTGCTTAGTGTAAAGTCCTTCTTTGTATAGGGGTTAATACATATAATCTCTGATGGTCTAATGGTAATAATATAATAATAACTTGTCACCTAAGGGGGTAAATGTACTTCTGATTTTGAGATCAGTAAAAAATCCCTGAGGGACTTATTATAGTAATATGCCTGGGGGGTCAAGGGGTTAATATTAACATCCCTGGTTGTGCGTGGGTTAATAATATTATCATAAATAATGTACTGGGCCTTCCAAGGCTTTATAATAATATTCTTGGTAGTATAAAACTTTTAAGATACTCTCCAGTCCCAGGGCAAAATTTTGTCTCAGGACTGGAGGAGGCAGTTATATTACCTGATGTTGGTCTTCTGTGCCGCTGTCCTTGATCCGCCACTTCTGGGTCCTATTTTCAGTTGTCTAAAATGGCCAACTCAATCTTCAAACTGCCTAATCTCCACAGTGGATTAGGAGCGTTAGACTACCAATTTACTATACCTGCTCTCTGATTGGCTCACGTAAGCAGCACTGGCCAATTAGGGCAATGCATAGTGCACATTAGGTAGTTAGAAAATTGCACGCTCACCTTGAGTGGCTAAAAACAGGGACCAAAACTGGCAGATTGGAGGGACAACAGAAAGAAGAACAACAGCAAGTGATATATCCCCTCACCCATCCCTTCCAGTACCAAGACAGAATTTTGTCCTGGGACCGGAGGATTGCTTTAAGTGGGTTTTCTAGAATATAAATTTTTTTAAAAGGCCTAAAAATTGAATACTCACCTATCCCGGTGGCTCCCCATCCAGAACATCTGTGTCATCAGAAAATGACCTTTTATAAAAATCTATTTTTTTATGTGTTTAAGAAGTTTTGATGATTTTTTTTTCGATTTTTCAATGTCACAATCTACAGTATATTTTAAAATAATCCTAAAATCCTGCAGTTCTCACACTGACCAATATGTCCAATAATAGTCTGACACTTCTTGGTCTATAGAGAAAACGTCTCAGCTGTCATTATCATCACATATAAGGTTACACTGAAAGAAGATATCTATATAAATATAACACAGGGCCCAACAACCACAATAGGTGCTTGTCACAGCTCACCTCCTCACCCTCTCTGCACAGGTCACAGATCATGACCAAAGCACTCTTCCATAGAAATCAGTGGGTCCTCTCCTATCCACTGTGTCTATGTCCTATGAGACTGTTGTGAAGCATATCTCTAAATACTGTTAAATGCAGCTCAGTGAAGATTGGAGGCGACAGGATATAAAAAAATCTACAAACAGAGAATAAAAACAGATTAGAAAAATGGAAAATATGTCACTATCTAGTTGTAATTAATAAAACAATCTAGGTGATTCCCTTTAACCCTCTCCAATCCACTGTCTGACATTATGATTTAAGGCTGTACAGCTCCGATGTTGGAGAACGTCCGTGGGGCTTCTCTTACTGTATATCACCAGCCTCTCTGCTGTCGGAGCCTATTCAACGTGTCACCTCATGTAGTACTGGCTTTAGCCAGCATATAGCGCTGTTGTATAACGGCAGAAAAAGAGTAAGCCCCCTAGGAAAACCAGCATACAAATTGGATTGGAAAGGGTTAAGAGTAAGACATAGAGTAATATCCTTGCTGGCCTACAGCTTAATACGTAATATCTAGAGATGAGCGAACCTACTCGGCCACGCCCCTTTTTTGCCCGAGCACTGCGATTTTTGAGTACTTCTGTACTCGGACGAAAAGATTCGGGGGGCGCCATTGGTGAGTGGGGGGTTGCAGCGGGGAGTGGGGGGGAGAGGGAGAGAGAGAGGGCTCCCCTCTGTTCCCCGCTGCCACCCCCCGCCCCCTGGTGCCCCCCGAATCTTTTCACCCGAGTACGGAAGTATTCGAAAATCGCGGTGCTCGATCGAGTAATCACTCGAAACGAGTAGGTTCGCTCATCTCTAGTAATATCCCAAGTGTTACAGAAGTTAGTATGAATCTTTCTAGTGGTTCAGAAGCTCATTGAAATCTCTGATCTTGTGCTCCAAGTTAAAAAAAAAATATATAATTAGTATCCAGTGGTCATTTACCCCTCCGGAATCAAGTGCTGTCCTTTCATTGGTGTCACTACTGTAGGTCTGAGCTCTCACATAACTAGTGTTAAGGTCCATTTACACGCAAAGATAATATTTCAAATGACTGAAAGATTTAGCGATCTATTTGCATAAAGTGTTAATGGCCATTAACACTTTATCATCTTCATTTGCATGTAAAAAGGCCTCCAGGAGCTGTTTGCAGAGCCCAGCATGTGATTAATCACACACCCAGCTGTGCATACAGCTGCATTGTTCTCCTTGTGGCTTACAGCAGATTACAATGCCGTCTCCCGTGGAGATAACAGCAATGCAGTCTATTGAGAGATACTTTATCTCTCAGTACCTGAACGATGGATTTTAAGTTCACATTAAAATCATCGTCCAAAGAAATGTGCACGATTCCCGCGTTTAAATGTAACGATTATCGCTCATTTTTGATTGTTTGAATTCATTTTGAGCAATAATCGTTACGTGTAAATGGGCCTTAAGTCCTGGAAGGGTAGTCAAGATCAGAGATGAATTTTTTCCAGACTTAGCAGTTTGCGGAATGATTCATGATTCAATGGCTATTAGAATGGAAACTCATCAGTGGTCTAGCTTTCTATGACTCTCTTAAAACTTTTTATATGCCGCAGACCATGAAAAAAAATTAGTAAATACATTTTTTGTATATAAATACACAAGAACCCTGACGGCAAAATCACTTCCACGTTTTAGTAACTGCCTTTTATAATATTTCACTCTTTCAGTGTCAAGTTTTCACAGGCCCAACTTTATACATAAAGTAAAAATAAACTTCCCTTTAACTTTTCACAATTTTTTTCCAAAGCTAAAACATAAAAAAGGGGAGAAAAAAAAAAAAGATCTCCCGGTGTTTACTTATTTGCAAAGCCGAAGGTTCGCAGCCAGTTTCAATATGTTGGAATATCAAATAATGTCAAACACACCAGAGCTGCAAGGGATTGTGGGCTTAGCTGTCCAAATAAACACATTCATTCGTGTCTCACTTCTCTATTGTTGTGTGGCTGCGGGATAAGTGTACCCTAATCTTGTGCGGATTTTCAGAAGGAACATCTGGAACGCTGTTTGGAGTGGTACATGAAACCCAAGCTGACCTTCAGCAGATCTCACCCACTTGCCAGCGCTGTGACCCCACAACACTCTATCAGCCAACTAATAAAAACCGCATTCCTCACTTCACTGCTTTGGCCTCTCCTCGGTTTATAAAACAGAAATGAAGTGCACGTCTTTGTGCCTCATCGGAGAGGAAAATTCTGAGGAAATTCAAACCAGTTAAGGAATCTGCACCTCATGACGGTCTTGACATATTTTAGCATTCAGGATGGAGATATTGGAATTTTTTGGATTCACATGCAGGATTTAAAGGTGGAAACGGTGAGACTACATCAATATGCTATATGCAAATAGATACACTACCCCACCCCACCTTACACTAAAAAAGTTTTCCCCTAAGAATAAATCAGTACATGATAAATAGAAGTCTCTTCTCACAATTTCTTAGCCTTAAAGGGGTTGTCCCGCGAAAGCAAGTGGGGTTATACACTTCTGTATGGCCATATTAATGCACTTTGTAATGTACATTGTGCATTAAATATGAGTCATACAGAAGTTATTCACTTACCTGTTCCGTTGCTGGCGTCCTCGTCTCCATGGTGCCGTCTAATTTTCAGTGCCTAATCGCCCGATTAGACGCGCTTGCGCAGTCCGGTCTTCTTTCTTCTGAATGGGGCCGCTCGTGCCGGAGAGCGGCTCCTCGTAGCTCCGCCCCGTCACGTGTGCCGATTCCAGCCAATCAGGAGGCTGGAATCGGCAAGGGACCGCACAGAAGACCTGCGGTCCACCGAGGTTGAAGATCCCGGCGGCCATCTTCGCAAGGTAAGTAAGAAGTCACCGGAGCGCGGGGATTCAGGTAAGCACTATCCGGTTTTTTTTTTAAACCCCTGCATCGGGTTTGTCTCGCGCCGAACGGGGGGGCTATTGAAAAAAAAAAAACCCGTTTCGGCGCAGGACAACCCCTTTAAGAAACTTTTTTTTCCTCCCGTTTTCAAAAAATGACTTTCTTTTTCTGTTAACATAGCCATCTGAGGGCGTTTTTTTTTGTGAAACAAGATGTATTTTTTAATGGTACCATTTAATGTACTGAACAACTTTTACTAATTTCTAAGAGGGATGAAATGGAAAAAAAAGCTCAATTCTGCCATTTTTGTGGAACGAGTTTAATTTTTCAATGGTGCCATATAATGTAAAACTGTAAAACATTTAAAATTCTTCAAGTGAGATGAAATGGGAAAAAAACCTGCATTTTGCCATTTGGAGGGGGGGTTCTTGTTTATACAGCGTACACCATACGGCAATAATGACATATTAACTTTATTTTTTAGTTCAGTACAGCTACGATAATACCAAATTTATATAGTTTTTTTGTTGTACTAGTTCTAAAAAATAAAATGTCTTTAAAAAATAGCTTCCTGTCAGCATCTTCTGACCACCCTAACTTTTTATTTTTCCATTGACAGAGTTGTGTGAAAGCCAGTTTTTTTTGTTGGACACCTTGTAGTTGCTATTGACACTATTTTGGGGTACATATGAGTTTTTGATTCCTTTTTATAAAATTTTTTACTTAGAGACAGGGTGACTAAAAAAAAATCACTATTTTTGCGTTGTGTATTTTCCTTCCTGAAGGTGTTCACTATACACGATAAATAATATTTTAATAGATCAGGCTTTTATGGACGCATCACTACCACATTTGTTTATTTTTTGTATTATAAATGGGAAAGAGGAGCTAAAATTTTAATATTTATCTTTTGTAATAAAAAAAACATTTTTTTTTGTTTTTTAGTTCACATGGAGGAGTTGAACTGACGATCATCTAATTGATATAATGAGATACTGGTATACTTTAGTATTGTAGTAAACTGTATTTCTATAGGCATTCTATTAATACATGCCATAAGCACATATTAATAGGGAGAAATACATGGCATCCATGGGGGCCTTCACAAGACGCCAGGTTGCCATTACACCCAAATGGCACACCGCAATCTCATTGGGTGGTTTGGAAGACAGAGGAAGCTCACTTCCTCTGTCGGGCCATTTAAATGCCACTGTCAAATTTTACAACAGCATCTAAATAGTCAACATCTATGATCAGAGTTAACTTTGGTCATGGCTCTTGCAGGCAGATGTTAGCTGGCAGCTGGCACCCTCTGTGTATGGAGCAGATGTGGCACCCTTTAGCGGTAAGGGGCTAAAGAAGTTTTCCTGAATGTTAGATGTAAATATCGGATCAATGGGGATCCAAACACTTGGACCCCACCAATTGTTCAACAGGGAATCTTTAGAGAGATCTGTTGTGAAGATCAGCTGAGTGGAGTAATGACTATTTTTATACCTTCCATAAACATAAACGTATTGAAGCATTGCACTTCACAAATACCCCCCACCATGGCTGTCCATACTAGGTAGAGGGTGGAGCAGGGGCCTGAATCATTCTAATAAAGTTTTTGGGTGTTAGTGTATGGAAACAGCCGAGCAATTGACCATTAGTCTATTCAACCGTTATGATCAATCGAGGACAGAACTCTTTGTTGTAATGATTCTTAGTGGGTCCCAGCCATCAAACCCCAACAATCCAACTTTTATTACCTATCCATGTCTGTTCTACAGAAAACGGCAGATTAAAGTTAGTAGAGGCCCATATAAGAGGGATGGCCATGCATGAAGTCTACACAAGATACCTAGAAAGCTAAGTCAGTGACTCCTTCATGGTGTTTGTACATGGACTGATTATTTGGCCTGAGCGTTCCTCTAAATGCTAGTTCATCCAACAATTGTGTCATGTAAAACGTCCAACAAGCATCTGAGGAATGAGCAAACATTTACTGCCTGATCTCTAGAGATAAGCGAGCACCAAAATGCTCGGGTACTCGTTATTGGAGTCAAGCTTTTCATAATATTCAAAAGCTCTGTTCGAGTTCCAAACCCCATTGAAGTGTTACCATGCAGGGCGGCGCTGGGTCCCGCGGCCGGCGCGCGCCGCTCCGAGGTCGGCTCCGGCATCCCGGAGCTCTGCTGTCGGGGCTCTCCCGGCGGCGTGGAGCAGCCAGCATGCAGCGGCATGGGCGTGTCCGCCCATAGGGTGCCGCCCGCTATCCTCCACCTTCCATATGCAACAGTGGGAGAGTCGGCTCCTCCCACTCTCCGCCCCTGGGCGGAGGTTTTAAGTTAAAAGGCTGGCAGTGACCTGAGCTCACTGCCAGTTATTGGTTCTGTTAGCCTCTAGTCAGGTCTGTCTCAGTCTGCTCTAGTTGCTAGTCAGTGTCCTTCTAGTTTGCCTGTGAGCTCCATCTCCAGCCTTGCTCTGCCTTGTAAGTTCTGTTGGTCTGTTCCACCTGCCTCTTCTGTCGGCACTCTGTCCCCCGTTAGTTAGTTCCATCTAGGTAGTCGCCAGGTCCCTAGCCAGAGCAGGGACCGCCGCCCAGTTGTCCGCCTGGGGTTAGCCAGGGCCGAGGCAAGTAGGCAGGGACAGTGGGGTGCGGGAAGTTCGGGGCACCCCACCTGGCGCTCGGGGGGCAGAGTGCCGTAACAGAAGTCAATGGGAGACCAGAGCATTTTTGCAAATCACCCGCCAGGTGCCGATTTTTTTTCTCTTTCTCACTCTCTCTCATGGTAATGCGGGGAGGGGTTGAACACGGCGTGGTACTCACTCGAGTAGCGAGCACCATCGAGTATGCTATTACTCGGACGAGCATGTTCGCTCAACTCTACTGATCTCCCATTGTAAACCGGAATATGTGCAGCCTATCACTAACAGCTCTATGGGGACAAACAATTGAGTTAACAATTAATTGTCCCCATACAGCAGATAATCTGCCCATATTAATAGAGGTAGCAAGCACTGACTGACATGCTCATTGTTGGGCAGTGGTCTTTAGAACGGGAAGATTATCTGCTCATGTAAAAGACCATTATATTTAACCCCACATTAAAAAAAGACATAGACAAACTGGAGCAAGTTCAGAGAAGAGTTACCAAGATGGTGAGCGGTCTGCAAATCATGTCTATCAGGAACAAGGGAATGTTTAGCTTGCAAAAAAGAAAGCTGAGAGGAGACTAATAGCTGTCTACAAATATCTGAAGGGCTGTCACAGTGCAGAGGGATCAGCCCTATTCTCATCAGCACAAGGAAAGACTAGAAGCAATGGGAGGAGACACAAATTAGATATTAGACAGTGAGGGGGATCAATGAATGGAACAGGTTACCATGGGAGGTGGTGAGGTCTCCTTCAATGGAAGTGTTCAAACAGAGGCTGGACAGACATCTGTCTGGGATGATTTAGTGAATCCTGCATTGAGTAGGGGGGATGGACCAACTCTACCATTGTATGATTCTATGATTCACAACAGAGAGCCAAACATATGCATCTCTACCATTTTTGGGCTGGATACGGTCTTTAGGAGATCCTCATTTGCCTGAAAAGTGAGGTCCTAGAGGTGACCAGCGTAAATTACACACTACCAATATGCATAATGAGTGCTAGGTGTGTAGCTATAAATGGTAATTCGTCTTATAGTAAACTTTTCAAAATTTTTCTACACTCTAAAGGTTTTCGAGGCCCCTAGATTCCTTAGGTTTGTGAAAGCTGCAGGGCCCATACCCCTTGTGCTCTCCCTCCCATAATGCAGCCTTGACTTCAGAACACTAATCCTTCCCCACACAACGAGTCATCTAATCCAAAGATCTGTTTTTGGAGCAAGGGGTTCAATCTGCATATCTTTTACTTATTTGTTTTAACCTATCAGTATGTTTTTGGAGTGTGGGAGGAAATTGGAGAACCTGGAAGAAACCCATACAAACACAAGGAGAACATATAAACTCCGTGCAGATGTTCTCTTTGGATTTGAGTGCTGCAGGACAACATTGCTAACCACTAAGCCACTGTGCTGTCCATGTGGTATATGGCTGGTATTGACCAGACCCACCAAACCCTATCATGGTGGTCGATCCCTTATGCTCTGGTCAATGTCTCTAAAGTCAAGAGTCTACAGTTGACGAAACTTTTGCCAATACTTCCTGGAGGCTATCGGGTGTTTCTACTACTTTCTTTTCCTACAAGTATCCATTGTTTTCACAGTTGGATAATTGCAGCAAAACTAGATTTTTTTGTAATATCGTTGAGCAAGTATTATTTATTACCAGCTGATGGTGGATTAATGTAATGAGCACAATTAAGTTTTATTGGTTATACAGTCATTGGCGATGGTTCTACCACACACATTTCTGAACACGCCCGAGAGCGACCGTCTGTTACATGGATTGTTATGTTTTATTCTTCCTGTGAAATATTTTCAGCCAAGTGTCTCACATTCAGGGTCTTATTTCTTCCGTAATTTAAGATTTTTTCCTGATAGTTCGTTTAAATCACCGACAGCCTGTTGAGTGCTGCTATGAACAGGATCGCCATGTTGGTATACAGTTGTCAAGCCGAAGGCTTTTAACGCTGACATCATGGAAGAAAATATAAAACAGCAGAACAAGTTATAGTCAAGACAATGAAAATAAAGGTAAAAAAATAATTTGTGTAGAAAGGAGAGGTGCAGAGAAACCACAGGACCTTGTAGCCAAGTCATAAAGGTCAGGACTAACCCCCACCACACTTCTACTGCAACAGCACTGTCCATAGTACAAAAAGCACTGCTACTTAAAATAGCACATAATGTATGTTTAAAGATGTTTTGTCACCTCTCAGCATTGTTTCGTTCCTCTGTTATTCTTCCTGGTAATGTTTGATTAAATTTAGATTGGGTGTTACCCATGAGCTCTCATATGACGCTGTCCAATCAGTGCTGATAGAATCAGAGTGTATACACATGTAATAGACACAAAAGAACGGGCAACAGTATTACTGCGGCAGTGCTTGCAATCTATTGCTTTTTATATAGTGTAACATGTACAATACTGCATTCATATTGATATTAAATGCAGGTAGAATGTATTATGTCATTTTAAATTATGACATTGGTATGTAGAAAGTCTTAGCTATTTAACAGTAATATCAGTCACTTCTTACACCAGGTGCCCTTGCTCTATTACACTCACTTTGTCTTTTTTCACTAACAAAACCTCTGGAATAAGGCAAGCCTTTCTTTGGAATTGCTGCTCCTTTTTCAGCTGCCTCTGCCTCCTCTAACAAGTGGTCGTGCTGCCCTTTTCTATGGCCAGCCTTACCTACATGCAACCCGTGTGGTTGGGAGGAACCACGTGGTTGTAGGTTGGTGGCAATCACCCCTCTTAGCTCTGCCCAGCCAGATGACCTTTTTTCTCCATGCAACAGCATCTATAGGACAGGAGCTACAGAAATCATCATCCTCCTGGCTCTGTCTCCCCTCTGATATTTTGGGGTGCCGCTGTCAGCCCTTCAGCATCCCCACAACACAGCTGCCTAGTTCTGCTACTGTATTTATGTACTGAGTTTGGTTCTGGTATTGTATCTATGCAATGAGCTTGGTTCTGGTACTGCATTTACGTTATGAGTTTGGTTCTGGTCCTGTATTTATATTATGAGGTTGGTTCTGGTGCTGTATTTGTGTACTGAGCTTGGTTCTAGTGCTGTTTTTATAGTAGAAGCTTGGTTCTGGTTCTGTATTTATACTATAAGCTGGGTTCTGGTGCTATATTTATAGTAGGAGCTTGGTTCTGGTGCTGTATTTATCTACTGAGTTGTTCTTCTGTGGTTATGCTGCTATCTTGCTGATTTCTGCACAAGCAGAGTACAAGGAGGCTGCCAATTAGAGCAATATATATGGGGGAAATTTACGAAGCCCAGCATTTCCGACACCAGATTTACAGTCCTCCCCGACCCACCATGCACTGAATACATAAAGAGCCACATGCCTCTTCATGCATTGAGCGCATTTCTGAGTCACCCCCGTGTGCCCTCTCAGAAATGTATGCCAGGTTTCAGCATTTCTGGTATAATTTATATCCTTTTCTGGTGTAAATTATACATAAATCTGTCAATCCGGGGTGGTCACTTTTTTAAAAAAGTGTTGGGACCAAAGCAGAATAAAGAAAAGTCGCAAAATGTTGCTTACATAACTGCTTACACAAAAAGTAGCTCTCAGGAACCAACTGGTCAAAACTTTTTGACATTCTCACAACTTTTCTAAATCCTTAATTACTAGCTATATTATGAGTCCATCCTCCTGCTGATTGGTGGGGGTCCCAAGTGTCAGACCTTCTTCATCACACATTTATGGTCTATCTTCAAGGTAGGGGTGAGATGGAATGAGCCTTCATGCGTCAATTCCTAAATGAGTTAATGGACATGAGTTTGAGACGTGACTTGGGATTTAGAATATTGTTATATTGCGGCAGGGTCTAATTTTGATTTTGCTATGGTGTCCTCCTAGCATGTCCTGTGCGGATTTAACCCTTAACAACATTTTATATAACCCTATACTTAAAAAATCCAATCATAGAAAGCCTATGGACATCGAAAATGAGGTTCTCTGCTCAGAACTCTTGTATTAAGAACCAAAGTGGTCACTAAGTATCATGAAATCCCACTCTGGGGGGCCGAGCCCATTTATGTACTACATAAACAATCATTTATTTCCATTCTTGACCATGTTTTTGAAGCATGATTCACAATGATCAGTTTATTGCTGGGCCAACTTCATCTCAAAACGGGTTGTTTACACCAGACAAGCCTTCTCTCTCCTTGATGTAATGTCCCATTAGTATCTCATGTGCAGATCGAGGCGTCTGCGTTGTATCGGAATCACGGATATTTTATTAGTCCGACTCTTGAAGGACGAAAAGGATTTCAAACATTCATTTTGTCAGGAAAAGATAAAAATAAAACGTTTATTAGTGTTGAAAGTGAACTGTTTATAACCCGATGGGAGTAAGAAAAGAAGAGAAACAAGGAGAATGAATGAACATCTGCACCAAGGATTCCTTAATGATTATTCCCTGTGCTACAGTTCAGCAAATCTTGGAGAATGATACAACTCAGGATAAATTGAATCAAGATCCCAGATTGGCTACGAGTCTGTGAGTCTCTATGTATCATAGTATTTGCCCAATGTTCCGCCTTCCAAACAGTGAGAACATGCCACGAAGAGAGTGCAAATACATAGCAGCCCTGTCCGCTATGTGCGTGTTCAACCATCGCTTCATTCAGGCTCCTCGTCTTGGTGAATTAAAGAACAACCTTTGGCTCCTCGGATAGTGGATTGCTGCAATTTGCATCTTTGAATCTTTCCATTGCAATTAACTGTGTATATAACCCTAATTCGACAGCACATGGTTAAATTGCCAGCGTGCAATGCATGCCCCACTATGGTTGGCCTTAGCTATGTGCAACACGTGAGATCACACAGGGCCACAGTCTTGAACATGTAGGTGGAGCACCAGGCAGATGTAGGTTGGAGGATAATGCCCCACTTGCTCCAAATGGTCAGATGATCTTGTTCCTCCGCGTGGCAGAGTCTTGTAGAGCTACATGACTCATTCTCCTCCGGGCTCTGTCTTCTCTCCTTTGATGTTCCAAGGCAATGCTGCCAGCCCATAGATGCCACCGCAGCAATCACTTAGCTCTGCTACTGTATTCATGTTCTGAGCTTAGTTCTGGTGCTGTATTTATGCACTAAGCTTGGTTCTGGTGCTGTAGTTATATTCTGAGCTTGGTTCTGGTGCTGTATTTATGTTATGACTTTGATTCTGCTGCTGTATTTAAGTTATGATCTTGGTTCCGGTGCCGTATTTATGTTATTGCTTTGGTTCTGGTGCTGTATTTAAGTTTTGACTTAAAATTAACAAATCTTAGCGTCCTTCACCAAGCTAGGCGGTTTCCTTAAAGTGGTGACCAATTTAACTTTTTTTTTTTTAACCAGCTGCACATGAACTAAAACAATAAAGAAGCAATATTCACCTCTCTTCTTCCCCGATACGCAGTTCAATGGCTCCTGCAGCTCTCTTGATCTGTGTTTACAGCAGAAGTTAGGTGACTTCTGCAGCCAATCAGAGACTGCAAAATCACCATCCCAAACTCTTGGCATCATGGGAGAGCCACACTGGCCATTTTGCTACTTATGGGGGGAAGAAAGGAGGTGAGTATTGCTTTTTTGTTGTTTTAGGTCATGGTCAGCTATTTACATTTTATTTATTTTTTTAGTGTATCACACCTTTAAGAGGTTAACACCCACAGGTGGTATATTTACCGCACTGTGATAGTGCAGGTAAATTGGTTGTATATGAGAAAGGATGATAATGACAGCTGCTATCCTGAAGGAACCAGTTAACTCCATTTGCATTACAGCAGCCTAATGAGCCATAGATACAATAGAACATTGACTTCTATGGAAGGGTGTTGTGAGCATGCTCTGTGATCTGTGCAGGGAGGGGGAGGAGGGGAGCTGTGGCCGTCACCTATTGCGAATGGTGGATCCTGTGTTATGTCATTATAACTCTGCCTTTGATGGTAATGAGATGACTGTTGAGAAGTTTTCTCTACAGAACAGAAAGTGTCAGACTATTATCAAGCGTAAGGGCCAGTGTAAAAACTGCAGGATTTTAAAATAAAAAAAAAAATATATATATAGGTTGTAACACTGAAAATTAAAAAGAAAAACAAAAATTGTTTAAAAAAATTCTTTAAAAAACCAAACTAAGTTTATACAAAAAGTCATTTTCAGATTACTCATCCCAATTAGGGCGAGCACCCACTGGCGTTTTTTTACCTGCGTTTTGCGTTTTGCGTTTTGCGTTTTGCGTTTTTCCTGCACAGGCATAGAGATAACATGTGTTCCTGTCCACTGGCGTTTTTTTTGCATTGCGTTTGCGTTTTTAACATAGGAACTGTCAGTTGCATATGTGTCCTTATTTTTCTCCATGGAAATTAATGGCAAAGCCGCGAAAACGCCGCGGAAAACGCGCGGAAAAAACGTGGGACACGCGGCGAAAACGCTGCGTTTTTTTCCCGCGGGAAACGCAAACGCCAGTGGGTGCTCGCCCTTAAAATGCAATTTAGGATGTTTCAATAAAAAAGTATAGAAAAAATAGAAATGTCAAAATTGAACGTTTTTGTGCATTTCTCAAAAAAAAGTTAAACACTAATTTTTATGCCATATGTACCAAGAAATAAAAAAAAGTACCATGAAGTGCAAAAAATATGACCTCACACAACAATGTCAGCAAAAATATCAAACGATATGAAATGCGATGAGGGGAAAAAAACAAAAATATGTGACGTCTTGGATTGAAAATGAGCCACACCGTTAAGGGGTTAATCACCAACTCCCCAATTGTTTTGAGAAGTAATTCTATGATATTCAATGATATAAAGTGGTGTTAACTGTGAATAATAGGAATAGGAAGAAGAATACAAACACCAGATATAGAGGCGTCTCGATTAATGGCCAACTTGAGATTTGCTGAAAATAAAAACACGGTCGGTTCCAGGTACTTTTGAGCTGTCTGTCGGAAAAATTGATCGCCAGCCACCCAGCTGTTTGGCTGAACTTCAAGTAGGATCTGAGATGATTTTGCTTTGGATCGGTTTCTTGAACAGTTTCTAGAACAATCACTACAAGTATCCAGCTGTATGCGATGCCACCACAGATCGCAGTCCGGCTCTGCGCCGATTGCAAGAGAGACACATTCCCTGTTACTTAGGACAGAGGCGTAACTTAAAGCTCCCGGGCCCCAATGCAAAATGTGTAGCAGGGCCTCTAATTACAATGTTTTATTAATAGTAGTGGGCAGCCTATATGGAGAGGAGAGGCCTTATGGGCCCCCTAAAGCTCCTGGGCCCGGGTGCGACCGCATCCCCTGCACCCACTATAGGTACGCCCCTGACTTAGGATATGTTCACACCTTGCAGAATTTCCACTATGGAAAATCCACTGCTGGCTTTGGCGCTCATCATGGTCAACTCAAAAGCTATAGATGCGGATTTTGCCCAGGATTTAAACCCTCATTTAAAAAGGCGAAATTTGCAGTTAAAATCCGTAGCATACATAAACTGGCATGCTCTGAAGTTAAAGGGGTGTTCTTGCAGTGGGATGTTTTTTCAGCTTTCACCTATCCATTGGATAGGTGAAAACTGATAGATTTGGGGTGAGAGGTCTAACCACGGGGATCGCCACCAATCCCGAGAATGGGGGACCCATGTGCTCCTTACTTCACTGTTCAAATTCCATTCTTCCATTTCTGTAGTGTACTGGGAAATGGAGCCACTGGTTGCACCTGTGCACCAACAGCTCCATTCCTCTCAATGGCACAGACAGGTAGCTGAGCGCTGTGCTCGGCTATCTCTGACTGCCCCATTGAAATGAATGGACCATTAGCAACCACTGCTTCATTCAGTCTTCTCGTCATTGGGGGTCACAGGACCTCCATTCTTTGGATCGGTCGGAGTCTCTATGAATCAATCAGACTTTGTTCACCTATCCCGTGTATAGTAATAAAAGTCAGTTTTGGCATAACCCTTTAAAGTCCACAGGAATATTTTTCATTTTTGGGACACTGCAACCAGAGACCATTTTCATTTTTTTCATTGAGGTAGCTGTGTGAGGGCTGGAGTTGTATATTTCATTAGTACCATTTTAGGGTACATATAACTTATTAATGAACTTTTTCTGGGGAGGAGTGCATAAAAAGCTTAAATTACCCTGTTGAACTGCCCTATAAAGTTCACGATGATTACCATGAAGCATAATGAATGTATTAGTTACTTTTAGTTTATGGGTCGGTATGATTATGACTTTAGTACATATCTGTAGTTCTTGTTATGTCTTCCTACTTTTGCGTAAGGCCTAAGGCCTTAGTCACACGGGCGTTTTTTCGCACGATTTGCGCATCGCATGACGGATGCGCATGCGCAAATCGCGTGACTGGCGCCGAAAAATCGGCCGCGAAAACGCCCGAAAATCTGCTCCTAGCCGCGTTTCATTGGAAACGGGCCGGAGCTGTCCAGCGCATTGCATTCAATGGAGCCGGCAATACAGCCGGCTCCATTGAAAGCAATGCGCTGCGGGCGAGCCCGGGATGAATTGTCGGGAAGGGCTTAAATATATAAGCCCTTCCCTGCAATTCATCCTAAAATGTGTTAAAATAAAAAAAAATTGTATACTCACCTTTCCGCTGCAGCCGGAGTTCTGCCGCGGCCGCTGTCAGTTCTCCTGAACTGCTTCTCGGCACTATTCAGCCGGCGGGGCTTTAAAATCCCCACCTGCAGAATGAGTTGCCTCTGATTGGTCACAGCCTGACCAATCAGAGGCAGGTTTCACTCACACACCCATTCATGAATTCATGAATGGGTGAGTGACTGCTGCCTCTCATTGGCTCAGCGCTGAGCCAATCAGGGGGCAGGTCTGACTCACACCCCCTTCACACCCACTGCAGGCCGGCTGCGCGGAACTCCGGCTGCCGGGAGCAGGTGAGTATGTATATATTTTTTATTTTAACACTTTTCTGGATGAATTGCAGGGAAGGGCTTATATATTTAAGCCCTTCCCGACAATTCATCCCACACTCGCCCGCAGCGCATTGCTTTCAATGGAGTCGGCTGTAATGCCGGCTCCATTGAATGCAATGCGCTGGACAGCTCCAGCCCGTTTCTAATGAAACGCGGCTAGGAGCAGATTTTCGGGCACCGGTCACGCGATTTGCGGATGCGCATCCGTCATGCGATCCGCAAATCGCACGAAAAAACGCCCGTCTGACTAAGGCCTAAGAATAGCAAATCTCATTAAAAAATAGTCTTAAAATCTGTACAGTTTGTGATTCAAATGCGGTTGGATTGGCGGTGTGGGTGTCCTATAAAATGGGCAGGGCATAAGGGCAGAAAAAACGTGAAATTTTAGTTTTATTTTTCTGCTTTAAAGGGTATTTCCCCAAGACATACTATGACTCTTATATCCTATCCTAAGTTAGGTGAATGAGGTCATGTTGTGGCTCACAAGTTTAGGCAACTGGGCAGACTCAAGGTCGCCTAGCCTAAGTGTGGAGAATTTATTGTGCAATTGCAGACATTTGTGATAAATATTCCAGTGTGACATTTGACACCCTTATTATGCCACAACCAAATTAGCACTGTTAAGGTAATTAGGATAGTTCTGCAGTATCAATTTTTAGTACATATGGTCATAACTCTGGACTCCCTTAGCGAGCAACACAGCATGGGGTCATGAGTCACATGTGGCTCCCGAACCATTGGTTGGGGACCGCTGATTTAGAGTAACCTCAGACGGCCTGTTACCCAGGACTTGTAGTTGTGTGAAATATTCTGTGCTGCATGTTGCCTCTATTTTCCTAGACTATATAGATAGTGGAATTTATAGATAACTCAGACAGGATCCTCTCTGCGAAGCAGATGTTCTGGCACCAGCTTTTGCTGTTTACGACCTTCAGAAATTTAATGGAGCCGTACGTGTTAAATACATGTTCAGAATTTGGTAATCGAGAAAGGTTGTACAAATAACACATGTTTTCATGCGGGCTTTCATCATTGTCTTGTACTACAATTGGCAGCTGTATAAAGACAAATTACCAAGCCATGCAATCCAATTCATTATTCCTGGGCTATGTGTATGGTTTAGTTTGGTATACGCTACTCTGTATCTGCTAGGATTCTACTACTCATCGTGTTTGCCAGATGGGCAGCAGGAGATGACAAATGTATTTTATTGGACAGCTTATTAAGCCTGCGTGATTAAATGTTGTGTATCGAGTTTTTTTTATAGGCCTAGCTGTTAATGTAATGTTTAGGCCCACCAGGACTAGCATGAATGGCACTGGCATGTCATCATGATGTATAGAATCAGAGTGCATTAAGAAAATGTACCTCTTTGTATATTGAAGCAATCTATATGTCCTCATACCTCCCACAATTTTTAAATGGAAAAGTGGTACAACACTCCACCCACTTTCCTCACTGACGTGAAGGTACAGCACAAGCCTTCTTATGACTAGGGCTGCCTATTCTACTATATTCTCCTGGCATCACCAGTCTAACACCTAGCCCTGACAGTGGTTATGTACATAGAGTTCAGCTGCATAGCAAAGGAGAAGAAACTGATGTAAATAGACGTAAGCTGATGTCGGATGTATTGTCTTATGATGTAACGTTACAAATATTTTGCTATTGCTGACGAAAAAGCCTTTACTGGTACTGGCCTCCTAGTGTTAATACAGGCTAATGGTTTATACCAACCAATGATTTGCCAACCTTGTTACGCCCTGAGCACCACCAATATCCTTTTCCCATTTGACACAGAAGCTTCAGCTGGTAGTAATTTTCTATTGTTAAGACACGTCCTGCTTCTATGCCTCCTCCGCTTTTGGCCACCACCCCCTTTTGATGGCACGTCAAAGTGATGCTTCACCCCTTCCTCTCTCACACAGGGCGTTTGCAGAAATGCAGCGTTTTTCAACGCTGCGTTACTGCAGATTCCGCCCCGTTTCAGCAGCGCTGGTATACTTTATGCCAGCGTTTTGGCTGCGTTTTCAGCTCGGCTAAAAACGCAGCCAAGAATGCTGAAAAGAAAAAAAAAAGTAATACTCACCTAGCCGCTGCAGTCCGGGTCGCGGCCGCTGGTCTCTGAAGCTGATCCGGGCTTCCTCGGCACTCCCAAGTCTATTGCCGGAGGCCAGGTTTGAGAACCCCGCCTCTGGCAATAGAGTGCCGTGATTGGTTGTCGGTGCTTGCTCGATGCCCAATCACAGCCCTTCATTGACTGTCTCAGCCAATCAGAGCTTGCCGGCGCTTGCCGATAACCAATCACAGCAGTCTATTGCCAGAGGCGGGGTTCTCAAACCTGACCTACGGCAATAGACTTGTGAATGCAGGGGAAGCCCGGATGAGCGGCAGAGACCAGCGGCCGCGACCCGGACCTCAGCGGCTAGGTGAGTATTAACTTTCTTTTTTTCTCTCTACCTAGCTGGGGCAGATTTTCAAGGTAGGGCTTCTATTGCAAGCCCTCACCCCGAAAATCGGCGAGCAGTTAACGCTGCCAAAAAAGCGGCACCAAGTGTTGCCGCGTTTTCAGCAGTGCTAAAACCGCTGCCCATTCATTTCAATAGACGACGCAGGGCTGAAAACGCCCCAAAATAGAACTTGCATCACTGTCAAAGCGCAGCGTTGCAAGACGCTGCGTTTTCAGCCCTGTGTGAGCAGCCCCATTGAAATGAATGGGAGTGTTGTACAGCGTTTAGCGCTGGGCTGAAAAGGCAGCGCTAAACGCTGTATAAAGCGCCCTGTGTGACTGCATATAACTGCATGGTTCCACCACTCCGTTTGTCTTTGGTTAACTCTTTATGCAATAGTCTTACGTCTTTATTTCTGTATCCAGACTTCTGGTATAATTCCTGGTTCTTGCCTTGTTATCTCTCTTGGTTTGACACTTTGATGTCGTTTGCTCCCATGGATTCACTTTTGGCTTTGGCTTGCTACTGCACAACTGGTTTCATCTTCTTTGATTCCTTGGTAGACCCTGGCTATCTTCTGTCTATGTTCAAAATCCACTGTTGTCACCAACTAGAAGCTACTCTTAAGCCTATATCCTACAGGCTTCCCTGTATTGGAGACCATCTTCCTATATGGAAGTCAGCAATGAAGAGTAATGAAGGAACTTAAGTGTTGACTCCACACCTAAGTTTAACTCGTGTCAAGCTGATTTTAGTACTGAGGCATTATGTTCCTAAAATCATTCTACCTTAGTTACTATCAATGACATTATAAATCCTGAAGACTCCATCTGAAGATGGAATATTCCTAAGAAATATTAGTCATTTGGGCATCAATAACAGTTGTCTTTCATTTCTTCTGCAAACAATACCCTGATTTCCAGCTTTATTACTAATTCCTTGTCATTTCCTGCATTGATGTGGTTTGTTCTCATAGTTTGAGTCCATCTTTAAATCACACATCTAGTTCAATCCTTTGGCATGACCTGCTTTGTTTCCTTCTAAGATCCTTGGTATATTTTGACTATGCTCTTGCTCATAGAAAGTTACTCTGAGGACCATGGCCAGGAGATTTCCCTAAATTGGATCCCGGAATCAATGAATGGGTCAATGGGGAAGAAAATATATACTATTTTATCAGTGGAATTTACTATCAAATATTGTTCTCCTTCCTAAGTTTCATATGGAGACATATTTTTGTTCCTCTGCAAACAGTATTCTTGGCTTTCTTCCTAGTTCTTGGCTTGTCATCTTCTTGGTCTGATGCTTTAGATTGGTTTGTTCTCATAGTTTGTCTCTTGGCTCTGTCGTCTGACTACACATCTACGTTCGCCCTTTGGCATAGCCTTCTTCAGTTCTTGGATGTTTTCTGGCTATATTCAGTATCCACAGATCTCACTAATTGGAAGTTACTTTGAGGACCATGACCAGGAGATTTCTTTGCATTGGTGCCCAAAAACCATAATTGGGTCAGTGATGAAGAAATATATACTACTTCATCAGACCTTAGGTGGAATTTACTACTATTTCTCTTATTCCTACTTTTCACGTAGAGTCATCTTTCCTGCAAATAGAATCTTTGGCTTCATTCCTAGTTCCTGGCTTGTCATGTCCCTTGGTGCGTTGCTTTGGGTTGGTTTGTTCTCATGATTTGACTCCTGGCTCTTCTGACTACACATCTGGTTTAGTCCCTTGGCACAGCCTTCTTTAATTCCTGGATATCTGCTGACTATATTTAGTATCCCCAACTTTCACTGATCAGAACCATGACCAGAAGATTTCTTTGACAAGATCCTATGAAGAGGTCAACAGATGAGACATATATACTACTTCACTAGATCATGGGGGAAATTTACTATGTACCATCTTTCTCATGTAGAGTCATCTTTCAGTTCCTCTACTGTACAGTATTTGTTTTTGGCTTCCCCACACTCCGGCCAACAAAGAGCTGAAAGTATTTTAACTTCAATTTAATCAGAAACAAATCTTAGTGCCTCATTTCATACAACAGGAAGGCAGAAATACACTAACTGGAAGCTCAAACCAATCATCTCAATTTATCTTGATATTCTTTTTCTAGCTCAAAGCCTATTGAAATTGGCAAAAGATACAAAGTTTAGTAGTTCATTGAAAGGATTGATGTAGCATCTACCTAATGATAAAAGGGAACAATGATTTTAGGCCATTTAAGCGGAGTTAAATGTGCGATCGGCATTTCTGGAGCTGTACCTTAGATACTACTATCAAAATAGTAACAGCAAATAGAACCACATGTGTAAATGTGGCTGCGGAGAGAAGTATAAAAAACACATGTGAAGTTTTTGCTACTCCATTTGGTTCCAGTACAATGTTGTAAATAGAATAGAGCGAGGGAGAGAGAAGAGGCAGAGGCACAGAGCATTGTTGTGATTCCTTATGGATAACCCTATCCAAAAACCTCATTATTATTATTTGAGATTGGCTGCAGTATCGGGGTGTATTTGGCCAACTCTAGCATTCCAGGGGTATGTGCGAAAGTCTGGCTCACATCCTACCCATTCGTAGATATAACCTTGCCACGCACGATAACTGTTGGGCACTTCATTAGAGAATCACATAAAAACATGTTGCAGAAGTTTATGCGTTCCAGATCCTAACGTTCCTAGAAGATTCTATGCTAGGATGAAGGAGACTTCCAAGCAATTATAACGTGTTTAAACTTGATTCCAAAAAGAAATGTGAATTAATCGTATGAACACCATTGCAACTTCTGTAGTTGCTAAGGTGCGCATACACCTTCCATAACTGTCGATTGGCAAACGGCTATTTCTTCCGACTCCACCATACACATGAATGATTGGTTTGCCCTAGCATTCATGTGTTTTCCATGGGCAGAGTGGAGTAAGTCACTGCCAGACAACACTGGTGATGGCTTATCTCCAGGGAAAACAAAAGGATCCAGTGTTGAAATTCAACATCCTTCTTTAGAGGTGGAGAGGCAAGAGGTCCCGATAAATATATGATAGTTGGCTTGTCCTGCCAAAATCGGCAGGATCAGATGACTTTTTCAAAGTATACATAGGGAATTTACACAGTTCCAAAAAGTCTGGAACTGAAAATCTACTTAGATATAAAGGACATTTTAGTGGGGCATATCACTGCCTCTCAAAAATATTTTTTTCTACGATCTACACTGATTAATATAGGCTTTTACTTTTCCATTCAGAAATTGTACTAAATTCCCAGCAAGGTTAAGCTGTCTTCATCATGATGCCATCATCAGAACAGTCTACTCAATATTATAGAATAGAATTGTTGGGGAGGGCCAAATCAGCGGATATGTGGACCCCTGAGCAAGAAAGTTACAATGAGCCAAATGTCTGTAAGACCCTTAGTTTGCCAAGTAGTAAGACCAGTAGGAATCCTGGTGGATCATTATCTCTGGTTGTTGGTACAGGTATTACATAACTATCCCACAGCTGATCCACTGGAGTGGATCAACTGACCCCATTGCTCAGCAAACTTCATTTAGTGAGGAAAACCTTATTGGCTAACCTCTAGAGATGAGCGAGTATACTCGCTAAGGCACATTACTCGAGCGAGTAGTGTCTTAACCGAGTATCTCCCCGCTCGTCTCTAAAGATTCGGGGGCCGGCGCGGGTGACAGGTGAGTTGCGGTGGGAAGCGGGGGGGAGAGAGGGAGAGAGAGATCTCCCCTCCGTTCCTCCCCGCTCTCCCCCGCCCCCCGCTGGCCCCCGAATCTTTAGAGACAAGCGGGGAGATGCTCGGCTAAGGCACTACTCGCTCGAGTAATGTGCCTTAGCGAGTATACTCGCTCATCTCTACTAACCTCCCTTTAAGTATCCCTGGCTTCTGCAGTGTGCTTGCTGGAGATAGCAGTAGCAATGTAGCAGTAGCAACTGATGGTCCAGTTGTTACATACATTTTTTGGCTCTACTGTAAGTCCCAGAGGTATATATGTACTTAGGATAGTACCCAGGAAAGGCGACTCTTATAGGTGAGCAAGTTTATCCTGGCATTTGCTCAGGTTTCCTGAGTGCTGACTCAGATCTTGGGGAGTCCAAGCCCATATTCATATGATTGCATGCCACTTTAGAGAAGTTTTCTATTTCCATTTATCTTTACAAACTGATTTATAAAGTAGGTTGAGACACTGAGATTGTCTGGCTGGTAGGCTTCTCTTTTTCTGAATGCCATAATAATAAGATTTTCTCTAAAACAGACATTCAAATGGGGAATCTCTATGAAGTTTACCAGTAAAGTTAGCATAATTAGTATCTTTATTAAGAATAAGACATTAGATCCCTATATATGACTACATCCACAAATTGATCTATGCAATGTGTATGCCGTATGTAGACTTTGCCATTGACTAAATAACTGACTTGGAGAATTTCTAATAACTTGAATGTTCTTCTTGTGCAGTATTAGAAAACGTTTAGGCCCCTACTTTTTAAATCGTAAAGCTTTTTCCGAGTACATCCAACATGTAATTTGATCTGGTGGATATTACCGGTGACTTATCCGGGATTTCTTTGACATTATTTAATAAAGTTTTCTGACAACTTTTTAAGTCGTGGACAGGTTATTAAGCCAAAATGTTTTTATGTCCAGGCTCTCAGAATTCTAAACTTCTTCTTTTGCTAAGGAAAGTTTTACGCAATGTTATTTACTATATTTATTGTTTCCTGATTTACAGTGGATGTCCGGTTGTTAAAGTTATTACTTTTGGGTAATGTTTATTTGCTATATATCATTTTTTAAAACTCTGTTCTGTTAGAATAATCATTGAATCCAGCTTAAACGTGTTGTCCCACCAGAAGGAGTTATCTCCTAACCACAGGATAGGGGATAACTATCAGTTAGGGTCTTAACACTGGGAGCAACAATTACGAGAACAAGAGTCCCGAAGGGTAGCTTCACACACATCGTTTTTCAGAAAAAAAGCCAAATTTCATTTCCGTTTATCCACGTGTTTTTGTCGCACTTTTTGCAGCCAAAATTTTTGCTGCCAGTTGTTAGCAGTAGATCAATAGGAAAATATGAATTAATAACAACCTCCAAACACAATCACTAGCCAAATTTTCCCTTCGAAGGTTGCTATCAGTGACTGCTGGTTATTGTTGAAGGAACCAAAACAGTTGAACCCTGTTTTGGGTCAAATTTTGCTAAAAGCTCGATCCAGCGTTAACCTGAACCTCAGGTTGTTCGTCTTGGCCAAACCATCTATAATTGTCTTTTTTTTCTTCTTTTTTTTTTTCCTTCTTTTAAAAAAAAGGTAATAAAAGAAGTAAAAAGATGAAAAAAAGAAGGATAAATATTTTTCAATCTTTTTTTCATCTGTCTTTTTCCTTCTTCTTTGTAGTTTTCTGCTTTCTTCTTCTACTTTTTCCTTCTTTGTCTTCATTTACCTTGCCTTAAAACAGCTCAAAAGGTCTTAGATGCACTCATACATTGCCTAAGGCCGGCTTCACACGAGCGTGACGGGCTCCACCGCGTAATATTCCGCAGTGAAGCCCGTCACGGCACCCCCCAGAGACCCCATACTTACCAGCGGAAGATAGCGTGAAGACGCTTCCCCGCCCACCGCCGTCGCGTCATGTGACACGCCCACCGCGTCACATGACGCGGCGGCGGTAGGCGGGGAAGCGTTTTCACGCTATCTTCCGCTGTGTTACAGCGGGAGATAGCGTGAACGGACGGCTTCCATTGACTGCAATGGAAGCCGTCAGCGCGTTCACCCGCGGCAAATAGAGCATGCTGCGGGTGAGGACGGGAGATTTCACGGTGCGAAATTCCGCGGTGGAATTCTGCACCGTGAGCATTGAGCTATTAGGTTCAATAGAACCTAATAGCAGGGGGCAACGCAGCGGATTTTTGCCGCAAATTTACGCGGCGTAAATCCGTTCGTGGGAAGGAGGCCTAAGAGTGTTATACAGGCCTTTTAGAGCTCTTTGACAGGGTGATACACCAATTTTATGGGTATTGCTGAAATTCCAATTGGGTTCAAACTTATTTAGACTGATCCAAACCTTTTGCCCAAATTCAGCGTTGAACAAAACTTTGAAGAGTGCACTCATCAGCACCGTTTGTTTATATATATATATATATATATATATATATATATATATATATATATATATATATATTATATATTATATATTATATATATATATATATATATAATATATATGTATATAATTACTTGTATGAATGTCACAAAACACATTTTTAAACGAATTTTTCCAATAAAAATCATTGGTGTCTGTGGAGGGATGAACCCGAGTTGAAAAAGAAAAATATACATATTCCCCTCCTGCTGCGTGCTGCTTCCTCGCTGCCACTTGCCGCCAATTCAGTCTTCTCTTTATATCGGCAGCAGTGGTCACGTGGCTTGTTTACCCACGTGATAGCTGCCGTCAATAGAAAGCCAGATAGGGTTGTCAACGGTGACATTCCGTAAAGCTGCCTCGGAGTTTCTACATTACAAGCTCACATGGCAGATTTATGGAACTTCACCTGTCAGATGCCATGATGACAAAGTGATGAAGTTGCGATTTGGCGCCACAATGAGTATATTACTTTTATATAGTTTTGGGTATGGGGAACCTAAAACTAGTTTAAAGCAATAATTCAAAAAACACATTTCACTGTGGATGTAGCAAACAAGTTGATACTTAATGTGTTGTGATAACTACTATATAATTTACTACAATGCTGTAAAGTGAGTTATGGTGTTTTGCTAGTTATGTTAAGGATAGCCTTCTGTACAAATATTTTGATATTTTCTATCGTATCACAGGTACAGTACCCAGACTAAACTGATAACTGAGACATATTAAAGGGGTTGTGCCAAGATGCATAAACCCTCCCAGAATGCAGGGCCGGGGAGGAACAGCTGATCACCCCAGCTTTTGCATCCTCGGCATTCAGCTGACATTGCGGGGAAAAATGCTGGCAGCTACTATACACATTTTCCCTGTAGAATCCCCTGCAGGTAAATTATAGCATCACAGGACAGTCATCCAGATATATGACCATCTTCTAATACCAGGACAACAGAAGGTCCTCCAGAGTGGGAGCCGCCCTTACTGAGCCGCTCTTCTCTGGGTCATAGAGGGGTCCCAAGTAGGGACCCTTTCTCTATGATGGTTTATACCCTAATAGTGTTTTTGTATAGGGGATGCCATCTTAGCACAACCCTTTTAAGTCAGTTTCCTTCATTGCCTATAGCCGTCTATAGCAGTAAACTTTGTGATAACACAGTTTTTATGAAGTTTCCTTTCGACTTATGAAATTTTTTTCATTAACTATTCGTTTCTCAGCACTTACAGTAACTTTTCTCTAAAACGAAATGTGAATACATTTTTGTCTCCTTGCCATTTCTATTTCTGCACACATCATTTTTTTTCATCTTCGACCCCAAAATTCTGCTGATTTAATCTGACTTAGCATTTCGGTACTTAATTTACGTTACATTTTTCCTATAATTCATGGCACAAGTCAAGTAATAAAAATAGTTGGCAACGCAAGGTCACTGGGACAGAGTCCATCAAGCCTGGTGGCTTTGTTGGTTGTGAAGGTCATACTCTATTTCACAACACTTAAGATTCCTGCCCCCACAAACCTGCTGCTAGAAGAAATTCGGAGTTTAAAAAAAGTGAATTATGTCAGCGCCACATGACGTGATGTAATGCACAGAAGAAGAACATTTGGGAAACTGGTATTTCTTCCAACATATGTATTTGTAGTGTAGATGCCAAAAGCAAACCACGATCAAAGAAAAACAGTTGGCATCTTAGACTTGTTGTAATCTGTTCTATATCATTGATTCAGAAGAGGAAAAATTAGCTCCTATCTATCTATCTATCTATCTATCTCAATGGGACCATTTGGCAGCCATGAATAAACATGGTGACTTGAGTGACTTTGACTGCAGGCAGATTGTTGATGCCCTGAGGTGTGGTGCCAGTACTTATGAAACAGTTGCACCTGTTGGCTGTTCTTGAATGACAGTATCAAGAGTGTACCAAGACCGGTTGAACCATGGACAGATATCCAGCATAAGATCACACAGCAGCACACCATGCTTGGCAAGAATCGGGTGGTGCAATTGGTATCTCAGCAGCAATGTGCCACAGTGGACCAACTGACCCAGTAGAACAGTGGGGAAGTTAGACAAGTTTCCACAAAGATTGACCTTGTGTCATACCTTACATCAACTGCGGTTCAGTAGTCGAAGACTGACAAGAGTGTCACTTATGACCCCAGCAATGCTAACAATGCCTTGCGTGAGTCCAGGAAAGATGTCAATGGACTTAGACACATGGAAGATGGTCATCTGGAGTGATGATTCTCATTTCCTGCTAAACCATATGGATTGTCTGCATCATGCGTAAAAAGCATGAAACTGTATCCCATGGGTATACTGTTAGGTTTAAATGGGCTGGTGGTGCCAAAGTAATTGACTGGTGAAAATATTTGGGATATGCTGGAAAGGGCTGTGAGATCTGCTTCCACTTATCCGCAAATTGTGCACCAACTGACGAAGCTGTGGCAGCGGGCATGGGTGGAGTTGAGTTTGGAGGATGTTCACCAACTTGTTTTATTTATTCCCCCAACATCTGAAAGATATGATCACCCAAAAACGTGGACCAACATGCTATCTATCTATCTATCTATCTATCTATCTATCTATCTATCTATCTATCTATCTATCTATCTATCTATCTATCTATCTATCTATTCGTTCGTTGGTCTGGAAAGTCTTCAAACCCTTGTGGCTTCGACAGATGAACTTGATACACAGTACACTTGTTCCTGCACAGCTAGTAAGTGCATTTAGCGCTCGTGCCTGCGCAAATATGAAGTGTATTTGCGCAGGCACCGCTTGTTCACATGGGCGGGGGAATCACCCTGCCCTGCTTTAAAAAACTAATTTGCCTAACAAGGCTGTTGGTGATTGCGGGTATATGCTGTGTTTAGTGCATTCTCGTGCAGGCAAATGTTTGTGTTTGCCCACCTCCCCATGGACCTCTATGGAGCTCTCTGGTGCTCAAACATGGATACGATAGGGCAGGAACAATTTTTTTGCCCCCGCGAAAACAACAGGCTGAAAAAAAGGATGTGAGAATGAACCGATTGAAATCAGTGGATTCTATTCTCTGCGTTATGTGTGGGAAATTCTCGCGAGCATAATCGTGGCCTGTCACATTTGTCTGTTGAAGCCCTTGTACTATATTACATTTTGTTATATTGCGGCCTTGTGCAAATTAAAAAAAAATCTGCACTCAGTACCCCATAATGACTGTGACATCAGAATGTTAGAAATTTAGCCTATTTTTAATTCCTAGTTCTTTTGATCATCTTTGAGATGTTTCTCCACCTTGATTGGAGTCACCTGCAGTCAATTCAGTAGATTGGACATCATTTTAAAAGACACACCCATCTATATAAGGTGTCACAGCTCACAATGCATATCAGAGCCAAAACCAAGCCACGTAGAGGAAAGAACTGCCTACAGAGCTCAGAGACAGGACTGTGTGGAGGCACACATCTGGAGGAGGCTGCAAAAACATTTTCTGCTGCACTGAAAGTTCCCAAGAGCCCAGCAGCCTCCAGAATTCTTACATGGAAGAAGTTTGGAACAACCAGGGATCTTCCTAGAGCTGCCAACCTACCAATCTAAGTCATCTGGGAGAATGGCCTTGGTAAGAGAGGAGACTAAGAACCCAATGGTCATTCTGGTTGAGCTCCAGAGATCCTGTATGCAGATGGGAGAAACTTCCAGAAGGTCAACCATCACTGTGGTCTCCACCAATCTGGACTTTATGGCAGAGTGGCCAGATAGGAGCCTCTCCTCAGTAAAAGACGCATGGAAGCCACCTGGAGTTACCAAAAAGCATCTAAAGGTCTCTGACTGTGGGAAACAAGATTCTCAGGTCTGATGAAACCAAGATTGAACTTTTTAACCTTAATTGTAAGGCCACTCTCACACATGCATTCAGAAAACACCGCTAGAAATCGGGGCATTTTTACAGCGATTTTGAGCGGTGCTTTTTAACGCACCTTATCATTGTGCTGGGTGATGAGGTGCGTAAAAAAGTGCTAAAACGCACAGAAATAAAACAAACAGTGCTTGAAAATCATGGCGTTAGAAACACCGCATTCGGGCACATGTCTGCGGGGCCCCACTGAAATCAATAGCGACGTTGTACTGCGGTTAGCGCGGCGTTCGGGACGACACGCTAATCACGGTAAAAAGCGGCATGTGTGAGAGTGGCCTTAGCATTATATCTGGATGAAACCATCACCTGCCCAGCACCATCCCTGCAGTGAAGCCTGGTCATGGCAGCATGATGCAATGGGGTGTTTCCAGTGGCTGGGACAGGGAGACTGGTCAGGGTTGATGGAAAGCTGAATGGAGCAAAGTACAGAGATATTCTTAATGATAACCTGATCCGGAGCATCAGCACCAACTCTTATGAAAGTTGTGTAAAGGACAATCTGTCTTTGTTGCCCATAGCAACCAATCACAGCACAGCTTTCATTTTACAACAGCAGTATAAGAGATGAAAGCTGCGCTGTGATTGGTTGCTACCGGCAACAAAGACAGATTGTCTTTTGGACAGCTTTCTTAAGAGTGTGCTGTCGGCCTCCTTACCCGTGGCCGCCCTGTAGAAGAGATATACTGTAGTATTTGGGTGGAATGTTGAAACTTCCCCATCACAGGTGGACGTTCATATGGAGTGAAGTCGGCCCTGGCCGATTCAACGGCGGCCTCATTATCAGGCCCCGTGCTATGTTCTAAGGTCAGATATTATGAAACAGGCCAGGAAAAGCGTTTTCTTTTTTTCATCATCAAAGACGTATCACCTGCCGGAGGGTGGCTTTATTTCACTTTATTGAGCCTTAATCTCAACCAGATGCTACTAATGGATCCGCAGCTCCAAATATATGTCACAGGGTAATATATACAGTATATGTACAAAGTCGTCTTCAGAAGGAATTCAGACGGAGTCTATTTACTCCAAGTCATCTGCTACTAATGCTAAATGTCTGATGCTCATGGATGCCGAGTGTTAGTAAATGTACTGACACTATGTATAATGTTAGCTTGCTTCTGTCAGGAAGAATGACCTAAGGGGCAATACAGATGTACATTGTCTGCCCACATATAATAACACTGGCGCAGATATTCCGTATATAGAAACCTGCCAACGTTCAAAGAATGAAAAAAGGGAGAATATTTCAATGTTAAAGTGCTCTATACACTTAGTGAAATATAGTGCCCCCTTAGTGAAATCCACATAGTAAGGATGCCTCCATAGTCCTTCCTGTCAAAGGATGCCTTCTTTGTGCCCCCCTCAAAGTAAGCATACCTTCCCACATAGTGTCCCTTTAAAGTAGTGATGCCCCTATTAGTGACCCCACACAATATAATCAGTATGATCAATTGTCTCCTTATTGGCCCTGACAGTAAGGATACCTGCTCCCATTGTGCCCCTTTACAGTAGTAATGCCCCTATTAGTGCTCCACCCACACAATATGATCAGTATGATGTATTGTCTCCTTAGTGCCCATCACATTTTGATGCTGCTTTAGTGTCCCCGCACATTAGTGATGCCCCCATACAGTAAGGGTGCCCCTTAGTTAAACTAATATGGTATGCATTGTCTTAGTGCCTTCCACACATTAAGAATGCCCCCATATTGCACCCCTCACATGGGATGTTACCAAAGTGCCCCCTCACAGTTGTCTCCATCCATTATTGCCTCCCACACAGTAAGGATGCCCCATCAGTGAAACCCACGCAGTGAGGATACCCCCATAACGCTTCCTGACAAAAGATGCCTTCTTAGTGCTCCCCTCACAGTAAGGATACCTGCCTACATTGTACCCCTTTACAATAGTGATGCCCCTATTAGTGACCCCCACACAATATGACAATTATGATGTATTATCTCCTTAGTGCCTCATTACATTTTGATGCCCCTTCAGTTTTCCACCACAATATTGATCTCCCCAAATAGTTAGGGTGCCCCTTAGTTAAACTGACATTGGATGCATTGACTTCTTAGCGCCCCCTTAGTGCACCCCTCACATGGGATATCACTATAATACTCCCTCACAGTTATCTTGCTCCATTAGTGCCTCTCACATAGTAAGGATGCCCCATTAGTGAAACCCACACAGTGAGGATGCTACCATAGGTCCTCCGGACAAAGGATGCCTTCTTGGTTCCCCTCTCACAGTAAGAATGCCTGCTCCCATAGTACCGCTTTATAGTAGTGATGTCCCTATAAGTGCCCCCTCCCCCCCACACACACACACAACATGATCAGTAGGATGTATTATCTCCTTAGTGCCCCCATCACAGTATTATGATTATGATGCCCCTTTAGTGCCGCCTCACAGCAGTGATGCCTACACATAGCAAAGATCACTCTGCAGATCTCCTCTAGTCTCTGGTAATTTTGTTAGAAACAGCTAAACAGTAAAAAACTAAAACACTTATTAATTTATCATTATTGAAAAATTCTGCTCTGTTCCCCCCCCCCCCCCCCCATCCCCCCTTCATTCGGTAATGTGGCGACAGCTCGGGACATATCTAATTAGCTGTCTGGCTATCAGTCTTCAGATAGTTTGAGCCCCCTCTGGTTTGATGTTTTATGTTTTGTTTGTCTTCTCACATTATGGAAGCCTTCATGCTTCCATAAGCACTAAGGAGAATATAAAAATGGCCTTAGAAGCACGGTAAAGAGGAGACGTTGCTTGAACTTGAACAGATCATGATGTAATGCATATTTTTGATACTTAAAAAGCTTCTGGCGCCAAATATTTATTCATACAGTATGTTTCCACGCAGCAGGCATAATAATAACAAAGTCCAACTGTACAGACAGCCTTGAGTTATCTGAAGCCACAGAAATTTCCATAAAGTATGTCATAGAGTTGACGTTCAAATTAACAAAACACTAATTAGAACCATACTTAACGATCAGGACCCATGAGCATTTTAAAATAACGGCAACAGACCGTAACTTCATGTGTGAAATGGAATATGCACAGTCATCGAATTGGATTCACCTTCCTGCAACTTTAACAAAAAATTGCTTTCCATATAAACAATCTACCTGAGTCACCTGTAACTTTTTAGTTTTTTGGGATCCGCCTATTATACCAACCAGCTTAGGGTGGCTTTATACGGAACGCTTGAAACAGCAAATGCAAACGATAGTCATTCCGTGTAAACGTAGCCACTAACAGGGTGACGAGCGTTACTTTGATCACTAGTCACTTATTTCAACTCACCTAAAAAATAGTCGCTGGTTGATTACAAGTTGCCTAGTATAAAGTCACAGTTGTTCTTACTTAAAAGTTTTGTGAACTAATTTGCATGGGGATTCCCCTTACTAATGATATGTTGGCAAACAACTAATGAGCATTATGTGTAAAAGCAAACAAACAACTGCTGTTTGTACGCATCAGTGGCTTTTCTGAGCAACTGAACGATAATTGCTCTGTGTGAAGGAAGGGACCTTTAGGGTCCTTTTACACCGGCTGATTCTCAGCCTTGTGTAATGAGCACCAATCGACAAGGATGTGGATTCACACTCACTTACTTTTCTTTTACACAGGCTGGGAATCACTGGTATAGGGACCGAGGATTGTTCATACGGTCATTCGTCCTTGTTGGCTTGCTGTACATCTCCCTGGCTAGAGAGGAATATGTACAGTTGATCAGCCGAGTATTTGCATTTTAACATCGGATGCCGTCTTTGCACAATCATAGGGTATATGAACAGGAAATGTCATCTTGGCATAACCATAGGGTATATGAACAGGAGATGTCATCTTGTCACAACCATATGGTATATGAACAGGAGATGTCATCTTGGCATAACCATAGGGTATATGAACAGGAGATGTCATCTTGGCACAGCCATATGGTATATGAACCGGAGATGTCATCTTGGCACAACCATATGGTATATGAACAGGAGATGTCATCTTGGCACAACCATATGGTATATGAACAGGAGATGTCATCTTGGCACAACCATATGGTATATGAACAGGGAATGTCATCTTGGCACAACCATATGGTATATGAACAGGAGATGTCATCTTGGCACAACCATATGGTATATGAACAGGGAATGTCATCTTGGCACAACCATATGGTATATGAACAGGAGATGTCATCTTGGCACAACCATAGTGTATATGAACAGGAGACGTCATCTTGGCACAACCATAGTGTATATGAACAGGAAATGTCATCTTGGCACAACCATAGTGTATATGAACAGGAGATGTCATCTTGGCACAACCATATGGTATATGAACAGGAGATGTCATCTTGGCACAACCATATGGTATATGAACAGGGAATGTCATCTTGGCACAACCATATGGTATATGAACAGGAGATGTCATCTTGGCACAACCATATGGTATATGAACAGGGAATGTCATCTTGGCACAACCATATGGTATATGAACAGGAGATGTCATCTTGGCACAACCATAGTGTATATGAACAGGAGACGTCATCTTGGCACAACCATAGTGTATATGAACAGGAAATGTCATCTTGGCACAACCATAGTGTATATGAACAGGAGATGTCATCTTGGCACAACCATATGGTATATGAACAGGAGATGTCATCTTGGCACAACCATATGGTATATGAACAGGAGATGTCATCTTGGCACAACCATATGGTATATGAACAGGAGATGTCATCTTGGCACAACCATAGTGTATATGAACAGGAGATGTCATCTTGGCACAACCATATGGTATATGAACAGGGAATGTCATCTTGGCACAACCATATGGTATATGAACAGGAGATGTCATCTTGGCACAACCATATGGTATATGAACAGGAGATGTCATCTTGGCACAACCATATGGTATATGAACAGGAGATGTCATCTTGGCACAACCATATGGTATATGAACAGGAGATGTCATCTTGGCACAACCATAAGATATATGAACAGGGAATGTCATCTTGGCACAACCATATGGTATATGAACAGGAGATGTCATCTTGGCACAACCATAGTGTATATGAACAGGAGATGTCATCTTGGCACAACCATAGTGTATATGAACAGGAGATGTCATCTTGGCACAACCATAGTGTATATGAACAGGAGATGTCATCTTGGCACAACCATATGGTATATGAACAGGAGATGTCATCTTGGCACAACCATATGGTATATGAACAGGAGATGTCATCTTGGCACAACCATATGGTATATGAACAGGAGATGTCATCTTGGCACAACCATAAGATATATGAACAGGGAATGTCATCTTGGCACAACCATATGGTATATGAACAGGAGATGTCATCTTGGCACAACCATAGTGTATATGAACAGGAGATGTCATCTTGGCACAACCATAGTGTATATGAACAGGAGATGTCATCTTGGCACAACCATATGGTATATGAACAGGAGATGTCATCTTGGCACAACCATAGTGTATATGAACAGGAGACGTCATCTTGGCACAACCATATGGTATATGAACAGGAGATGTCATCTTGGCACAACCATATGGTATATGAACAGGAGATGTCATCTTGGCACAACCATATGGTATATGAACAGGAGATGTCATCTTGGCACAACCATATGGTATATGAACAGGAGATGTCATCTTGGCACAACCATAGGGTATATGAACAGGAGATGTCATCTTGGCACAACCATATGGTATATGAACAGGAGATGTCATCTTGGCACAACCATATGGTATATGAACAGGAGACGTCATCTTGGCACAACCATATGGTATATGAACAGGAGATGTCATCTTGGCACAACCATATAGTATATGAACAGGAGATGTCATCTTGGCACAACCATATGGTATATGAACAGGAGATGTCATCTTGGCACAACCATATAGTATATGAACAGGAGATGTCATCTTGGCACAACCATATGGTATATGAACAGGAGATGTCATCTTGGCACAACCATATGGTATATGAACAGGAGATGTCATCTTGGCACAACCATATGGTATATGAACAGGAGATGTCATCTTGGCACAACCATATGGTATATGAACAGGAGATGTCATCTTGGCACAACCATAGTGTATATGAACAGGAGATGTCATCTTGGCACAACCATAGTGTATATGAACAGGAGATGTCATCTTGGCACAACCATAGGGTATATGAACAGGAGATGTCATCTTGGCACAACCATAGGGTATATGAACAGGAGACGTCATCTTGGCACAACCATAGTGTATATGAACAGGAGACGTCATCTTGGCACAACCATATGGTATATGAACAGGAGATGTCATCTTGGCACAACCATAGTGTATATGAACAGGAGATGTCATCTTGGCACAATGTCTTTAACTTAGTATTGTGTAATAACTGGGACAATAAAAAATATAATCCCGTTAAAGGGATTTACTGCACTTTAGTGGTCAACATAGTCGCCAACAAATCTATTGTCATTCTGTGCTGATGTAACCATTTCAGCCCACAATCAGCTGCCAATATAACATGCCTACATGTCTTACCTTCTAACATTTGAATTCACATTCATGGGATATTGTAAAGCTCTGCATGTGGACCACAGAATAAGACCCACAAAGTCTTCAAGAAATTCCTACAAACTCCTAGAATAGCCTGCTTTGGGAGGTTCAACTCTGAACCAAACTCCATCACACAAATATGACATCAAGAAGCAGCGAAGGACCCTGGTGAACAATAAAATGTATTAGAAACTTTTAACACTTAGAAATACTTTCAAGTGTTTTCAGGAGTTGGGTGACCCCTTTAAAAACACTGAGATTGCGGTTATACACTTGGGAAGAAAATGATATTACTGATATCCAACATACTGATACCAATGTGTTCCAAAATATTTTTCATGTGGTCAGATATTATCCTTCAAAATTTTCCCATCGCCCACTATTAATCATTGGAAATAGCAAATATTTCTAGAGAAAACGTGTTTAATACCTACTGGCTGATCTCTACATATATGATTAACTTAAAGGGGCCAAACAAATCCTTTCCATAGGAGCATGCTGTATGGATGTGATAGAGGGGACCCTCAATGCCTACGTATTTGAATATATGTGGGTATGCAGTAACACCCATAGGGAAAATGTGGCTGCCCACAGCTGAAACTTCCCCCCAGTGGTAGTGGGTGATTGGCGGAGGTTTCAGCTACCTAGGCCACTGCAATCTACAGATCACTAACAGATATTCATTTAGAAAAGGAATGGTCCTGCTGGTCCAATCCCTTTAACCTCTACTTTTTAGTCTTTGTCCAGTTGAGTTTCTACTTGGTTTATATGCCTTCCCTTACTGTATATTAAAAACCTTTCCATTTCATTTTGTTGATGCCTGATTTTATCCATTGTCTTCCAATATCACAAAAAGTTCACAACACAAAACTTGAAATATGACTTTTTGAATGCACATGCCCATCACTGCTATGTCCCAGCCCCCAAGAATGTTGAAGGATAGATTGGGCTCGGGGTGCATTTACTTATCAATTTTTGGAAAAGCATTACTAATAGTAAAATGTTATTGCTCTCACTAACACCAGGTGCATGCTAGCTGTGTGCAAGTTAGCTCTAGAGGCTCAGACGTAACTCGCATTAGGCTGCCTGTCCATGGGTGTTGCGGTATGCGCCGCGGGAGCCACTGCCAGGGAGCAGGAGCCAGCTGAGGGATCTCTGCGGTGAGGCTATCTGAGAGATGCATGCTATGATTCTCCGCTTCTGGACAGGGGGGCTACACTTTCCATAGTAACGCTATGGCAAGCATGTACTGCGTTCCCTGCGGCCAGATTATTGCCGCGGGGAACGCAATGCGAAAACACCTGTGGACAGGTAGTCTTAGACAGCACACAGACACAAATCCGTGTATTATCCGATTCATGCAGAGGTAGCACATTGACATGCATTGGAAAGGAATAGAACATGTCACAAACTTTTTTCACACATTCTATGTGAAATATCGCCAATGTACATTTCCTCATAGGCATATAATGAGGCCATGAACTGTCCATAGATTAGTACAGACAGCACATGGCCCATAATACCCTAGTGGAGGAGAGGGGTGGGGGACTCAGAGAATTAAATAATCTTTAGATATTATTCCTTTTAATGACTTTAAAAACAGAAACAATGCAGCAGCAAAATTTCAAGGATACTTAGACGAAGTAGTTTGGAAAGCTTGCTGTAACATAGTTTCTTTTTGTTAATCACTGAAAAGGTAAGTTAACGCGGTACCAAACCTTTGTCGTTTTGCCTATAGTAAATAATACTAATAGTAAAGTGTCACATTTTTTTAACTGTATTAAAAAATTACCAAACGGTCAATTTTTGCCACTTTTTATGGGGATAAATGCAAAAATGTATTCTAACAGGTGCACATAAATAGGTTCTTAATGTCATTGTAAATCATGAAAAGTCTCCGTGATTTGGATGTGCCTTTCAGTTTTTGAGTATTTCGAACATTCAAAGATTTACTTCAGCAGCAAGATATTTACACTCGGGTCTAGTTTCTTGGCCTACGCTCAAAAAAAGAGAAATATGTAAGTTTAACAGGTTACTTTATGAAGTCAAACTAAGTAAGGACTCAGGTTTGGAGCCATGATGGGTGAAACGGTAGAGACCTTCAGTCTATACAGATGTCTTCTGCTCTGAAAGCTGCTGAACGTGTCCTGGCAGATTGTGTGGCTTCTTGGCTTGACTTCACCATGTGCGTGTCACCTGTGCAGCAGACGTTTATGTAGGAAGTGATTTGTAGTTCCTTTCTATCCCAATGAAAGGCTCCCGGGGTTTAGTACGTAATAGAAATCAGACTTTTTGAGTGAAAGGTTCAGATATGAGCAAGCAATATTACAGTTCTTTTTATCTCTAAGATGGTAAAAGTCACCCTTGTTTAAGGAGTGATGCTCAAGGAGGAGTGGAGACCATCAATATTATAATATATATTATAATCCTGGAAAACCCCTTTAATTTCATGGAGGATAGGGGAGCAGATAAAGAAGGGTACTCCATAAAATTACTCAAAAGAAGCCTTTTCCAGAATGGGTCATGTTGCTACACTTTCCAATCCCTTTCTAAGATTATTGTACATCTCTTTCCTCTGTTCTTTGCTACTGTTACAGTCCTTAAAGTGGTTGTCCAGTTGTAAACTATTGGTGGCCTAACCTAGGATAGGCCACCAATAGTAGACTTGCAGGTGGTGTACACTCTGATCAGCTATTCTCAGTGCATTGTCATGCACTGAGCTGATTTCTATAGGAAATAGACAGCTCTGTTTGCACTGCAGTGGCCAGTCTTGTTACTACAGGCCATTCAACACAATGAGAACTTTGCCTGTAACACCAACCCTGGCCAATGCAATAGGAACGGAGCTGTCTGTTTTTGGCAGAAATCAGCTCAGCGCATAAGCATATTGGCCCAGCTAACAGCTGATTAGTAGGCTTCTTGGGCAATAGACCCTATCGATCTATTATTGGTGGCCTATTCTGCGGATAAACCATCAATAGTTTACAACTGGACAACCCCCTTTAAGGTGCCTATGCATGTTAGATAACTGTTTTTGAACACTTATTTAGCAGACAGCTATTTATCCATACAAATGAAGACTCTAGCATTTGACAAAGTATCTCATAGCATACCTGTTGAAAAAAAGACCAAATATCGGATGGACATTGCAACTGTTAGGTGGATTCACAACTGGCTGAGTGATCGTACTGAAAGAGTGGTCATAAATGGCTGCACATCCAAGTGGAAGAATGTATCAAGTGGGGTACCACAAGGCTCTGTCCTAGGCCCAGTGTTATTCAACATTTTTATAAATGATCTGGAGGAGGGAATTGATGGAAAACTGATCAAATTTGCTGACGACACAAAGCTAGAAGGGATAGCTAACACTAGGGAAGAGAGAGAGAGAGTATTCAAAAAGATCTAGAAAAGCTTGAACAGTGAGTGATGACTAACAGAATGGTATTTAACAAGGAGAAGAGCAAAGTGCTACATCTGGGCAAGAAAAATGAAAAAAGAACATACAGAATGGGAGGAATTGGGCTAAGCAGTAGCACATGGGAAAAAGACTTGGGTATACTAATAGAGCATAGACTGAACATGAGTCAACAATGTGATGCAGCAGTCAAAAAGGCAAACACAATTCTGGGATGCATTAAGAGAAGCATAGAGTCTAGATCACGTGAGGCAATTATTCCCCTCTACTCTTCCTTAGTCAGACCTCACCTGGAATACTGTGTCCAGTTCTGGGCACCCCACCTTAACAAAAAGACATAGACAAACTGGAGCAAGTTCAGAGAAGAGTTACCAAGATGGTGAGCAGTCTGAAAATCATGTCCTATGAGGAATGGTTAAAGGATCTGAGAATGTTTAGCTTGCAAAAAAGAAGACTAAGAGGAGACTTAATAGCTGTCTACAAAAATCTGAAGGGCTGTCACAGTGCAGAGGGATCAGCCCTATTCTCATTTGTACAAGGAAAGACTAGAAGCAATGGGATGAAACTGAAAAGGAGGAGACACAAATTAGATATTAGAAAATACTTTCTGACAGTGAGGGTGATCAATGAGTGGAACAGGTTACCACGGGGGTGGTGAGTTCTCCTTCAATGGAAGTGTTCAAACAAAGGCTGGACAAATATCTATCTGGGATGATTTAGTGAATCCTGCACTGAGCAGGGGGTTGGACCCGATGACACTAGAGGTCTCTTCCAACTCTACCATTCTATGATTCTATGACTCACTTTAGCCGAGTGTTTATGTGTTTTCCATGGAGTAAACCATTGTCAGACAGCTCTGGTGGCAACTAAAGAACAAAAAGATCAGTCTCTGAAATTCAACTTACTCGATCCTTCTTTCACTCATTATCATCTATCAAGAGTCATTAGAACAGTTGCTTATTTCCTGTAGCAAATAAAAGTCTGTTACTGGTCTACAAAGCTCTCTGCAATGCTGCATGGTCATGCATCTCTACTCTCATTTCATTCTCATCATACATTGTGCGCTTGGCTCAGCCAGTGGCCTACACTTCTCACCCTCTCTCATTACATCCACTCACCTTTGTGCAGGACTTCTCCCATGCTGCACCCACTCTGTGGAACTCACTCACTGCCACGGACCATTTATTATTCTCTTCAGCTAGAGCCCTGCCCCCTCTCATCCTTCCTTACTATATCCTCACTGCTGTCTGTGGGACTTCTCTCATGCTGCGCCCATTCTTTGAAAACTAGACTTGTTCTAACATTCCCTGTTTTAAAGGGAACCTGTCACCTTTTTAGTACAGGTTTTACCAACTGTACCTTGACAACAAAAATGTAAACCACTGCAGTTAACCATCAGCATTTACCAGTGGAATTGGCGATGCGGCGCGGAATTAACAGCCGCAGCATGTCAATTTTTTTTTCAGTTGTGGCCTCACTCCTCACTCCTCTCTATGCTGCGGGTTTTGAAGTTGAGGCTCTCACGTGGCAATCTCGCTGCTTTTCGTTGCGGCCAAGCCGCAAGATTTCCACGGGATTTCTGTCCCATGGGAACTCAGCCTAACTGTGATAGGAGCTTCTGTCCTTCCTACATGAAGAACCTGCATGGTACATTCCATGCAGTTTCATCATACAGGAAATTCTGATGACTTCTGGAGAGAACAGAGATACAAGTAATTCCCAACTGGTCACAATGAAATCACATGACCGACTTGAAGATACAGATTCAGGATCTTTCAGATAGAAAGGAATAACTAAGTAAAGAAATACTACCTGAGTTATATATATTGTGGACTTGTTACATAGCAAGGGGAAAAAAATTCTACCAGAATAGCCCTTGAAAGGGAACCTGTCATCACCTCTGTGTGCATACAGCGGGCCATACCCGTAAAACAAGGAAGCATTGCACTTAATGTATTTTGGTAAACATTTTGATCAACTTGAAAAAGACGGTATACATTTTTTCCGTGTTACATGTAAATTCACAGTGAGCAGGCCAGTGGGTGGGCTGCACCATCTCTGGTGGGCTGACCAGACTATGTTCCCTAACACTGCCCCTCTCTGGCTCTATGACACGATGACATAGGAGTCAACACTGCTGATCATTGATACCAAAGTGGGGGATTAGTGGCGCATTTGCAGTTCAATCTATCAAATCTGCCCACAAAGGGGCCAAATGAACTGCACATGCACTGGGCTAGGATACCCGGCGAATGTGCAGTCTTCTATGTAATCCATGGCAGAGTGCCAGAGAAGGGAGACCTAGTCCAGGCAGGAGAAATGGTCCGCACGTAGCACAGGAAGAGTTTTTTGCAATCTTTTTCAAGATATCAGTCATTCACATAAAAGTGATGACAGGTACCCTTTAATAAGCCTGCCTTGGAAACTGGAGGCCTATATCAAACCTGAGACCTATAGTTCATGGTCCATACAAGACCTTTCTTGGTCCTGGATATCTCTCCACCTCAACTACTGCCCTTGTCGCATGCACTGGAGTATCATTACTAATATAGACGTATGAAGTTGTTTGCTCTGTACAATCTTGAAATGCCAGCTGTAGACCGGCCTGGATTTCTATGGAACGTTATGAGACTCTCAACTAGACATCCCGAATATCTCCTTTGCTAAGCTTATAAAATAAATAGATGAAGGATTTGTTACAGGCTCTAAGAGAGGCCAACGCTGGAATCTTTGATCATCTGGAATAAAAAGCTTCAGGGGTTGTAAAAATAACCGAAAGCTGTTTTTCTTTAATGTGGCTCTGTCACATTAAGCCCTAAACATGCCGTCTCCTCTGCAAGTGTTTCATTTACCCCGATGATAAGAGAGTTGGACTTCTCATACTATTACCTTAGCTCAGCGCTCTGCATTCCAATATGTTTCGTGTTTGGCCCGGCCACGGGGCTCCTTGTCAGCTGCTGCTCCTCATAGTTATGTGTCTTGGGACCAGATGGACCTTCTCATCTGTGTGAATACCACCGAACGATCCTGAGGATGAGATCTCAGCATAGTCAACAACATTTCCAAGCAACCTGCCTGGATAAACAGTTCATAATGAATATTCATAGTCATGTAGCTACAAAAGGATGTTCAATATCAAAAAGTTACATACACTGCAAAGTAACAAAAATGTGCAGAACTGTTTTTCCCGTTGAGTGCTTATTAATGGAGTTGCGAAAGATTAAAAAAACATGGCTGCTTTGTTTCAAAGTCAGCGCCGCACCTATTAACAGGTAGTACAAGGTATCACAGCTTAACCATATTCACTTCAATGGAGTTGAGCCATAATACCCAATGCAACCTATGGACTTGCGTGGTTGAAAGAATTCAACCATGCTTTACTGAGGCAAGGGCTACACAGCAATTTTGGTTGCACAACGTCAAGTCTTAGAAAAGTTGTGTGACTTGCTCTTACCTAGCTATTTTTCAGCTGCGATTTGGCCAAATTTCAGATTGGTCGCAGAGAAGTCACAGTCGCATCTAACTTGCATTGCAGTCTATATAGCAAAGTTACATGCGACTTGCTTCCTCCAACCAAAATCCAACAGTTTGGGACGTTTTTGCAACTGTTGTGCTTGTGTTGAATCAAAGGTCACACTGTGACCCTATTGACATTCATTTGATGCAATATTGCAGTGCAGCACTACCATATTCATCACACATGGCCAAAGCCCTAGTCCGGCAACTTTATCTTCGCGACTTCAAGTCTCAGAAATGTTGCGCAACCAAAGCATTTGTGCGATAAATCTGTGACTTGCTTTCGAGCTGCAATTTGTCTGGGATACGATAGTCAAGGCTACATTTATTAATTCTTCTCTGTTGATATGACGGGAGGGTTGGCCATCCATATACATCAGTCAGGTATACAGTATGTCTGTTCTAGTGCTGATAATGGAGTCAATCACCACTAAATACTCTGTTGATAAAACTGCGAGTCGTCTTCTTTTGTCCAGTTTGTAAATTTTCTCTTCGTTTTGGTCTCTTACAGGAAAAAATGCTGCAAAGGATTTAAATTCGTCCTCGGACAATGTATTCCAGAGGGTGAGTCCCATTTTATCATTTATGCTATTTTATTTGGATTTTTAACCCTTTCCAATCCACTGTCTGACCTCTGAAGACATTACGATTTAGGGTTATACAGCTCCGATGTTGAAAGACATCCATCGGGGTTCTCTTACTGTATATTGCCAGCCTCCCTGCTGTTGGAGCCTATCCAACGTGCCACCTTATGCAGTACTGGCTTTAGCCAGCATATAGCGCCGTTGTAGAACGGCAGAAAGCCCACAAGGAAAACCAGGATGCAAATTGGATTGGAAAGGGTTAACATATGGAGGGGATTATTCATCAGAAAGAATTGCTGTCATCAACTTCACAAAAATGGATGAGAATAAGACTTGTTGCAATTTTTTTCTTGCAGATCTTTCAGTCGTCTAAAAAATCACTCATTTGAATAGTCACGTAGGCTATAATGGGGCCATATTGAGTAGGTCATATCAATAAGTTTATTAAGAAATTCTGTCAACATCTTTTTTGCAGCCCTCACTGAGAGCACCATAAGGTAGTGCCTGTCACACTGATTACACTGATATGTCTGCTGTATGTATAGTATATGTACAGTAGTTTTGGAGAAGCTTGCATTCTATTAGTAGCAATCAGACACAGAACTAGTCCTGCATATTCATGAGCTGCAGGCTAATCACACCCACCTCATCCTCCAGCCAATGATTGGCAGTGCCACTCTCACTATGCACAGTAATAGGTAGACAGCAGTCAATCAGTGGCTGGAGGGCGGACTGGGTGGGGCTAGCCTGAAGCTCATGAATATCCAGGACTACTTCTACCTACTTCTAACTTCTACTGGTAGTAGTCCACTATGTATATGCTGCTACTGGTAAAAAGGCACATTTCTCCAAAACTGCTGAACAGATCCACACAGCAGACATATCACTGTAATCAGTGTGATTTCAGATAGGTCTGTAAAAAGATGGTGAGAGAGACTCTTTAAACTTGATGACAACTCTCGCGCTTTTCCTTTGCATGCAGTTTTATAGCTCCAGCCCCTAATTTTAAATTGATGGTCCAGATGTAGTGGCCCAAAGCTATGGCCACCACAGCACTTGTTTGGCTACGACATTTGGACGATCTATGTGCGTTTCTGTGCTACCAAACTTTAGTGCGTCCGTATCCCTGTCACCCTAACCTACTTTGTGTTGTGGGTATGATGTGTGTTCTGTCTGGGTTCGGTAAGGGGTGTGTGGTCAGAGTGAGTGAAGAGAAAGAAAGAGATGTAGTCGGAGAAGAAGGATGTGTGGTGGGGGCTTAGGCTCCGACGATACCGTCCAGGCTAAGCTCAAGTCTGCCTCACGTGGATATGGGGTGTGACACTTCCAAGGAGCAAGAGGAAAGGAGACCGGGGAATGGAGGAAGTGGTCAGGAATAAGTCTTAGTGAGGAGAAGGAACCTGAAAGAATACTTCTCAACAGTGAGTGTACGTGCCTCATGTAACTTGGAGTCAGTGGGAGTACAATCAACTCTGCATAAGCCCTCCATTACTGTACAAATACTCATCCAGAAGAATCTCCAGATAACTTGAAATGGCGTGCTCATCTTCCTGAACCATGGAACCTTTCAAGAGTAAGGACTTGTATTCTCTGCTCACGGCAAATATGTTTAAATCAATGCTAACTCAAAGTTCTGCAAAGTATGAACTGTTATTAACACCCAAGCGTTAAGTAAACTGCATACCTTTGGTTTACTTTATCAAATCTGGTTTGGACACTTTCTTACATCGCTACCAGAACGCTTTGCTGAAAAGGTACTGGCTAGAGATGAGCGAGCACCAAAATGCTCGGGTGCTCATTACTCGGGACGAAATTTTCGCGATGCTCGAGGGTTCGTTTCGAATAACGAACCCCATTGAAGTCAATGGGCGACCCGAGCATTTTTGTATATCGCCGATGCTCGCTAAGGTTTCCATTTGTGAAAATCTGGGCAATTCAAGAAAGTGATGGGAACGACACAGCAACGGATAGGGCAGGCGAGGAGCTACATGTTGGGCTGCATCTCAAGTTCCCAGGTCCCACTATTAAGCCACAATAGCGGCAAGAGTGCCCCCTCCCCCTCCCAACAATATTTACTTCTGAAAAGCCCTCATTAGCAATGCATACCTTAGCTAAGTACCACACTACCTCCAACAAAGCACAATCACTGCCTGCATGACACTCCGCTGCCACTTCTCCTGGGTTACATGCTGCCCAACCCCCCCCCCCCCCGCACGACCCAGTGTCCACAGCGCACACCAAAGTGTCCCTGCGCAGCCTTCAGCTGCCCTCATGCCACACCACCCTCATGTCTATTTATAAGTGCGTCTGCCATGAGGAGGAACCGCAGGCACACACTGCAGAGGGTTGGCACGGCTAGGCAGCGACCCTCTTTAAAAGGGGCGGGTGATAGCCCACAATGCTGTACAGAAGCAATGAGAAATATAATCCTGTGCCACCGCCATCAGGAGCTGCACACGTGGGCATAGCAATCGGGAACCTATGTGCCACACACTATTCATTCTGTCAAGGTGTCTGCATGCCCCAGTCAGACCGCGGTTTTTTATAAATAGTCACAGGCAGGTACAACTCCGCAATGGGAATTCCGTGTGCACCCACAGCATGGGTGGCTCCCTGGAACCCACCGGCTGTACATAAATGTATCCCATTGCAGTGCCCTGGACAGCAGAGCTAACGGCAGATTAAATACAGGTGGGCTTCGGCCTACACTGCATGCCCCAACCTGACCAGGGTTTTTAATTCATAGACACAGGCAGGTACAACTCCCTATTGTGAAGTCCCTGTGGACCGACAGCATGGGTGGGTGCCAGGAAGCCACCGGCGGTACATAAATATATCCCATTGCATTGCCCATCACAGCTGAGGTAATGTCATGTTTAATGCAGGTGGTCTTCGGCCCACACTGCATGCTCCAGTCAGAATGGGGTTCTTTAGAAGTGGACACATGCAGTTACAACTCCGTGTGGACCGACAGCATGGGTGGCTCCCTGGAACCCATCGGCTGTACATAAATGTATCCCATTGCAGTGCCCTGGACAGCAGAGCTAACGTCAGATTAAATGCAGGTGGGCTTCAGCCCACACTGCATGCCCCAGTCAGACTGGGGTTCTTTATAAGTAGACACAGGCAGGTACAACTCCCTATTGTGAAGTCCGTGTGGACCGACAGCATGGGAGGGTCCCAGGAAGCCACCGGCGGTACATAAATAAGTCCCATTGCATTTCCCAGCACAGCTGAGGTAATGTCATGTTTAATGCAGGTGGGCTTCGGCCCACACTGCATGCCCCAGTCAGACTGGGGTTCTTTAGAAGTGGACACATGCAGTTACAACTCCGTGTGGACCGACAGCATGGGTGGCTCCCTGGAACCCACCGGCGGTACATAAATATATCCCATTGCATTGCCCATCACAGCTGAGGTAATGTCATGTTTAATGCAGGTGGGTTTCGGCCCACACTGCATGCCCCAGTCAGACTGGGGTTCCTTATAAGTAGACACAGGCAGGTACAACTCCCTAATGTGAAGTTCATGTGGACCGACAGCATGGGAGGGTCCCAGGAAGCCACCGGCGGTACATAAATAAATCCCATTGCATTGCCCAGCACAGCTGAGGTAATGTCATGTTTAATGCAGGTGGGCTTTGGCCCACACTGCATGCCCCAGTCAGACTGGGGTTCTTTAGAAGTGGACACATGCAGTTACAACTCCGTGTGGACTGACAGCATGGGTGGCTCCCTGGAACCCACCGGCGGTACATAAATATATCCCATTGCATTGCCCATCACAGCTGAGGTAATGTCATGTTTAATGCAGGTGGGCTTCGGCCCACACTGCATGCCCCAGTCAGACTGGGGTTCTTTAGAAGTGGACACATGCAGTTACAACTCCGTGTGGACCGACAGCATGGGTGGCTCCCTGGAACCCACCGACGGTACATAAATATATCCCATTGCAGTGCCCAGCACAGCTGAGGTAATGTCATGTTTAATGCAGGTGGGCTTCGGCCCACACTGCATGCCCCAGTCAGACTGGGGTTCTTTAGAAGTGGACACATGCAGTTACAACTCCGTGTGGACCGACAGCATGGGTGGGTGCCAGGAAGCCACCAGCGGTACATAAATATATCCCATTGCAGTGTCCAGCACAGCTGATGTAACGTCAGCTTTAATGCAGGTGGGCAAAAAATTATTTGGATTACAGTGTAGGCGAGGGCCCCAAAAAATTGGTGTACCAACAGTACTAATGTACCTCAGAAAAATTGCCCATGCCCAACCAAGAGGGCAGGTGAAACCCATTAATCGCTTTGGTTAATGTGGCTTAATTTGTAACTAGGCCTGGAGGCAGCCCAGTTAAAATAAAAATTGGTTCAGGTGCAAGTTTCAACGCTTTAATGAGCATTGAAACGTATAAAAATTGTTTACAAAAATTATATGACTGAGCCTTGTGGGCCTAAGAAAAATTGCCCGTTCGGCGCGATTACGTCAGGTTTCAGGAGGAGGAGCAGGAGGAGGAGGATGAATATTATACACAGATTGATGAAGCTAAAAGGTCCATGTTTTTGATGGTGATAGAGAACAATGCTTCCATCCGCGGGTGCAGCCTACTTATTGTTTAGGTCTCGCTGCTGTCCGCTGGTGGAGAAGAGAAGTCGGGGGAAATCCAGGCTTTGTTCATCTTGATGAGTGTAAGCCTGTCGGCACTGTCGGTTGACAGGCGGGTACGCTTGTCTGTGATGATTCCACCAGCCGCTCTAAACACCCTCTCTGACAAGACGCTAGCCGCAGGACAAGCAAGCACCTCCAGGGCATACAGCGCGAGTTCAGGCCACGTGTCCAGCTTCGACACCCAGTAGTTGTAGGGGGCAGAGGCGTCACGGAGGACGGTCGTGCGATCGGCTACGTACTCCCTCACCATCCTGTTACAGTGCTCCCGCCGACTCAGCCTTGACTGGGGAGCGGTGACACAGTCTTGCTGGGGAGCCAGAAAGCTGTCAAAGGCCTTAGAGAGTGTTCCCCTGCCTGTGCTGTACATGCTGCCAGATCTCCGCGCCTCTCCTGCTACCTGGCCCTCGGAACTGCGCCTTCTGCCCCTAGCACTGTTGGATGGGAATTTTACCATCAGCTTGTCCGCCAGGGTCCTGTGGTATAGCATCACTCTCGAACCCCTTTCCTCTTCAGGTATGAGAGTGGAAAGGTTCTCCTTATACCGTGGGTTGAGCAGTGTGTACACCCAGTAATCCGTAGTGGCCAGAATGCGTGTAACGCGAGGGTCACGAGAAAGGCATCCTAACATGAAGTCAGCCATGTGTGCCAGGGTACCTGTACGCAACACATGGCTGTCCTCACTAGGAAGATCACTTTCAGGATCCTCCTCCTCCTCCTCAGGCCATACACGCTGAAAGGATGACAGGCAAGCAGCATGGGTACCCTCAGCAGTGGGCCAAGCTGTCTCTTCCCCCTTCTCCTCATCCTCCTCATGCTCCTCCTCCTCCTCCTCCTCCTCAATGTGCTGAGATATAGACAGGAGGGTGCTCTGACTATCCAGCGACATACTGTCTTCCCCCGCCTCTGTTTCCGAGCGCAAAGCGGCTGCCTTTATGCTTTGCAGGGAGCTTCTCAAGAGGCATAGCAGAGGAATGGTGATGCTTATGATTGCAGCATCACCGCTCACCATCTGGGTAGACTCCTCAAAGTTTCCAAGGACCTGGCAGATGTCTGCCAACCAGGCCCACTTTTCTGTAAAGAATTGAGGAGGCTGACTCCCACTGCGCCGCCCATGTTGGAGTTGGTATTCCGCTATGCTCTACGCTGCTCATAGAGCCTGGCCAACATGTGGAGCGTAGAGTTCCACTATGTGGGCACGTCGCACAGCAGTCTGTGCACTGGCAGATGAAACCGATGTTGCAGGGTGCGCAGGGTGGCAGCGTCCATGTGGGACTTGCGGAAATGTGCGCAGAGCCGGCGCACCTTTCCGAGCAGGTCTGACAAGCGTGGGTAGCTTTTCAGAAAGCGCTGAACCACCAAATTAAAGACGTGGGCCAGGCATGGCACGTGCGTGAGGCTGCCGAGCTGCAGAGCCGCCACCAGGTTACGGCCGTTGTCACACACGACCATGCCCGGTTGGAGGCTCAGCGGCGCAAGCCAGCGGTCGGTCTACTCTGTCAGACCCTGCAGCAGTTCGTGGGTCGTGTGCCTCTTCTCTCCTAAGCTGAGTAGTTTCAGCACGGCCTGCTGACGCTTGCCCACCGCTGTGCTGCCGTGCCGCGCGACACCGACTGCTGGCGACGTGCTGCTGCTGACACATCTTGATTGCGAGACAGAGGTTGCGTAGGAGGAGGAGGGTGGTTTATTGGAGGAAGCATACACCGCCGCAGATACCACCACCGAGCTGGGGCCCGCAATTCTGGGGGTGGGTAGGACGTGAGCGGTCCCAGGCTCTGACTCTGTCCCAGCCTCCACTAAATTCACCCAATGTGCCGTCAGGGAGATATAGTGGCCCTGCCCGCCTGTGCTTGTCCACGTGTCCGTTGTTAAGTGGACCTTGGCAGTAACCGCGTTGGTGAGGGCGCGTACAATGTTGCGGGAAACGTGGTCGTGCAGGGCTGGGACGGCACATCGGGAAAAGTAGTGGAGACTGGGAACTGAGTAGCGCGGGGCCGCTGTCGCCATCATACCTTTGAAGGCCTCCGTTTCCACAACCCTATACGGCAGCATCTCCAGGCTGATAAATTTGGCTATGTGCATGTTTAACGCTTGAGCGTGCGGGTGCGTGGCGGCGTACTTGCGCTTGCGCTCCAACACTTGCGCTAGCGACGTCTGGACGGTGCGCTGAGAGACATTGGTGGATGGGGCCGAGGACAGCGGAGGTGAGGGTGTGGGTGCAGGCCAGGACGGTAGTGCCTGTGCCCTGAGAGGGGGGTTGGATCTCAGTGGCAGGTTGGGGCACAGGGGGAGAGGCAGCAGTGCAAACCGGAGGCAGTGAACGGCCTTCGTCCCACCTTGTGGGGTGCTTGGCCATCATATGTCTGCGCATGCTGGTGGTGGTGAGGCCGGTGGTGGTGGCTCCCCGGCTGATCTTGGCGCGACAAAGGTTGCACACCACTGTTCGTCGGTCGTCTGCACTCTCAGTGAAAAACTGCCAGACCTTTGAGCACCTCGGCCTCTGCAGGGTGGCATGGTGCGAGGGGGCGCTTTGTGAAACAGTTGGTGGATTATTCGGTCTGGCCCTGCCTCTACCCCTTGCCACCGCACTGCCTCTTCCAACCTGCCCTGCTGCTGCACTTGCCTCCCCCTCTGAAGACCTGTCCTCAGTAGGCGTAGCAAACCAGGTGGGGTCAGTCACCTCATCGTCCTGCTGCTCTTCCTCCGAATCCTCTGTGCGCTCCTCCCTCGGACTTACTCCAATTACTACTACCTGAGTGATAGACAACTGTGTCTCATCGTCATCGTCCTCCTCACCCACTGAAAGCTCTTGAGACAGTTGCCGGAAGTCCCCAGCCTCATCCCCCGGACCCCGGGAACTTTCCAAAGGTTGGGCATCGGTCACGACAAACTCCTCCAGTGGGAGAGGATTCGGAACTATTGCTGCCAATTCTGGGCAGGGGCCCGAGAACAGTTCCTGGGAGTCTGCCTGCTCCTCAGAATGTGTCATTGTAATGGAGTGAGGAGGCTGGGAGGAAGGAGGAGCAGCAGCCAGAGGATTCAGAGTTGCAGCAGTGGACGGCGCAGAACTCTGGGTGGTCAATAGATTGCTGGATGCACTTTCTGCCATCCACGACAGGACCTGCTCACACTGCTCATTTTCTAATAAAGGTCTACCTCGTGGACCCATTAATTGTGAGATGAATGTGGGGACGCCAGAAACGTGCCTCTCTCCTAATCCCGCAGCAGTCGGCTGCGATACACCTGGATCAGGAGCTCGGCCTGTGCCCACATCCTGACTTGGGCCTCCGCGTCCTCGCCCGCGTCCACGTCCTCTAGGCCTACCCCTACCCCTCAGCATGCTGTATTACCAGTAGTGCAGAAACAGAACGCTGTAATTTAATGTGCCACTTATTGGCTTGTGGTTGGAGGCTGACTTCGCTTACGGAACGCACAGCAGAGCCAGGAAAGAATTTTGCGCAAGCCTGCTGTAACACTTAGCTGGCTGCGTATGAATTAGTACAACTACCCCCAGCAGAGACGCAGTACACTGAGGACGGTCACAGGCAGCCCAAATAGATTTTTTTTCCCAAATTTTTTTGGAAAAGCCCACTGCCTATATAGACTGTATATGTCTTTCACTGGCCCTGCCTCACCACCACTACTGGCCCTGGACTATGTAAAATTACTGCAGACTGTTTCACTCTGGACAGGATGACAGCGGTGATGTAAGAGGCAACGCAGAGCCAGGAAAGAATTTTGCGCAAGCCTGCTGTAACACTTAGCTGGCTGTGTATGAATTAGGACAACTACCCCCAGCAGAGACGCAGTACAGTCAGGACGGTCACAGGCAGCCCAAATAGATTTTTTGTCCCAAATTTTTTTGGAAAAGCCCACTGCCTATATAGACTGTATATGTCTTTCACTGTCCCTGCCTCACCACCACTACTGGCCCTGGACTATGTAAAATTACTGCAGGACGCAATGCTCTGGACGCAATGCTCTGCACGGCCGATATACAAAAAAAAAAAAAAATGTGCGACACTGCAAAAAGCAGCCTCAACAGTACTGCACACGGTCAGATGTGGCCCTAAGAAGGACCGTTGGGGTTCTTGAAGCCTAAAATCTATCCTAAGACTCTCCCTATAGGAGCTCCAGCATCAACAACACTTTCCCTGAACTATGTCAGAATGCATCTGTGGCGAGCCGCGGGAGGGGCCGATTTTTATACTCGGGTGACACCTGATCTCGCCAGCCACTCACAGCAGGGGGGTGGTATAGGGCTTGAACGTCGCAGGGGGAAGTTGTAATGCCTTCCCTGTCTTTCTATTGGCCAGAAAAGCGCGCTAACGTCTCAGAGATGAAAGTGAAAGTAATCCGAACATCGCGTGGTACTCGTTACGAGTAACGAGCATATCGAACACGCTAATACTCGAACGAGTATCAAGCTCGGACGAGTACGTTCGCTCATCTCTAGTACTGGCATCACATGATCATTCAAACTACAGCATTCATTGCCACTATTGTTGCACTACTACTGTGCGTAGCTGGGCCAGGCCGAGTCTTGATATTCCGGGAAAGAGATCGTAGAGCCACTGTTGACAACTATCTGATTCCCCGCTGTCTCCCCACGAAGGTCTGCGCTCGGCCGCCACACAGACAACTCTTTTCCTATTGTCTATTAGGGACTTTTCAGATGGGACATAATTGTCTGCAGGATGCAGTGCGGGTGTGGATTTTGTCAATTACTGTATATACTCGAGTATAAGCCTAGTTTTTCAGCACATTTTTTTGTGCTGAAAAAGCCCCCCTCGGCTTATACTCGAGTCAAGGAAGGCTTTGAAAAAAACCTCCATACTCATCTCCCAGCTGGCGTCTGTGTCTCAGCAGGCTGCTTGAATTCTCTCCGCTGTCATCCCCCGCCATCCTCTTTGCTCGGCTCTGTCATCCCCAGCCGTCAGCTTTGTGTAGGTAAGAGCTGTGATTGGATCGAGCGTCAGCCAATCACAGCCTTTGCTCCATCATTTACAGCCAATCAAGCTGCTTTAGAATTCTCCCCGTTGTCATCTCCCTGCTCGGCTTTCAAATCCCCTGCCGTCAGTGCTGTGTAAGTTAGCACTGTGATTGGATCGAGTGCCAGCTGTGATTAGCTGGCGCTCAATCCAATCACAGCGCTTACTTACACAGCACTGACGGAGCCGAGCAGAGAGGACGGCAGGGGATGACAGCGGGGAGAATTCAAGCAGCTTTTCACACAGACGCCGGGTGGGAGGTGAGTATGGAGGTTTTTTTCCCCTAGTATATACTCTAGTATAGCTCGGCTTATACTCAAGTCAATAAGTTTTCTCCGTTTTTTGTGGTGAAACTTATTGTCTCGGCTTATACTCGGGTCGGCTAATACTCGAGTATATACGGTACTTCAGATTTTGTTGCGTTTTTCACAGCAGAATGTGTTCTGTTGAACTTTTTGTGGAATTTCTTGCGTTTTTTCCTGCAGACTTTAATTGCGGAATCACATTTCCTGTATGTTAGAAATGCGCAACAACAATTCCACAAGACGTCCGTAAATCCGGACGAGCCAGCAGTTACTCGAAAAAGGCGATGCTCTCTCGAGTAACTCACCTTACCAAGTATGCTTGCTGATCTGTAGTCATATCTATTAAAACAACATGTTATTCATCGCGGATGTTGAATGCTATAAAATAACATTTTTGGTTACCCATTCTTCAAGGAAAAAAATTTACGAAAAGTGATAAAAGTTGTACCAATAAAAACTACAGGTTGTTCTGCAAAAAACAAGCCCTCACATAGCTGCTTTCACAAAAAAAATAAAGTTAAAGTGGTTAGAAGATTGGGGCAGAAATCTCTCTATTCAAAAGATTTATTGGAAAGGTTTTTTTTTAAAAAAGCAGCAGAACGGAAAAAAAAACACATAAATTTGGTATTTCTCTAATCGCACTGACAGCCAGAATAAAGCTAACATATAATTTTTGCTGCACTGTGTAAGAGCAAAACAAACAAAAAGAAAATCGTGAAATAGAATTTTATCCATTTCACCCAACTTGGACCTTTTAAAACTTTTTCAGTATTTTAAATGGTGCAGTTGAAAAATGCAACTCGTCCCACAAAGATCCCGGCTTCAGACAGCTATGTCAATAGAAAAATAAAGAAGTAATGATTTTTTTTAATGTACAGATTAACAAAAAATTTTTTTAAATGTTTGTGTCCTTGAGAGGAGTTATAATCAGCTTTATATAAATTGAGCATTTAAAGGGACCTTGTCAGCATATTTTTGTAATGAAATCCAAGTGCAGCGCTGCAGTGTGTACATTACTCTGTTCTACACAGTGATCACGTGATCGTTCAGTCCTGCGCTGGGAAACTGCATTGCCGCTTTCTGCATTCACTATATAGCCCTCACTGTTTGCTATGTAGCCTGTACAGAAAAAGTTAGAAGAGATTAAAAACCACTTCTGCCTTCTCCTCCAGGTACTCGGCTGTCTCTGACAGCTGAGAACCCAACGTGCTCCTACTAGATTGCAGGAGCTTTAATCCTGTGCCATATTTTTACTGTCTGCCAGGATTAAAGCCCAGGACCAAGCACTGTAAATTTAATGGTCCTTAATGGATTAAAGATTATTGATCAGGATGGAGTATAAAATAAGGCTAAAATCACATTTGCGTTAGGGATTCCGTTTTCCTGCTCCATTATGGGAGCATGAATGTCCTGGGTGATAAGATCCATCTTATAATGGAACCAAACTATGCCGAATGGACTCCATTGACCATAGTGATGTCCGTTCAGTTCCTGCACCTGTTCGACATTTTTAAAAAGTCGTGTATGCACAATTTTTTGGTCCAGCATTTCATGCCGCTACTCCACCAGGCGCTCCAAACCAACCTCTGACGCAGAAGTGAATAGAGCCGAAGGCGGAAGACTAAATTCATTTGTTTTACATTTCTATTCCTTGAGTAAAACTAAAAAGCCTAGTGACTGAAAACTTCCATTTGTTAATATAGTATCAGTGTTTTCCTTGGCTCTCTATCGCATTACACCCCGGTGATTATAACAATGATTTGCTCGTAGCCTCCCTCCAAGATGTAACATGAAATGCTCTGAGGAATGACCTCTGTAATTGGATTATTAAATAACTGCATTTGATTTCCAGGTCCCTCGGCTCTGAGTAGTTACCATTATATATATATTATTTATACATAATGGTCCGATGCCTCGAAAAGTTGGGTACCAAACCAATATGGCTGGCACTACAGCAAAAGTTTGTCACTCGACTTTCCTAGACTTCTAACTGGCATAGTTGATTAGATATGCAGTGGTCACTGCACAGTAATAACGAAGTCTTCGAAAGCTGAACAAATTTGGTTGTCACCCAACTTTCCAAGACTCTTGAACAGCATACAGTATGGCCCTATACACATGGTATATTTTCAGCATGGAATCTGATGTGCATTCTATTCTGAAATCTGCACTGGAATCTATGCCATTTTAGTGTTACTGTTACAGTCAGCAAGTGTGGACCCACCGTGCCAACCTACCGGTTTGACTTTGAACGACTCCTAAGGAACGTTGACCTGACAGTCCCCCGGTGTTCACTCTTTAACCCCTGTACAGGGATCTGGACTGCACCGTGGTAGACCGAGCAGGCTGCTATCTCCTGGAGTAGTCCCAGTGTGGTTGGCAGCTGACTCACAGAGGCACCAGGACAAAGCACCGTGAAACAGGCCGACCTATAAACAGGAACAAATGCAAAGTCAGGAAGGCAGTGAACAATCGAATATGGACAAGAGTACAAAATGAAGGGCAGGCAATAAAGTCAGAGACAGGATTGACGCAAAGACAGAAATGAACAGAAGCACACAAACAAGAGCACAAGACAAACAGCAGACAGTAAAGTCACAGATAGGAGACCTATGATGGGTGTCTGAGAAAATGCACACCAACACTCTGGCAAAGAAGGAGGATCCCCAGCTCATTTAAATAGGAGGGTAATCACCGATTACCCTGCAGCTGGGCTTTGAGCAATGAGGAGGGTTAACTCCTGCAATGCCCATGGAAAGTACCCAGCACTTGGGAGGATTAACCCCAGCAATGCTGATAGAAGGTACCCAATTAAGAGCTATTTACACTGGAGGAGCACAGCGACGCCCGCGTCTGCCTGGTACAACAAGACACAGGTAGCCGGCCTAACAGTTCCTTTCAATGCTACAGAAATCTGTGTGTTTAGTTTGTATTTTTCATGTCCAAATTTTGAAATCAGTGTCATGAAAAAATAATAATCTGCTGGTGATTACATGTCAGATTCCCCTTGGAAAAATTAGACATGGCTCTGATACCTATTAAGCTGTGAGAACCTGCCTTAACATGTCCTCCTTATATATATAAGGTGTGATACATACATATGTATCACAGCATAGCTAAGCAAATACACTCTTTGTCAAAAACAATCCAGCACCTGGAAGGAGTTGTTTTGCTGCAAAACTTGGCATGCAGTTACATCTTAGGCAGATATACAAATGATGAGAGCTGTGGGGTGTTTAGATGAACAGTCTTGCCACCTGAGGCCCTAAAAGTGGTTCCACCCTTGGCCTATAAAAAGGCTCTCAGAGGGTACTTGTGTGTAGTGACCTCTTGATCTTCTTGTGTAGAGCTTGTTGACCACTGGACACCTCTATGATGCAAATGAAGAGATTTCATCCAGTTACCAGAATCTGAGAGGGGCGCATTATTGGAACACAAGAAGCTGGATGTTTGTATCAACAAATTGCTGCCACCTGGGCCATTCTAGCCACACTGTTATGAGGTGTTGGGACCACTTGTTTCGTGAGGGCACACAACAAGGCAACCGGGCTCAGGACACCGTCGACAGACCACAAGTAGAAAAGATTGTGTGATCGCCCAACAAGCACAAGCAATTCCAACTGTTTCATTGTCTACCATGCAGAGACAAGTAGCACCATCATTACAGGCTGCTGTATCTGTCGGACCCATTTTTAGGCACTTGCTTGGCTGAAGGCCATTTGGTCATTACTTGTACTGCCTTTGACACTCAATGGGTTGTCTTCAGCAATGAATCCAGGTTTAGTTTGGGCACTGACAATGGCCACATTCGTATCTGGAGACCTCGGGGTGAGCGCCTCAATCCTGCCTTTGCTATGGAGTGGCACACTGCCCCCTGCTGGTGTGATGGTCTGGTCGGTCAGCCCTAGTAGTGGTACGAGGGACAATGATAGCTCAGCAATATGTTCAGGACATCCTGCAGCCACATGTGTTCCTCTCATGGCGGCTTCCAAGAGGCATTCTCCAGCAGGATAATACTCTGCAGCACACACAAGGGGGTCACAGGAATGTCCCCACAATATTGTCACACTTCCGTGGCTGCCAGGTCACCAGATTTATTACCAAAAAAAAATATGGGATCACCTGAGATGCCAACTTCGACAGCTTATGAGTTTGCACGATCTAGAAGATCAGTTACAGCAAATCTTTGGTGATATGCCATAGCCTCCATGCCTAACCGTATCACATCTTGTATCTAAGCTACAAGCAGTTGAACAGGGTACAAGAGCCACCATATCCACCCAAATCACATCTTTTATCCAAGCTAGAGGTGGCAAAACAGGGTACTAGAGCCTTCATGCCCACCTCCATCAAATCTTGCATCCAAGCTAGAGGCAGCCCAACAGGGTACTAGAGCCTCCATGCTCACCCGTATTACTTTTTGTATCCAAGCTAGAGGAGGTACAACAGGGTACTAGAGCCTCCATGCCTGCCCATATCACATCTTGCATCCAAGCTAAAGGTGGTCCAACAGGGTAATAGAGCCTCCATGCCTGCCCGCATCACACCCTGTATCCAAGCTAGAGTCGGTCCAACAGGGTACTAGAGCTTTCATGCCCACCTGTATCACATCTTGCATCCAAACTAGAGGCGGTACAACAGGGTACTAGAGCCTTCATGGCCGCCCATATCACATCTTACATCCAAGCTAGAGGTGGCCCAACAGGGCACTAGAGCCTCCATGCCAGCTCGTATCACATCTTGTATCAAAGCTAGAGGAGGTACAACAGGGTACTAGAGCCTCTATGCCCACCCGTATCACATTTTGTATCCTAGCTAGAGGCGGTACAACAGGGTACTAGCGCCTCCATGCCTACCCGTATCACATCTTGTATTCAAACTAGTGGCGGTACAACAGGGTACTAGAGCCTCTATGCTCACCCGTATCACATCTTGTATCCAAACTAGAGGTGGTACAACAGGGTACTAGAGCCTCCATGACCACCAGTATCATATTTTGTGTCCAAGCTAGAGGTGGTACAACAGGATACTAGAGTCTTAATGCCCACCTGTATCACATCTTGTATCCAAGCTAGAGGCGCTACAACAGGGTACTAGAGCCTCTATGCCTGCCCGTATCACATCTTGTATCCAAGCTAGAGGCGGTACAACGGGGAACTGGAGCCTCCCTTCAAAAGGACCGTTTTCCACAATAAATGATCCTTTTGCTCTGATATGTAATCACTTATAACAACGTTACAATCACACAGAGAAAGTGTCATTTCATTCCGATAGCTTCTGGGGGAGGGTTTGTTTTTTTGGACAATGAGTGTGTGTTGTGTCTGTAGAGCTGGGGCAGTCACTTGTCACCCAGCTTTTGAAGATTCCTGAATGGTATAATTTCTTAGTTCCACAATGAGACATCTCTCTCCTTGTACCCTCCCTTCCATAAACTGTTCCATGGAGTGAATTCAATACAGTTAGTCCCCGACTTGCGAACAGGTTCCGTTCCGGGAGCCCGTTCGCAAGTCCGTTTTGTTCGCAAGTCGAACAAATGGTTGTATGGAGGGGATCGCGAGTGGATCCCGCTCCATACAACGTCGGGTGCCGGCTGTTCTTACAGCGGGCACCCGGCGGCAGCAGTTCCGACGAGCCGTGGCGCTTGTCGGAACTGTTAACACTTTAAATACCGCTCTGACAGCGGTATTTAAAGTGTTAACAGTTCTGACGAGGGGCGCGGCTCGTCGGAACTGCTGCCGCCGGGTGCCCACTGTAAGAAACAGCCTGCACCCGACGTTCAGGGGGTCCGTACAGCGTCCTACTATGAGATCGCGGGACGCTGTGTGGTTGCTAGGCAGCCGGGGACCTCCTGAAAGGCCCCAGGGCTGCCTATGCAGAGTGCCCATCAAGCGCACGGCTTGATAGGCACTCTTCATAGACAGCCCTAGGGCCTTTCAGAAGGCCCCCGGCTGCCCAGCAACCACGATCTGACCGGACAGGCTTCTATCAGGCTTGATAGAAGCCTCTCCGGCCCCTGCACAGTATGATGTAATGCCATAGCATTACATCATACTGTGCAGGACAGATAGTTCGTATCTAGCGAAATTCGTAAGTCGAATGTTCGCAAGTCGGGGACTATCTGTAATGACATTATTTAAGTTAGGACGTATTTACACAGCCGTGAATGTTGCAGGAGTTCTGTGCATTTGCATGGCGCACAGAACTCATGTGATGTGTTAACCCTTCGTTTCCAATTTGTTAATTTACATGGGCATTTTTCCTGTTGAACGTACAAATAGTAGTATGTTCCATTTTTCAGCAATATCGCCGAAAAGTCACCCATTATTTGCTAATAATTAATCATGAGTTAAAAATCGCATTGCGCTCGCTTTAAAATTGCATTTAGATGTGCGATTTTTATTTTTTGTACTATTGAAGCAACTGACGAATTTCACACCAAAATCCAGAGGTCTAGGGAGAGCCTCCCTTCAAGTGTTTAGTGTTCCGCAATAAATGATCCTTTTGCTCTGATATTGTAATCACTAACTCACTGTTACAATCACACAGAGAAAGTTTCATTCGATTCCGACAACTTCAAGAAGTTGATTTTTTTTGACACGTAGTACTTCTAATCTCATCCAACTCCTTTAAGAGGGGACTACATTTTCTTTAAGACATGGGAAGAAAATATTGCAATTAAATTTTAATGTGTCAGCCCGCTCCTCCTGGAGGTAGTCCATTTATTCCGACCTAGGTCACTCCTGGCGAAACCGTCTTGTGATGAACCCCTATAGAATGCTTAATGTCCATCTGGCAGCTGATGGTTTTGTTCCATGGTCTCAGGCTAAAAAGGCTTCATGTTCTAAGTGGTCTCCCAGGTCGCCTAGGGCTTAGCAGCGAAATGAAGGTGTTAAAATGTTCCCCGTGTATTGTACCGCGGATTACTGCGTCTTTGGCATCTCATCCCCAGCTGAGTCATAACTAACATATTAAAATCCATTGCCAGCTTACATTTAACTCCCCGAAGTGTCAAGCGGTAGATCATATGAAACATAACTGCTAGAACCGCTTCACTTGGCATCTGAGCGAATTGCTAAAAATCAAGCCTTGCCTCTCTCACTTACTCCCCGTGATGACAGGCCCTTCACCGTGCGCTCTCTCTGCCCGGATCCTGCGGCCCGCCATGTGTTTCACCCCTGGAGCAGGTTGCTTACTTTCACAGACTTGGGAAAATAAATTGAAAACGTATCGTTTGGTTTTTTAAGACTCTTTATTTAAGACTGAAAAATATTTTTCCAGCAAGGAAAAACCAAAATGAAAATTTCATCCAGTTCACAGGAAAAGCTGATTTTAACATCCCGGGTCCCAGTAGGTGGCTTACGAGAAAAACGTCTTACTAAAACAATGCTTAACCCAGCGAGAGAACACATGGAAAAGGGCTGAAAGTTGCAAATATCAAGTTCTTCATGAATTAAGCCAGCAAATTTTCATCTGAATAGGTGCAAAACGCTGATTAATGTCTTAATATATTTTTATAGCAGTCAGAGCTCCTTATTTCTGGTACAGATTAACTCAAAATGACCTCTTTCACATTATAACATTATAGAACTTAATGATAAAATTCTGATTACCTGCAACTACCACTGGGGGGAGCTGATTGTATACATATTTACATGTAACAATCACTGCAATAGGAACACCTACTCAATAACAGGTTGGTCAACCTTTTGGGGTGATCATCACTGTTTTTGGACATCGGGGAACAGATTCCACAAGGTGGCAAACATCCTCCATACCTAATTCAACCCATGTCTGCTGCAGCAGCTCCATCAGTTGGAGCGCATTTTGTGAATAAGTGGGAACAGATCTCACAACCCTGTCCAGCATATCACAAACATGGGGTTACAGTCCAGTGAGTTTGGGGGCCAAGGCAGTGTGGAGAATTCATTGCTGTGTTCCTCCAACCACTTCCTAGTGATCAGAGCTCAATGATATGGATCATTGTCCTGTTGAAAGATGGCAATGTGGTCACGGAGGGCTTTCCAAGAATATGGGTGACGATGGCTAACAGGTTTCTGTAACGTTCACCATTCAAGGATTGTGGTATGAGGGCCAACAGTCATAGTTCATGCCAGGAAAACGCTCCTCAGACCGTTACACTGAAACTACTGGACTATTGAACTCTAGCAGTGCCTCCCATTCTACCTGATGGCGTAAAAATAATTCCTTATATAGTCCTAAAATGGCTGCCGAGTCTCATAAGAGGGGTCAGGGTTTTGTTTGAGCTCATGAATATGTATGCAGATGAATAAACGTTCATATAAGTGAATAGATATTCTCTTTGGCGCATAAACATTATATAAAATGAGACAGCTCGGATTGGGTGAAAACATGTGTATCTGGGTAAAGAATTGGCTCAGAGATAGGAAGCAGAGGGTGGTAATAAATGGTTCATATTCTGATTGGGTCTCTGTTGCTAGAGGCGTGCCACAGGGCTCAGTATTAGGCCCCATTCTGTTCAATATATTTATCAACGTCCTGATAGAGGGGCTGCACAGAAAAATATCAATATTTGCAGATGACACAAAATTATACAAGATAATCAATACAACGGAGGACAATGTATGGCTACAGAAGGACCAAGATAAGCTGGGGGCTTGGGGAGAAAAATGGCAAATGAAGTTCAATGTTGATAAATGTAAGGTTATGCACATGGGCAGGAGAAACGGATGTCACCAATAAACACTAAATGGGGTACTGCTAGGGAAAAGTGAGATGGAAAAAGACCTGGGGGTACTAGTGGATTGTAGATTAAACTGAAGCAACCAATGCCAGTCAGCTGCTGCAAAAGCTAATAAAGTCTTGGGGTGCATTAAAAGAGGTATAGGGGCGAGGGACGAGAACATTATCCTTCCACTATATAAGGCCCTTGTAAGGCCCCTCATGGAATACTGTGTACAGTTCTGGTCACCGGTGTTCAGGAAAGATGTTACAGTGCTTGAGGGGGTTCAAAGAAGGGCAACTAAACTAATAAACGGAATGACGGGACTAGAATACCCAGAGAGGCTAACAAAATTGGGATTATTTACCCTGGAAAAAAGACGGCTAAGGGGCAACCAAATAACTATGTATAAATACATAAGGGGACAATACAAGGATTTCTCCCATGATCTGTTTATACCCAGGACTGTGACTGTAACAAGAGGGCATCTGCTAGATCTAGAAGAAAGCAGGTTTATCACCAACACAGAAAAGGGTTCTTTACTGTAAGAGCAGTGAGACTGTGGAACTCTCTGCCAGAGGACGTGGTGATGGCAAAATCCATAGAGGAGTTTAAGAGGGGACTTGACATCTTTCTAGAGCGGAAGAATATTACACGATAAAAATCTTAGGTTATTTGTTAATCCTGGTATATAGGCAGGTAGGAACTATTAGTGGTTGATCCAGGGATTAGTCTGATTGCCATTAGGGAGTCGGGAAGGAATTTTCCCCCAAATGGGCTAATTGGCTCCTGCCTCTTGGGGTTTTTGCCTTCTTCTGGATCAACAACATAGGAGGATAAACAGGCTGAACTAGATGGACATTGTCTTCATTCGGCCTTACATAATATGTTACTATGTATATTACATACATATCTAGCAATGCTTCCACCAACGGTACCCACACTCCGCCTGAGGACACTCATAGAATCATAGACTGGTAGAGTTGGAAGAGACCTCCAGGGTCATCAGGTCCAACCCCCCCTGCTCAGTGTAGGATTTACTAAATCATCCCAGACAGATATTTGTCCAGCATTTGTATGAACACTTCCATTGAATGAGAACTCACCACCTCCTGTGGTAACCTGTTCCACTCATTGATCCCCCTCACTGTCTAATATCTAATCTGTCTCCTCCCTTTCAGTTTCATCCCATTGCTTCTAGTCTTTCCTTGTGCAGATGAGAATAGGGCTGATCCCTCTGCACTGTGACAGTCCTTCAGATATTTGTAGACAGCTATTTTGTCTCCTCTCAGCCTTCTCTTCTACAAGCTAAACATTCCCAGATCCTTTAACCGTTCCTCACAGGACATGATTTGCAGACCGCTTACCATCTTGGTAACTCTTCTCTGAACTTGCTCCAGTTTGTTGCTGTCTTTTTTAAAAAGGGGTGCCCAGAACTGGACACAGTATTCCAGATGAGGTCTGACTCACCCTGTGTCCAAGAAAAAATGCAATAAAAAACAAACAAAAAGTCGTATGTATTCCAAAGTGGTCCAACATAAACTACAGGACGTCCCGCAAAAAGTGAGCCCTTGCACAACTATGTCGACGGAAAAAAAAAATTATTGCGCTCAGAAGATGGAGGCAGAAAATAATTGAAAAAAAATTAAATGTCTTTGAAAAAAAATACAAGTAGTACAGCAAAAAAAAAAAAAACTATACAAGTTTAGTATCGTAGTAATTGTAGTGACCGATAGAATAAAATTATCATGTCATTTTTGTTGCAGTTTGTGCGCAGAATCAAGACAAACTAAAAAGATGGCGGAATTTAGTTTTTTTCTTATTTTACTCCACTTAGAATTCTTTAAAACTTTTTCAGTACATTATTTGGAACATTAAATAGTATCATTGAAAAATACATCTCGTCCCCTAAAAAACAAGCCCTCATACAGCGACATCAATGGATAAATAAAGGAGTTAAGATTTTTTAACCCCTTCATGACATGGCCTATTTTGGCGTTGAGGACCAAGCGATTTTTTGGTATTTTTCCATCTCCATTTTTCAAAAGCCATAACTTTTTTATTTTTCCGTGGACGCGGCCGTATAAGGGCTTGTTTTTTGCGTGGCGAACTGTAGTTTTTATCGGTGCCACTTTTGGGTACATAGACTATATTGTAAAATTTTTTTTTTTTTTTTAATGATAGCAGAGAGAGAAAACGCATCAATTCTGCCATAGATTTTTTTATTTTTTTTTTACACCGTTAATCATGCAGCATAAATGAGACTTTCCATTTTTTCTGCAGACCGGTACGGTTACAACGATACCAAAATTCTAACATTTTTTTTAGGTTTTCCCACTTTTCTGCAATAAAAACCCTTTTTTTTGGAAATCTTTTTTCTATTCTAAATTGCTGCATTCAAAGTCACGTAACTTTTTTATTTTTTGATGTACAGAGCTCTATGAGGGCTTATTTTTTGCGAGACGAGCTGTAGATTTTATTGGTACCATTTTGGCGTACATACGACTTTTTTGATCACTTTTATTGCGTTTTTAGTGAGGCAAAATGCTAAAAATGAGCATTTTGCCTCAGTTTTTTAGCTTTTTTTTTAGCGTTTTTTTCGGTGCACAGTCATAAGCATGTGCAACTTATTGTACGCATCGTTATGGACGCGACAATACCAAATATGTGGGGGGTTATTTTTTTTTTACCTTTTTTTATGCTAATCTGAGAAAAAGCATAAAAAATGGTTTTTTTACTCTTTTTTTTTACATTTTTTTTAATTCATTTTTTAAATCTTTCTTTTTTTTTACACTGTTTGTGTCCCTCTGAGGGACTTACATCACTGTACCGATGATCGCTGTCATAAGGCATGGCAGAGCTACTGCTCTCCCATGCCTTATCGCTCATACAGCGATCTCAGGCATAGGCAATACAGGACGCCAGTGTCTGGCGTCCTGTTGCCATGGTGACAGGCCGGGCTCTCGCGATGACATCGCGAGTTCCGGCCGGAGACACAGAGGGAGCCGCGCTCCCGCTGTGAACTCTTCCCCTGCCGCGATCTACTTAGATCGCGGCAGGGAAGGGGTTAAAAGTGGCGGGCGCATCTCCGATGTCCCCCCGCTGCTGCAGCGAGACGCCGGCTGTGACTGACAGCCGGCTCCCGCTGCGGGATAGCGCTGGATCATATGTGATCCCGCGCTATCTCCAGGACGTAAGTTTACGCCCTGTTGCGGGAAGTACCCCGCTCCCAGGACGTAAACTTACGCCCTGCAGCGGGAATGGGTTAAAAGAAGGGAGAAAAAAATGAAAATGGAAAAATGAAAAAAAGCTTGATCACTAAGGGGTTAAAAACATCCATCCACTCTGCACATATTGTAGGTGCACTCATCAGAAGTGCGCAGGTCTAAGGTGAACTTGTGCTGCATTGTTAGAATTAGAGATGAGCGAGCACCCAAATGCTCGGGTCCGCGTTATTCGAGTCGAACTTTTCGTAAAATTCGAGAGCTCTACTCGAGTAATGAACCCTATTGACTACAATGGGAGACTCGAGCATTTTTGTATGTGGGACGCCGGGTGCCGAGCTTTTTTTTTTCCCTAGATCTCTCTCTGTCTCTCTTTCTCTCTCTCTCTCTCTCTCTCTCCTGCCTGCCAGACAAACAAATTGCCATTTACACGCGGCAGGGAGGGGCCAAAACAGGCACGTCACAGCGGGGAGGAGCCAAAAACTGGGGTGGGGTCGAACACAGCTTGAAGCTCGTTTGAGTAACAAGCACCATCGAGTATGCTAATACTCGAACGAGCATCAAGCTCGGCAGAGTATGTTCCCTCAGCTCTAGTTAGAATGCTTTCCTGAATCCAAAGGGGATGAGCTTAACATTATGGTGCTTTTCTCCCATGATATGCAGCTACTAGTCTTGAAAGAACAGAAACAGTTGAACACGATTTCAGATTGAACTTTGTTAAAAGTTCAGTTCTGTGCAAACTTGAACCTTGGGCGGTTCATCCTGGCCAAAACCACTACCACCTCTGTTGTACTGGTGACGTTCCAGTTCAGTTCAAACTAATTTGGGCTGAACCGAACTTTTCGCCAAAATTTGGCAAAGCGGCGGAACAAAACAATTGAAGATTTCACTCCTTACTAGTGAGTACATTGGTTGTCTATCTAGGATACTGTTTTTTTCTCTATTTATCATTGGGCACCTAATTCTGAGAATGGGTTTCTGTTTCATATTGAAAAGACCCTGCGGGTCTATGAAAACTTAGGGTGCTTTTACATAGGATGACCTTTTAGGTGCAGATGCCTAACAGGTCACCCTAGCGATGATCGTTCCTGTGCTTTTACACAGGAACAAATATCATTAAGTAAATAGAGGCTATCGTTTCCCCTTAGGGAGAGCACCTAAAAGGTGTGTAAGGAGACATATAAGGCCATCCATGCTCCTCTGGGAAAAGGAGAAGTCTGACATTGACTTGCAGGAATGCTGCCTTGCAATAGGTGGCACTGCAGAGGTATTGTTTCATTTCAATTTGCATATTTCCCAGAGGAACCTGAATGGCCTTATAAGTCTCCTCACACAGCTTCTAGGTGCTGCCCTTAACGAGAAACGATACCCTTTCTGACCCTCATCTATAGGCCTCTCACTAGCCAAGCCAGAAACCTACTGTTCACTGATGAGGGACGATCACCCTGAAACAGCTGTCTGTGTATGGTTATTCTGGCTTTAGTTTACAATTCCCAGTCAGTGTTATAAGGCTTGTTTAGAATGATACATTCAAAAAAAAAGCAAAAGATGACTGCTTTACCGTGAAAAAATCTTTAGCCTTTATTCGTACAAGTGTTTCACATGAAGTCTAGAATTTCTGACATTGATTTGCAGTTATGCTGCCTTCCAATGGGGGGTGCTGCAGAGGTCTTATTCCCTCTTCCCATTTAAACTGGACAAACATATTATCATTCTGTGTTAATTTAATGCATGCTTTTACACTGAAGGACAATTGTTCAGATTCTCGTTGATCATGGAAATCTGAACGATTTTCAGCCTGTGTAAAGGTGCCCTTACTTTCAGGCAATACTCCATGAGAGAAAATAAAAGTAGGCAAATTAGGTCATATCAGTCAAACCAAAGACTCCTCCAAAAGGAAGAGTCACCCATCTGAGCCTTTGGTGTGGCTGACATGACCCCATCTGCATATTTTTTTCCCATGGAGCATTGCCTAAAATTAAGTTTCCACACACCCGCTGGGTCTCTTCAATAAGAACCAGTACTCCCTCTGAACACCAAACACTTACATGTCCATAACATACTTGTATATCCAGACTTTTTTACAGGAAGCTACATTTCGGTTATGTTCACACGGTGTAGAAAAGCTATGTGGATGAGATTTTTAAAAATTTAGTCCACTTGGTGTGGAAAAATTCTGCACAAAATCTGCAGCATGCCAGTATTTTCACTGTAGATTCCCGAAGCTCTGTACCTAACAACAGACAGTGGTTGCACCAAAGCTGGAAGGGAGACTCCTAATGGCAGCCACTTCAAACTTGATTAACAGTGGTAAAGCAATAACATTTTTTTAATGCAAGTATATTATAGACATAATTAGACTAACGCAGGCTAGAAGATGGGGAGCAGAAGTTGTCTGAAAAGTTAATGCCCCTTTTAATTTGTGTTTTTGATCTCTTTACAGATTATGATGTTTGCTCAGAAGCCCCGTGTGAACAGCAGTGTACAGATAACTTTGGTCGAGTCCTGTGTACGTGTTATCCCGGTTATCAGTACGATCGGGAAAGACACAGAAATAGAGAGAAGCCATATTGCTTAGGTATGTATACCATACAAATCATATGTATAGTATATAGTGCTATATAACATATGTAAAGGCCATTTGGTTTTGGTGGCCCATAGCGAACTATGGTGGGAGTAATTTGGAGACCTCTGGCCTGCATATACCTGAAGCCACTCCTGCTCATACTGGTGACCATATTGGTTCACCCACAAATGTCTTGGCAACATATATAATTGTAATAGGAGACATGGCTTATATTATTGGGGATTTTCAGTTTTCTGGAGTTCTGACCTTCATGGTTTGTGGGGCCACAGGATTTGTACTGATGCCTTGTTTTCTAAATTCTTCCATAAGGGTTTTCCTTGCTTCCCATGTCTCCCTTGTGAACTGATAATGAAGTTAAGAGGACACAACACCAGTGCAGATCATATTCTGCATTCTCCGTCCATTGTTCATATTCTGGAACACAGATGAAATTATAGACTAATCTTTTAATGTTGCAATATTTTAGTCTGCACGTGGGTGTTGTCAATAGAATGGAAAGTGCTGATCCACGCTGCTAAGCTCATGCAGACATAAGAGGAAAACTGAAAAACTTAGGAGTGAGTATAGACAAAAAGTTACAGAGGGTGCTTACCTTCATTTTTTTGTCTACACTCACCTCCCTTCACCCGGACAGACTTTTCTCAGATCCGGCTCCTGGAGCAGTTAATGTGTTACACAGGGGCTTATCCGCTCATTGTCAGTGGGGGATGTCAGACTGTCAATCAAGTTTGACATCAACTATTAATGGCTTTGTTGGTTTTACCCTATGACAGGACCTCTTAAAATAAGGATCAATCACAATGTGGCCATGTGGGACTTTTTGTGTATGAACATTCCACTGATTCTAGAAATTATATGGCCATAGTATAAATAAAGGAATAAGTCTCTATCCTACGCTACCAGCTTTTTCTAGGTTCGGGTGGACACTTAAAACGAACCTCCAGTATTGGGACAAAATTCTGTCCCAGTACAAGAAAAGTGTATATTGCTTCTCTGCCGCCCTCCGCCCTTCAGGCCCCATTTTCAGCAATTTCTGACTAACTAATGCACACTGTGCACTGCTTTCTGATTGGCCAGTGCTGATCATGTGAGTATTCTGGCCAATCACAGAGCAGGTATGATGCATTGGTATTCTAATACTACCAATGCACTGTGGGGATTAGGTAGTCTAAAGATTGTGTTGGATATCTTGGATGGCTGAAATTGGGACCTGGAACCGAGGGATCGGAGAGATGGCAGAGAAGAATAACTGCAAGTTATATACCCCACCTCCTCTACCTGGACAGAATGTTATTCCAAAACTGGAGGGTCGCTTCCTTTTAATCACACCATTCTATGGCTTGCAAAAAATGATATGTTTGGCTGGATTTGGCCAATCATGACATACACTTGCAATTTTGCCCATGTTTGTTGGAAATTCTTTGATGCAAAGGATTAGATTTTTGCCAAACAAAAGTCCTCCATCAGCCATTCTTAATTTTGTGGCCAATGGTTGCTTGAAATGCCCAAAGTTGGACATTTTGGTGACTTTTGTCTCAAGTGTATGGGCAGCTATATTGTTTAGCACAAAAAGGTAGAGGATATCAAAAACACCAATTCAACGTCTGTAGTGCAATGAAGAGATAAAGATTAATGAACTGTTTGCAGATGAGGCACAAGGAAGAAGAGCATTGAAGTCCCAATATGCTGCTTAATCTGGGATCTCACCACCGATCTGGAGACCATAACTCCTCTGCGGTGATGGCAGTCTCAGTGCATATAGAATTGTACCTTCTGAAGTGAGTGGTGAAACTAAACATGACACAGGAAGAAAATCCAGCAAGGACAGAATTATTAAAGAAGCCATCTGAAGTAAAAGAGGACCTGTCATGCCCTCGAATCAATGGGACAGGTTGTATAGCTTTGTAGCTGCTGGTGTGGAACCTAGTACAGTTTGTCTTTTATCTCTATTCCCTCTGTTCTTCTGGATAGACCTCCATTGATTTTGGTTCCCAGTGCTTTGAATCTGTCAAGTGGTCAGTCTGTTCCGCTTACTGTCAATCAAATATGATGGTATCTATTAACAGTAAGCAGTGGAGACTGATCACTTAAGAGATTCAAAGTGCCAGGAGCCGAAACTAATGGAAATCAGCATTTGGGGGCGGGAGTAGAGGCAAAAGACAAGCTACACTAGAGTCAATAGTGTCAATGGGGCCATGGCTGCAAAGCTATGCAGCCTGCCCTACTGCCCAAGGACATGACAGGTCCTCTTTAAAGGGGTTGTACCAGAATTTCAGGTTATCCCCTATCCACAGAATAGGAAATAACCTGCTTATTGGTCAGAGTCTGACACCCCTGCCAATCTTGAAAACAGGACTTGTGTGTCCCATTCTGTCACTGTGGGGGTTTCTTCTTCCCTGGCAGTGTAGTCAGCAAGAAGAGAGCACTGACCGAGCATGTGCGGTCAGTACTCCATTAATTTCAATGGGGCTGATGGAAATAGCCAAGCAGGTGCCACTCGGGTATCTCGGCAGTCCCTTTGAAAGTAAATGGTTGGCTGGTGTGCTTACATGACCAGCGCTTCATTCAAGCTCCTCCTCACTGTGGGGGCTGCAATGAGAAAGACATAGGACCTCCGTTCTTGAGATTGCCGGTGGGTCTCAGCAATGAGACCCCCAGTGATCAACAAGATATCCCCTTTCCTGTGGACAGGGGATAACTTGTAATCTTGGTACAACCCCTTTAAATAGCAAAAAAAAGCTTCTAAATATAAAATAAGAAACTTAAAGAAACAGTATAGGAACCTGAAGTGAGACTAGGATGTGAAACCCTTGACCTGCAAAAAGTATACTGTGCTACACAGTATCTACGTAAATTCCATCATAGAGTGCTCAAATGATACCAACATACAGCGACCACATAATATCCTCATACATAACATAGCCTAAGCAACATCTAAATAATACTGCTGTACCAATACGGAATTAGGACTTGTCCATACCTGAAAAAAGTCCCAGTATTGCTCGTACAATCCCACAAACTACGCTGTGAAAGTAGTCGGGTTTGTCAAACCTCACCCAAAAATGTCTATTTTGGAGGTGTTCCTCTGGACGGGGCTTATCTGTCCCAAATTTGACATCCTAAATGATTGCAAGTATGTTTGTGGAGCATCAGGTAGCAGGTCATCCGCAGCACCCCTCCAGCCTTCTATTGTTGACTTTTAATGCAAACTACCGCATACAAGTCAGACATTCACAAAGAGGAATGACATGAGGATGAAACATCAAGATTTCAGGGAAGTATTACTAGATAGAAAGCTTGTGTTTGAAGTCTTGCAGTCAATTTGGTTTTGTGTCAGCAGTGAGACAGAACGATGTGAGTCGTGATGTGACCTGGACAGATTCTGGGCAAAGTTCGGGGGTGCAGATGGTTGGGGTAAACTTTAATTTTAAACCAATTTTCAAACCAGACAATTGTTTAAATGAAGTCAGTTACCTTAAGAAATTATACTGAGGATCACCAGACACTGTAACCTCACCGGGGATCTAACTGATGACCATGTCTAGACTGGAGGATGGGGAGATTGGAGCTTCCCTGTATGGGAATTCTACCCATGACCCCGGAGTGCAGCATAAAATCACGTGACAAGTTCTCCGTGGATCAGTTTTAGTGTGAATCCATATTAGATGGGACAATCCAGTGATCTTAGTGACTTCCAACGAGGCCGGGTCATCAGTGCTAGACTAGCCGGGGCCGGGATTCCACTGCCAACCACGTGGGGTTCTCTCATACAGCGGTGTGGAGAGTTTCCAGAGAATGGTGTCATTGAGAAAAAACATCCAGAGAATGGGAATCCTATGGATAGAAACAACTCCTCACTGAAAGGGGTCAGAGGAGGATGTCAAGAATCATTCTGACAAACATCTGCTGCACAGTTAAGCAGACTGCAGCTGAATACAATGCTGTTGCCTCAATGGGCTGTAATAGCAGGCGACCAGTCTCAGCACCATTGCGGTGTAAGAGAAACAGAAAGCCGAGACTCAAGTGGCCAAAAAAGTGCAATAATGGTATCAACTGGTCAGATGAATCCAGATTTCTGTTGCACCGTATTGATGGGAGATCAGAATTTGTCACAGGCAGCATGAATTGATGACCCCTTCCCGTCAGGCTGGTGGAGTAATGGTGTGTGGAATGTTTTATAGGCACACTATGAGTCCTCTGATACTTGTGGATGGACGACACAAGGAATTTCTGAATGCCAAAGGAGGTCAAACACACTAAAATGGTTTCTAATAAAGTGGCCTTTCAGTGTATATTGTAGGAGATAAGAAAAGGTATAGTTTCAAATATGGAAAATCTTGGCATACTGTAAGAACATGTGCAGTTGTTAAAGGTGTTGTCCAGTTGTAAACTATTGATAGCCTATCCGCAGATCGGTGGGGATCCCCTGCCCCCAATACTCTGTTTGTCAGGCCAGTGCACTCATATACTGAGCTGATTTTTGCAGGAAGTGCACAGCTCCATTTTCTTTGTAGTGGCCTGGCTTGGTATTACAGGCCGGGTTCCCTTTTCCAATGGGATTTTTGCAGTTCTCTGCACAGCCATGTAGACACTGTGCAGGAAAAACGTAATAGGGGACAGAGCAGTAAGGGGTTACAGACCCCATTATATGTCAATAGGAACCGTCAGGCCCTGTTTGGATCTGTTGCATGACCTGTTATATATAAGAGTCACCATCCAGATGTGAACAGAGCCAAGTAATCTCTCTGATCTAACACGCCATACTGTTTTAACCCCTTAACTAGCGCTCAAAATATGTCTATTAATCTGGCGCTGACCTATGGTACATTTCCTCATAGTCTTATAAAGCCGCAGGCATCTACATAAGCCTAAGTATATACACAAGGTTAATATCACATCTGGCCATTAGAAGGCTCTCCCATTCACCTTGGTTCATCCAGTTATGGCATGTGCAGATATATAACTTCCATGTGATGAGACGTGTAATTTATTAAATAGAACAGACATACTTTGTAACCAAAGTGTTAGTAATAAACGACATAAACAGACTATACATGAATTATAGGCTCGGACCGCAGCCATGCGAAGTAACGCACTCAACGGGAGGGAAGGTTGGTTCTGTAGGCTCATGCAATAGGAAACATGTGTAGAGCAGAGGCTGGATGGAAGGGAAAAGCTTAATAACGGGAACAGTTCCTTGCAACATGCCGTCTGCGTAATGGAACATGTGTATTATGGGAAGACAACAGTTATACCGAGAGATTACTGGATTGTGAAATCACATTTACTGAAGCATATCCTTTTTTCTCATCTGTTTTTGTGCTCTGATAGTAGATTTTCTGTTCCATTTTCTGCATGTGATTTTGGGGACGTCCGACTTGCTGCTTTGAGCTTTGACAACATTGGAAGAAATTTATAGACACTTGGACATATGAAACCGCAGCCAAAAAAAAAAAAAAAAAAATGTTTTCAATGTCACAAACAGTATTTAAAAAAAATCCTAAAATCCTGCAGTTCCCACACTGACCACAAAGCCTAACAATAGTCTGACCCTACCTGTTCTAAGGAGAAAACTTCTTAACACTCATCTCATTATCATCACAGGCAGGATGAGACAACTATATATAGATAACATAGGATCAACCATTCACAGTAGGAGATGGTCACAGCTCACCTCCTCCACCCTCTCCCTGCACAGCTCACAGAGCACACCCACAGTACTCCCCTATATTAGTCAATAAGTCTCCTGCTGAGCTTTGTGTGAATGTCGCATTTATTTGTTTCGCTGTACACTACTTTTTAAGTATTCAAGACCAGATGGGATAGTCCTCTGAATAGCGACTGGTCAACCTCCAGGCTGTCAAGTTGAAGCTTTTCAGGTGTACACAGAGCTGCGTTCCTTCAATAGCAATCTCAACTCATGTATATGAGCTTGGTGAACCATGACCTCTTAGGCCAAAATGGCATATTAACTATTGCCGAGGTCTGATCTTGCCTGATCTTTGGTAATTCCCTTGGTAACATCGAGATTAGAAGGAATATATAGGATAGCCTGAGCCTCCATGGGATGGACAGAGCATCCTCTACCAAAGAATTGTCCTTCCTATATAGGAAGCAGAATACTTCTACTTTGGCATTTTGCCTTGTCGCCATTAGATTGATTTCTGTTATGCCCCATTGGTCTGAGATCTATGTATGTGGACTACTGTCAGATGGGACCAGTTCTTGTCTGCCCAGGTCTTGATCATATCCACTTCGTTCTGAAGGGCGTCTGATTGGGTAGCTCCCTGTTTGTTTATGTAGAGAACTGATGTTGTATTGCTTTCCCTCTATGATAATTCCCTTAAAGTTCTCTCGGATTCAATGAGCAGCATCTGTCCTGGGTTGTCTGGGACTTTTGGACTGGCATCTCCTCCAGGTGAGCCCCCACATCCTGATAGAGAAGCATCTGTTGTCTGCAAGGTCCAATTGGGTGGGACTATTGACCTCCAGTCTTTTGATGGATCCACAATCTGAGTGTACAACGGGTCTTCCATGATAAGGAGTGTCTCTTGCTCAGCCCTTTTAAGGTGCAAGGCCAGATCTTCAGACTCTCCTTCTGCAGAGGACATAAATGTCATAGTGCCCAGGGTACAGCCTCTACCGCTAATGACATGAGATTTAATACTCTCATCAGGGTCCTAATAACCCTTCTGGATACTTTGAAAAATCTTGATGCTGCCATTATTTTTTCCTTCCCCTCTGATGTAAGACTGAGTGTCATCCAAGCAGATCTGCTAAGCTTGCTTTGAATAGCCAATTGTTCAAATATGGAACTATTGTAACTCCCTGGACCCTTCAACCGCAACCGCAGATATAACCTTCTTGAATACAAAGGGAGCAGAAAAGATCCCAAATGGTAGGGCTATGAGCTGATGATGCTGGATTTTCCCTCTTGCTTACCACAGTCCTGAGGTAATTTCTGCAAGCCTTTATTATTGCAATGTGCAGATAGGCATCTTTTAGATCTTGCGTAATCACAAAATCCCCTGACAGTATATTGCAGCCACTGGTTTTGTTGTCTTCATTCGGAATCTTTTGCATCTGATGTGTCGATTGAAGTATCTCAAATCTATAATCATACGTCAGTCCACAGATGGCTTTTGGATCAATAAGATTGGTGAATAAACTCTGCAACCTCTTTTCATTAGTAAGACATCTTTTGATGCTCCTTCCTTATTCTATATAATCCCATAGTGTTTCTTCTTTAAATGAAGCTAGAGGGCCTGTCTGTGCGAACTTGTCATTCGGTAATCGATTGAAGACTATTGTATATCTGTCTTTTACAATAGATAGTACCCAAGGGTCCTTTATTGTCATCTGCCAGGCTTGTAAAAAATGGGAGAGGCAACTGCCTACTGGAATATAGCTTTCCTTTACGTTGCCAGATTTGCTTGTAAAGGCCTCTAGATCTCGGAAATCCTCTATTTTGGCGTGGGCCATGCCGATAATACAGTTGGGATTGTCACGTTCTCTGAGGAGATCTTGCTCTTCCAATACCTCTCCCTCTACCACTGGATGACAATGTTAAAGATTGTCCGCAAGGCCTTCCATTATGTTATCTAGTGCAGTACCATATAATCTGCCTGGTTCGAAGGGCAGGCCACATAAGTGGTTTTTAGAGGTACTGTCCGCAACTCAAGGTCTGAGCCACAAGATTTGTCTGGCTGTTGTAGAAATGGCTCTGGTAGAAAATTTTTACAGGTTGTGCTGGTGCATCACAGAGAAATTCTCTAGCAAGGTTCAGGTTTAACAATTCATCATGTGGAATTCCATCTAGAATATCTTCCTGTAACCGAAGTAGGTTTTTTTCTTAGGTTGTGTATTACCTTGTTGGCAGCTACTGAAAACTGAGCATTGAACTGCAGCAGTAGAATAGGATCTTCTCAAAGAGCATTCAGCTCTGCGATCCATTGCGTCTTGAAGGCCTGTCCCGTCTCCAGCAGGTGCTCCTGTCCAGTGCAAGAGCTTTGCCAGTCATATCTACCTTTTGTATGGAGTCCCACTGGTCTTCCTGTACAGAAAACATTGTTAAGAACCTCTTTGATAATACAGGAGCCTTTACTGGGTGTTTCCTTTCTATCTTCATTGTCTTGGCTAAGGCGTCATCCACCTCGAAGGCCCTAGGCCCCATTCTGGAAGATTTTGGAGCTTTCCTCATGTTAACATTCTGGTCATATAGCCAGATGGATTTTAACCATTTATTTATTCTTTCTTATTGGAAATATAACGTCCCTGAGTATCCATCATCCTGAGAGGTAAATCTCATCTAGTACCTAAATGGACTTTTTTTTTTACCAAATCCTTAACTATACAGCATTCTGTATAGTGGGTTTTTCTGGGTCCTTGGTTCGGCAGCTCTTGCACCCAGTGACGTAACTATAAGGGATGTAGGGGATGCGGTTGCACTCAGGCCCAGGAGCCTTAGGGGGCCATAAGGCCTCTCCTCTCCATATAGGGAGCCCAGTGCTATGAATAAAGCATTATAGTTGGGGGCCCTGTTACAGGTTTTGCATTGGGGCCCGGGAGCTTCAAGTTATGCCTCTGCCTGCACCAATTATATTCATAGCCATCTGGCAATGGTGCATTGCACACTCTACATGTTAGATGTCTGCTCTTTCAGGTGGCTTTACAACCAGCACCCAACACCCTATGGAAGAGAGAAAAAAATATTATTATTCCTGAGAGCAATATTTTGTATTAAAAAACTGGAAACTGTACGTTATACGCACTTATCCGCACCACCAGCCCACAAAGAGGACGAGATGCTCTTAAAGGCTTCCTAATATGGTGCCCAGACCCGAAGTCTCACCTCCCTCGATTTGTACTCCCCGTTCCACGATTTTATTACATCTATAGTGTGGAAAAAATCTAGCTTCCCACCCATAAATGCTATTAAGCGACCTTATTTCTGTCCCATGGATATATACGTCTGAAGACCATGAGTGCTGCCATCTTGTCGAGGCTTATAGAGACGCTGGAGAAGTAAGCGACAGCAACTGTGTCGGTGAGTTTCTTTCCGTTAAAACACACAGATCAGTTGGTTAATACAGAAACCCACTGTTTCATCCTCAAAAGGAAAGGAAGTGAAGCCCTCCCAAAAAATGGGAAAAGTGACACCAATTGTGTTCACATAATGTGCTATCACTAAGTTACGCATAGGTGTCCTAAGTGAAAGTATATACCCTATAAGGGGAGGTGGAGCTATTTAATATATTCTCATTAAAATATCTATCTGCCCTATTAGTACAATGGGCAGAAATACTCCATAATTGTGCTGCTGTGGGACGTAAGGGAAGCAATTTTTTTCAGATGCGTGAAAAATACGTGTATAGTAATGTGACTCATGTGTTCTTAACAGGGAAAGACATCACAATCACTGCAAAATCACAGCAAAAGCGGGTGCGATGAAGGTCTGTCTTGCTTGGACCTATATTGCACTCACCTGTAAATACAGCCTGAGGCTAACTTCATACGTGCCAGTATGATATCAGGCTGTGAATCACTGCCCGATATCGCGCTCGCCAACATGCGATTTCCCCGCGAGGTATTTTTTTATCTCTAAACCACTTCTCATCACTTTGGGGAAGTAGCAATCCTCCACCGCGGTTGACAGCCGTCGTAGAGGATCGCGGAGTGTCTTCCATTGTTTTCAATGAGGAGACCTTGCATCGTATTCGCGCGCACCTAGCACGTGGTACGATGCTATCTCCAGCCCCACTGAAAACAATAGGTAATGAGAGGGCACGCCCAAAAGATAGGAAGGGCCCCCGATTTGTTTTCCGTATCATGGTGCTATGCGATGCAGGGAAAGATCACTCATGTGTATGACCCTATTCAAAAGAATAGGGTTCATGTTTGTGCATCTTGCAACACACAAATCTCACGCGATTTTCTCGGCCGCGTGAAAACGGCCCAAACATGATGTGTGGTTGTCACATCCAGCCACATTATTTTGTCTAATGCCATGATCGTTCACCCTGGCAGTGCAAATAATATCACAATTTGCAAGCGTCAGGAGCTGGTGCCAGCACAGTAGTCATTAAAAATAATAAAAAGTCCCATTAAAAGGTTTGTATCAATAGTACAACTCCTCAGGATATGATGCAGCCGATGGAGTAACCAAAGTATATCATATTTATTTAAAAGACACAAAAATGAAAGTGAACAATAGAATGTTAATGATTAAACAATTAAACTTTCAACCTTGGGTACCTAAGCGCTATCTAGTATTATCTACAAGGTAATACTAATAATACCTTTGAACAATCCATAGTAGCAGTAATACCTTTGTATGGTACAGTCTCAGAGAAATATGGGTTATAGAGTAGGAAACACAGCTTTCCTTTGGGGATTAACACTCCCATACAGTCTATTAGAAAGGACAATTACAGTATACACTTGTGACTAATCTCTAAGGCTTGCTCAGTAGAAAACATTTGACTTTCCCCCTGCCAACAAATAACTCAGTCTGTGAACTAAGTTCTTGAGTACCTGAAACTTGCTAACAGTTTAGTGTCTTTAGTATAAGCCCTATTTCCTACAGCAGGCCTGCTGACTAACTATATTTTAACCCTTCATGATGTGCACACCCAATGTTGTTTATGAGGCCAGCCTCACTTACCGTTTGGTGTGAGGTAGTTGACGCTCAGCTCTTTATAAAGTGTCATGGCCCCTTCAGTATGTAATTGATTGTGTCCCGGGACACATACTAGAATAGAAATATGTTTCAACATGTGAAATGATTTTATGGTGGTTTTCTTCTTTAACCCCTTAATGCCACAGGAAGTTTACGTCCTGGCAGGGTGATACTTACCACAACACTATGTAAACTTATGTCCTGTAGATGGCATGAGCTCAGAAGTGATCCATGCCATTCCGTAGCAGGAGTCGGCTGTGACTGACTGCCAGCCTCCCACTGTTAACCCATTACATACTGCAATCAATGTAGATTGCAGCATGTAAAGGGTTCACAGAGAGAGCGTGCTCCCTTTGTAATGTCATTGGTCCTCCTCTATGTAATCATGGAAGGTTGATGGGTTTTCATGGCAACTGGACACCAGAAAATAGTGTTTGGGCCTGCGATGGCCTGTCATCGCTATTCTGAGTGATAATGCATGATTATAGCGATCTTAACTTTTCTAGTTCAATTACCCTACCAGAAAGTAAAAAATAAGAAAAAATTGTAAGGCTCCATAGGGAAAAACAGGCTACAAAACCTTACAAATCGCGGCTGTATAGAGCATGCCGTGATTTTGTAGTCTCGTAATGTCGCAGGCTACAAAACATCACTCGTATGGAAGAACCCATAGGAAAGCATGGGATCTACGTACATGCGATTTGTAGCACTGTTGCATTGTGAAACAATTGCGTGAGAAAATCACCCGCAAGGAAGCTGCCTTCGGGATTCTTCACACGGGCGTATTTTTCATCAGTATTTTGTTAGCCAAAACCAGGAGAGGGTCCAAAATACGGAAGAAATGCACATTTCTCCACTATACTTTCTCTCTCTACGTTCCACTTCTGGTTTTGGCTCACAAAATACTGATAAAAATACGCCCGTGTGAAGGAGCCTTTAAGCTGTATGATTAATGCCAGAAGATATCATACGGAGGGTGAACACCCACTTGTGTTTTTTTATGCGATTGTCAATGGGACTTTCTAATGTCAAAAACGCATCGCAAGTTGGTGCTTTGTGATTTTTGAGCCTTGTGTTTTTAACATTAGAAAGTCCCACTGACAATCGCATTTAAAAACGCAGCAATATCGCAGCGTTAAAAAATCGCAAGTGGGTGTTCACCCTGATAGTTTAAAAATGCTAGCAGTCCAAGGTGTAAAACTAGATACCGTCACCAAAAATTGGAACATATGGCTTAACCATTATCCTCCTTTAATCTTAAAAACTCAACCCCTCCCCTGATACCCCCATACATAAGAATGTATAATCTATGCCTTGTAATTAGAGATGAGCGAGCATACTCACTAAGGCAAACTACTCGAGCGAGTAGTGTCTTAGTTGAGTACCTGCCCGCTCGTCTCTAAAGATTCGGGTGCCGGAGCCGGTGACAGGTGAGTTGCGGAGGAGAGCGGGGGGGAAGAGAGGGAGATCTCCCCTCCGTTCCTCCCCGCTCTCCCCCGCCACTCCCCGCCCGCCGCCAGCACCCGAGCGGGCAGGTACTCGACTAAGGCACTACTCGCTAATCTCTAGTTGTAATTAATACTGATGTCTACAACCATAATTACACCTGCATACTATCTTATTGAAACAAAAAACAAAGGCAGAATTGATGAGTTTTTTTTCTCCCTGCCCTACAAAGAAAATGAATAAAAGTTTTACAATACAGTACATGTACCCAGAAAAGCTACCAATTAAAACTACAGTTCCCCATGTTAAAAACAAGCCCTCATAGGGCCCTTTTATGGAAATATTAAAAAGTTTTTCCTTTTGAAAAGTGGAGATGAAAATCCTCCAAATATCGTTATGGCAAAACATTGTCTGTGTTCTTAGGGGGTTAAAGAGTACTATTAAAATGTATCATGTGACACAAGTGACATCACTCCTTTATGACATCACTAGTGTCATAAATTTCACTTCATTGATCACTTTTAAAATCAATTTCTTTCTACTGAGAGGAGATATTTTTGTAAAGATTTTTGCAAAACAAATTTATTGAAGCAGCCGGGAAACCCTGAGAAATTCACGGACACTTCTGCACGTATTGATGCTGCCACCTAGAGGAGGTGATGCGTTCGCTTATCCTGGAATTTTTTTCAGTAAATGACTTCTAGATGTATATTTTATTAGGCGTCTGTTCTGTAGTGTTCAGTCTTCCCTTATTTAAACACTGCTGACTTGAATAACTGGGTTAGTCACTCTGTATTGCATCACTGGGTGCTGCTTATAGATGGAGCACTAACTAGCTGTGTGATCAGCGCTGAGCTGAATTAGTCACAGCAGCATAGATCCGGATCTCAGGAGCTGAAATTGCCTCTGCAAAACTCACTTGCCAGCTTTACTTACAGTGTACTTGCCAACCCTTAAAAGAGACTGCAGGAGATTGCAAAAAGTAGTGAGAAAGTACCCAGCATATGTGCCAGGCGGAAATACAAATAGTCCATATGACCCCCTTCAACAAACCTGAAAATGAACACAGACCCCTAAACAAATACAGACCCAATGAATAAATATAGATCCCTGAGATCTTCTAAATGAATACAGATTCCCCCAGACCCATAAAATACTCCCCATAGACCACCCCACAGCCCCTGATCCCAGATCTACTAAATGAACTCCCCCAGACTTCCTAAATAAATACGACACCTAAGAGCTCCTAAACTAATAGAGAACCCAGACCCCCTAAATAAATACAGACACCCCCCCCCCCCCAGACCATACGTAAATTGCCCACAGAGCAGACCCCCTCCCCAAATTAAATACAGACCCAAAACCAGACTTCCCTATGTAGAATACAAATATCTGGCCCCACTTAATACAGTCCAGTCACTGCTTTATATATAGCTGAGGGGGGGGGGGGGGGGAATGGTTTAACCCCTTAACGCTCCGGGATGTACATTTACGTCATGGAGGTTTGGGTCTTGTATGGAGAGGGATCAGGGGTCAATCCCGCTCCATACAATGTGGGTGCCACCTTTTTCTAACAGCCAAAACCCGCCTGCAACAGCACTGATGCTGATCGAGCTGTTAATCCTTTAAATGCCGCTGTCAATTATGACAGTGGCATTTAAATGCCCCAATTTAAATGCTGCCACCCCCACGCCTCCCCACGATGAGATTGCCATGGCAGCCAGGAGCCTTCTGAAAGCCACCCAGGGCTGCAACTGCAGATTGCCTATCAAGAAAGATTTCATGTCAGATCACAGTATAATGTAATACTACGGTATTACATCATATTGCAATAACGATCAATCCATCGCAAGTTCTTCTTCTCTTATGGGTGACTTGAAAAAAAATGTAAAAATCTGTTTTATTAATTATTAAGAAAAATAAAAGGTTATAAAAGTTTTGAAAAACCCTTTTGCCATATCTTCTAATATAAAAAGCCTACAGAAGTTTCTTAAACCACACTTTGACCCTTTATTCCTGCTCATTTTCCTATCAAGAGGCGGTGACATGCTACTGACTACCTGCGGAACCCCATTTACAGCCTCTAAGAGGTTTTAGTAGCACGGCCTTCTTTCTACTTCCCCTCCCTGGCCATGACTCTTTGGCTTGAGAAGGAGAACCAAAGAGGTGCTACTAAGCGACTTCTGCCTCTCTCCATCCTCTCTCCTAGGAGGAGTCAAGGCTACATCGAGTAGTTATTGCTCACTTATGTCAAAGTCTCATGCCGCTGTCTGTAAGGGGGAGTGCTATAAGTGCTATTCCCCCTACACAACAGCAGTAGCTCTGCAGGGCCAATACACTGCCCATGCTTTATTATATGCAGAAGAGTAGGAAAAGATGGTTTATCGTCCTTTGTTTGGTGTGTCCTTCTTTATAGCAAAATAATTAGACCAATTCAATCATAGGTAATACCGTGTTTCCCGAAAATAAGACCTACCATGAATATAAGCTCTACCTAGATTTTTGGGGATTTTCATGGAGGCTTGAAATTTTAGCCCTACCCTGAAAATAGGCCTTAGCTGCATTACACTAAAAAACAAAGGAATATATTACCTAACAGGCTCAGTCCAGGTCCCTCACGCTACTCTCTAGAGCTTTCACGTGCTTCTTGCAGTCTTCGGCCACCCACAGACAATCACTTCCTGGTTACGGGGTTCATAAATCCTACCTCCAGGAAGAGATAGCTCTGATTGGTTCATCAAGCACTGCATTGCTTGGCTGAGCAGTGCTCGAGAACCAATCAGAGCCATTGCTTTCTGGAGGCGGGATTTATGAATTTGTGAAATTGTGAAATTTTTTTTGTTATCCCCCTCAGTGATAGCACCCGAGGCAGCCCGCACCTGCCGCACCCCGCTTTCTACGCCACTGACCTGTATTCTACATAGCACATAATCGGTGAGGGCTCCTGTTATGGATTTTGCCTTTAGGGTCTGGGAACTTCAAAGTCTGGCTCTGCCACAGCCCTTTCAATCAACTGATCCGCCAGGATGCCGATAATCGAATTCCCACTGATTGGGTATTGATAGCCTTCAGGTTATGTCTCTGGAATGGACACATATCATTGCATACTGTAATAGATTGCCTGTTTTCATTTTATACATTTCATTATGAGAAAGACCTGAGCTTCAAGATATTTTTCCTGTCAATGCCAGACAGGTGGAGACAAGCCCTACTTTAATAGTAATGTGCAGCTTCTAAGCCAAACACATGTAAACCACTCTGCCTCATCATGTTACTGGCTAAAAGCTGCACTTACAAGTAGAGTTGCATCTTCTAAGCCAACTGGCAGTAACAAAGATTTCGTGGCACCAATCTCCCCTATGCAGTTTCACACAAGTGCGTTACAAACTCATATTTGCACCCATATTACTGACAAGTGACCTAGCTAGAGATGAGCGAGCACGCTCGTTTAAGGCTGATGCTCGAGTGAGCATCAGTCTTTTCGAGTAACTGATTACTCGGCCGAGCACTATGCGGGGGGGGGGGGGGGCGGCGGGGGGTAACGGCGGGGAGCTGGGGGAAGAGAGAGATCTCTCTCACTCTCCCCCCACGCTGCGCCCTGCCCCCCGCCGCCCCCCCACCCCACCCCTCTGCATGGTGCTCAGACGAGTAATCAGTTACTCGAAAAGACCGATGCTCGCTGGAGCATCAGCCTTTAAAGAGCGTGCTCGCTCATCTCTAGTCCTTGCCCAACTGCGGGTCTACTGACCATACTGATCTATGATGCTATGAGTTTGGGCCAGTAGACCTGCAGACGGGCTAGGGCAAGGTCTATTGGTATTACAGGTACAAAAAAATGTGCCGATATTACACTTCCGTGAAAGCAGCCTATAGGGCACTTTAACCACTTCAAGACCAAGTCGGTTTCTGCCTTAATGACCAAGCCATATTCTGGAAGTCTGTCATATGTCACTTTGAGGCCTTTTTACATGACTGTATATATGCAACTATTTAGCTGTGCCAAAAAAATCGGACAAAAATCGCGACCATCTGAAGCATTGGGTGACAATGTATTAATTCAGATGAACAATTTTTGGGCGCGTGAAAATATCGCCCCGGAAATCGTTTTAGACTGCTTTAAAAGATAGGTCTTGCCGTATCTTTTGCCGAGATACGCTGGAAGCTCCCATAAACTTCTATGTGAGTTGGAAAAAAAGAGAGGTGGAGGGTGTTTAGCTGCATCCAACACTAAGAAAAGAAGAAAGCTGTCGCTGTTTAAGCATTGGCAGTCATTCCGAGGATTTCTGGCGACTGAGGGATTCTGAGGGATTTCCGCGCTGCAGCGTATTTTTTTTACCGATACGCTGCTGACACCTGTGTGAATGGCTGATAATACGCTAATTAAGATCAGGACTTGATTGTGTGAAAGAGCCCGAAGGCTAGTGTCACACAGGCATACGCGCTTTTATACGCGCGTATGCGCTGCATGTTTGCACAATGGGCATTGCGTATTTTTGTGCACATGTGTATATTTACTATACTTCTGGCGTGTGCAAATCGTGCACATTTACTCTCACAAAAAAACACACAACCATGCTCCCATTCATTGAAATGTGCAATTAGGTTAATTAGCTCAATATGTGCTATTTACAGAAAATAGAGGATGCTGCATATCATTATCCAAACGAAATGCGTCCGCAAAATACACTAATGTGAACCAACCCATTCAAATCAATGGTTTCTATTCACCGCATATTGTGTACCGCGAAAACACTGCGCCAATACGTTCATGTGACACTGGCCAAAGGCTGGATTCACACAGATGTATTTGCTAGTGCATTTGCACGTGCAATACGCAGAAAATAGAACGCATTGAATTTAATGGGTTTCTTCACATGTGCGTATTTGGCGTGTGCATTTCAGTTGCACAAAATAAAATGCGGCGTTCTTCGTTTTTCTGCTCATTTGCGCAAGGAAAGTGAACATTTTGAACTCATGAAACTAATTGGCTATTACAATGGCTGAGAGCATCGGGGCGTGTTTTTTTGTGCACACTGTTGTACACGATTTACGCATGCAAAAAGTGCAATAAAATACGCCGATGCACTCAGAGAGCAGAGGAGACAGAGGCTGTTATAGTGCTGTAGTGCCGGGAAAGTTTGTTACTAAAACAAACTTTCCTAGCCAGAGCTATGAGTGGCTGTCAGTCTGATGAGGTCATTGGGAACCCAATCAGATAGCAATGATGACATTCAAACCACAGGCTGTTTCAGGTATTTGACCAATGGAACAATACCTCTGCAGCACCCCCTATTGGATGGCAGCATTCCTGCAAATCAATGTCCAATCTTCCTTGTTTGCATATATTTCGCAGAGGAGCATGCATGGCCTTATAAGTCTCCTCACTCACCTTCAATGTGCTCTCCTTAAGGAGTGATGACACCCCCACTCACGTCATAGGCCTCTCACTAGCCAGAATTCTACTGCATACTGATGAGGGGCAAACACCCCGAAACAGCTGTCTATGTATGGATTCTGGCTTGGTTTTCAATTCCCAATCGTTGTTGCATACACCTGTATAAAGGGTCGGACATTGATTTGCAGGAATGCTGCCATCCAGTAGGTGGCGCTGCAGAACTATTGTCCCATCTTCCTTATTCAGATATATTTCCCAGAAGAGCATGCATGACCTTATAAGTCTCCTCACTCACCTTCTAGGTGCTTTCTTTAAGGAGTAATGATAGCCCTCCCGACCCACTCACCTGCTGAGTGAAGAACATAAATTTACATCGCTGCTGCACAGGGCCCTGCAAGCAGCGATGTAAATTTACAGTGTGCAGTCATAAAGTGGTTAAAAAAATAAAAAAGACAACCCATCCAGAGTATCACGGCCCCTTCAATCAGCTGATCGTTAATGATGCCGAGAGTTGGTTCCACACTGATGTGATGTTGATGACCTATTGTAAGAAAAACCTAAACCTACTGATTGGTGACATCAGAGGGTGACAGACATCATAGTGACCTGATACAACCTGCAGCTGTATGCTGAGAGTCTGCAGGTGCAAGCAGGAGATCTGCAGTGGATCGGGCCAAGGTGAATAACAAGTATGGCCTCCTTTAATTTGGCCCCGGGTTCTGAGGACATGAGAAAAAGGACTCTTTCAACACAAAAGGAACAAATTCTAGCATTGTAACCACCCATAACGATCATTAGTAAAAGTTACCACCACCCAGCCATTAGTCGGAGCTGTGGATTCCCAAATGGACTCTATTTTCCTGTTTTAGTTTCGGAACGGCCAGGCCAAGAACAACAATAACAGCGTTACATTGTACTTCTCCTCATTTATCCTCACTCTAAAATCTTCTGCAAGACTTCCAAAAATCAGTTCCTTCATCCGTGAGCTCCTGCAGCCAACCGGGCCAAATAGAGAATAGATGGGAACGTTCTCATCGCAGAAATAATAATAGGAATGGATGGGTTAAGTACTACACTTTCCTGGTGAAAACTGCTCTCTGGTGAAAAGTAAGAGCCTGTTATTGATGTCTTATATAAAAATGGATGTACGATGTGCTGTGTTTGGCAACCGCCGAGAGTCAATCACCACTGCAGAACGTCTCGTAAAACACCAAGATCCCATCTAGAAGGAAAGGCTGAAACGTGATATCTCCTTAAGATTAAAAACCACTTTCAAGGTCGAAGCAAGCTCGATGGAGAGTGCACTCCTATTCTTCATGCCCATATCATCCAGCGACTACATTGCGGTCTGATAGATGATCCAATTATTCAGTTCAGGCGAGGACTGTTTAGAGATCTCGGAGGAGACATTTTCATCAGCATCACACGTAGGTAGGACGTAAAGATGTAGCGGCCTCATCAGTTCTCGGGAAGGGGAGCAGGAAATTTCACAATGTGGTCCAAGATTCGGGAGGAATCGTTACTGCTGTCCCTGAAGTCATTTTGTGTCCTTGGACGCCCAAAAAGCAGCTTTCACACTAAATTACAAGCGATGTTAAGAAAGCAGTTGTCTTAGGAAGTCTCGGAAAATGAGTATGTTCCTCCTTGTACTTAGCCAACTGTTCCACTACATGTATCCAGAGACATTATGGCTGGGTGGACCATGCTCTAGGGATTTGCTGAAAATGGTCATGCAGTCTTTCTCGGCCAACTGTATTGGACTCTCATACATCTGGTTCAGGAAAAGTTGGGTGACAACCAATATGGCTGTCAATGCAACTAATTGGGTCAGGAACTGTTACTAGAGCTCAAAATAGCAACTTGCAACGAAAGATTTCTGATTTTTTGCAAAAATGGAAACAGTTGATGTATCACAGGGAAATTTGCCTTTCATGATTCTGAGAAAGTTGTGTGGCAACTGCATTGGGAATCATAGAGGTAGTATATTGTTTACACCCAGCTTTCCCAGAAACAAAAAGCGCTAAATAGAAGATTGAGAACATTACAGAAGAGGAAAATGCAAGGATTGGTGTTTACTTGGGTGTTTTTAATTAAAAAATTCTGGTTATCATTGTGAGTTTTGTGGTTTCTTAGATATCTCTTCCAAGGAAAGTTGGGTGACCACCTATATTGGTGTCACTACAACTCCCAAGGGGTTTATCATTCACCTTTTAGTCTCCTTAATGGTAAATATGTCTAATTATCCAATGACCCATTCACTACTCCTATCTTGAAGTAATAGTAGGCAGATTTGCCATTTAAAGGGTATGTCCGCTGAGGTCCAGTTTTCAGTCCAATGGATATAAAATGATAAACTAAGTATTTTTACAAATAGTCTTGATTAGAAATTTCCTGTTGTTTTTAATCTACAGCATGAAGATCTATAAGTCTCCATGGTATTATAAAAGACTATAAACAGACTCTGATCCTGCAATCACTTCCATCTTACTCTTACTTCTTACTAACTTACATTTGGTAGGTTAGCAAAACGCAAGGGGCGGTATGACTGCGGGATCCTACAGGGTTTGCTTGTTGTTTGTTACCATGGAAACTTCTTGATCTGCACAGGAGCGGTTGACACTAAATGGTAGGAAATTTGGATGAAGGCAAAATGTATTCTGGGGAACAATAAAAAAAAGTGTCTGCAAAAGTGGAAATACAGTTTAACTTCTTTCCAACGTGTCGGGTGTCATTGTATACAGTGAATTTGGGAACCAAGCTAGATCCATACATGGCAAATGTCAACCATCTTTGAAGCCGACACCCACCGGCAACAGCCGTGATTGGAGATGACTCTGATCGCGGCTGCTAACCCTTTAATTGTTGCTATTGATTCTGACAGCTGCATTTAAATTTTCAGATTGGGACTAAAATGTCCTGAATACCGCCCACTTCCCCTCGGGATGAGATTAACTATTAAGGTCCCTAGGACTACCATGAATGATTGATTGCCTATTAAGATGTACCTGTGGCATGGCTTAATATTCTTAAGAGAATGCGAGTATGGTATTGCAAATTCTCTATGGGGGCTAAAAGGAAATGCAAAAACAATTAAAATAATGATATTTTAATTATTAGAAAAAATTTAAATTATTCAAAGTTTAAAAAACCCTTCTTTTCCCGTGTGTCACAGCAAAAAATGGAAAAAAAATGAAAGACTTGTACCACTGCGTCCATAAAAGTTCAATTTATTAAAATACCACATTATTATTAGTCCAGCATGGGGAATGCTGTCAGGCAAAAAAAAGGGCCAGAATTGCGCTTTTTGTTCACCCTGTTTCTAAAACAAATTGATTAAAAAGTTGTATGAACCCCAAATGGTGCCAATAAAAACTATAGGTTAGCTTGCAAAAACTGAGCCCTCACACAGTGCTATCAATGAAAAAAGTTTTGGGGGCTAAAAGATGGCAACAGAAGGCAAATACTTTTTAAAGGAAGTTTAGTTTTTTAGTAGAAGTCCAACATAGAAAAAAAACTATAGAAATTTGACTTCGATGTAACCATAGTGACCAAAGAAAGATAACAAGTTGCTTTTATCGCACTGAAAATGCCATAAAAAACGACTTACCCCCTCCCCCCAAAAAAGTGCAATTGGATTTTCTTTTCATTTTAACCCACTTACAGATTTTTTGGAAGTCGGGAGGAAAAAAGTAAAAAGAAAAAAAAAAAGCTGCGATAGGAGGTTTTTGAGGAAGTTATCCAGGGTTAAAATATATACTTTTTCCAAACACAGCACCACCTTTGTCCATGGGGTGGTATGTGGTATTGCAGCTCAGCTTCATTGAAGTGAATAGGAGCTGAGCTGCATTTCCAGACACATCCCACGGACAAGGGTGGCGCTGTATTTGGAAGAAAGCAGCCATGTTTTTCTAACCCCGGACATCCCCTTTAAGACTAAGGAAGCTGGGTGACTCATCTTTTTGCTTATACTGATCAAGCATTCTTTCCCTGATTGTACGACTTGTATTTGTACAGATATTGATGAGTGCGCGCTGAAGAATCAGACTGTCTGTTCTCAGATCTGCATCAACACTGTGGGAAGCTACAAGTGCGAGTGTCATGAAGGTTACTTCTTGGAAGAGGATGGTAAAACCTGCACCAAGGGAAATCAAGGTAAGACTGCAGAAAGGAAAGTGCTGAAAAATCAAAACCAGAAAACCCTGAAAAGTGCAGAAACCAACAGGATAAATGATCCGCAGAGTTCTTGTAATATACTTGACAAGCCTGTGGTGCTTGGCTCCTTAACCCCTTGGTGACTGTACTGCAAATGTTCGTAGAGTCAATATGAAGCATGTTCGGGAGCTGAGCCCGCACCATCTGTAACTGCAGGCTGAAGTCTCATTAAAACCAATAGGGGTCAGAGCAGCAGCTTCCACTCCGTACTAACAGCGGGCGCCTGTTCATCTGATCGGCCGTGATCCTGAGCGGCGAACCCCACTTGATCAACTATTGATACCTATCCTGAGGATAGATCATAAATAGTATTCTCCCAATAAACACCTTTAAGCAGCTGACATCTGCTTATAGCAGCTGGGATCAGAGGTTTCTCAGACACCGGCCATTTAAAGGGGTTGTCCGATTACAATTACATTTTCTGATTGGCTGCCCGCAGTCAACTGACTTTTGCTGTCAACAGAGCCTAGGGAAATCACAGTGCTGCAGCGCTGGATCGCTGGGGCTGAGGAGGTTAAGTAGCCATTATTTGTTTACACCCATAAGGCTCTAATTTTAAAAAGATTTTTGGAACTGGACAACCCCTTCAACCCCTCAGATGCCATGGTCAATGACAACTACAGCATCAGAGTGACAGATAGATGGAGGGGCTTCCTCTATCATCCAATCACTTGCTTCCTCCTAGGGTGCTAAGAAGTTGACATGGCAGCCAAGGGTCAAGCGAAGGCCTTATGCGCTACCATTATATTACACACCATCTATGGCAGGGTGTAATAGGATAATGCTGGAAGCACAATGCACTGCAATACATAAGTATATTATAAGCAATCAAATGTTCAAGCATTCTAGTGAGACTAAAAAAAGTAAGTTAAAAAAAGTTTAATAAAGTTATTAAACACATTTTTCCTGCTCTGGACATCCTGATCCTTTTTTTTCTACCTCGGACTATCGGTCTAAGAAAAAAAATTGCTTGCATAAATTAACCCATTCAACCTGTGTGTTGGGCTGATTCCTAGCCATCCTATGCCGCGTACAACTCACAGGCCAACCCTGGTTTGGGCTTTCTTAGAAAACACTAAAGAGAAAGACTTAATCAACTGCTCTCCAGTTTTGAAAAGTTGTGAGAAAAGTGGGCAGGGCTTACTGAGAGGGCATTGCCAACAACTTTCTGATAAATGTATAAATCCCAAAGACAGAAAAAGTTTATAAAATCTTCACTCGCAATAAATTCCAATAAGTCCTCAATAAATTCCATATGATGCACTTTATTATTATGCATTAAAGCGTTCCTCCAGGCCTGGAGAAACAAGGATGGCCGCACTGCTTCTCTGACCACCTCATGCACACTGTGTATTGATATGCATCATTAGTCTAAGACACTACGTACTGTTCTGACTGGTCAGTGCTGTCGACACAACACTGGCCAATCAAAGTAGCATGTAGTGTCTAAAGGGTTGTCTAGTTGTAAACTACTGATGGTCTATGCCATTAACAGTAGATCAGCGGGAGTCAGCCGCTTGATATCCCCACTGATCAGCTGTTATCTTGGGCATTGCATTCCTGCATTGAGCTGATTCCAACCGGCAGCAGGCGGCTCCGTTCCCACTGCAGTGGCCACCCTTGCTTCCCATTGAAGTTAAAGGAGATGTCCCGCGCCGAAACGGGTTTTTTTTTTTTTAAACCCCCCCCCCCCGTTCGGCGCGAGACAACCCCGATGCAGGGGTTAAAAAAACCACCCGCACAGCGCTTACCTGAATCCCGGCGGTCCGGTGACTTCAATACTTACCGCTGAAGATGGCCGCCGGGATCTTCTACCTTCGTGGACCGCAGCTCTTCTGTGCGGTCCACTGCCGATTCCAGCCTCCTGATTGGCTGGAATCGGCACGTGACGGGGCGGAGCTACACGGAGCCGCTCTCTGGCACGAGCGGCTCCATAGAAGACTGCTGAAGACCCGGACTGCGCAAGCGCGGCTAATTTGGCCATCGGAGGCCAAAAATTAGTCGGCACCATGGAGACGAGGACGCTAGCAACGGAGCAGGTAAGTAAAAAACTTTTTATAACTTCTGTATGGCTCATAATTAATGCACAATGTATATTACAAAGTGCATTATTATGGCCATGCAGAAGTGTATAGACCCACTTGCTGCCTCGGGACATCTCCTTTAATGAGTTAATGGTCTGTAATACCATGTCTGGCCACTATAGTGGGGACTGAGCTGTCTGCTTCTGGCAGAAATCAGCTCAGTGCAGCAACACATTGGCATTGTGAACAGATCATCAGTGGGGATCTCGGGCAGTGGAACCGCATGGATCTACTATTGATGGTCTATCCTGCAGATAGGTCAAGAGTAGTTTACAATTGGACAACCCCTTTAAATTAATGAACAGTGTGCACCAGGTAGTCAGAGAAGCAGTGTAGCCATGTAGCTATGTAGAACAAAATGTGGCCAATCAGAGGGAAACACACAGTGTACATTAGGTATCTAGAAAATCGCAGTGGGCATCTTGGATCCTGAATAGGGGAATCAGAGGAACACTGGAAGAGAAGAACAAAAGCAAATTATACACCTGCCGCTCTGGTCCCATTACAAAATGTCTTGAAGGGTTGCTTCAAAGGGACAGTCCTAGCAAAAGACGATATCCTATGTTTGATAGGGGATAATTATCTGATCCCTGAAACCAACCTTGATCATGAGAACGGTGGTCTCGAAGGTCTCCAAATAAATGGAGAGGTGGTCATGCATGTTTTGTTATCTCCTGCTCTCCAACTGAAATGAATGGAGCCGTAATGTGCTTGCATGACCACTGCTCTACTCATTTGGGGACCATCAGAACCTCCGTCCTTGTGTTTCCAGCTGTTGGACCCCCACCGATCAGAAAGCTATCCCTAATCTGCAGCCCCCCCTCTCCTATTAGTCTTATATCAGGGTAGTATTGCTCATTAGTATCGCATTAGTCCTAAAATCAGTCACGTTATGTTCTCTCAACAGAACAAGAGTTCAATTGTTTTTTTTATGGTCCACGAGAAAGAAAAAAAAACGTTCAGACCGTTATTATAATTTAGAAGGTTCGGCAAATGCGGCCAAGCAGCGCTAAATAAAAGCTGGAATAAAGTGCAATGAAAGATAGTGCATCTCCCCTGACAATACGCAGAGCGGGGGTCACCTATCTGCTCCGTTCTGCAGGTCAGGTCTGGAACATTTCGAATTTCACATCTCTTCAGAAAAAGCAATGTTAATCTCATTTACTTTGTCTGGAATTGCTTTAGCAATGGAGATGAATATCTGCCCAAGTATTTAATGGCTCGTGTTTTTTAGCGTAGATCAATCGCCGCTTTCTCCGCTGCTCTCAGAGTTTTCGAGAAAATGTTTTATGCTTTTCATATTCTTTTAATTTATTACCTGCAATACAGAGAAGTGGGTCAAACCAATAATAATTATTGTTACAAATTTAAATTGCAAACACATTGGCACTCCGCAGCCAGGACCATCGGAATTACAACATCCATCACGTAAATAAGTTCAAGGCTAATATCTGTTATATAAGCTGTATTTGCTGATGGGGGCACGTCTTTGTAACTATGGTTGAGAGAAGATGCATCCTACGGGCATAGCAATGAGGAGAGCACCACCAGGTGGCGACTGGCAGTACTGCACCTAATGCGGATGTCATAATCAAGACTCTATGGTGCGGAAAACAAGAAGAAAAACTTTAACCAACTATTTTTCATTTTCAAGATCAGCCTTACCAATAATGACTCTATGTGAGGGTAATGTAATGCCACCAGACGTTCACCACATAATACCACCATACTTTTAGTGGAAAATACCCTGAACAAAGATTAATATTACCCCCATACAGTGACCAAATAGTGATAGGTGATAGTTCTACACAGATGCACTGCAGACCATATATTTAATTACCACACCATTATGACCAGTGACCAAAAGTGAGATCCCCTCTGATTGGAGTCACTTTATCTTCTCTATCTGGCCTAGACCACTATGATGACTTTTCTTGGCCACAACTTGTTTCTGCTGAATCTCACATACAAATGTCTTTGATTCGTCACTTTTCTAGCATTCTACCTAAATTTTCCACATCTCTACACTATCTTTCCCTTGATTATGCCCCAGAGAGTAATCATGCTACCTGTGGTGCTCCACACAGTAATAGGCCCCTCACATTAAGGGACACTTTTAGTGCCCCACACAGTAGGAGTGTCCATGTTCTCTTTTATGCCCCCAACTTGTTAAAAATTCTCCCTTCATGCACTCCCTCAGTAATAATGCCACCTTTCATACCCACACTCAGTAATAATGCCCTACTATGTTCCCACTCAGTAAAAATGGCCCCTTTTATGCCCTGACTCTAATAATGACCCTTTATGCCACCACTCAATAAAAATGCCCCTATTCATTAAAGGGGTTGTCTCGCGGCAGCAAGTGGGGTTATACACTTCTGTATGGCCATATTAATGCACTTTGTAATATACATCGTGCATTAAATATGAGCCATACAGAAGTTATTCACTTACCTGCTCCGTTGCTAGCGTCCCCGTCGCCATGGTTCCGTCTAATTTCGGTGTCCGCTCGGCAGCATCGGCATTTTGGCTCCGCCCCCTTGTACGCATCATCGCGTAGCTCCGCCCCATGATGTGTGCCGGTTCCAGCCTCCTGATTGGCTGGAATCGGCACGTGACGGGGCGGAGCTACGCGATGATGCGTACAAGGGGGCGGAGCCAAAATGCCGATGCTGCCGAGCGGAGCCGAAGGGAGAAGAAGGGAGAAGACGGATCTGCGCAAGCGCGTCTAAAAAGGCAAGAAGACACCGAAATTAGACGGAACCATGGCGACGGGGACGCTAGCAACGGAGCAGGTAAGTGAATAACTTCTGTATGGCTCATATTTAATGCACGATGTATATTACAAAGTGCATTAATATGGCCATACAGAAGTGTATGACCCCACTTGATTTCGCGAGACCACCCCTTTAATTATGCCACATTTTGCATCTTCTGTAGACTCCACACTGAGCCATTTCTAGTGCCCGCACACAGTAAAAGTGCTCCGTTTTATGCCACCACTCAGTGATAATACCCTATTTTTGTCCTTACTTAGTAAAAATGCCCCCACTCACTAATAATGCCTACTTTTATGGTCACTCTTAGCAATAGTGCCACTTTTATACCTCTACTTTGTAATAATGCCCCTTTTTATGCTGCAAAATAATAAAACAGACTATATTAAGCTCTATTGCTCCAACAACCGCCCAGAGCCACATCCCTCTAGTCCCTTCTTGCTTCCCGACAGCCCATCATGTGCTAAGCATGTAACCGTTGCAACCAATTCCTGGCCTCAGCCATTCCAACTCTGACTGAAGCCAGGGATTGGATGCAGCTGTCAATGACTGAGACAGCATGGGATTGGCTGTGGGTGGCAAGCCGGAATCAGAGGGATGGTAATTAGAGATGAGCGAACGTACTCGTCCGAGCTTGATACTCGTTCGAGTATTAGCGTGTTCGAGATGCTCGTTACTCGTAACGAGTACCACGCGATGTTCGAGTTACTTTCACTTTCCTCTCTGAGACGTTAACGCGCTTTTCTGGCCAATTGAAAGACAGGGAAGGCATTACAACTTCCCCCTGCGACGTTCAAGCCCTATACCACCCCCCTGCAGTGAGTGGCTGGCGAGATCAGGTGTCACCCGAGTATAAAAATCGGCCCCTCCCGCGGCTCGCCTCAGATGCGTTGTGAGATAGCTGTGGGACAGTGGTATCGTGTTGGAGCTGCTGTAGGGAGAGTGTTAGGAGTTAGTGTAGGCTTCAAGAACCCCAACGGTCCTTCTTAGGGCCACATCTAACCGTGTGCAGTAGTGTGGAGGCTGCTTTTAGCAGTGTTGCACATTTTTTTTTTTTGGTTATATCGGCCGTGCAGAGCATTGCGTCCTGCAGTAATACTCCAGGGACAGAATTGTGGAGGCAGGGCCAGAAGACATATATTATAGATAGAATATACGCAGTGGTCCTTTTGAAAAAAATATTTGAAAAAAATCTATTTGGCCTGCCTGTCACTCTGCTCAGTGTTCTGGGTCCGTGTCTGCTGGGGGTAGTATTTCTCCAAATAAATACGCAGCCAGCTAAGTGTTACAGCAGGCTTGCGCCAAATTATTTCCTGGCTCTGAAATCACCGGTCTGTTGCAGTTAATAACAGTGCAACACTGCAGTTCCGTGACACACACATCAGGGACAGAATTGTGTAGGCAGGGCCAGAAGACATATATTATAGATTGAATATACGCAGTGGTCCTTTTGAAAAAAATATTTGAAAAAAATCTATTTGGCCTGCCTGTCACTCTGCTCAGTGTTCTGGGTCTGTGTCTGCTGGGGGTAGTATTTCTCCAAATAAATACGCAGCCAGTTAAGTGTTACAGCAGGCTTGCGCCAAATTATTTCCTGGGGTTCCGTAAACGAAGTGAGCCTCCAACCACAGGCCAATAAGCGGCACATTTAATTACAGCGTTGTGTTTCTGCATTCCTGGTAATACAGCATGCTGAGGGGTAGGGGTAGGCCTAGAGGACGTGGGCGCGGCCGAGGACGCGGAGGCCCTAGTCCGGGTGTGGGCACAGGCCGAGCTCCTGATCCAGGTGTATCGCAGCCGGCTGCTGCGGGATTAGGAGAGAGGCACGTTTCTGGCGTCCCCACATTCATAGCACATTTAATGGGTCCACGCGGTAGACCTTTATTAGAAAATGAGCAGTGTGAGCAGGTCCTGTCGTGGATGGCAGAAAGTGCTTCCAGCAACCTATCGTCCACCCAGAGTTCTGCGCCGTCCACTGCTGCAACTCAGAATCCTCTGGCTGCTGCTCCTCCTTCCTCCCAGCCTCCTCACTCCATGAAAATGAGACATTCTGAGGAGCGGGCAGACTCCCAGGAACTGTTCTCGGGCCCCTGCTCAGATTGGGCAGCAGTGGTTCCTCTCCCACCAGAGGAGTTTATCGTGACTGATGCCCAACCATTGCAAAGTTCCCGGGGTCCGGGGGATGAGGCTGGGGACTTCCGGCAACTGTCTCAAGACCTTTCAGTGAGTGAGGAGGCCGATGACGATGAGACACAGTTGTCTATCAGTGAGGTAGTAGTAAGGGCATTAAGTCCGAGGGAGGAGCGCACCGAGGATTCTGAGGAAGAGCAGCAGGACAATGAGGTGACTGACCCCACCTGGTTTGCTACGCCTAGTGAGGACAGGTATTCAGAGGGGGAGGCAAGGGCAGCAGCAGGGCAGGTTGCAAGAGGCAGTGCGGTGGCCAGGGGTAGAGGCAGGGCCAGACCGAATAATCCACCAACTGTTTCCCAAAGCGCCCCCTCGCGCCATGCCACCCTGCAGAGGCCGAGGTGCTCAAAGGTCTGGCAGTTTTTCACTGAGAGTGCAGACGACCGACGAACAGTGGTGTGCAACCTTTGTCGCGCCAAGATCAGCCGGGGAGCCACCACCACCAGCCTCACCACCACCAGCATGCGCAGGCATATGATGGCCAAGCACCCCACAAGGTGGGACGAAGGCCGTTCACCGCCTCCGGTTTGCACCGCTGCCTCTCCCCCTGTGCCCCAACCTGCCACTGAGATCCAAGCCCGCTCTGAGGACACAGGCACTACCGTCTCCTGGCCTGCACCCACACCCTCATCTCCGCTGTCCTTGGCCCCATCCACCAATGTCTCTCAGCGCAGCGTCCAGCCGTCGCTAGCGCAAGTGTTTGAGCGCAAGCGCAAGTACGCCGCCACGCACCTGCACGCTCAAGCGTTAAACGTGCACGTAGCCAAATTTATCAGCCTGGAGATGCTGCCGTATAGGGTTGTGGAAACGGAGGCTTTCAAAGGTATGATGGCGGCGGCGGCCTCGCGCTACTCAGTTCCCAGTCGCCACTACTTTTCCCGATGTGCCGTCCCAGCCCTGCACGACCACGTCTCCCGCAACATTGTACGCGCCCTCACCAACGCGGTTACTGCCAAGGTCCACTTAACAACGGACACGTGGACAAGCACAGGCGGGCAGGGCCACTATATCTCCCTGACGGCACATTGGGTGAATTTAGTGGAGGCTGGGACAGAGTCAGAGCCTGGGACCGCTCACGTCCTACCCACCCCCAGAATTGCGGGCCACAGCTCGGTGGTGGTATCTGCGGCGGTGTATGCTTCCTCCACTAAAGCACCCTCCTCCTCCTCCTCCTCCTCCTCCAACGCAACCTCTGTCTCGCAATCAAGATGTGTCAGCAGCAGCAGCACGTCGCCAGCAGTCGGTGTCGCGCGGCGTGGCAGCACAGCGGTGGGCAAGAGTCAGCAGGCCGTGCTGAAACTACTCAGCTTAGGAGATAAGAGGCACACGGCCCACGAACTGCTGCGGGGTCTGACAGAGCAGACCGACCGCTGGCTTGCGCCGCTGAGCCTCCAACCGGGCATGGTCGTGTGTGACAACGGCCGTAATCTGGTGGAGGCTCTGCAGCTCGGCAGCCTCACGCACGTGCCATGCCTGGCCCACGTCTTTAATTTGGTGGTTCAGCGCTTTCTGAAAAACTACCCACGCTTGTCAGACCTGCTCGGAAAGGTGCGCCGGCTCTGCGCACATTTCCGCAAGTCCCACACGGACGCTGCCACCCTGCGCACCCTGCAACATCGGTTTAATCTGCCAGTGCACCGACTGCTGTGCGACGTGCCCACACGGTGGAACTCTACGCTCCACATGTTGGCCAGGCTCTATGAGCAGCGTAGAGCTATAGTGGAATACCAACTCCAACATGGGCGGCGCAGAAGAATGGGCCTGGTTGGCAGACATCTGCCAGGTCCTTGGAAAGTTTGAGGAGTCTACCCAGGTGGTGAGCGGCGATGCTGCAATCATTAGCGTCACCATTCCTCTGCTATGCCTCTTGAGAAGTTCCCTGCAAAGCATAAAGGCAGACGCTTTGCACTCGGAAACAGAGCCGGGGGAAGACAGTATGTCGCTGGATAGTCAGAGCACCCTCCTGTCTATATCTCAGCGCGGTGAGGAGGAGGAGGAAGATGAGGAGGAAGGGGAAGAGACAGCTTGGCCCACTGGTGAGGGTACACATGCTGCTGGCCTGTCATCCTTTCAGCGTGTATGGCCTGAGGAGGAGGAGGAGGATCCTGAAAGTGATCTTCCTAGTGAGGACAGCCATGTGTTGCGTACAGGTACCCTGGCACACATGGCTGACTTCATGTTGGGATGCCTTTCTCGTGACCCTCGTGTTACACGCATTCTGGCCACTACGGATTACTGGGTGTACACAATGCTCGACCCACGGTATAAGGAGAACCTTTCCACTCTCATACCCGAAGAGGAAAGGGGTTCGAGAGTGTTGCTATACCACAGGACCCTGGCGGACAAACTGATGGTAAAATTCCCATACGACAGCGCTAGTGGCAGAAGGCGCAGTTCCGAGGGCCAGGTAGCAGGGGAGGCGCGGAGATCAGGCAGCATGTACAGCACAGGCAGGGCAACACTCTTTAAGGCCCTTGACTGCTTTATGGCTCCCCAGCAAGACTGTGTCACCGCTCCCCAGTCACGGCTGAGTCGGCGGGAGCACTGTAAAAGGATGGTGAGGGAGTACGTAGCCGATCGCACGACCGTCCTCCGTGACGCCTCTGCCCCCTACAACTACTGGGTGTCGAAGCTGGACACGTGGCCTGAACTCGCGCTGTATGCCCTGGAGGTGCTTGCTTGTCCTGCGGCTAGCGTCTTGTCAGAGAGGGTGTTTAGTGCGGCTGGGGGAATCATCACAGATAAGCGTAGCCGCTTGTCAACCGACAGTGCCGACAGGCTAACACTCATCAAGATGAACAAAGCCTGGATTTCCCCAGACTTCTCTTCTCCACCAGTGGACAGCAGCGATACCTAAGCAATACGTAGGCTGCACCCGCGGATGGAAGCATCGTTCTGTATTCCCATCAAAAACGGGGACCTTTTCGCTTCATCAATCTGTGTCTAATATTCCTCCTCCTCCTCCTGTTCCTCCTCCTGAAACCTCACATAATCACGCCGAACGGGCAATTTTTCTTAGGGCCACAAGGCTCAGTCATATAATTTTTGTAAACAATTTTTATACGTTTCAATGCTCATTAAAGCGTTGAAACTTTCACCTCAACCAATTTTTATTTTAACTGGGCTGCCTCCTGGCCTAGTTACCAATTAAGCCACATTAACCAAAGCGATTAATGGGTTTCACCTGCCCTCTTGGTTGGGCATGGGCAATTTTTCAGAGGTACATTAGTACTGTTGATACAGCAATTTTTGTGGGCCCTCGCCTACAGTGTAATCAAATTAATTTTTAGCCCACCTGCATTACAGCTGACGTTACATCAGCTGTGTTGGGCAATGCAATGGGATATATTTATGTACCGCCGGTGGCTTCCTGGCACCCACCCATGCTGTGGGTCCACAGGGAGTTGTAAATGCATCTGTTTCCACTTCTAAAGAACCCCAGTCTGACTGGGGCATGCAGTGTGGGCCGAAGCCCACCTGCATTAAACATGACAATACTACCTCAGCTGTGATGGGCAATGCAATGGGATATTTTTATGTACCGCCGGTGGGTTCCAGGGAGCCACCCATGCTGTGGGTGCGCACGGAATTCCCATTGCGGAGTTGTACCTGCCTGTGACTATATATAAAAAACCGCGGTCTGACTGGGGCATGCAGACACCTTGACAGAATGAATAGTGTGTGGCACATAGGTTCCCCATTGCTATGCCCACGTGTGCAGCTCCAGATGGAGGTGGCACAGGATTGGATTTCTCATTGCTTCTGTACAGCATTATGGGCTATCGCCCCGCCACTTTTAAAGAGGGTCGCTGCCTACCGTGCCAACCCTCCGCAGTGTGTGCCTGCTTTTCCTGTGGCAGACGCACTTATAAATAGACATGAGGGTGGCGTGGCATGAGGGCAGCTGAAGGCTGGGCAGGGACAGTTTGGTGTGCGCTGTGGACACTGGGTCGTGTGGGGGGGGGGGATTTGGCAGCATGTAACCCAGGAGAAGTGGCAGCGGAGTGTCATGCAGGCAGTGATTGTGCTTTGCTGGAGGTAGTGTGGTGCTTAGCTAAGGTATGCCATGCTAATGAGGGCTTTTCAGAAGTAAAAGTTGTTGGGGGGGGGGGGCACTCTTGCTGCTATTGTGGCTTAATAGTGGGACCTGTGAACTTGAGATGCAGCCCAACATGTAGCCCCTCGCCTGCCCTATCCGTTGCTGTGTCGTTCCCATCACTTTCTTGAATTGCCCAGATTTTCACAAACGAAAACCTTAGCGAGCATCGGCGATATACAAAAATGCTCGGGTCGCCCATTGACTTCAATGGGGTTCGTTACTCGAAACGAACCCTCGAGCATCGCGAAAAATTCGTCTCGAGTAACGAGCACCCGAGCATTTTGGTGCTAACTCATCTCTAATTGTAATCGAAAAATGGGGGTGATTATAGATAGAGATGAGCGAGTATACGCGCTAAGGCTAACTACTCAAGCGAGTAGTGCCTTAGTCAAGTATATGCCCGCTCGCGTCTAAAGATTCAGGTGCCGGCGGGGAAGAGCGGGGAGGAACGGAGGGGAGATCCCTCCCTCTCCCCCCCCCCCCCCCGCTCCTCCCTGCTCACCGCCGCAACTCACCTGTCACCCGGGCCGCGAGAAGTTAGCCTTAGCGAGTATACTCGCTTATCTCTAATTATAGTCTGTCTTCATGATTTTATATTCTTCCACTATATACAAAAACCTAATTTGACCGCAGTCTTGGGGGGCACTAGCTGCCGGACAAGAAGCGACAGACTGGCCCCCCTTCAAACTCAGGCTCTGTAGTAGCTGCTTTGGCTGCTCTAGCAGTACCAATGCCCCTGTTTCCGTGATTTGCTAGTATCAGTGTTCTCCTCCACTGCAAAAAGTTAAATCCTCTAAAAACAAAGAGGAAAGTTTTCAATATCATTTCACCAAGTTCTTTATAATGCAAAGTGTATTCTAAAAACCAAATGTGCTATAAGGAGAGATCTGTCAGCACGGGCTGCTCGCACACTTAGAGGATGTAATCTGTTTATTCCAGTCTAACAAACACTACTTTACTTACAGGGGAATTTGAACAATCTAACAATGTGCTGAAACCAGGAATTTGCTCCGATACTTGCAAAGAATTTCACCAAATCAAGCAGACGGTCCTACAGCTGAAACAGAAGGTACATGATCAATGCCATACACCAATCACCCAGCGGAGGCGAGGGGATTGTATAAAATATGAAACACCTGAGCTCCATATTAACGGATTGTTCTCATCATGATATGTAGCAGGCAAAGAGTTGAATATAGTAAATATATTCTTGTACATAGGGGGCGTATTATAGTAGTTATATTCTTGTTCATAGGGGGCAGTATTATAGTACTTATATTCTTGTACATAGGGGCAGTATTATAGTAGTTATATTCTTGTACATAGTGGGCAGTATTATAGTTGTTATATTCTTGTACATAGGGGGCAGTATTATAGTAGTTATATTCTTGTACATAGGAGGCAGTATTATAGTAGTTATATTCTTGTACATAGGGGGCAGTATTATAGTAGTTATATTCTTGTACATAGGGGCAGTATTATAGTAGTTATATTCTTGTACATAGTGGGCAGTATTATAGTTGTTATATTCTTGTACATAGGGGGCAGTATTATAGTAGTTATATTCTTGTACATGGGGGGCAGTATTATAGTAGTTATATTGTTGTACATAGGGGGCAGTATTATAGTAGTTATATTCTTGTACATAGGGGGCAGTATTATAGTAGTTATATTCTTGTACATAGGGGCAGTATTATAGTAGCTATATTCTTGTACATAGGAGGCAGTATTATAGCAGTTAAATTCTTGTACATAGGGAGCAGTATTATAGTAGTTATATACTTGTACATAGGAGGCAGTATTATAGTAGTTATATTCTTGTACATAGGGGGCAGTATTATAGTAGTTATATTCTTGTACATAGGGGGTAGCATTATAGTAGTTATATTCCTGTACATAGGGGGCAGTATTATAGTAGTTATATTGTTGTACATAGGAGGCAGTATTATAGTAGTTATATTCTTGTACATAGGGGCAGTATTATAGTAGTTGTATACTTGTACATAGGGGGCAGTCTTATAATAGTTATCTTCTTGTACATAGGGAGCAGTATTATAGTAGTTATATTCTTATACATAGGGGGCAGTATTATAGTAGTTATATTCTTGCACATAGGGGGGTAGTATTATAGTAGTTATATTATTGTACACAGCAGGCAGTATTATAGTAGATACATTCTTATACATAGGGGGCAGTATTATAGTAGTTATATTCTTGTACATAGGAGACAGTATTATAGTAGTTATATTCTTGTACATAGAGGGCAGTATTATAGTAGTTATATTCTTGTACATAGGAGGTAGTATTATAGTAGTTATATTCTTGTACATAGGAGGCAGTATTATAGTAGTTATACTCTTGTACATAGGAGCAGTATTATAGCACTTATATTCTTCTACATAGGAGCAGTATTATAGCACTTATATTCTTGTACATAGGAGGTAGTATTATAGTAGTTATATTCTTGTACATAGGGGGCAGTATTATAGTAGTTATATTCTTGTACATAGGGGGTAGTATTATAGTAGTTATATTCTTGTACATAGAAGGCAGTATTATAGTAGTTATATTCTTGTACATAGGAGACAGTATTATAGTAGTTAAATTCTTGTACATAGCATCAGTATTATAGTAGTTATATTCTGGTACATAGGAGCAGTATTATAGTAGTTATATACTTGTACATAGGGGGCAGTATTATAATAGTTATCTTCTTGTACATAGGAGCAGTATTATAGTAGTTATATTCTTGTACATAGGAGCAGTATTATAGTAGTTATATTCTTGTACATAGGAGGCAGTATTATAGTAGTTATCTTCTTGTACATAGGGAGCAGTATTATAGTAGTTATATTCTTGTACATAGGGGGCAGTATTATAGTAGTTATATTCTTGTACATAGGGGGCAGTATTATAGTATTTATACTCTTGTACATAGGAGGCAGTATTATAGTAGTTATATTCTTGTACATAGGAGCAGTATTATAGTAGTTATATTCTTGTACATAGGAGGCAGTATTATAGTAGTTATATTCTTGTACATAGGGGCAGTATTATAGTAGTTATATTCTTGTACGTAGGGGGCAGTATTATAGTAGTTATATTCTTGTACATAGGAACAGTATTATAGTAGTTATATTCTTGAACATAGGGGGCAGTATTATAGCACTTATATTCTTGTACATAGGAGCAGTATTATAGCACTTATATTCTTGTACATAGGAGGCAGTATTATAGTAGTTATATTCTTGTACATAGGGAGTAGTATTATAGTAGTTATATTCTTGTACATAGATAGCAGTATTATAGTAGTTATATTCTTGTACATAGATAGCAGTATTGTAGTAGCTATATTCTTGTACATAGGAGGCAGTATTATAGTAGTTATATTCTTGTACATAGGAGGTAGTATTATAGCAGTTATATTCTTGTTCATAGGAGGCAGTATTATAGTAGTTATATTCTTGTACATAGGAGCAGTATTATAGTAGTTGAATTCTTGTACATAGGAGGCAGTATTATAGTAGTTATATTCTTGTACATAGAGGCAGTATTATAGTAGTTATATTCTTGTACATAGGGGGCAGTATTATAGTAGTTATATTCTTGTACATAGGGGGCAGTATTATAGTAGTTATATTCCTGTACATAGAGGCAGTATTATAGTAGTTATATTCTTGTACATAGGGGGCAGTATTATAGTAGTTATATTCTTGTACATAGGGGGCAGTATTATAGTAGTTATATTCTTGTACATAGCAGGCAGTATTATAGTAGTTATATTCTTGTACATAGGAGCTGTATTACAGTAATGGTGCAGGTTTTTTATAGAGCTACTATGCAGCCTTTCCAGAACACATGACCTATAGGAGGTCAGTCAAGCAAGCTGTTCCATCTAAGTAGTCCATGCAGAGAACTAATAGTGGTTAATTGACTTGTCAAGCCATCTCTGTAAATGGAATATTGTCAAAAAACTGTAAATATAATATAAGTAGCCACTAATATATGAAAAAGTTATAGGCAGTAAAACAAGCAAAACTATGTAAAATTGCTGGGTTTTGCCAGGTCCAAAAATACTTCTGTTTCTAGTAGGTTAACATATAACAAGAGCTTACTTTGTTTTGATGGCAACTACGTTAGAGCATTGTAGTGCTTGTTAAGGTTGTACGCAGTCATTACATGTCTGTGTGTTCACTGTGCATCAAAAAGTTGATTAGGTCTCAAAATACCACATCCTGAGAAACCCCACTAGCCGTTCTGTATTAACGTAACACATGTGGCATAGGTAATATAAAAGCAGTGGAATGTGAGCTTTAATACCAATCATACACACTATATGAACACAAACCACTGTTACTAGTCGTTGCATATTTGCAGTCATTAATATTGCCAAAGCTCTACTTCTGTACCCGCTGTCTGGCATCAAGTCTAAGCATACAATATGTTCACATGCTGTGAATTTGTCAGAAGTTTTCACAGTGAATTCTACACCAGAAATCTGTAAATTGTTATAATACAACACGTTCTCTATCGGTGGAAAAACATCAGTTTGAAATTTAGGGCATGTTCCAAATTTTCAGACCCATAGAGCGCCCATTATGGCGCGGAAAGGTCTTAGATTTGCACAATGGTTTTTACTTTTCGCAATGCCAAGGGTAAAATAGCTGACACATGTGATGCAAACATGCTGCATAGCAAACTCTGCAATTATCACATGCAAATTTTGCAATGGATGTGCTCTAGATTTTTAATGGTATCTGGAATGTCATAGCTTTTTATGGTAAGGCCACATGGAGCATTGGAGAACAATCACACTAAGATGCAGTTCAGAAACACTATATTTTCTCCTTAGGGAGAACACCTAGATGGTGAGTGAGGAGACTCAAAAGGCCGTTCATGCTTCACTGGGTAATATGCAAATATGTGAGATGGAATAATACCTCCATAGTGTCACCTATTGGAAGGCAGAATTTCTTCAAGCCAAAGTTAGACTCTTTATACAAGCCTTGTAACAATGACAGGGATTTTAGATCAAAGCCAGACTCCATGTACAGACAGCTGTTTCAGGGTATTTGCCCTTTATGTCTGGCTTTGCCAGCGAGAGGCCTGGGATGGGGGTAAGAAACGCTATATTTTCTCCTTAGGAAGAGCACCTAGGCGGTGAGTGAGAGGACTAAAAAGGCCATTCATGCTCCTCTGGGTAATATGCAAATAATTCCTGGTCATTGTTACAAGGCTTGTATAAAGATTGCTGCCTTCCAATAGGTGGCACTGTGGAGGTATTATTCCATCTCCCTTATTTGCAAGATACAGTTCGGCACAGTTTTCTAATTGACTGTTTTAAGTAGTTGCACGATTTTCTAAGAAAATCATCAGTTTCACCTAACGAACTGTGCAACTATTCACATTCATTGATAATGGTCAACCATTTCACATTCATTGATAATTGTCAACCATAGTGACAGCAAACTTTGAAAAGTTTGTTTCGGACGGTTTGCCAAAATTTGGTTTGGAGCAAATTAAACCAAACCGGAACTTCACCCTTAAAACTGATGTATAACACTGTCTAAGAGTCATAAGTTCTTCTTCTTCTTACTAAATGTATGCACAATATAAAAAAAATGGTTATTATGAAGAAGAAACCAATACAAAAACAGGTAAAACATACAAACTCCATGCAGATGTCGTTCTTGGCCAGCTTTGAACCCAGGACTCCGGCACTGTAAGGTAACAGTGCTAACCACTTGAGTCACATGATTCTTCTTTCTCTTCCTTCTTCTTGTTGAGGAGGAGGAAAACAAGGGGGAGTAATAATTATAGTTGGTTCAGCCGAGACAAACTACCCAAGGTTCGGGTTTGTGCCAAACTGAACTTTTAGTAAAGTTCAACCTGAAGCAGAGTTTAACTATTTTTGTTCACTCAACACTAATCATGTGGTGCAAAATTAAAGGTGTAGTACCAAATCTAAACTTATTCTCTATCCACAGGTGGTAGTCCAACCTCTGGGAGAACAGTACTGAAAACAGCGGTTCTGATGGTCTCTACATGCACTCTACTGCACCATTCATTGCAGTTACAGAGCCAGGGATTGTCAAGGGTTCCTACTCCATTCATGCAGGGACCATCAAGACCCCCTTTCTCAGGATTGGTAGGGGGTCCCAGTGGTTGGATCACCAATGATCAGGAAGGTAGCCTACGGATTTGGGATAATTTTAGATTAAGGTACAAGTCCTTTAACAACCTACGGCTTGTGAATACTTTATTTATTAGCAAGCCACACAGACCTGATTAGTGGGGTTCTTGGTCACATATCTGCCAAACCCAGCCGTGTGGCGACCACTGACTGACTGTACACTTAACGCCCTATTTTGTTTTCATCCCCACTTCCAAAAAATTATAACTTTTTTATGTTAGTAGTGACACGGCTATGTATGGGAAAACTTTTTAAAGTTTCAAAGTGGGGCAAAAAGAAAAAAAAATGCCATGGCGGTGTTTTTTGCTGTCAGTACTGACCACGCATCTAAATGGGTAAACGGCCAGGATCAGATTGAACTCCGATCCTGGCCATTGCTGCCAGGTGTCAGCAGTCAAAGACATGGCATTGCTCCATACACTGACATGTGACATTCTCTGTACACGTGCGTTGAATGTTGGCAAGGGGTTAAGGCTACCTTTGCAAGCTGCAGATGACTTGCTATAATTGCATGCAAATTACTGCTAATTCCCGGGCAACACCTGGACTTTTATTGTTTCAGTGGTTTGTGCCCACGTTGACTGCTAGGAATGATTATTAATAATTGATCAGTATTGTTATTCTTCTCTCCCCTCAGCTGGCATTGTTACCGAACAGTGTTTCCGAATCCAGCAAACAAATCACAGCTGATAAAGTGTTGGCCTCCTCCATGTACGTTCAGGGACCACCTGGGTTACCGGGAACGCAAGGACCTCCAGGTAAGACCATAAACACATTGAGCTCTTTATGTGTTTATTAGTAAATCCTAACCATCTGGGCATAACTGCACTGCACAGGAAATGAAAATACAGCTGGGGGCAAATCCCTCCGAATAAGGCAGCAGTATGAGCAGGTTTGCCTTACCACAGTAGTAAGCCCAGCCAAGACCTCTGCAGTGCGCCCCGTAACCATTGCTTTTATGAAGCAGGATCATTGGTGTTGGCCACAGTAGTCTTATAGATTGGGTTACGACTTGTAGCTATTAACATACATAAAAGACAGAAAGTTCCAGAACTGTAAAAGAAAGTTGATTTTGATATTGCAAATAACATAATACATTACAAAATAAAAACCTCTTGCAATGGGAATATAACCCATTGGTGCATCTTTAGGCCCCACACACTACCCATGAGTGCAAGCTTCTGAATTGCTCAATTGGCTTCTATTAACAACTAGTTCTTTTCAGCTTTAGGCTCCCTCTTGTGACCAAGTTTAATAGTGCAGCTTGTAAGAATTCTATAACCTATCTTGGATGCCACAGTGGCTGACAGTGACAGTGGGCTGGACTTTGCTCTGGAATTGCGATGAACTGCTGTAATCCATAAGAGGGGAGCAGGGCACTGCTCATCCCTCTGATAAGCATATGGACACTGCACATGAGCTGATTTTATGGGCAATGGGCACCCCCACCCTTCCCTTCTCCTGAGTCTCCCTATAACTGGCTCACTATCACCAGGCGTATTATAATGAAATCATTGTTGTCACTTAAAACAAAAAAATAATTTTTTTAAAGGATTACCGGGTCCAAAAGGAAGTGCTGGTCAGCCTGGCCTACCTGGGCCACCTGGTCCTCCAGGCCCGAGAGGATTCATGGGACCAATGGGACCTTCTCCAGAGATATCTCATATTAAACAAGGGAGGAGAGGACCTGTGGTTAGTGCATAATTATCTATTTATCTATCTATCTATTTCATATCTATCTATCTATATCACATATCTATCTATCTATATATCTATCTCATATCTATCTATCTATATCACATATCTATCTATCTATCTATCTATCTCTCATATCTATCTATCTATCTATCTATCTATCTATCTATCTATCTATCTATCTATCTATCTCATATCTATCTATTTGCCTATCTATCTATCTATCTATCTATCTCATATCTATCTATCTATCTATCTATCTATCTCATATCTATCTATCTATCTATCTATCTATCTATCTATCTATCTATCTATCTATCTAATATCTATCTATCTATCTATCTATCTATCTATCTATCTATCTATCTTATATCTTATATCTTACATCTATTTGTCTATCTATCTATCATTCCCATGTGGAATTATCTGATTCTAAAACAACCTGGTTATTTGCAGGGTCCACCCGGAGCAGCAGGGAAGGATGGATCAAAGGTACATATAACAGACCATTTTTCCCCCTTGTATTTCACATTTGCACTGTGCAGGTAATGCCTCGAATGAACAAATAACATTTGCCCCAAAATATATAGTAAATCTCCTGAAAATAAGTTGTCCCTTTTTTTCAAATCCTTAAAACTTTTGTTCAGCCCTTTTGGCGTTCTGTCACCTACATGCTGGATGACAACCACCATCATGTCATTACAACTCTCATGGGGGTTGTCACCTAGCTCTAGAATCCTCAATAGCAAATCCAGATACAGAGTCAGTGATACACATATCCCCTGTTCCCATGTTGCTACACAGAAGGCCAATCTCGCCATTTAGGACTTTTTGAGCTAAATTGGTGGTCCTTACCATCCAGAATCAAAAATGACAATAGACTCGACTCATTCAATCATTTAGTGTAAAAAGTTGTTTATATTTGGCTCCTGAACATCATGCTTTACATTTCTAGGGTGACCGAGGAGCTCCAGGACCAAGAGGACTACCGGTAAGTGGAGAGAAGTTTCTATGTTTTATCTGTAAATTCAAAAATTCAGTTCACCCGAAAGTTTAAAAAGTTAGGTTATGCTGCAGTTTTTAGCTGCTAGCCCCAAAACACCCAAGTCCTGGCACGCCTGGGCTCTATAGGGTCAGATGAGAGCCAGTCTGTCTTTATGCAGCAGTTACAGGCACAATCTGGTTAGGTTTTACACCTCCTCTTTTACCCCTTGGGGTCTATTCATGCCTTACCCATGGCGTGGGACAAAATAGACTGTGCATGAGATAAAGAATAAGATGCCATGTAATCTAGGCTCATAACAAGCAGATTGCCATTGTACATAGCATCAAGGAGGTGCCCAGGTATGGTATGACTCATGGGGGGTGCACTGAGCACTCTGGCCATAATGAAACATTTCTTCAACAGTTTTTGTTTATATAATCAGCTTTTAAGGGTTTTTTTTGGACTTTTAATATTGATGACTTATCCTGAGGATAGGTCATCAATAGTTGAACGGCAGAGGTCCGCTGCTCAGGATCCCTAAATGTCAATGCAGACAGTGCTGGCAGCAGGTAGCGCTGTCCATATTGCAGCGGTCCAGGTTGGTACTGCAGTCACAACTCCCAGTGAATTCCAGCATTGTCCACAATGACAGCCTGGAAATCAGCTGATCGGTGGGGATCTCGAGCAACAGGCTGATATATACTGTTTTGATGACTTATCCTGAGTAAAAGTCTCGGACGACCCATTTAATGTGTTTGGACCTATATTGTATATGGATGCAGTAATGCTGAGTTTGTCATTTGGTACAATGCAGTTCTCAATACAAATTTAGTTCTGCTGCTTTTGGTAATGATGTAAAAATATAACCCCTGGCTCCAAAAAAGTTTTCTAGTAAAAAGACTTGGTTGTAGCTAAAGGGGTAGTCTGGGGAGAAAAAAATATATTGAAAGCTGCTCACTGCTGTATAAAAACATTAAAAAAATCATACTCACCTGAACCCCCGGAGCCATTGCAATGAAGTCCCATTATTAGACTATATGACCACTGGGGCCAATTACCATTTGATCCTGAGTTACAAAAATCTAGTAATTGGCTGCAGTGATCACCTTGTGAGATGGTCGAGGGGTGTAGGCTGAAGTGTTCTCTTAACCTCCAGAAGAAACTGACTGGCCTATGGGGCATTTCTGGGCACCTCTGGGAGCAAGAGGCCTACCCCAGTCATAGTTATGGTACCCTGGTCCTCATATGTAGCTGCAAGTATCAGCAAATTCTCTTTCCAAGATTCTGGCCACACTGGGACAGTACTGGGCCTTGTATGAGAAAAAGCCTGGGGTGTAGCAGTATACCAGAGCCTCCTTGGGTGTTTAGTAAATGGACTGCAGTTGGATATTGCTGATGCTGAAGAACTTTAACCCATTGCAATCCAATTTTTAGATTCAGGGTTTCCTAGGGGGCTCTCTCTTTCTGCCGTTATACATTGGCGCCATCTGCTGGCTAGAGCCAGTACTGCGCTTTGGGACATGCTGGAGAGGCCCCCCGACAACAGAGGGGCCAGTAATATGCAGTAAGAATACCCTGCCGGACGTTTTCCGACATCGAAGCTGTACAGCATTCAAGCAGAATGTCTTCAGGCATCAGACAGTGGATTGAAAAGGGTTAATAACAAGTTGAACTGAAGAAACAAGCAAAAAGTTGGCCATACTTGAGCCATATACTTGAATAACTTTCCCGCGAACTGGGTATATAGTATAACAGTTTCAGCAGTCGTGTTCCCATATACTAAATACTAGCAGGATAATGCACCAGGCGAATAAACAATTCTCACAAGTCTTTAGCAACGCACAGTTGGCCATCGGTTTTGTAACCCAGGTTGTGCTTTTCTTGCACAAGGAATCCTTCTACAAAAACAGCCAAAGTAGGAGTTGTTGACCCTCAAAGGTGGCTGAATCTGATCTCCATTCAGATGCAACTCTCCTATTTCTTAATACTCCTGCACAGTTGCCCGTAGGGCAAAAAGGCTCATGCGGTCCTACCAAACTGTGCCCGCTCTGCTCACTTCTCGGTGTCCAGTCCATGGTTGCCAGAATCAGCCATTCCTTGAGTCTTTCCTCACTCCGTTGAAGGCTCAAGAATCCGGTATGTGCATAACATTCAGGAACAATAAAAAACCCAAGAACATAGCTCCAAGCTCCAACAGGCTCCCCCTCCTTACGACATGACCCTGTAACAGGGCATCATTGCTGAAAGCCAAAGAAGAGTTTAGCGGGGCAATGTTAGAATGGCAGCTGCAGGGGATCAAGTGAACATTTGAATAACCTTGTTTATGTTTTTATATGGTGCTGAGCAGATTTCAGTTTTTTCCTCCCAAATTACGCCTTAAACCCTTTCCAATCCACTGTCTGACCTCTGAAGACATTATGATTTAAGGCTGTACAGCTCTGATGTTGGAAGACGTCCGTTGGGGTTCTCTTGCTGTATATTGCCAGCCTCTCTGCTGTCGGAGCCTATCCAACGTGTCACCTCATGCAGTATGGCTTTAGCCAGCATATAGCGCAGTTGTATAATGGCAGAAAAAGAGTAAGCCCCATAGGAAAACCAGGATACAAATTGGATTGGAAAGGGTTAATGAACTGGTATTCCCCATGGACAAATTTTCATACTGCCCTCCCAAAGTACTCAAGAGAGATATAAAGATAATTGGACAGCAATAGTGAAGGTATAATACCTATAATGCACCTAGTGGTTACAAGTGACACTGCATTCTTTATATTTTATGACATTTTTTTCTTTACTGTACTTATTTAAAGGGGTTACCCAAGATTAGAAAAACAGGTATTTTCCAAGGAATGGTGCCACCCTCGTTTGTGGTCTCTCTGGTGCTGCAGTTTACAACTGAATGGGGCTGAGTTGTAATAAGTTTCTATATTTACAAATAAGACAACTTTACAAACAGTTTTAATAGAAATAAACTCATCGTTCTGTGTATGCAGCTCCAATGCAGACTTATGATTTCTTTTTAATCAATGTAAAATCTGTTGCATCCTCAGGGCCCCCCAGGTTCCTTTGACTTTTTGTTACTGATGATGGCCGACATCCGAAATGACATTGCAGAACTACAGGACAAAGTTTTTGGCCGCCGAACACATTCCTCCGCTGAAGAGTTTCCATTACCTCAAGAGTTTTCCAACCATCATGACTCAGTGGACTTTGGTTCTGGAGAGGACTATAAACAGAGAACTGTGTCAAAGAACCTAAGAACAGACAAAACAAACCATCATTAACCTACAACAGGCTGCGGGGGAGGGGAAATAATTTTATATGTTTTCAATTGTATAAAACGATGCACTGATAATGGAAAGAGTATCTATTTTTGTTTCTTTTTGAATTTATTGTTATTAATATTATTTGAATTAATATTTGGCTTCTCGTTTGTACAGTAGCTTTAAGAGTCCTATTTCGAGGAAGTCAACTGGAGATCTAACTTGCTGCATTCTCAGAGGAAATAAATTCACTGCTTAGAGATAATATTAGAACTTTTTTGAACATTTTTGAAAATTTTTCAAAGCCCCATTGGAGTGGTTGCCCTGCTCCAAATAGGAATTTGTTACAACACTAATAGATCAAAAACCTTTTTTACCGCAGTTAATAGCTTTTTTTCACTAATTACTACTTTAAATGGGTTGTGCCAAGATGCACAACCTCTTTTAGAATGCAAGGCCTGAGGTGATCAATGAATGATCCTAAGTCTGATCTTGGCATCCCTGGCAAACAACTGATTTTGCTGGGGGAAGCCATGGCCAACCTGACATTTCTCTTCAGGAAAAAGGCAGTATTACAGGTCAACTTAAAGGGGTTTTCCAGTGAAATACTATTGATGACCTGTCATCAGGATAGGTCATCAATAGTAGATCAGCTGGGGTCTGTTACTCGGGAAGCCTCCATGATGACCACTATATAGTGGACGGCACTTGTGAAATCAATGGGAGCCATGCCTGCCGTTACAAGCGCCGGCCACTACATGGGAGGTCGGCGCGAAGGCTTCTGCTCCAAATACACAGAGGTTAGAGTGGAAGCCTCAGGGTCAAACTCCTTATAGTGACCGGTGCTTGTAACTGCAGGCACAGCTCCCATTGATTTCAATGAGAGCCGTGCCTACAGTTTCATGCACAGGCCACTACACAAAGGTTGGCGTGGAGGCTTCTGCTCCGACGTTTGCGTTTTTGCAGCGCTGACAGCATGCGCCCTCTCAGCTGATTGGTTGGGGTCCTAAGGGATGGACTCCAGCCGATCAGCTATTGATGACCTATCCTGATGATAGGTCATCAATAGTATTTCACTGGAAAACCTCTTTAAGATCTACTAGAAAGGGAGCTACTATTACTGAGCAGCTCTGCATTCTGGGTCATAGAAGGAGATCCTAAGCAGGGGATAGGGCATATAACAGATCATTATTGGTCATATCATGAACCATGAACCATGTCTTTGTACCGTGGGATGTGGATGCAGTAGCAGGAGTTGACTTACTTCCACTCTCTCAGTCCTGCCCTTATTGCAAGATGAAGCATAAATCACACCCTGACATGATTCTACATACCCCCAAAATACTCGCTGCCACCACTGATCGTTTTAATGTAAGGCAGGTCAGCTGCCTACATTTTAGTAATGTTATGGGATATGTTATGTACTCCAGCAGTAAAAATCACACTCTTATTGAGGTCTAGAAGTTTTTCAGAGAGGGACAAGGACCGAACTTAATAAAGTTTAAGACTTTGTTACAAAAAAATAGTAATGCTTATGAAAGTACAGAAAAATAAAAAAGGAACATCCAGACAAAGCAAGACAGGTTTTTTTTAAATAAAAGGAATACAAAGTATGATCACAGACCTTGCTGATTAGATTGGTTCAAATTCAGGCACTAGGAAACAAGTTGGGGGGACGGCAGGCAGTTCTTATTGCTGGTACAATCTCCTCTGGCTCAGGGGGTTCTGTATCCCTGGGGTTTTAAGGGCTTCCCCAACCTCACCTTCTACCTCCCCCTTGGGGCATCAGAGGAAGGCAGATGCAGGAAACTTCAGGATGAATATACAATTCAATATTTTGGTCAAATCTCCCCATGAGGGCCTCCTAAGTAGAAGCTTTGGCCACCATGTTTCATAAAATAATTTTATCTATCTCCAGACACCAAACGTGGCATAGGAGAGATGAATAACTCAGTTGGCATCAGTTCCAGCCCAATCCTGAGGATGCACAAAGATGAGACCATTCTTGTTTAGAGATGAGCGAGCATACTCGCTAAGGGCAATTACTCGATCGAGCATTGCCCTTAGCGAGTACCTGCCCGCTCGGAAGAAAAGGTTCCGCTGCCGGCGGCAGGCGGGGAGCGGCGGGGGAGAGCGGGGAGGAACAGAGGGGAGATCTCTTTCTCCCTCTCCCCCCCCCCCCCGCTTCCCCCTGCTCACCATCGCAACTCACCGCTCCCCCGCGCCGGCAGCCGAACCTTTTCTTCCGAGCGGGCAGGTACTCGCTAAGGACAATGCTCGATCGAGTAATTGTCCTTAGCGAGTATGCTCGCTCATCTCTATTCTTGTTAGTAAAAGAGAGATATTTTATCAAAGCCGCATTCCTGACTTTATCAGGAACCTAATGAATATTGATGAACCTGACTTGGACAGGATATGTGAATGCAGTAATATAATAATCTTAATTACCTCAGATTGACCGTATGATAAAGGAACTCCTACACACTAGACAAATGTTGGCAAAATCAGACAATATCTGTAAGATGGGCCGACTATTTGACATGTATAGGAGTCTACTGACTCTTCCCCTATGACGAGGGGAAAAATACACTGCCATTTTGAATTTCACCATGTGCAATCCTTTGTCCCACCAGACGGGTCTTGCAGTCTGGCAGCAACCGGTCTCTCTTTCCCCATTGAAAAATGTAGCAGCCACGGTAAAAGATGAAAGAAAATGTTGATGAAAGCCCCTAAAAACGTATTAAGGCCGCACTGCAGAAGCGTAACTTGAAGCTGTTGGGTCCCAGTCCAAAATCGGTAACAGAGCCCCCCAGCTATGATGCTTTATTTATAGTATTGGTCTCCTTCTATAGCTAACCCCTAAAGCAGAGGATGTGGTCACACCTGGGCACTTATGGGTCCCTTAACCCTTTCCAATCCAATTTGTATTCTGGTTTTCCTAGGGGGCACACTTTTTTCTGCCATTATAAAATGGCGCTATCTGCTGGCTAAAGCCAGTACTGCATGAGGTGACACATTGGATAGGCTCAGACAGCAGAGAGGCTGGCAATATACAGTAAGAGAACCCCGGCGGACGTCTTCCAATATTGGAGCTGTACAGCCTTAAATCATAATGTCTTTATATGTCAGACAGTGGATTGGAAAGGGTTAAGGCTCCAGGACCTGTGTGTGACCACACCCTCTGCACCCATTATAGATACCCCCCTGCCTTACATTGTTATTCACTATATATGGTCCTTGGATACAATATATATTAGGGCAAATCAATGTAATATTGTATTCAAGGGCAATGATCATTTCTATGTAAATTATACAAGGAGCTCGAAGAGTTGTAAAGTTAACTCGGGGTTTACAAAAAATGTATTAAAATAACCCTACATAATAAGATAAATGGGACAGAATAAGAGGAATCCTAGAAAAACCTGTAAATGTACAATTATCAAAGGCGAGATGTACGGTACTTTGTATAAGAAATTGCACAATATTTGAATAATTTCGGTACGTTTTATATACTACTGATTGTATATTCTGTAGTCCATCCTGACAGTGGTATATTATTATCCTTGTGTTCTCCCTCCTGGGTCTTACCTAATACTTTGTAGGGATAAAGGTGGATGCAAGCTAAACGGTCATGCAGTAACTTGCAAATAAAGATGGTCATTTGTAGAAAAATGAAGAATTTTTTGATGGCCGATATTCAGTGTAATAAAGCCTAGTTTGTAATTTTTTTTATTAACTGATTACACCCCAGAGTACAGTAACATGCAATATCAAAGGTAAGGGTGTTTAACTTCTGAGCATTTCATAGCACCTCGAGTCGTTTATTGGAAGCTCAGTTAAAGGTCCACTCTGGCAAAAACACATTTTTCCATCGCTGCCCCCCTCACCTGACTGCCTGTCACACTCTGGAGGTCTCCTCTGTATACTGCAGTGCAGTGCAGCCCCCTGTCTGATGCTAATCAGACACCATCTTCATGGTGAGATTTTTATACTTTCAATTACAAATCTATCCCATGATGCATTAGCAAAATGTTAGCTGAGATTATACCATTCTGCCTGCTGGGGAAACAGTTTAATTATCATTCTCTTCTATATTGACCTAAATAAGCTACAGACCATAAGTATACAGTCAGGAGTATGAGCTGTGATCTCCTCTATTATAACTGTGTGATTATTATTTGTAATTGTGACAGGAATGTCTATGGGCAGTAGATGCAACAGCATCACGCAAACTGGAAAGCAGAGTAGCTTGCTAGAAATTAGAAAAAAAAGGTTCACTTTGCATTCTGCAGCTTTTACATATCACTGTATATAGTTAAGTGCAGTCTGACTGAATAGGAGGTCTCTTGGTGAGGCCGGACGGATGTTTATTTCAGCTTTCCTGTATATTTTCTCTCCTGCACGTTTTATCAGCTAGCTTATGATTACAACAAATATAAACTTTCTTGTGGTCATAATTCAGCTGAGAATAAAGTGCAGGAGAGGAGAGAGGGAAACTAAGCGGTCAACCCAGCACTCTGACAGATCTCCTATTAAGATTTAGACTGCAGTTTCCACATACAGCAATATGTAGAAGCTGCAGAAGGCAAACATTGTAAAATTTTAATTTAAACCAGAATGGAAAAATGTTTGTTAGCCCAAAATGCATGTATTTTAATGAAAAAAAAAATTTGTCCCCCAAAGTTGTCCATAGCCTTTAATGGGACCTGTATAAATCCCTATGCAGTGAGCTCCCCCTAGTGGTGGTTGCAGGCAACCAAAGTTGTATCATTTAACTCTACGGTTATGTGAAGTGAAGCAGAGGATTTGGTGTTCTGTATCATAAAAACAAAGCACTAACCCCTGTTAAGATTTATTATAAAATTAATTAGCACCAAATTTGGGATTTTAAAGGGAACCAGTCACCAGTTTCATACATCCCGAGTCATGGGTAGTAAAAATGCTAACACCAACATTACAGGGATGTATGTTTCAGTCTCACATGCTACAGTGCTTGATAGCACAGGCGTAACTATAAAGGGTACAGGGGATGCGGTTGCACCCGGGCCCAGGAGCCTTAGGGGGCCATAAGGCCTCTCTTCTCCATATAGGGAGCCCAGTACTAGGAATAAAGCATTATAGTTGGGGGCCCCGTTCCAGGTTTTGCATTGGGGGCCAGGAGCTTCAAGTTATGCCTCTGCTTCATAGACAACATACTTTAACCCCTTCCTGTCCCAGGATGTCAATATATGTCTTGGCTGGGAAGGGGTTCCCGTGAATGGATGTAATTCTATGGATAGTTCAAAAGTCAAAACAGCAAGGATCAGTGAGAACACTGATCCCCACTGTTAACCCATTATATGCAGCGATGAATGTTCATCATGGTATGTAAAATTTGTACAGCTTCTTCTGTGACGTCATTGGTCCTCAGCAATGCTATTGCAGAAGGCCAATGGGTTGCCATGGTAACTGGATGCCAGACAGTAGCATCTGGGTCCGCCATGTGCTCGATATGAGAAGTGATAATGCATTTCAGTATGGAAGTACTGCAATGTACTATCAGTGCAATCATAGTATCGCAGGTTTAGGTCCCCTAGAGGAACATAACAATGGGAAAGAAAAAAAATTGTAAAAAAAGGAAACATTTTTTTTTGCAAACTTTCCTCTTTTTGTTTAAAAAAAAAGCAAAACCCACATATTTGGTATCGTTGCATCCATAATGACCCGTACAATAAATTGAACACACTTTATATCCTACATGGCAAATGCTTTAAAAAAAGGGATTAGAATGGAGGCAAAATGTTTTTGTTCATTTTGCCTCCAAAAAAACAGAAGTGATAAAAATAGCCGTATGTACCCTAAAGTGCTACGCATAAAAACCGCAGCTCATCACACAAAAAAATAAGCCTCACAGAGCTCCGTCTATGGAAAAATAAAAAAAATGATGGGACTTTGAATACAGCGATGAAAACAAATATTTTTCAAGAAAAAGGATTTTTATTGTATAGAAATGTAAAAACCTAAAAAAACACATAATTTTAGTATTTTCATAATTGTACCAACCTGCAGAAAAAAGTAATCATGTCATTTAGGCTGGATTCAGGCGACCGTATATCGGCTCGGTTTTCATGCCGAGCCGATATACGGTGTCCTCATCTGCCGGGGAGGGGGGGGGGATGGAAGAGCCAGGAGCAGAAACTGAGCTCCCGCCCCCTTTCTGCCTCCTCTCCGCCCCTCTGCACTATTTGCAATGAAAGGAGGCGGGATGGGGTGGGGCTAAATTCCGCAAATTAGCCTCGCCCTCGTCCCGCCTCTCCCCATTGCAAATAGTGCAGAGGGGCGGAGAGGAGGCAGAGAGGGGGTGGGAGCTCAGAGCACTGCTCCTGGCTCTTCCAGGCTCCCCCCCTGCAAAGAAAGACAACGTATATCGGCTCGGCGTGAAAACCCGGCCGATATACGGTGGTCTGAATCCAGCCTTATGCTGCATGATTAATGTTGTAAAAACAATGGCAGAATTGATGTGTGTCTTCTCCCTGCCCTACAAAAAAAATATTGAAAGTTATATAATACATTCTGTGTACCAATAATAACCAGCCCTCTTATGGCCGTGTCGACGGGAAATAAAAAAATTATGGCTTTTGAAAAGTAGAGATGAAAATCTCCAAAGACGTCACTAAGGAGTTAAACAGTGAGAAATGAGGGGGGGGGGGGTTACTGGGGCAGCTTTCTGTTTGTGTATAGGAAGAAGGTATCAGTGTGGCTGACAGGGAACTGCCCTCCTGGCTCTTCTCACTATTTTTTTTCTGAACTGCAGCAGTTAGGGTAAGGGTGCATTCACACGGGTGAGTTTCTCCCACGAGTTCCATCCGATTGCGACTTGAAAAATCGCTGCATGTCCTATTTTTGGGTGATAGCGTGCAAAGAATCACCTATTATTTCCTATGGGGTCTTGTAAAAAACCGCACTCGCATGTCATGTGATTTGCATATGAGTGCAATGTGAATTTGCAGTTGAACCTATTGTAAGCACTTGTGATTTTTTTTTTACACACGTGAAAATTGCAAGCACATAGATTTGGTGCGAATTTGAAGCAAAAAAACATGGTGCTTGCATCCCGAATCGCAAGCTTAGGACTATGATATCGGTCTAAGTTTCTTGGAGCAATATCGCACTGTGTGAATGCATCCTAATGCATACATCCCTGTAATGTGGTTGCTTCTCTGAACTTTATGCTGTCTACAGTTTCGCCAATCTATTGCTGGGGACAGATTCCCTTTAAAGTTGTTCTGCCAATTCTAGGTGTTTTCAAACAGCTCCATACATTGCGTAGTGGCTTTAGTTGGTGCTGCAGGATGAGTCCCGTTCACTTCAATAGAATTCAGCCTGCAGTACCAATTTGGCCCACTATGCAATGTACGGAGCTGTCTGAAAAACAGCTAGAAGTTGGAGAACCCCTTTTAAGCAAAAAAGAAATTCAAAAAAAGCAGTTAATTATAACTTTTCACCTTGATATATGAACAATTTATAGATCAGATTTTCATATCAGACATATTTTCTCTTTTTGAACTAATGAAGCTGCATGTCTAAAGATCCGTACCATTTAGGTGTGTCTTTAGCCACTGTGTAATCGATGCAGGTTTTCTATTGTGGAATGCCCACAACAATTACACTTTGTGTGAAGTTGGCCTTGGTGTTCTGTACAATTAAATCTTGATGTGTAGGAACTAGAGATGAGCGAGCGTACTCGGAAAAGCACTACTCGCTCGAGTAATTTGCTTTATCCGAGTATCGCTGTGCTCGTCCCTGAAGATTCGGGTGCCGCTGCGGCTGACAGGTGAGTCGCAGCGGGGAGCAGGGGAGAGCGGGCGGGAGAGAGGGAGAGAAAGATCTTACCTCCGTTCCTCCCCGCTCTCCCCTGCAGCTCCCCGCTCCGTGCCGGCACCCGAATCTTCAGACCCGAGCACAGCGATACTCGGATAAAGCAAATTACTCGAGCGAGTAGTGCTTTTCCGAGTACGCTCGCTCATCTCTAGTAGGAACCCTTTAAGGCTGTTCCAAAAATTTTGGTAAGCAGTGTTACTCATCCAGATAATAAAATTGGATCGGGTCAGCCCAATCTGATTTTTGATGGTAGTGCCTTGCAGCGCTGGGATAGGAGGTTCAACTCTCATGAAGGACATCATGTGCATGGGATTTGAAAAACTCCATACAGGTGTTGCTTTTGGTCAGATTTGAACTCTAAACTCGAACACTGTAAGGCAGCAGCACTAGCAGCTGAGCCATTATATTTGTGCTTCCTACTGCAAAGGAGGAGTAAAACAAGAAGAATAAACACAAAGAAAACATAAAAGCTCCATATAGATGTTGTCCCCTGGTCATATTTGAACTTAGAACTCCAGCACTGCAAAGCAGTGGCACTAACCATGGAGTCACCTGATTTGTTCTTTCTTCTCTGGAGGAGGAGAAAAATAAGAACATAAAAACTCCTTACAGATGTTGCCCTTGGGCAGATTTCAACTTAGAACTCCAGCACTAAAAGACAGCAGTGCAACACCACACGCAAAGAGAACATAGAAATTCAATGCAGCTGTGGCTCTTGGTCAGATTTTAACCTAGGACCCCAGCACTGCAAGGCAACATTGTCTGAGCCACCATATTTGCTCTTCTTTTTTCTCTTTCTTCCTTTTCTACTTCTCTAGAGAAGAAAGAAGTGTAGTGGCTCAGGTGTTAGCATTGCTTCTTTGCAATGCTGGAATCCTAGGTTCAAATCTACATCTGTATGGAGTTTTATGTTCTTTTTTCTCTATTAGTCTTGTTCTCCTCCTCCTCTGGAAATCAAAAAGCAAATTGGTAGTTCAGTGGTTAGCACTGCTGCCTTGTATTACTGGCGTTCCAGTCTCAAAACTGACCAAAGTTAACATCTGCATGGAGTTTTTCAAAGTCCATGCAGATGTTGTCCTTGATGAAATTTGAACCTAGAACCCCAGCACATCAAGATAACAGTTCTAACCACTAAGCCACATTCATTGAAGAGGCTCCTCCTCCATCACCATTAGGGACCTTCTGGGGGCCACATTAGGGAACCTGATTTTTACTCTCATTGACTTTAATGGGAATTGGAATCAGGATGTCCACAGCATGCTAAGGCAGCAGAATGCAGTCCTAAGCTCTCGCTCACAACCTGAAGGTTGCTAGTACAATCCCCACCTGGTTCAGGTAGCCAGCTCAAGGTTGACTCAGCCTTCCATCCTTTCCAGGAGAGTACCCAGCTTGGTGGGGGTAATAAATGAATTACTTGAAAGCACTGCCAAATAAGTTGGCGCTATACAAATAACAAGATTCTCAATTATTTTTGGAAAATCAGGGCGATCACTCATTAGCCGATTTTTTCAATAATCGCTCATCACTATTGGTATGCCCTGCAGGGAAGTTTTAAAGGGATTTTCACATGCAGCAAGTTATTCCCAAAACATAGGATAGGGGATAGTTTGTTGATTGATGGAGTTCTGACCACTGGAACCACCACCAATCTAGAGAATTCATTCCCAACGTGTCCCTGACATTTGACAGCAAGGGATGTACATGTGCACACCCGTCTGCTATTAACTTCAATGACAACTGTCAGAGATAGTTTAGTTCAAGTGCATGACAATCTCTAGCAATTTCATATGCTTCAGTAGATTGCTGGGCACTTGAACTCACCTATCTCCAACAGTCCCATTGAAGTGAATGGCATGGTGGCATACATGGCCACTGGTGAGAAACTTCAGGAATGCATCGCTGGTGATTTCTCTAGATTGGTACAGGTCCCAGCAGTTGGACCCTCACCAACCGGCAAGTTATCCTCTATCTTGTGAATAGGGAATAACTTGTAGAAATGGGAATACCCCTTTAAAATGGTATGATCTTGCTGGGCTGGCTCTATTTATAGGGAGTAATTTCCTAGCACTATAGTTTATGGGGCAATCTGCTAGTATAGTTTATGGGGGACACTCTGCTGACACTGTTAATGGGGTCACCATGGTGGCATTTTGTAATGGAGACACTCTTGTTATTGCTGCGGCTTGTGGCCGGTACATATGGGCATGGTTTACATGGTAAGGGCAATTTAAGAGAGCAATGTGTATAAACACCAAAAAGTGAAGACTAGAGATGAGCGAGCATACTTGCTAAGGGCAATTGCTCGATCGAGCACTGCCCTTAGCGAGTACCTGCCCGCTCAGGAGCAAAGGTTCAGGTGCCTGCAGCGGCCAGGGAGCGGCGGAGGAGAGCCGGGAGGAGTGGAGGGGAGATCTCTCTCTCCCTCTCCCCCCCCCCCCCCCACTCTCCCCTGCTCATGGCCTCAACTCACCACTCACCTGCGCCGGCACCCGAACCTTTGCTTCCGAGCGAGTAGATACTCGCTAAGGACAATGCTCGATCGAGCAATTGTCCTTAGCGAGTATGCTCACTCATCTCTAGTGAAGACTCATAAATCTCACCATACCAAAGTTTATTGTACATATAGATACCTAGACACACAATTAAAATAATGTACAAAACACTGAACATGCAGTAAAGGTCACCGCTATATGTGACCTAAACACCCTAATTTCTCCCAAGATGACTTTATACAACACCAACCTGCAAATTAATATACGCATTCCAAATAAATAGCCAATACTGGAAAGCCAGAAGTAAGGTAGAACAATGAGTAAGATAATAGTAAATGTTAATCAACCCCTGAACATGCACATGCCTAATAAACACCAATGCTGGGTGACCTGTCACTATATAGCAGTGCAACTGTGCTATAACCTAATGATAAATGAGGCAATAAGTGGGGGAGATAGGGGGTTTCATCCTCTATGTCCTCAGTTTTTGCCTCCTTTATCATTAGGTTATGGAGCTTCCAATGTATCTGAGGTTTGCCTGATATGGGATTATAGGGTGCTTTGCTTAACCCCTTAAGGATGTGGCCTTTTTTCCCTCATTTTCATTTTCCCTGCTCATTTTAAAAAATGTATATCTTTTTTTTTTTCTGTTCACATAGCTACATGAGGGCTTGTTTTTTGTGGTACCATTTTGGATGACTTTTTGATCACTTATTACATGGGGCTGGCGTGACCAAAAAATGCGCAATTCTGATGACGTTCACCGTGCAAGATAAATAATGTGTTACTTTTTTAGATCGGACTTTTATGGATGTTGCAATGCTTTTATTTTTCATATGCTTTTTTATTATTAATATGGGAAAAGTTTTTTAAACCATTACTTCCTTTATTTTTTTCCAATAATTAAAAAACATTTATATTACTTATTTTTCCATTTTTTAGTCCCCCATAGGAGACTTGAACTTGCAACCGTTTGATCATACATACAGTACCGTATAACTTAATACCACAGTATTACATTATGCCTCATTTTGACAGGCAATCTATGAAGGCTAGCCACAGGCATTAATTCATGGCAACCAAATGGCACCCTATGATCGCATTGGGAGGGGGGAGTGGAACACTCAAGAACCCTGAGCAATGATTGGGGTATTTAAATGCCCCTGTCAAAATAGACAGTGGCATTTAGATGCTTTACAGCCACGATCAGTGTTAGCCCTGATCGCGGCTGTTGCGGGCGGGTGTCTGCTATCACAGACAGCTGGCAGTTGCCTTGTATGGAGTAGGATCAGCATGTAATCTCACTCCATATAACACCCCGCGCACCCAGGATATAAATGTATGCCCTGCTGTGTTAAGGGGTTAAAAGATGGCTGCATATTTTGGACATGCTCCATAAAGGTGCATTGTATTATAGCAGCAGAGATCACAGGGACTAAAGGACGGGATTCCCCTTTGATTGTATCATAGTAGTGTATTTGGCTTCTTTCCTTTGCCCTGGCTTGACTTCTCCTTTGGCTTGTTGCTTTGGAGTTATTCGCTCTCTTCGTTTGACCGCTGACTACATTTTTTGACTACATATCTGGTTTCATCCTTTGGCACTAAATTCCTGATTTTATCGCAGTTATCTTCTGACTGCGTTCAGAAACCACAGCTGTAACCGATCCGAAAGTATCCTGAGGTTCTTGACCTGGAGAGAAGGGTCTGTTCAAGGATGAACACCAAAATATCCCATAGATACATTACACAATAATGTAAGGGCGTGAGATAAGCGACCAATGGAGTGCACATTTATTCGCAGGTCTGAAGCTTCATGCCTCTTGCAAGGGTTACTTACCAGTTATATATGGAATTAGAACTGTGCCATCAGCTCAGAGTGCAGCTAGAAGTGCCGATAGCATGTGTCTGCAGCTTGGCATAGGAGAAGGCCCCAGGACAATGACAAATAAAGTACACAGAAAGTGGCAGAGGTCGTTGCCCACCAGAGTCCTTATGTCCACCAAAGAGTAACACTGAGTCTTAGAGGACACAATATTAGAGGTAACAGGGAATTACTGCAAATTGTGGCAGGATTCAAACCCAGGAGCTTCCATGTTCAAGGTGGCAGCTCAACCTGTTGACCTATCCAGCTTGTTGGACAGCTCTCCTGCTAAACCTTCTCCCTGTTCCTTGTTTCTGCTTCTGTATTCCTGATTAGATACCCTATATAACCTGGCCTAGTACCTCCCATCCTTGCGTTATTATTGAGCTCCCAGCCAGTAGTCAAATTCCACCACTTGCCTGCTCTTCCACACTGCAAACTGATACTTACCTGTTACTGACCTCTGGCCTTCATCTGACTATGCTACTTGCCTGCTCCTTTGTACTGAAACTGATACTTACCCATTACGACCCCTGGCTTTACTGACCATGCTATCAGTCCTCTCGTGTTACAACAAGAGACTCCGAACCCGCACAAGATCCTTGCAAGGAGTTTTGTACCAGTGCTCTCCAGCTTAAACAGGAAGGATACAGTTAACAACCTGTGAGTTTATGGCTTATGGCCTTTGGAGTGACCAGTCCCTTGAGCGATGGTTTCAGCGAAAAGGCAGCGTGCCTCATTGTTTTTTGTTTTTTTTTGCCTCCCTCTGCATCAACAAGGTGGGAGGGTAGAAACAGGCTGAACTAGATGGACATTGTCTTCATTCAGCCTAACATACTATGTTACTATGTGAATAGCTGTGATACAGATGACCAAATGGTATGAAGGACCAAGTCATAGGGAGGACCACGTTTGGCTGAGGTAAATCTCCTGCATCCAGTAGTAAGTGGGGCCCACATGAATCAGTGTGCACACCAGTAGAGACTTTGAGTAAAAGGGTTCGCAGGCCTGTAATAGTTCAAGAGATTATGGGTTCATAGTGACAGTTTGGAAATGTGTTCAATAGCAAGTGTAGGTATTGCTGAGTAATGTGGGATCTTATGGTGCAGTAAATCACTGAGCGTTCCTAGTGTTTGGACATGCCCATATGGGGGCAGATTGGGTCGAGCTACGGGTAGCTAGCACAGGCAGTTTTGGCCTATTGCCAGTCTGTGTTGTGCAGGTGATTTATTGCCACCAGTAATAAAAGGTGTGCATTGGGAATGTGGTGGTGTCGGGGATTCTGTATAAGGTACAGATCCATGTGCTTATGGTGCTGTAGTCCCCAGTAGTGATGCAGCCCTGAGAGTAATGATGGGAAAGTTATGCAGATGAGTATTAGCGAAAAGTTGCAATTTCTTGCCTATTTAGCAAGAGTGGAGTTACAAGTTAAAGAAACGTTCAATTAACCAGTACCAGTAACCAAATTAATTACCGTTATTCAGTAAAAGCTCGTTTTTCATATGTGCCGATTCTGTCTGCAATCTACCACTTGCTTCATGTAACTTGCGCCAGTTAAGGCAAGGAGTTTACCCTTTTAGAGGAGGAGCTTACATACTTTGAGAAAACCTCCAAAGTAGGTATCTCAGATGTTGAATACCATCTCCTCAGTTCTTCATGCAAGCCAACAGTTGATGGTTCCTTGAAGTATTCAGTTCTTGTTTCCTTGTAGTAAACAGCAAAGTCCCCTGGTGCAAGCACTGAGTCATGCCCCACATTGTGACATTTTCTTGGCAGACTGTTCCCCAGTCATCTTTTACCCCCCAGCTAGCTGGGTACTCATTTTACTGACCTTGGAAGGATAGAAGGCTGAGTCAACCTTGAGCCAGCTACCTGAACCCACAACCTTCAGGTCATGAGCGAGAGCTTAAGACTGCATTTCTGCTGCCTTAACACTCTGTGCCACAGAAGGCTCACAAGAAGCCAACAGTTGATGGTTCCTTGAAGCGTTCAGTTCTCGTTTCCTCGTAAACTGGGAGTTTTCATTGCCCTCGAGCCTCCACCCCACAGTCCGCTTCCTACAGAGAAGTGTATGTCCTTCCAGATTTCTGTGAAGCGGAGTAAAATTTCCCTCCTATCTACATGGCCTAAACTGACTGTTCCTAGATAATATCCCTCTCCTGGCTTGTGTACCTGGCTTATCGTCGGCAGCAATGTGGTTTTGGACTGAATATCTATTGTTCTCTTGCCTTCTTAGACATGTAGCACAACAGCCCATTCATTGCAAGCATGAAATTTCAGGATTCAATTCCGCAGTAATAGGGGTATATTATTTAACCCTTTCCTGACCACTGTCTGAAAATTGGATTTTTGTAAATGAAGTGTAATCACTCTATAAATGAAAACTTTTAAAACTTTCTAATTGACATTTATTACTAGAGGTCTGGTGTAAGTTGTACATTTTTAGTGCAAATTCATTTAGACAACTTTGGTATTGATTTGCACCAATATTAACAGATGTTACACCTCTCACACCACTTTTTAAAAGTCTCTAGAATAGGGGGCGGGATTGGAATGAAGTTTTCACACAGGACAAAAGTAGTCCATGCAGACATTTCTATGTCACAATGTTATCCCTTAGGCCAGATTCATATGGGCTTATGCGTATATGCATGCGCATGAGCCTACTTTTTTTAGTGGAACAATGCTTTTTTGCGCAATCATCAGCGTATTTTACTGTACTTTTTCATTTGTGCATAGCAAGCAAAAACACACCGATTGAAATGGCTAATTAGTCTAATGAGTTCCAGATTTATTCATTTTCCAGCAGAATTAAGGCCCATTTAGGAACAACGATTATCGCTCAAAAGATGTCTTTTGAGCTATAATCGTTGTGTCATTTACAGCGTAAGATGATCGCTCAAATGTTGAGCGATCACCTTGCGCTCCGAGCGGTGATGCAGAAGACAAGCGGGGCCACTTGTCTTCTGCATTCAGCTGTTGCCCGCTTGGAGCGCCCAACTGCTATACAGCCAAGTGCTCCGAGCGGGGGATGCAGAAGACAAGCGGGAATGCTTGTCTTCTGCATCCATGTGTTCTCTGCTCGGAGAGCCTAGCTGTTATACAGCTGAGCGCTCGGAGCTGGGGATGCAGAAGACAAGCGGGCCGCTTAGCTTCTGCATCCAGCTGTTCTCTGCTCAGAGCACCTGGCTGTTATACAGCCGAGCTCTCCGAGTGGGCTATGCAGAACACAGCTGGACCACTGTGTTTTTCATACCCCAGCTGCTCACGGATCGCTCAGCTGGTATATAGCTGTCCGCTCCGTGTGGAGTATGTAGAACACAGCTGGACCGCTGTGTTTTTCATACCCCGACTGTGTTCAGGGAGTGGGATACAGCTGAAACAATAGTATCAGCTGTATCCCGCTGTGAATCCCTGATAAGGCTGAACGTTCTCCTTCAGCATGCTGAAAGATCAGCAATCAGCAACTGCTTAATGAAAACTGCACGATGCCAGTGCAGTTACGCACAATGGTTTTTGAGCGAATTTTTAGCAATAATCATTGTATCTAAATGGGCCTTTATGCAGCGTATCACGCACCTCCTTGTGTATTGCACACGCATTTGCGCACCTTCTATTGACTTATATGGGGACCTTTGTTGTGCAAAAGCACCGAAAAGTAGAGCACATTGCATTGTTTTTGTGCAACTGCAAATATGCATGCAAAATATGGAAATGTTAACAAATCCATTGGAATCCATGGGTTCTATACTGAGTATTATGTATATAAATTTTGCGCACACAAATATCTCTGTGTGAACCTGTCCCAAGGGGCTTGAATTGCACATCTGTTAATTTAAAATCTGCGGAAAAAAAATGCAATAAATTCAACAAGACGTTCTGCAGTTAAAAAATGCAACAAATCCCCATCTGCGATGCGTCGTGCGGACAGTTCCGTCCTGTGAGAAAGCCTATAAGAATTCAGTAGAGTTGAGCGAACGTACTCTGCCGAGCTTGATGCTCGTTCGAGTATTAGCATACTCGATGGTGCTCATTACTCGAACGAGCATCAAGCCGTGTTCGACCCCACCACAGTTTTTGGCTCCTCCCTGCTGTGACGTGCCTGTTTTGGCCCATCCCTGCCACGACGCAGCGCCCGCGTCAATGGCAAATTTTTTGTCAGGCAGGAAGGAGAGAGAGAGAGAGAGAGAGAAAAAGAGAGAGAGAGAGACGAACCTAGGAGAAAAAAAAAGTTCGGCACCCGGCGTCCCACATACAAAAATGCTCGAGTCTCCCATTATAGTCAATGGGGTTCGTTACTCGAGTAGAGCTCTCGAATTTTATGAAAAGCTCGACTCGAATAACGCGGACCCGAGCATTTGGGTGCTCGCTCATGTCTAGAATTCAGCAGTCCATCAGCACTAGAGATGAGCGAGTATACTCGCTAAGGATAACTACTCGAGCGAGTAGTGCCTTAGTCGAGTATCTGCCTGCTTGTTTTAAAGATTCAGCTGCCGGCGCGGGTGACAGGTGAGTTGCGGGAGTGAGCAGGGGGGAGCGGGGGGGGGGGGGGGAGAGGGAGAGAGGGATCTCCCCTCCGTTCCTCCCCGTTCTCCCCCGCCGCTCTCCACCCGCCGCCGGCAGCCGAATCTTTAGAGACGAGCGGGGAGATACTCGACTAAGGCACTACTCGCTCGAGTAGTTAGCCTTAGCACGTATACTTGCTCATATCTAATCAGCACCCAAGAAGGAATTGACAGCATATTGCTTGTGACATGTGATTTGGGAGTGTGGTGCTTGTCTGGATATTGTGGGGAGAGGTTGGTGGCATTCGTGCTGTAGGGCCCATTTGCATTTTTCTCGCACGTTGTTTCATGCGATTTTGCAGCGTTTTCGCATGAAAATCGCAATGCATTTTTAACATTAGAAAGGCCTATTAAGAAAATGCAGCAAAATCGCGTGAAAAAAAAGTGCAAGAAAAACGCAAGTGTGCAGGAGCCCTTAGTGTGACAGTGGTCTCCGGTCAACTGAGGGAGGGCCAGCACACGTGTGCGATCCCCATGCCTGAAGAACTCCAACCTTGGGTGCTGTTGGTGAGTGCAAGAGTCTGGTGGACTTTAAAAAATCTTATCCCTTCCCAATCCAGTTTCGGACCTTGTCTGACATTGAGAATTCCCTGCATAGCTCCGATGTTGGGTGAGGTCCGACACTTGTTTCTGAATTGTTTATGAATTGGCTAAGCTGCGGCATTGATTGGCCAATTCATAAATCCCACCTCCACAACGCGCTGGCTGTTGATTGGTTCTTCGGCTGCTGCTCAGCCAATTAATGCAGCGCTGGATGAACCATCACAGCCATCGCATTGGTTCATCGAGTGCTGTATTGATTACCTGAGCAGCGCTGGATGAACAAATCAGAGCTATTGCTTTGTGGAGGTGGGATTTATGAATCCAGCAACCAGGAAGTAATCTTCTGTGGGCGAAGGAGGACTGCAGGACACCCGGGGGAGCTCCGGAGAGCCGTGGGAGGACCCGGACCGAGCCCTTTACGTAAGTATTAGCTTAAAAAAATAAATAAATAAATAAATATATATATATATATATATATATATATATATATATATATATATATATATATATATATAATGCAGCTCCAGCTTATTTTTGGGGTAGGGCTTAACCTTCTCGCAATAAAATTTTGTAATTTCTTTAACCCAGGCAGCCGCAATGCGAGACGTGATTTTTCACAAAAAAATACATCACTGACACTACAAAATCCCAGGGATAAAGCTGCGATATCAGCGTGATTTTGTAGCGGCGATATCATTGTCGCCCGTGTGAAAGAGGCCTTACTTACATAAACCGAAAAATTCCTTTAAGCCCTGTAAAGTTACTGATTATTTTGGAAGCTTGCACCCAATAGATGCTATCTAAAGGCTACATTACTGGTCAAAATTGTTAGAACACCTCAAATTTTCCAGTTTTTATTAATATTTACACAGTTTAATGTCTGAAATGTACTTTGCAATGAAAGTATAGAACAAATAAACAAGCTAAGATGAATAAAAATAATGAATTCACTTTGTTTCACCAAATTAAATCTAGATTTTTAACTCTTCAACGTAGCTCCTCTAGCTGATAGAACAGCTTTACACAACTGAGGCATTCTTTCTACAAGTGCATTCAGACATTGTTTCAACATTTCTTTCCAGCCTTGTTGCAAAAGTTCCCACAAATGTGCTGCACTTGTAGGTTGCTTTGCTTCATTCTTCTGTCCAGTTCATCTCAAACCAGTGTAGTGGCCCAGAGTTGGGGTCCCCTACAGCACCTCCGAATGCATGTTTTATATTTGTCTCATGCACTGTCTTGGATGTTCAACGCATCAAGTTATGTGTCTTGGATGGCTGCAGGCATGAATGGGTTAATGTTTGGGTATGTCTGGAAAATGTATTGTTTTGCATGAAGCAATTGTGTGCACATGATGTTGTGTTATACATGTGTTTGCAGAAGTAAGAAAAAAAGGAGAGTGAGAGCTAGACAGATCAGAGAGTTATTGAGACAGTGGAGAGATTTCAGAGTCAGGGAGACATGGAGGAGGCCAAGAGATGGCCTGCTATCCCCGCTTGGGCCTATCCTTCCCAAGAAACTCCCCACTGTATCTAGCTACCAAGAGTGCATGTGCCCGGACTCAGGAAAAGTCGCGCAAGAACCGCGTGCATCCGGAGAGATAGAGACACCACTAACAAGCGAGAGACCGGTGAATGACTGGCAGTGGAGAGAGAGTGACCGGGGGAAAGAGAGAACCAACAGATAACTGGGACTGTGGTTGAGTAATGCCCCGGGAATCTTCTCTGATCCAGCACAAATTCTACTTAAGACTGTTGCATTGCTTTTTGCCTTTGACAGAGTTAAGTAAACGGGCAGAACTGAACATTCTTGGTTCTTGTTCAGAAAAGTACACTCTGTCTGTGGACTACTTTATTTCCCAGGACTTATGTCGGAGAGATCCACCACAGAGACTGGAACATTGGCGTCACGAGTGACAAATACTGGACTAAAGGTAAGCTTGGTTACTACCGCTGTGAATCCTCCCAGCAGTAACAATGTCAGGTCCCGAGCTACCCTTGAGGAGGAGGTGGTAGAGCCCCGTGACAAGGCCAACACTCTAACCCGCTGTCTCCTTGGCTGAGGGCCTGCTCCTCGGATGCTGCACCAGCTCAGTGGGGTTTAAGTCTGGAGACTGTGCAGGCCATTCCACTCTTTGAAGCCTACCATCTTCTATTTGTCTTCTTAAGTTTTGACATAAACTAGAAGTATGTTTTGGATCATTGTCTTGCTGTAATATGAACTCCGCACCAACTAGGCGTACACTAGAGGGCATTGCATTGTGTATTAAAATGCTCTGTGGTAGCCCTTTTTGTCCAGTGTGCCAGTCACCCTGTGCAAGTTGCCAACTTTGGATCCAGAAAAAAAAGCCCCAGATCATCACACTTCCCCCTCCATGTTTGACAGTTGGTGTCAAGCAGTGGCTTTCTTACGAATACTCTATCTGTCAAACCTGTTGAAATGGAGGGTCCTACAGAGTAGACAAAGAGTTAATAGGTCCTGGGGACCTTGCTATAAGCCCTTCGGGGCACATAGGATGCAGCCTTCTAGGGAAAACCCTATTTTTCCCTGAAATCCGGGAAAAAAGATATCTGCCTAGCAACAGCGCCCCCTCTGATTGGCTCCTGTCAGCTAATTTCCTGATTGACCATTCCCCCCTTTGGAGTGGATTTATGCAATTGGAGGAAACTGACCATGTGATGAGGGAGGAGTCGAAAGTAATGCAGGAAAGGACTGCAGAAGCAAGGGTTGGAGCGAGTCAGCAGGGAAGAGAGTGCGAGTAGAATGCAGCCTTTGAGAGAGAGGGAGAAGCTAAAGCAGTTCCGGAGTCGGGAGTCATGACCCGACAGCAGCCAGAGTGGAAGCAGAGTCCTTTGCAACTCTGCCAGAAGGAACCTGGGACAAGGTGGCCATCTAAATTGTGAGTGTAACTTGTCCCTGCGCAGGCAGAAGTCAGAGTTTCCTCGGTAGAGCTAACACCCTTCCTTCCATTCCTCCACAAATCACCTCCATGTGCAGCAGCCACTTAAACTGGTCGGGCAGTTTCACCCCATTTGTTAGGAGAGAATCAAGGTGTAAATGTATGGCATAGCAACTGTTAAGAAATAATTGGAGAGTTTTCTGTTTGCTCAATTGCCAAGTGTGAATTGTACCCAGTCCAAAGATTCAAGTAAACTGTGTGCCTTCGGTTTCTCTAAAGTCCTATAGACTTGCCTCTTCATTTCGTCACCGCAACACCTTTACTCAAAGGCACTGGTGTCACATCGAACTTACACTAATTGTACTCATTGTTCTATTGCAATCCCACCTACCGCACAAGCCACCATTTGTGGCAGAATAGCAACCACTGTGACAAGGTCAAAATTAGTGCATCCACTCGAGCTGCGCCTGCCAACTCCTGCTTGCTGCACAGTAAGCTGTGGTTTGAAGATTTTGGTCAGTGAGGCACCGATCATACAAACTTTGACTCTCAAAATGTATCTGATCTTGAAGTGGTCTTTGGTCTTTCCAACCTCTTCCTGTCAAAGAATCCTTCAGTTTCCAAGTACTTTTTGATGGTATAGGAAACTGTACTGACTGCCATCTTTGCTTTCTTGGCAATTTATCTGTATTACGAACCTAGACTTCTAAATGTTATAACTATCTGTCTTCTTTGATTATTTGCCTTTTTCTTGCCATTATGATAGCAATGTGCTCTGTGCTGAAGAGCAGAACTGTCCAAATCCTGGCCTGCTCAAATGAAGCGGAGGTTGAAAGTGTTGAAGGGTGGCAAAATGTGTTAATGTTAAAGTAGAAGCGTAGCTATAGCAGGTGCAGAGCATTCATATATGGACCCTGGCATACGAGAGATCCTAAGGGACCTTTCACACAAGACGGAATAGGCCGCACCAAAATATGCAGACTACCTGAAAATGGCGTGAAACCTGCTTGCTATTCTGCATCAAAATCCACAGACAAACCTACAGATTTTGGTGTGAAATTCTGCTGTGGATTTGGCCGTGTCCTACGGTGTAATTCCATTCCGTGTGAAAGGTCCCTGAACGTGCTTCTTCTACATCAGAGGACACCAGTATTAGGCCTGTTTCACACAGTTGACAAAATCACGCGATTTTCTTGTACTTTTTATACTTACCTGGTCCTCATTCCTGCACTGCTACCCTGGGAGTTGGTGTATGAACAGTTTAGAGGACTTATCTCCGCATGCTGTGCATGGGCACTCTTGTAGAGAGCAATGTATATGTATGCACACAGCATGCTGAGATGATTGCACTGCGCTCTCCGTACGCCAATGCCCAGGGGTGACAGTGTAGGATTGTGGAGTCGGGTAAGTATAAAAAGTATATCTGTGGATTTCCTATCAGCACAATTATGATAGGTTCCCTTTCATGAAGGTATGATTGTGGTGCGCACAAACGTAAGGGATGTTAGTCGTGCGCAATGGCGGTGGTGGCTCCGCTGTTCTCCAACCTCACAGACGTCGCAGCGACTGACAGAATACAAAAATCTCTAGTTTGGCGTTTCTTTAGTGCTACCCGTTGGTCGGGCAGGGAATAATAGTAAAAATTATTAATTTGTTCGTGACGCCAGCTCTTGCACAGCCTGAACCGCCTCCGGGCAAAAATAAATGAAAAGGAAGAAATTAAAATAAAAGTCAGAGGAATGGTCCTTTTTCCTTGGAGGATGGTGTTGGTGTGGTACTCTTCAGTGCGGGTGTTACGGTGGCAAGAAGGGACTCCAGGAGACAGGGGTAAATGGTAAAGCAAAATAACAATTCATTTCTTTTGATAGCAGTCTTCAATATATTGACATTTCATTTCCTGAGATAAATCATTGGTTATATAAGTACAGGAAGCACATCTGTACGCTACACTTTTCTTTCCTCTTCCCTCTCTTTCTGGGCTTAGAATCTCCTCTTTTAGGCTATTTCTTTCTCTTACTGTCAGTCTCTCTTTTTTTCTATACATCTCTTTTTAGAACAATTATCTCTTCTAATTCTGTGTTCTCTCTTCTCCTTTTCTTAGTACTCACAACTCTTCCTCCTCGCCACACTGGATGTCTTTCTCTCCTGCTCTTGTTTTTGCTGCCTCTCTCTTCTCCGGTCTCTCTCTAACTCTCTGGTCTTTGTCTAACTGCCCACTGCCTCTTACGCACGCTTGAAATAATCTTCTCACGCGGGCTATGGCACTGCCAAGCAACCAACACACCAATCACAGGCCTCTTATCTGCTGACTATCCTGTCCTCCAATCAATAAGCTTTTGCTGGGTGTTACTCAGGCCAATCGGAATCAGGGAATGGGCAGCCAATCAGGAATGGTGCAGGTTGTCAGGCAGATTATGTAGTGAGTAACAAAGATGCAAAGAACATCTTAAAAAGGCATATACACACATTTAAATAAAGGTAACTACATTTTTATTGCAGTGCCCAACTCTGGGCCACTACAACTCCCCCTTCTTTAACCAAAGCCGACCTCGGCGCTATTCATTCAAAGGGGGGGATACAGTATGGTAGGTTATAATAAGGATCAGTGAATAAACCACATGAAATAGACAGTTGTTCCTTTCCCAAATTAAGGAACTCTCTCTCAATAAGAGGGAATATGGGACTGTCCAACCTTCTAGAACTCGGAGGTAGAGTCAAATAAAGAGTCACTACTTCTCCCCTCTGGCTGATTATTAACCTGCTCCAGCATTCGGCTGCAGAGCCTCACTTCCGATGCCCAGTATACTAGCTGACAGCGTGCTTGAATGGAAGGTGGACACCCTTCTTTTATTTATAAACGAAAGCTGAGCCAGGCGGAACCATGGGTCTACAGCATAGCTAAGGGGCCCTTACATAAACTTCTCACCAAAGACATAAACTTAATGCCACACTATAACTGGCACCTGGATAGAAGAGGGTGTTAAAAAGGGACAAAATAAGGGTAGGAGCAGAAAAAACATTGCCTCCTTTCCCTGGCGAGGGGTGGTAAACACTTCGTCTCTAGCACACAAAGTATGATGGGGCGATGGGTCAGGACAGAGCCCTGGATCCCATGCAGAACACAGAAATTAACCCCCGATAACTATCTTTCATTTATAAAGGGTGACCCTACATAAATTGCATTTTAATTGTAAATGATGGTGCATATATGGTACTTCTTTCTCACACTCCTGCACAATTCTTGAACATTGCATAACAATTACACCAACACGTTATACTTCCTCCTGCACGATGCACTTGTTACAAACATTTTGCAATAGCACTTATGGCCTCAAAATACAATCTTATAGATATACTTTAAATAATAGGATAAACAGCCACATTAAGGGCGAGCACCCACTGGCGTTTGCGTTTTCCGCGGGAAAAAAACGCAGCGTTTTCGCCGCGTTTCCCGCGGTTTTTCCGCCCGTTTTCCGCGGCGTTTTTCGCGACGTTTTCGCGGCTTTTCCATTAATTTCCATGGAGAAAAATAAGGACACATATGCAACTGACAGCTCCTATGTTAAAAACGCAAACGCAACGCAAAAAAAACGCCAGTGGACAGGAACACATCTTATCTCTATGCCTGTGCAGGAAAAACGCAAAACGCAAAACGCAGGTAAAAAAACGCCAGTGGGTGCTCGCCCTAAAGGTGATCTTTTTCTGTGCTTCGTCCCTGGGTGCAGTCCAGGGCACACAGTCCATATTTAAATATAGTTCTGCACCGGGCTGTAATAATAGGGAAGGGGATAAATAAACTAGGGAAACTGCATAATAGTTCTACATACAAGAGTCCATAAAAGTCTTTGTTGAGACTGGCCTCAGCACTGGTGCCTCTTCTGGTGCAGTAACGTCCGCGGATATAAGCACGTATTCAGATGCGCCTTTTTTGTAGCATGCCTTCTTGCACTATTTGAGGCGTAGATGTGGGCCTGTAGGCCGCTGGAATGATGGCTCCAGACGGAGCATCTATCTCGTTCCGGGCGGAAGGATACCAGCCGTAACTTTCGGGGAACGGCGGTAACTGTGGGTTCTGTGCCGGATGGACCACCACACATTGCCATAAATAGTCCAGTAAATCATAACGTTCTTTAAACCACTCCTCTAGGACTATTACCCATGGTGGTGACGTAGGCCGTGCGGGTGTACTAGCGATTGTGGAAACTGGCATGGCTGGATCGTGGTATCTAGCAGGGTTGCAGTAACAAAGGCAGATCCCTTACCAGCAGACACTTCTTCATCTGTTGTAGCGGAGGCATTCATGACTTCCTCTATCAGGTACTCCTGATCTCTGGTTCATCCCCAAAGAACCACTGGAGCCCATTCTCAGGATATCCAGCCGGTTTTCATCTCAGGGCCTTGTCAGAACTGGTATCCAAGAGTTTCCAGGTACTGCTTACCATGAACTCCTGCGAGCAACTGCTTCTTCTCAGTGAGAGTTTTACGCCAACCATGCAGGTATTCACCCAGGGATGGAGCTTCTCGTCCTGCATGGAATCCTCTACTGCGGGGCTTGCTCCTCCCTTCTTTAATCTCAGCAATGATGCAGTCCCAACGGCCAAATCTCCCGGCACCATTTCCTAGATACATGCTGCAGCAGGAAATCTTCAACTGCCAGGTGTCATTTTGTAAATCCATGTCGAGGTACAATGTTTCCAATTGCTTAGCGCCATTTTGGGTGTCTATGGTGCAGCAGTAATAAACAAAACTGTCCTATTGTACAGTGGTAAACAGTAAACACCTTTTCTTGCCTGTCTCCACATAACATAAATCCATCTGGCAAGATCATCTTCTGTATTACCACATATTGGCTTCCAAGTTGACTGATTAACCCCTTGTGAGCTCTCACATATTGAAAGTCTCTTTTTAAAACAACAAAAATGCCTTTTCCCTTTTCAGAGTAAAATCTTGTCCTTTTCTCTCAGGCTCAGAGGATCTGTAAACCCTGCCCTTCCCTTTTTGTAGTCTCAGAGGATCCCCAACCTTGTCCTTTTCCTCTATAAGGTTCAGGGGGTGGAGGGATCTTGTCCTTGATTCTGGAGGCTCAGAGGGCTTGGAAATCTTGTCCCTTGCTTTGAAGCTCAGGGAATTTTATCTGGTACGCTTTAGGCGATAAGGCACAGCGGCTCTATCCTGTTCGTGACGCCAATTTTTCTCTGGTGTGCACGAACGTGAGAGATGTTAGTCATGGGCAATGGCGGCGGCTGCTCAGCTGTTCTACCATCTGACAGACATTGCAGCGACCGACAGAATACAAAATCTCAAGATCGGTGTTTCTTTAGTGCTACCCGTTGGTCGGACAGGGTATGGTGGTAAAAATTACTAATTTGTTCGTGATGGCAGCCCTTGCACCGACCTAAACCTGCCCCATGGCAGAAATAAATAAAAAGAAAAAATTGTAAATAAAAGTCAGGGAATGGTCCCTTTTTTCTGGACGATGATGTTGGTGTAGGACTCTTCAGTGCTGGTGTCATGATGCCAAGAAGGGACTCGAGGAGAAAGGGGTAAATGGTAAACCAAAATAACAATTTATTTCTTTTGAGGGGGCGGCTTGCTTTTATGAAGTGCATACTATGGCAAAAATGACATGATAACTTTGTACTATGGGTGAATAAGATTACTATGGTACCAAATTATCTAGTTTTTTTTGCTCTGCTACTTTTAAAAAATAAAATATCTTTGGAAAAACATAAAATTATTTTTTGCCGTCATTTCCTGACTGCCATTTTTATGTCAACACAGTTGTGTGAGGGCCCATTTTTTGTGGGAGATTCTGCGGTTTCTATTTTCTGGAACATCTTTTTGAACACTTTTTGATAATTGCTTTCTTGGAGATGGGATGACAAAAAAAAAAAAGCAGCAATTCCGGCACTGTGTACTTTTTTCCCCAGATGACGTTCACCATGGTACTTTGATTGATTGGCCTGTTAGAGATGCAGCGATGCTAATTTTTTTCTGTTTTGGTTTCTTAAATTATAAATGCTCACGTATTTTGGCCATGTAATGCGAGCAGAGTTGCTAGAAAAATCTATAATGCTTGGACAGATCAGCGGCAGAAGAAGATCTGGCTGCCAAAGAACACGATGGCTGATACTGTCAGAGCTGATACTGGCATGGATATCACACAACTGAAAGAAGCAGTGCAAAACCGAAAAACATGGAGGGAGGGAGCCTTCAAGGGTCGCCGAGGGTCATGAATGACTAAACGGCTAACAATAACAACAACAAACTTATATTACCTTTTATTTAGTCTAATAATTAATATAACAATTCAAAACTGTTTTTTTTCAGTTCCCATGGGGGACTTGAAATTGCAATTATTTGATCGCTTCTGCAGTATAATGTAATATCACAGTAATAGGTACCATGTAATACCATAGTATCTATATATATAAAGGTGAAAGCCCTCGCTGACTGATTCACTAACTCACTGACTGACTCACCACTAATTCTCTAACTTCCTGGTGTCGTACAAATATGACATTTGACAGAAGCATTCTTCAGGTCCTAAATAGGAAAAGAAATATTCAATGCTAAGTGCAAAAGTATTGGCGCCCCCGTGTAAGGTACCAAATCTAATTCTCTAACTTCTCGATGTCGTACAAACATGAAATTTGGGATGATCATTTTTTAGGCCCTAAATAGGAAAAGTAAAGGGGTCACAACTCAATTATTCAATGCTAAGTGCAAATGTATTGGCGCCAGTGTGTAATGTACCAATCTAATTCTCTAACTTCCCTGTGTCGTACAAACATGAAATTTGGCAGTGGAATTCTTTAGGTTCTAAATACAAAAAGTAAAGGGGTCTCAACTTGACTATTCAATGTTAATTGCAAAAGTAAGTGCACCCCTATGTAATGTAATGCAAATTCCCGATGTTGTACAAGCGTGAAATTTGGAAAGAGCATTCTTTAGGTACTAAATAAGAAAAGTAATGGGGTCACAACTCTATTTTTCAATTCTAATTGCAAAAGTAACTGCACCCCTATTTACTGTAACTTCCCGGTGTTGTACAAGCGTGAAATTTCGCACGAGCATTCTTTAGGTCCTAAATAGGATAAGTGAAGGGGTCACAACTCGATTATTCAATGCTAATTGCAAAAATAAGTGCACCTTTATGTACTGTAACTTCCTAGTGTCCTATAAATGTGAAATTTGGTGCGAGCATTCTTTAGGTCCTAAGTGAGGACAGTGGGAGGGGTGGCACATTCTGCAGAGGGACATCGGTACATGCAGACTGAGGAGAATCTAATGCTCCTCTATGTGTATACATATTTTATTCCTCAACTCCTCTAAAGTAGCCACAACTTCATAAAATTTTCTGTGCAAACAACAGGCAAACACCTGTTCCAAATTAACTTGAGTGAAGCCGAGTATATCAGCTAGTTGCATTATAATGCAAGCTAAAAGGCAGTGTATCAAGCCACACCACAGGCATCGCTTAACAGAAAATCAGCCATGGCAGCGCTGGGGGCCTACAGAAGGCACTCCACAAAACCGATCATGAGATTTAAATGCCGCTGTCAGAACTAATAATGGCATTTATAAGATTAGCAGCCGGAATCAGTGTTAATGCTGATCGAAGCTGTTGCCGGCGAGTGTCAGCTGTGAGATACAGCCGGAACCTGCTTTGTATAGAATGGCTCCCAATTGTATGTCAGCTCCCAATTCCCCTCCATACAAACCCTGAAGGCACAGGAGATAAATGTGCGTTCTGTATTGTTAGGGAGTTAAAACGTCCCTCACATGGGTATGAACTTTGAGCAAGATATCTCCAGGTGGATACAATTGTATCCAATCTAGACAATGCTCTGTAAGCTGAAAAGCCTCCAGACTTGTACATTGTAGAAAACTAGCAGAGATTTGTGCAGCTGCTGCTGCTGTGTTTAGACAGAGCATTGTCTACACTGGATACAATTGTATCCACTTCTCACTCACAAAAAGGTTAACCCCTTAGTGACAGCCAATATGCCTTTTTACTGACCTCGCTAATGGGCTTTTAATTTGCATATACATCTTTTTAAGGTGGTGGCTTAGCTGACTACTGACAGCCAGGAGAGGAGAAATCTCAGATCCTGGCAGCTTAACCCCTAAGGCCAGCAGCACATGACCGTATTTAAATTGCGGAATCTGCGATTGTCACCCGAGCGGATGATCCGCGGTATTCCACACCAATTTTTAAAAAAGAACATTGGCATGTCCGCTCAGATGAGCAGATGGCGATTGCAGTTTCCACAAGTGGATTTAAAATTGCAGCATGTTCTATTTTTGTGCGGACTCTGCACAGACGGCGTCCATTGCAGTCAATGGAAGCCGTCCGACTGGCAGTCAATCTGCAATTGACATTGCGGATAAGCCGCAGCTACCCACATCATCACCTAGCAATGGCCTGGGGAAAACAAATATTTTTTAAAAAGACCTGTACTGAGCATGACCGATGGCAGTCATCCGTGGTACTGGAAAAGAAGGTATGCGGGGTCACCGACCGCGGTCAGAGACGGATTTCACTGCCGGCTCCTGCATGCGGAATCTGACTCATTCGTGTGCAGGCAGCCTTACATGCCCCAATCAATAGCAACTGCAGCATGTAAGCATGTGACAGAGTGATGCTTCTGTCACACATCAGCATGCTGATGTGTGATTGCAAGGTACCAATGGGTTACCATAGCAGCTGGAAGCCAAGCAAAGCATTCCATGTCTGCCATGTAACTCAGCCAATTAGACTATGCCTAATAGGTTGCTGCCATAAACTTAGTAGAATGTGCTACATAAGTATTGCAGTGTACTATCCTAATAATCAAACTATCATATCTTGAGGGACTAAAAACTGCATTAAAAAAGTGCAATAAAGCTTAATTTAAAAAAAATCCAGTTTAAAAAAAATACGCATTTTTCCAACAGAAACCCTTTTAAAAAGGATAATTACTCGACATGAGCGAGCACGCTTGGATAAGTCAGTTACTCGAGTGAGCCTCGCTCTTCTCAAGTAACTGCATTCTTGTCCAAGCGTGCTCGGTGGGGAGGCAGGGGATAGCATGGGGTAGCGGGGGAGAGAGTGAGAGAGATCTCTCTCTCCCCCCCTGCTACCTTCCGCTCACCCCCGCCCCCCCCCCCCCCCCCTTCCCGCACGCTTGGACAAGAATGCAGTTATTCGAGAAGAGCGAGGCTCACTCGAGTAACTGACTTATCCAAGCGTGCTCGCTCATCTCTAATAATTACCAACAAAACATTTTTTCGGAAAGCAACAAATAATAAGTATTACCACATTCTTGAACCCAGACAATGAAAAAATGTTGTTATTTATCAGGTGAATGCTGTATGTATGATTTAAAAAAAACTGACCCTCACATGGCTATGTCAACGAGTTCTGGCTCTTTCAATGTGACGATGACAATCACTTGGTCCTTTAAATCAAAAAATAGTCTGGTCTCTAAGGGGTTAATTAACTTTTGCAAGCTTTTCTACTTCAGGTATAACTGAACAAATATTTATCAGGACTTTTTGTTCCATTTTAATAAATAGATCATTTTTCCTCTTGAACAAACACGCCAGCATGGTGTGCTAAATTACCAGATCTGTTTGTTCAGTGACTGGGCAAATTACCAAGATACATGGAGTCCTATCAGTCCGGTCAGCCAGTGGGCACACACACTTGTATCCAACAAGGCAATTCATTGGATTATAATTAATCCCAGTTGGGCATGACTGGCTGACCTCCCTACAGTAATATGTCGACATTGTATTAATTGGACCTGTCTAGTCTTCAGTTGATTGGAATAATACTCAATTATTGAAAGCCTAATTCTAGTATAATCTGAAATGAGTTACCAATACAGAAGTATTCAAACTTTCAAAAAAAACCCTCAAAGTTTGTCACTAAGGGCTATTTCAGTTTTCACGCCGAGCTGATATACGGTGTCCTTGTCTGCAGGAGGAGGAGGATGGAAGAGCCAGGAGCAGGATGTGAGCTCCCGCCCCCTCTCCGCCCCTCTCTACTATTTGCAATAGGAGGGGGCGAGACGGGGGCAGAGCTAAGTACCGGCGCTTAGCTTCGCCCCCGTCCCGCCCCTCCCATTGCAAATAGTGGCAAGGGGCGGGAGCTCAGTTCCTGCTCCTGGCTCTTCCATTCCCCCCCCCCCCCCTGCAGACAAGGACACTGTATATCGGCTCGGCGTGAAAACCGAGCCGATATACGGTCGTCTAAATAAGCCCTAAAACTGTAAAAGTGAAAGACTGACAACTACGAGAGAATCTAATATCAAAAAATGATGCAATATTCAAATTGGGCTGTTATAATTTATTTTTTATTTTGTAAATATATTGAAATATTGCAGTTTTCACACTGGCCACTAGAGGAGACACAACAGGCCAACAGTTTTTATTTATAATGGATGAAGTATGGTTTAATTTATCAGGTCACATGAATTCACAGAATACGAGGTACTGCTCTACTGAAAATCCCCACCTGACTCAAGAAACATCACTGCACCACCAGAAAATTGGCATTAGTTCGCAGTGTAAGGAACTAAATAGTGAGCCCAATTTTCTTCAAGTCAGCTGTGAATACCGCAGTTTGTCTGAACATGTTTGAACAATTTCACAACCAATAAACACCAGAAAAAAGAATGTACTGCTTTTTCCAACAAGATGGAGCAACATGCCATATCTCCCATGGGTTCATGAACTGTTTATGGAAGAGTGAACTATGAGCAAGGGGTTATGGCCACCAATGTGAGATTTTTATCTGTGGGTAAATTTAAAGCAGAAAGTGTATGCCTATAATCCCCATACCCTGGATGAAGTCAAGGGAAATATCACGAACACTATCCATAGCATCACCGTTGAAGAGCTTCAGGCAGTATCAGCCAATATGTTGCAACGTGCCCAGAAGTGAACAGAAGTGAACGGGGACCACTCCTAGCATCTATTGTAACATATGTATAAATCAATAAAGCTTTGGAAAAAAACAGTCCACTGCTTGTTCTACCTGTCACAGTATTGTCAGAGACGGGCTGCTTTTCCATAACCCACCCTCTACAAGAGATCATTTTCTGATGATGTATTCTCTTTAATGTGTAGACTGGGACAGAATGAACAGAGTCATGTCATTATCACTAAAGAGTGGGTGAGTTAATGGCAGCTTTATTGTATTGCTAGAAACTTCTCAGGTCTGTGATTGCCTGCAGTAAACTTGAGTGTAGATAAGAAATGACCATGACACCCAGAAATATGCAGAGGCTAAAGGAAACCAAAGTGGCGAAGGATAAGACAGGTGAGTATAGCTTTGTTGTGCCAGCCTAAAAAGAGAGAAAAAAGTACTAAAACTCCTTTAATGTAATCTACTGAAGAGTCAAATGGGCACTGTGCTTTGAAAGACGTGTGTGTGTAAGGATGGGGGGGGGGGTGGAGATGGGAAACTTCATTCTTCCATTGGGTATCAGCTTATTGACCTTGAATGACACGAAATTCTGGTATTTTTCTGCGACGTGTAAAAAGTTTTATTTAAATAATATATAATAATAATCTTTATTTGTATAGCGCCAACTTATTCCGCAGCGCTTTCAGGCATGGATAAATGCAAAACAATACAACAATTACAATATAAGGTACATTGGGTTAGACACAAATGGGTTGAGGGTGGTACAGGAGGTGCAGGGGGTGGGGAACACAGGCAATAGGAAATATTATGTACAGATCATTTATCAGAAGGCAAACAGGGTGGAGCACCATATTGAGGGGCAGGGGACTAGGTCAGGAGATTTGGTATGCTTCCCTGAAGAGGTGCGTTTTTAAGGCACGTCTGAAATTTCGTGCATCGGGAATTGTCCGGATGCCTTGGGGTAGAGCATTCCAGAGGATGGGTGCTGCTCTGGTGAAGTCCTGTAGGCGAGCATGAGAGGTTCGTATTACAGGGGTGTTTAGTCTGAGGGTGTTAGCTGATCGGAGTGAGCGCGCTGGGTGGTATACTGACAGGAGGGAGGCAATGTATGGTGGTGCAGCGCCATGCAGAGCTTTGTGAGTGAGGTATAGGAGTTTAAATTTAGTTCTGCAGTGGATGGGCAGCCAATGCAGCGACTGGCATAATGCAGAGGCGTCTGAATAACGACTGGATAGAAAAATGAGTCTAGCTGCTGCATTTAGTATGGATTGGAGCGGAGCGAGTCTAGTGCGGGGGAGGCCAATGAGTAGCGAGTTGCAGTAGTCAAGCCGGGAGAGGATGAGCGCAACCACGAGCGTCTTTAGCGTGTCCGTGGTTAGGAACGGACGTATTTTAGCAATATTTCTGAGGTGCATGTGGCATGTTTGGGCCAGAGATTGGATATGGGGGGCAAAGGAGAGGTCAGAGTCCAGTGTGACGCCAAGGCATCGGGCATGCCGTCGGGGGGTTATGATGGTGCCAGACACTGGAATGGAGATGTTGAGGGGAGGTCGGTTAGAAGGTGGAAAGACAAGGAGGTCAGTTTTAGAGAGGTTTAGTTTGAGAAAAAGGGAGGACATAGTGTTAGAGACAGCAGACAGACAGTCGGTGATATTTTGGAGGAATGGTCCAGAGATTTCACGAGAGGAGGTGTATAGTTGGGTGTCGTCAGCATAGAGATGGTATTGGAGGCCGAATCTGTGGATGGTTTGTCCAATTGGGGCAGTATAGATAGAGAAAAGAAGGGGACCAAGGACCGAGCCCTGGGGTACCCCGACAGCGAGAGGAAGTGGAGCAGAGATAGAACCAGCAAAGGAAACACTGAAAGAGCGGTCAGAGAGGTAGGAGGAGAACCAGGAGAGAGCAGTATCCTTTAGACCAATAGAGTGGAGCATAGTGAGAAGGAGATTATGGTCGACCGTGTCAAATGCAGCAGACAGGTCAAGGAGGATTAGTAGAGAGTAATCACCTCTCGACTTTGCAGTCATCAGGTCATTTGTTACTTTTGTGAGGGCAGTTTCGGTCGAGTGTAGAGAGCGGAAACCAGACTGGAGGGGGTCGAGGAGTGAGTTGTCAGAGAGAAAGCGAGTAAGCCGGGAGTAGACCAGGCGTTCCAGTAATTTGGAGATAAAGGGGAGGTTTGAGACGGGTCGGTAGTTAGCAGCATTAGTCGGGTCCAGGGTTGGTTTTTTAAGCAGAGGGGATATAATGGAGTGTTTGAATGAGGAGGGAAAAGTGCCAGAGGTTAGGGAGAGGTTGCAGATTGTGGTAAGGTGAGTGATGAGAGCTGGGGAAAGGGAGTGGAGGAGGTGAGAGGGGAGAGGGTCGCTGGCGCTGGTGGTAGGGCGGGCAGTGGAAAGGAGCCTGGAGACTTCTTCCTCTGTCGTTGGTTCTAACGTAGATAGTGAGTAGGTGCTGGGTGCAGTGCTGATGATACTAGGATCAGGGCTAGCCCTGCAGCTTTCAGAGATTTCTTTTCGAATGTGGTCAATTTTTTCTTTGAAATAGGCAGCTAGCTCTCCAGCAGTCAGGTCTGTCGCAGGGGCCTGTTCCTTGGGGCTGAGGAGGGAGTGAAAGGTCTCAAAGAGTTGTTTGGGGTTGTGGGATAGTGAGGAGACAAGGGAGGTGAAATAAACTTGTTTGGCATGGTGAAGGGCTAGGTTATACATTTTAAGCATGAATTTGAAGTGGAGGAAGTCTGCTGGCAGCTTTGACTTTCTCCACAGCCGCTCGGCGCACCTAGAGCACCGCCGGATGAAGCGTGTTTGGGACGTGAGCCAGGGTTGCCGTGGTCTGCATTTGACAGCTCGCGTCACGGGCGGTGCCACTTCATCCAAGGCACGGCTGAGGGTGGTGTGGTAGTATTCGGCTGCCAGGTTAGGGCAGGGGAGGCGAGAGATGGGCGATAGGGAGGACTGAATAGCTTCGGCAAACTGTTTAGTGCGGACAGACTGGAGGTTCCTAGAGGTGCGATAGATAGGAGGGTCAGGAGAGATGCTAGGGTGCCTGATGGAGAAAGAGAGAAGGTTGTGATCCGAGAGTGGAAGTGGGGAGTTAGTAAAGTGAGAAGCAGAGCAGAGACGGAGGAAAACTAAATCGAGAGTGTTACCATCTCTATGAGTGGGGGAGTCAGAGATTAGCGATAGGCCAAGGGAGGAGGTAAGTGTTAAGAGCCGGGAGGCAGATGAGGAGCTAGAGTCGTTAGTAGGAATGTTGAAATCACCAAGGATGAGGGTTGGGATTTCACAGGATAGGAAGTGGGGGAGCCAGGCAGCAAAGTGGTCTAGAAACAGGCGGGTAGGACCTGGGGGGCGGTAAATAACTGCGACACGCAGAGGCAGTGGGCGGAAGAGTCGCAGGGTGTGGACTTCGAAGGAGTGAAAAGTAAGCGAGGGAGCTGAGGGAATGACCTGGAAGGTACAGTTTGGGGAGAGGATGATGCCTACTCCTCCACCGCGTCTGTCATCCGATCTGGGGGTGTGGGAGAACTGCAGGCCATCATAGGACAATGCAGCGGGGGAGGTAGAATCGGACTGCTGTATCCAGGTTTCCGTGAGGGCGAGCAAGTTCAAGTGTTTACTGGTGAAAAGGTCATGGATAGTTGGGAGTTTGTTACACGCAGATTGGGAGTTCCATAGGGCGCATTTGAATGGGGCAGGGGGGGCATTTTGGTAGAGAACAGTACGGGGTGGGCCTGGGTTGGGGGAGATGTCCCCTGCAGCTAGAAGTAACAGAGTAGCAAGGGTGAGCACATGGCTAGGGGATTTGTGTGGGTGGCTGAGGTGTTTCTTTGCAGTATTAGGGGGTTGAAGGCGTCTTAGGAAGTTGATCAGTGCATGGGAGCCATACATAGGTGAGGAGAGGAGGGAAGGGCTGATGTGGATGGAGTGTGTTGAGGCTGGACGTTGAAGGAAAGTGTGAAGGCTTGAAAAGAGGATAGTGAAGGAGATTAGTGCAAAGAGGAGAGTATTTCCCTCCAGGCTTTGGGCAGTTGTGCATGTTACCTGTCTCCTGCACTGTCCAACTGCGCTGTATAACTGCATCATTCAACAGCATCAACACTTGTTGCTGGACACTTAGTGCTGGACACATCAGGGGAGGCTGCCTCAGGGGAGGCATGGAGGGTAGAACTGACTTTAAAGTTCTGGCTATAGGACTTCAGCTGGGAGTGGCTTGTTACATTTCACTAGTCAACCAGCTGACCCCACCTTTAGATGGCTAAGGAACAAGATGGGGGGGGTGCTTTATTGCCCTCTTACAAAAACAAACTGTGTCCAGCAACACTAAGATGAGACAGGGAGAAAACTATTTGGGGGAGGTGATGATGAAAATACGTATAGTACAAATAGAGTCAATTCAATTTCTATGAAGCAATGGGACATACCATTGCGCACAGATTATGACAAATTTAAAGGTATCACAGCAGATTCAGTGGAGGGAAGGCAGAGCAATCAAATTCAGATGGAGCGGAGCAATGGATGAATGAAACATACCATTGCGCACAGATTATGACAAATTTAAAGGTATCACAGCAGATTCAGTGGAGGGAAGGCAGAGCAATCAAATTCAGATGGAGCGGAGCAATGGATGAATGAAACATACCATTGCGCACAGATTATGACAAATTTAAAACCAAGAGGATCTCTATAAATCTTCCACATACTATTAGGGAAAACTATTCAGTTTCCACAAAATCAGCTATACATCTATTGACATGTTACTATACAAACCAGTGACCTCTATAAAACCCAGCAGCGGTGATGGATACTCCCGGGATGATTAGGTTTCTGGTGTTCTGGTAACTGTGCCATTGGACATAACAGCTAGCGGCACACTGCAGTCTTGATCTTGGCGTACTTGTGTCTTGGATATAACCTCTGTACATTGTGATAAACTTCAGTGGAACATTAAGAAATCTATTAAACAACATTATAAATCTAATGAATTACCCAATGATTTATTTCTGGGGTCACTGCTGTGTTATAGTGATGCCTCAGAATACATCAGTGCCGCAATGGAAAAACTACTCATTGAGAAAAGATGTATGGTCTCTGTGGTCTGAGTACGTAGTGGAGAGGGGTAAGGGTTCACTTAGAGGGATTTACAGTTTGGACAGTCCCTACGGTAACTTGACAATAAGTTAATGACAAAGTGTCATTTCTGAACGACTGTCTGCTTGCAGTGAATGGAGGCAGTGGGGGAAGAATGCTCTTTGGACCGCTCCGCCTCCATTCTGGCAGCACTGTGAGCGATGTCAACGATACTGGTTCCTGTGTAACAGCATAGGAGAAAGTATCACTGAGACGATGTGTCATTTGCCTGACAGCTCGTCCCTTGTAAAGAGACCATAAGTGTTCAATTTCCCTGCAGCTCCCCCACAGGGAAAATGAAGCATTGCACAGTAGCCATTCATATCAGTGGGTTGTCTGTTTAATGCAAAACTGGACCAATCCTCTCTCTCTTTCTCTCTCTCTAGAGAGGTGCTCTTGCTAATAGAGGACCCCCCCCCCTAACCCTATAACAACATTCATAAAGGGCATTCTCCTGCTGTTGGTTCACACCACTATACTGTCCCTCCATAATGGCCTACTGTCGTGGCTTGCCAGTTGCGACAACATCGTGGCATGGTGGCTTTAACACAGGCAAAGACCTGTTGCTTTGTTAAGCAGGCCAAAGGTTAATGCACCATGTGCAGAGTCTGCTGGTTCTGTCTTCCTTTGCTGTATGGATGCATGCTGGATTAGCCATGCCTGGGAGTAGGGTGGAGGTGTGGTTTTCTATTCACTCTGCCAGTGTTTCAGGTGCAGAGTGGCTATATAGTCTCACCCCTCCTGGTGATCAGTGCTGCTTATTCTGTTCCATGGTGGAGAAGTTGGAGTTTGGAGCTCTGCTGTGCTGGGTGTTTTTGCTACTTGAAGATAAGTTACTGCAGATAATTTTTCAGTTGTATTGTTGCTTTTCATTTCTGTTTTTGCTTTTCATGTTCATCTCTCCAGGGGTTCCTATAGGGACAATCAGGGCCCAGAAAGAAGACCGTGGGGGCCGCCTTTTTTGAGGCGATGACCCTGTTTTAGGCAGGGACCCGTCAGCTCCCTACTAGGTTAGGGACAGGCTTTTTTCCCTCTCCCTAGAGTGGTGCTACTGTTCCGCATAGTGTGGTGTGCGGCTTTTTCCTACTGAGTGTACGTTCCCTGTTGCCGTGCTGAGTGTAGTACCTTTGTGTCGCATGGGCTTTACATCTGGGCTACGTATTTCAGTTGTGGTGTGCAGTGCTCTTCAGTGCATAAGTCTATCTACTAAAGTAGTTGTGAACATCACCCTGTGTCCGTGCTAAACGTGGTGCTAGTGAGCCCCACAGACGTGACATAATAAGCAGCCAGAAGTCTCCTAAGTGGGTATTTGTTTTTTCCTTGCAGGGTCATGGATCCCATTGAGGCATTATCCCACCAGCTTACGTCTCTGGCTATCGAGGTTGCTGAAATTAAGCAACAATGTGTAGGTAAAATGTGTTTAGTTAGAGAACCTAAGCTGGATCTGACAGATTGTTTTACTGGTAAAAGGCAGGAGTTTTTTGCATTCAAAGAATCCTGCAAATTATACTTTAAACTGCGCTCTGTCTCTTCTGGTCATGAGTTTCAGAGGTTAGGGCTGGTAATCTCCAGGTTGCAGGGGGATCCTCAGGCTTGGGCGTTTTCATTGCCTCCTACCTCTGAGGCTTTGTTGTTGGTGGAGTGATTTTTATTGGCTTTAGGCCTTATCTACGATGACCCCGATAGGGTATTCCTAGCGGAGGGTAAGATTAGAGGCCTATGTCAGGGGAAATCACATATTGAAGACTTTTGTGCAGAGTTTCGCCGTTGGTTTAATGATTTACAGTGGAATGATCCTGCATTGTGGAGTCAATTCTACTTTGTGACAAGATAAAAGATCTTCTGGTTTCATATCTCGCACCTAGAACTTTTGACGAGGCCATGTTCCAAGCCATACGGATTGGTCAAAAGTTGAGAGAGCGGGCAATTGAGCTATCCTTTGCTTTGTCCGTAGAACCCATGGAGCTTGATGAACCCATGCAAGTAGGCTCTCTGTCTAGTGGAACGGAGAAAAGAGAGAAGCAGGGGGGCAGAGGTCGCTGTTTTCTCTGCTGCCATAAAGGACACTTTATACAGATATGTCCTTTTCGGGGGTCTCAGTCGGGAAACTAGCTGGCCTGGAAGTTAAGGGGAAGTTCCCTTTGGGCTCGCAAATCACCTGGATATCATCCTTCAGGTTGGTCCTTCTCGCAGAGATCCGTATTGGTGAACATAGTTGTCCAGTGACAATTGTTTTGGACAGTGGAGCTGGAGTCAATTTAATTCATTATGAGGTGGCCAAGCATCGAAGACTTGATATTAGAACCTTGGACTACCCAATATCTGTGTCTGCCATTGATTCCGCCCCACTGTCCCAGAAGTGTTTAAAATTCTTTGTGGCAGACGTTTGTCTTAAGATTAGGTTGTTTCAAACTGAGAAAATAAGGTTGTTTGTCATGAAATCACTGCCTACACAGGTAGGGTTGGCTTTGCCATGGCTGAAGTTGCACAACATAGTGGTAGACTGGGAAAAGAGAGATGTAGTTCAGTGGAATCCTTTTTGTAGACAGAACTGTTTGTCAGTCAATGTCTCTGCAGTACAAACCGAGGAGTTACCAGAGTACATCAAGGATTTTGCTGACATTTTTTCTAAGGAGAGATCAGAAAGGTTACCACTAGAGATGAGCGAACGTGTTCTTAACGAACACTTACGCACCCGAACACCGGCTTTTCCGAGGACTTCCGTGTTCGCGCGTAAGTATTCGGGGGGCGGGGAGAGGCGCGGCGGCGCGGGCGGCAGCAGCGGGGAACAGGGGGGAGCCCTCTCTCTCTCCCTCTCCCCCCCACTCCCCGCCGCAACCCCCCGCGCTGCCACGGCGACCCCCGAACTTTTTTCGCCCGAACACGGAATTCCTCGCGAAGTTCAGTGTCCGGGCGAAAAGGGGCGGAGCCGAACACGTTCGCTCATCTCTAGTTACCACCTCATAGGCGGGGGGATTGCACTATTGGTATCATTCCTGGTTGCAAGCTACCCAAGAGTCGCATGTATAATGTGTCAGGTCCAGAGAGGCAGGCTCTCAAGGAGTATATCATGGACAGTTAGAGAAAAAGACACAAACGCCCATCCAATTTGCCAGTAGCTGCCGGTTTCTTTTATGTTGTTTATGCAACCATGTCTGGATTTTAGGGAACTCAACAAGATCAGTAAGCGCAATCCTTATCCGTTATCGCTCATTCCTGATTTGTTTTCCCAGTTAATGGGTGCCCGCTGGTTTTCCAAGCTGGACTTGCGGGAGGCATACAACTTAATTTGGGTCAGAGAGGTAGATGCTTGGAAACAGCTTTCAATACTCCCGAAGGTCATTTTGAAAATCTTGTGATGCCTTTCGGTTTGAGCAATGCTCCCACATATTTCAGTCTTACATAAATGAGGTTCTTCAGAAGTTCATCGGATAGTTTGTGTTGGTTTATTTGGACCACATTCTTATTTTTCGCCCTGATTATGATTATCAGATTGTGCATGTTCGACAGGTGTTGCAAGCTCTCCATGAAAATGACCTATTTGCCAAGAGAGAAAAGTGTACTTTCGCAGTACAGGAAATTTCTTTTCTTGGGCTTATTATAACCCCAGAGGGATTTAAGATGGCCCCGGGGAGGGTCCAAGCTGTTTTGGACTGGGTTCAACCTAAGAATTTGAAGGCCCTTCAGAGATTCTTGGGGTTCACGAATTACTATCATAAGCTCATACGCGGGTTTTCGGAGAGGGTCAAACCTTTGACTGATATTACGAAAAAAGCGTCTTTTACTCCTAAATGGTCTCCTAAGGGCGAGCACCCACTGGCGTTTTTTTACCAGCGTTTTGCGTTTTGCGTTTTGCGTTTTTCCTGCACAGGCATAGAGATAACATGTGTTCCTGTCCACTGGCGTTTTTTTTGCATTGCGTTTGCGTTTTTAACATAGGAACTGTCAGTTGCATATGTGTCCTTATTTTTCTCCATGGAAATTAATGGCAAAGCCGCGAAAACGCCGCGAAAACGCCGCGAAAAACGCCGCGGAAAACGCGCGGAAAAAAACGCGGGACACGCGGCGAAAACGCTGCGTTTTTTTCCCGCGGGAAACGCAAACGCCAGTGGGTGCTCGCCCTAAAGCAATTCTTGCTTTTCAGACTTTGAAGAGATGTTTTACTTCTATCCCCATTCTTGTACAGCCAGACTCAGCCAAGCCTTTTGTTGTTGAGGTGGACACTTCAGAGGTCGGGTTGGGGGCTGTTCTGCCTCAAAGCGCTGGCGAATTAAAGAATCTTGATCCGTGTGAATTTGTTTCACGAAAGTTTACCTCTACTGAACAGAACTATGACTTGGGGGACAGACAGTTGTTAGCTATTAAGTAGGCGTTTTATTAAGGAATGACGTCATCTTCTGGAAGGAGCTCAACATAAGGTGACAGCCATCACCGATTACAAAAATTTGATTTGTTTGGAGTCAGCGAAAAGACGTAACCCTAGACAGGCTCGGAGTTCATTGTTTTTCACTCGATTTGATTTTGTGGGCACATACCGACCTGGCAGTTGTAATGTTTGGGCGGATGCTCTCTCTAGGAGTTTTGTTCTGGTGGTCTCGGATGAACCCCCTGCGCCCATCCTGTTGTAGGAGTTTGTGGTGTCCGCGGTGTCCCTGAATCTTGAGGAGCAGATCCATAAGGCACAAGATTTGGCACCGGCTGGCTTGCCTAAAGACAAACTTTTTGTTCTGATACATTTGAGGTTTCAGGTACTTTCGGAAATGCATAGATCTGTTCTGGCGGGTCATCCTGGCATCAATAATACACGTAAGTTAATAAGTCAAGCTTTTTGGTGACCGTCTTTAAGACATGATGTATTTTGTTTTGTGTCAGCGTGCGAGGTTTGTGCTAGAGCCAAATCGCCTCCATATATTCCTGCCAGGAAGTTGTTGCCTATATCGGTGCCGGAGAGACCCTGGACTGATCTGTCAATGGATTTTATCATAGACTTTCCTTCCTCCGAGGAAAAACTGTAATCTGGGTGGTGGCCGATTGTTTCAGTAAGATGTGTCATTTTATGGCTCTGCCCGGCTTACCTAGCGCTAAGAAAATGGCTAAGCTCTTCATAGCTCATGTTATTAGGTTACACGGGGTGCCATCTAACATTGTCTCTGATCGAGGGGTGCAGTTTGTATCCAGTTTCTGGTGTTTTGTGTGTCGCCAGTTAGGCATACAACTGTCCTTTTCATCCGCTTACAATCCTGAGACAAATGGTCAGACAGAGATGTGTAACCGGAGTCTTGAGCAGTATCTGCGATGATTTGTTTTGGAGAATCAGAAGCTGGTCTGGTTACTTACCTCTGGCAGAAGTTGCTCTGAACAACAGATCTTTAGAGTCTACAGGCACATCTCCGTTCCTTTGCAATTATGGTTTCCATCCATGTTTTGGTTCTTTTACTAAATTCACGTTAGAGGTACTACAAGAGATTGAATTCTCAGCCAGCCTCGAATCAGTTTGGGAGGAGGCGCAGCAAAATATCAAAAGATCGGTCAGAAATTACAAGAGGGTGGCAGGTAACAATAGGTCCGAGGGGGTAAGCTTTCAGGTGGGTGACTTGGTCTGGTTGTCCACTAGAAACATGCTTAAACAAGCTGGGACCACGGTTTATTGGTCCTTTTTAAGATCACTGAGAGCATTGACCCGGTGTCTTTCAGATTGGTGATTCCCAGATCACTTAAGATCACCGATGTATTCCATAAGTCGTTTCTTAAGAAGGTGGTGAATCCCTGACTGGGGATGTCACCTACTCCTCCAGTGTTGGTTGACGGGAATCTGCAGTTCAATGTCAGCCACATTATTGACTCTCATCGTGTCAGGAACTCACTGCAGTATCTGGTGCATTGGCAGGTCCTGAGGAGAGGACGTGGGTTCCAGCGGCTGAGGTCAACACAGACAGCTTAGTCAGGAATTTTCACAAATTATATCCTGGTAAACCAGGATCTAAGGGTCCAGAGGCCCCTCCTCAGAGGGGAAGTACTATCACGGCTTGTCAGTCGTGACAACGTCATGGCATGTTGGCTTCAACACAGGCAAAGACCAGTTGCCTGGTTAAGCAGGTCAAGGGTTAATGCATCATGTGCAGGGTCTGTTGCTGCTGTCTGCCTTGCTGCATGGATGCATGCTGGATTAGCCATGCCTGGGAGTAGGGTAGGGGTGTGGTTTTCCATTCACTCTGCCAGTTTTCAGGTGCAGAGTGGCTATATATTCTCTCCCCTCCTGGTGAGCAGTGCTGCTTATTCCATTTCATGTTGGCAACTTGGAGTTTGGAGCTCTGCTGTGCTGGATGGTTTTTCGACTTGCAGATAAGTTGCTGCGGGTTCTTTTACAGTTGTATTGTTGCTTTTCATTTCTGTTTTTGCTTTGCGTGTCAGTTCATCTCTCCAGGGGTCCCTATAGGGGCAATCAGGGCCCAGAAAGAAGACCGCTGGGCTGCCTTTATAGAGGCGATGTCCCCGCTTTAGGCAGGGACCCATCACTGTCCCAGCTGGGTTAGGACAAGTCTTCTTTCCCTCTCCCTGCTACTGTCCTGCATAGCGTGGCGTGCGTCTATTTTCTACCGTATGTACGTTCCCTGTCGGCGTGCAGAGTGTGGTACTCTGGGGTTGCACGGGCCTTACTTTTGGGTTGCGAACTTTAGTTGTGGTGTGCACTGTTCGTCAGTGCAATAGTCGATTAACTACTGTCATGGTTATCATCACCCTGTGTCTGGGCTGAGCTTAGTGCTCGTGTACTGCACGGATGTGACAATCACACATACCTCATGTTACTTTAAGAGGTGGATTGCCATGGCAATAGAAGTACAGGAGTATGTTACCATTACAGCAGTGCTGGTCCTATCTCAATGAGTTAATTCCTATGGGAGAGGGCACCAGTTTAAGGCCTGGGATCTTCCCTAATCTCCGGAGGAGTCAGGCATACAGATTTGGAAGTGGGAGGCATAACTGAGAGGGTTAAGGCCCATTTACACACAACAATTATCACTCAAAATTTTTCAATGTCTTTTGAGCGATAATCGTTGCCTGTAAATGCTACCATCGTTAGCTTTTCGGCCGATGATTTTTAGTTCAGCATAAAAGCCATCCTTCGGCTGGCCAGCTAATAGCAGTGATTCTCCACAGGAGCGCTGATAACATTGTTTTCATCTGCTGTCCCTCAGGAGTACAATGGAGCTGTATGCAGATAACAGACCACCTGCTGTCATCTGCATACAGTGAAGGCAGGCTCATTTACATGCAAATAAGGCTAATAAGCTGTTAGTGGGCATTAGTGCCCATTAGTATTTTATGCAAAATGATTGCTCAAACTGTCATTCAAGCTATCTTTTGAACAAATTTTGAGCAATCATCTTTCCGTGTAAATGGGACTTTAGACCAGCTCCTGCAAGGTTACCATCGTTTCTCTATCCACACATGCAAGTGCAGGCGCCATCAGGGCATCATGTCCTGACTCTAGCCAGACTGGTTCAGTGGAGGGCCAAGTTTGGTAGAAGGCCTGGTGAGTCGTGTGGAAATCGTGGGTAACTGATAAACTTCAGACTCCGATATGAATGCCTATGAACTTTAATAAAACGTACTTGAACAAATCAACAGCTATCAGCTCCCATTTTCAGGCAAGAAATCAATACTCAAAGTCTTTACCTGGTTGTCAGGTGTTCAGTCCAATAGGCTCTGTCTGTTTATTTCGTGTCAGAAATCCTGTTAACTGGTTCATAGAAACTCTCTTACCCAAATACATCTGTCCTGTTGAGCAGCTTACACTAGTAGGGTGCTTCTTTAGTTTTTCACACACCAGTGAGTATCCTAAGCTCCTCACTCCACAGCTTTTCTGTAGAGACTTTTTCACTTTCTGTCTCTTACACCTAGAGGAAGGAGAACAGAGTGACAGCTGGCTCATGGGGGTGGCAAAGAAGAGACAATGCAGAAGGTTGATGGACACTGAGGCTCTGGTATAGAAGATAGGTTCGAAGTGAAGCCAAAAATACTACTTCCAATCTGGGGATGCACAAGAGCATATAAGTGCTGAAGCGTCCTAAAGTTACAGTGACACTTAAAGGGGTTTTGTGATTTAAAAAGAAATTATCTAAACTTAGCTATTCCTTCCCTGTCTGTCTCCTTATCACATCTTCTCCTGGTGGAGCTTCTCCAGTGCCCTAGGTCAGCTCACTGCAGGCTGGGCCCAGCTTGTTATGAGGGCTGCATATCTCAAATTCCTTCCGGCCGGGTCAGTGAAGGTCACATCCCTGTGCTGTAGCTTCACTGCCTAGGAAGGAATGGTAATCTATTTCAGAGATAGCTCTCTTGAGCAATCTCTGAAGAAGATAGGCAGTACCCCTGCTGGCCTTTGAGCTGTGATGTAAGGTACATTGGCAAACTGCCAACCTAATGTACGTAACCTCACAGGTAGGAGAAGAATCAGGCAGCTGGAGCTGAAGTGAGCCCCCGGATTGCAGGAGACAGGAGAAGATAAGGGAGGTGAAGATCTGGTAAGTAGACTGATGGGGGAGGAATAGATAAGTATAGAATTTTTCTTTTTTAGTGACAGAACCCCTTTATTGCAAGAACATACCAGAGAGTAAAAAGGAGACTCATTACATTGCATAGAGAGACAGTCTACTGTACAGCACATGCAACTACTCAATCGATGGTCTAGCATTCGAATGAGCTAAGAAGGTCACTGTAACTTTTAGTGTTCATTCACCATTGCAATATCATTTCAGTCACTACATGGTGCCACCTTTTTAAATTCTGAATACTTGTAAGGTTGGCGCAGAGAGTCCTGTGCTCTCAAACATAGTAATTTATGGCTCATGGAGAAACGGCACTCCTACACATTTATCTACATGAGTTTATTTAGTAGAACATATAGCCAAGAATCTCGAAACATTGCTTGTGATCTGCCAAGGCAAACCACTGATAACAATGTGTGAAAGAAAATGAATTTTCAAATTGTTATGACAGGAGCTCAAATGAGGATATTACCTTCAAGTGATCTATAATGCTAAACACTCCACCACAATGTCAAACAACAACCCCGTTCTCGTCAAATATTTGACTGGAACAATGATATTGTCCTATTTCCAAAATTCTTCAACCTCAAGTGCGCTTGATGTCTTGAATGCATTATATAGTCAAGGACTGCAATGTCTCGCCTGTGCCAGGTTCTCCACCTAAACTTTTCTTTACAACAAATCTGATTAAAATCCATCTCTGTTAGCTTCACAATGTCTCTTCCAAGCTGCCCTCTGATCAGGACACATATAGCACTTAGCTTCTATCTTGCACCTGCAAAAATGTTTATCAAATGGAAAGAGAAGGGAATATCTAAAGAAGAATATAATGCGGTCTGCAGAAACTGTAGGGCAAGTGTCAGAAAAGCTAAAGCTGATAATGAATTGAGGCTTGCAACAGAGGCCAAAATCAATAGAAATGGATTATGGGAGAATGTCAAAAGCAAAAGAAAAGTCAAAGATGCTATAGGATGTTTACAGGATGAAAATGGTGAATTGATTAAAAATGATGTTGAGAAGACCGAACTTTTATATTCCTATTTTGTATCTGTTTTTTCTCAGAAAGTAGATGAAACATCAACTGATCTTCCATGTGCTATTGGGGAAATTAAAGGATGCAGGCTATTTATAAGCAGAGAGATGGTGAGGGAACACTTAATTAACTTCCATAAATTAAAGTCTACAGCGACCGAGAACCAGGCCTTCGGCAGGGGAGACAGCGGGGTACAAGATGGCAGAGGGTCACAGTGGCTCTACTGTCTCCTTTCCGAAAAGGTTGAGGTATAGCCCAGCTCAGTCACTAGCAAGGGAGATAAGATTTTAGAAGTCTAGATTACCACAGATCACTCCTAGATTATTGTCGTGACGCCAGTGTCCCTAGACAAGCAATAAGTCACTCGTGATTAATAAATTAATCCACAAACAAAATGATTTTCAAAACCAGGGACACGCAGTTTCCTTTTACTCACAATTCAATGTTGATTTTCCAATACAGACAATTACTTGTACGTTTCAACATGAAAATAAATGCTTCTGAACAGATTTTGAGCTCTACCTTTCCAGACACACTTGACAACAGAAGGTTCTTTTTCCCAAGGCACACCTATCCTTAGTTGCTGTTATCTGATGGACACTTTCTTAGGACAGCCACTTTCTCACACAACTCCTCCCCCAATTCCTAAACTACCAATCACATCACACTAATAGAATAGGGAAACATACAGACCTACACAAAATTGACATTACTCGCTTAAAGACAAACAGGCTTACAAATGATGGAGGGACCTTAAGGACTCACTCAGATGACCGTGTTTATGTGCGTACATAAGTGCACACAAAACCGTGAGTCTATTTAAAACCATTGGTTTCCTATGATGTGTTCACATGTCCGTGTTTTACAGGTGGGCAAACGTGCGCACCTGCAAAACATAGGACATGCGTGCACCTTGGGTCCATAGTGCATGTAAATATTCTCTACGGGGAGTTCCCTTGTCACTGAACACAGTGACAGCACTGTCACAGTGTTCAGTGACAAGGGGACTACCCGCAGAGAGTAAAGAATCCCCTGCCACATCTGTCATAGCCGTGGCAGAGGATCGTGATGTTCCCCATTGCTTTCAATGAGGCCGCCGCTACTGCTGGTGGCCCCATTGAAAGCAATGGGCTGCTGGCAACCCCTGCAGTGATTTTTCCGGGAAGGGCTTTAAATATAAGCTCTTCCCTGAAAATCATCCCTAGCATGGGTAAAAAATAAAAAATATATATACTCACCTCTCCGCCGCTCTCAGGGCTCAGGTGCGTCTAGCTGCCTGAGTCCCCGACACTGTAGTGAAGTTCTTTCAGCAGGCAGGGATTTGAAATCCCCGCCTGCTGAAAGGGCTGTATCTGATTGGCTGAGCGTTCAGCCAATCAGATGCAGCACTTTAAGCTGAAAGAACGTTACTACAGTCCTGGGGACCCAAGCAGCTAGACACACCTGAGCCCAGACAGCGGCGAAGTTGGGAGTATATATATATTTTTAAGAATTGCCGGGAATTGTAATGAATGCAAAAAGTACAGTAATATGCACAAAAATGCAAGAAAGCATGTCGTTCATGGCGCAAATGCGCTTCGCATATACTAGCGTTTTTACGCATACACACGTGTGAGGCCACCCTAAAGCTGACTTCACACAGGCGTACTTGTGAGCGCAAAATTGGCGTGCAATAGCACATTTCTGTTTTTTGCATGCATATTTCAGTCGTGGAAAAAAAACAACAGAACTTGCTCTATTTTTCTGCATATTTGGGCACAAAGGTCCCCGATGCAGATGCGCAAATGTGCGTGCAGTATGCAAGGAGATGCGTGAAACACTGTGTAATTCCACTAAAAAAAGAACACATCTGGAACTCATTAAGACTATTTAGCCATTTCAATTTGTGTGTCCTTGTTTGCAACGTGCAAATAAACATGTCCTGCGGGCGCAAAGAGTACAGTAAAATACACCGAGGCGTGCGCAAAAAAGCATTATTGTATCACAAGAACATAGCGGTCAGGAGCGGACAAATACCCATGCACCCGTGTGAAGCGGCCTAACTACTCATCTCAGGTGAGGCGGAGACAGTTCCAGTATCCAGTAAGGCCAATCTCACACAGGCGAGCGCAATATCGGGCTGTGAAACACGTACAGATATCGCCTTCGGGAACCTGTGATTTCTCCGTGGATGCAAAGCATTTTTGTTAAAAAGGTCTCCCATCACTTGAGTTAACCGTTGCATCGCACTGCACTCCTGTGCACCTCGTGCAACGTTTTTGACAGCCCCATTGAAAAAATCACTCATGTATATGACCCCATTCAAAAGAATTGTCTAAGGCTGGGTTCCCACGGGGGCAGAATTTCCGTGCGGACTTTCTGTATGGAAATTCTGCCAGCAATTTTTAATCCCGGGATGAAGCAGCAAAGTGGATGAGATTTTCAAAAATCTCGCCCAAGCGCTGCGGAGAAGCCGCGATGAAACTGGCATGCCATGCAGAATTCTAAGCCGCGGAATGTCAATTTTATCGCCGTCTCCACTGCGGCCATCTCCTGGGGAGAGATGACTGCAGCGGAATGCAAGCAGCAAATCCGTTTTAAAACCTGCGCCAGGCGGCCTCAGTTTTGCAGCTACATTTCTGCTGTGGAAATCTCGCAGTATTTCCGTGCAGTCCTGCTGTGGTCATTCCACGAGATTTACGAACCTTGTGACCGCAGCCTTAGGGTTGCTTTACACAAGGAGTATGCACAATTGTGCATTCCTCAGCGCAACATATTTGCGCTATGAACAGGGCTTTTTTTCACGCGTATTGGTATATTCTACAATACTTTTTGCGCCCACAGTGCATGGCTTTTTCTCAGCCACGTAAAGGCAGCCTAAGGCTAGTTCGACACGGGCAATTGTGTCAGCGCTGCTTTTTCTCGCAAAATCATTGCTGCTGCAATTTTTTAGTCAAGAGGACTTTCTATTAAAAGTTTGTTGCGTTGTGATGCGATAAAAAGGGAACTCCAGAGGAAAACATGGGACATTTCTAAAAAAAAAGTTGCGCCATTTTCTCATCCGCCTGAAACCACCTTAAAGCAGGTAACAATGCATTCTCACATATGGGCTTGTAAAACCCTTTTTTTCAGTCCTCCTCTGAATGGCGCATGCCCCTCCCGCACACAAATTACTTTATGATACAACTCTTTGTGCCGGCTAATAAAGGAAGAATATTAACAGAACATTTTCCTATTTTATGGGAAATGAAATATATTCTTATCATCTTGTATTTCCCAGATCCTGGCTCGCTCCGTTATTAGGAATGCCTTTCTGTACATTCTTTCCCTTTGTTGTCTGAAGCGTCGAAGTGGTAGAGTATCGTGTCATCGTCTGACAGCACATTGGTGTATTAGTAACACGCCGAAATCATTGCGTTCTTGTCCAAACGCGGCCGACAATCCATTCCGCATGTTTTTCCTCTTTCTTTGTATAGATTAACAACATATTGTAGCATTAAAGTCCTATCTATCCATCTGCCACGACATGCGAGGGCCCCGCTCTACTGCACGTGTTTGTAATGTGAGGCTTGCAAAAGGAAATGTAACTCAGGTGAAATTGGTTTCAGATTGTGAGGAGCGCTGAGACGGCTGGGATGCATTCTTTAAAACTTTTGCGACTTCAAACTTTCCAAATCTGAAGTCATAGAAATAAAGTTGCCCAGGAAAAGTCAACATTCATGCCATGGAATGGCTGGGGTATCTGGTGGATCGTGTCAGCCAGTTCACTCCTGAAGATGAAGGATATTGCGTTGGTACCATTCAGGGTCTACATTAAATAAGGCGTGACTTGAAGTTTCTGGGACCAAATACAAAATCTGAAACATGGCCCTCACCTAACATGGCAAAGGGGCCTTTGGGCTCTGGTGTAACTGGTACTTCCGCACCCCCTGAATGTAAATTATCATCAACACATATAGATGTCTGCCAGGCAGATGGGTGTGGATCTGCCTTGCCACAGACTTGACTTTGGGCTAACTGGGGACCTGGGCAACCCTGTTTTTCACCCTTGACCTCGCCAAGAGGAATAAGGTCTTTGCTGTGGGGTCCCTAAGGGTCCATTTAGACAAGACGAATGTCGGGCAAACGATGCTTGACAGTTGTCTCCGCATACACACTCTCCCATGCTGTTGCACAGGAGAGAGAATCGTCGGCTTGCTCACAGAGGGGACAGAAGGGGGGCTGGGCGGCTGCAGGAGATTTTTCTCTTCGCTCTTTCCTGCCCTTCTCCATTGACTTAACATAGCGGCCATTCAGTACTGAACGGCTGCTATTTACACTGAGTGATCAGCTCATCATCCATCGTTTATGCTACATAATGAGCTGATAGCTCATCCTTCAGTGTAAATAGCAGCCAATCAGTACTCAAGGGCCGCTATGTTAAGTCAATGGAGAGGAGCGGGGGAGTATGAGGAGAGAAATCTTCTGCATCCTCCCCGCTGTGAGCCACTAGCTCCCATGCAGCAGCACAAGAGCGAGTATGTGCGGGGATGAGTGTCGGGCATCGTCCTGTCTAAATGAGCCTTTAGCTGTTATTTGTCCAGATTGTCTTGGTAGTGTGGCTACTGAGGCTGCACAGGCGCAGTAGCTGATGTTGTGAACAATGGCTTATCCAGATACAGTGGCCCAGAACAATGGGACCCCTCCATAAAAGTATGCAGGCATTTGTCTATGTAATGTCAGTGTCTTCTATGTTGCATGAATGATGTGTATTGCATAGCTGCAGCACTGACAGATTTAACTGTCTGGTACGTGAGCTGACTGTCTGGAAAATATATCTGTTTGTTTGTCATGTGACCTTGTGATATATATGTGGATGCAAGGTGCATGACTGAAAGGAGAGGAGAGTTGAGGAGTGTTGGGAGTTGGGTTGAGTTCTGTTCTAAATCTGCAAGAGGGCCACACAGGCGCCTAGAATGGAAGAGGCTGAAAGGAATCTGCAGCCTGCCCTGGGTTTCAGGAGATGTGAAAGTACCCTTTCAATGCTAAGAGAGAGAGAGTGAGGAGTCGCCATGCAGCGTACCTTTTCCTAAATGTGAGTGTTGACCAGTAGAGAGTTAAGAGAAGAGAAGAGAAGAAAAAAGAAATTGATATGGCCGCCACGCAACCATCAGGGCTGCCGGTCACGCTATTTTTTCTTTTCTTTTGCTGCATTAGGGAGTGGGGTAGGGTATTGTCTCTACCTCTTAAGCAAGACTATGAGGGGATTGTTCCTTCCATACTGAGGCTCAGCTCATTACTAGGGGCTAGTATAGATAGCTTAATATCCACAATTGGATTAATGATATACAGGAATGTCATCTGCAATTTTCCTAGCTAGCTGTTATTTAACCAGAGTCAGTGAATAATATTATGCACGGATATCAGCTGCAGCTATTCTAACAGAAGCCTTATAGTAGCGTGTCTAGATCTTGAATTTTCAACAGGGTGGTTCGCTCTGGCTTGCAAGTATGCTACTTGAGATTGAACTGTGGCTTCCCTTCTTGCGGGTGTCAATAATTTTGACAACGGCATTATTTAACTCTTATCGTGGTGTGTATTACTACATCTAAAATTTGGATTTTAGTGGAGCTTTATTATGTGGCCCAACATCAGCCAACATAAGAATTAGTATAGTAGTCGTTCTGTAGTTATTATTGGCATCCCTTACTTTATCTGTTACGGGAATTGCATTAACAGGAAACAGGGCCATACGGTGTCCTGGTATTCCATCTTTGTATATGACCACCCGGTTCCTGAAGAGTTGAAAGATCCAACTGAAATGCATTGAACCAAAAAAAAAACTGCCCTACAACCGAATGAACCGTACTAAGTGTACAAACCTATGTATTGATTTGGTTTGGTTGGACATCCCCCTATTGTGGGTGAGTCCACTAACCAAATCCCTACTCTCTATATACATTAGATCTGCTCAATCTTTATTGAAAGACTTGTAGGCCAGGTATATAAGGCTGCAATACTTCTACAGGGACCCTCAATCAACAGGGGTTCTCTGAGTATCAGACTAGTATTTTAACATCTATCAGTATACAGTCAGTGCATACAAGGAAATCCCTTACACACATCCTTTATGGGAAATCCTGTGTACTTGTACACTGAGATATGTTTGTTTTGTTACCTGTGTGAAATGACTGTAATGAGCTACTAAGTGGATTTCATGACTAATGGAGCACTAATGGGACATTATAACTGTAGCGGGGCACTGAGGAGGCATCATTACAGTGTGGGTATTATTACCATGTGGGACACTAATGGGTCACTACTATCTGTTTGTCACAAATTTTTTTAGGGGCACTGTGTGGCACTAACATTAAAAGCATGCAGCAGTGCAAGAGTTGCCTCTCTTCTCATTTTTTTTAAATTAAGAGGTATGCTATTATATTACGTAATTAGAGATGAACGAGTATACTCGGTAAAGGCAATTGCTCGAGCGAGCATTGCCTTTACCGAGTATCTCCCCACTCGAGACCGAAGGTTCGCATGCCGGCGCGGGGGAGCGGTGAGCAGCGGCTGTCAGCAGGAGGGAGCGGGGGGGGAGAGAGGGAGAGAGAGATCTCCCCTCCGTTCCGCTCCGCTCTCCCACGCAGCTCCCTGCCCGCCGCTGGCACCCGAACCTTCGGTCTCGAGCGGGCAGGTACTCGCTAAAGGCAATGCTCGCTCGAGCAATTGCATTTAGCGAGTATACTCGCTCATCTCTATTCGTAATGCGTAGTGTCTTAGTGGTTCTTGGGGTCCTGATGTGCTATGAAAGACAACTTCATGAAATGATGTTTCTTCCCAGATCTGCGTCCATCACTCAATATACACTGACATGCCAAAAGTCAAACAACGGGAAATACGAATATCATATAGGACACCTGTAGCCCGGCAAAGGGCAGCAACTCAACATGGCATTGTTTCCACAAGGGAATTGAAGACATCTGGAGGGATGTTGAGTCATCTGGATAGCCACCCACAGCTCTGTGGTATTTGTAGGTGCAGAATCTCAGGGGCAAATGGGCCTCTCCACCACATTTCATAAATGCCTGAGCTCATGTCAGGTGAATGTGCAGACTATACCATTGCTAGGTACTCTCAAGAGTGCTGCTCAAACCAATTATGGACAACTTTGGCCTGATGGAACGGTTCATTATCCTCCTGGCATATCCCACCATCGTGGTGTTACATTAAGTCCATGAAGAGCTGTAAATGGTCACCAAGCAAGGAAACATAGTGGGCACTGAATCATGGCTTCTTGTGGTCTTCGCCACACACAAACCCTACCATCAGCCCAAAACAATTGGAACTTTGACTCATTGGACTAGGCCACATGGCTCCAGTCCTCTAGGGTCCAGTTAGTAATCTCACAAGCCCAAGTGAGTTGCTGTTTCCATGTTGTGGTGTTAACAAAAGTGGTCTGGTAAGTCTTCAGCTCCCATATCACATTAAAAATAAAGAACCCTACACTGCCCTGTGGGATATGCATTTGGGGCCTCTTGCACTAAATATGGATGGGATTTCTACCAGAGTCCCTTGCCTGTTGCAGCCTCTGAGGAACGGATCCACATGGGGATAATGGCCAACTTTCAATTCCTTCATATTCTAGCAAGATAGGCAGAGGCATAACTAGGAGCCCTTGGGCCCGGATGCAAATTCTGTAACAGGGCCCCCTATTTGGCGTTGGCCATTTATAATGTTGGTGTCATGGCATGTAACAAGGGGGGCATTTGTGCCCCCTAAGACTCCTGGGCCCGATAGCGACTGCTACCTCTGCAACCCCGATAGTTACACCCTTAGTGATAGGACTTAGCATGGTGGTCTCCCAATTTCTATACCATTATGGCATAATCTATGATCCATGAACACTTTAGTCTGTAGCAGCTACAAGAGTCTTGTCATTTTAATATTTTTCCTAGGTATTCTATTTTACTTATATAATAAAGGTTGCATTTTCCTCCGGTGGGGGTCACGACTAACAGGCTTTTGGATGCCTGTGCCAACTTTTTTGTCTATTACCCTTTTTTCTGTATACACAATCACAATTGCAGGAACTGTTAATTGATTCATGAATTGCCAAAAACCAAACAGGATGAAAACATTACTTATCGTGGTAGAAAAAAAAGGTTGAGGCTAGTTACATATGATGGACGGTGTCCTTGCTGTGCTTGTGAGGTCCCTTTCTACTCCAGGAAACAGTGATCCCATTACCTTGATTTACTCCCATCTTTTTGCTATAGAGAGATCCTTGACCTGACTTGATATTCAAACATTGTTGATTAAAAGGAAATTTTCATTTTTTAACTTTTATGTTTCCAAGTACGAGCGGTAATGAAGTGATTTGTGCAGAATATATTAAATATCGGCACTGGCTTTTGGCACGCTGCACTCTGTACAGATCAAAGGCGGGAAGAAAACTTCAGCCATACATCAGCCCTGATTGTTTATCTTCTCTTGGCGCCTCTAAGGAAAGTCACACATCACTCATTCTTTGGGAATAAACTCATATTTCACACCTAAACGCGCTCACATCTCCGTGATTCCGCTTTTCGGCACATTAGCTGTAGATTAGATAGGTGGGTGTTGGCAGGAACGTATTACACCTGGTGCTGCATCCATAATGCCCTTTCTTAGAATTATTTATAAGAAGCAGCAAAGACTTTGCTGCAATGTACTAACCTCGTCTTCCTCTCCAGCGCTGTTGCTACCCAACTCTCGTGGCGAGTCTGGCAGAGAGCGCATGAGAGTTTAACGCGCCATATATAAAATGGCAATACGCTAACTTGGGTGCCAGTTATTATATGATCCCACACTAGGTTTGTTTGTTCCTGTGTATACTTACTTACTACGAAGTGCATTGAAGTTCTTAGGTCTCAGAATTTTTTTTCTCGGGAACAGGAGCAGATAGAAACGTGGGACACATTTTAGAAGATGTGGGCATTCTTTGGGGGTGAGTAAAACAGATGGCAGCATCCCGAAAGCCAAGCAACAGTGGCTGAAGTTAGAAGCACTTTCAACACTTAAAATGGCAACATTTGTGTTCCAAGAACAGCGTGTAATCCTCCGTTTTCTTCACTTGCGTCGAATGACTTCCATTGACATTCATCATCACTTGAGTGAGACGTGGTGAAAGTGTCATGGACCTGAAAAATGTACATTTATGGGTGCGACAGTTCAAAGAAAGCCGAACGTTGCGCTAGAACAAACCACAGGAGCTTCAGCCTGTCCGACAACATGATGGTGTAAGTGTAGTAAGTGGTTATGGATGACCGCAGACTGATTATGGAAGAGCTTGTCTGCAAAGTTGGCATTCCCGTAGGATCTGTGCACACCATCCTTCGTGAAGATCTGAAGACGTGGAAAGTTTCCTCCAAGTGAGTGCATAAATGTTGAACGACGATCACAAGGCTGTGCCCATGGCAATGAGTCTGGTGATCTTGACACTTGATGATGACATGAATACTGCCTTCATCTCATCAACTGTCACAATAGATGGGACAAGGATGAAGGATGCTCTCATTGGTCGCATGTTTTGCAATTGCACAACTCTTACCTCAATGATTTTCCAGTTGGCAAAACAGATTTCTAAAGAAGAGGTCATGTCAAGGCATTGACATGAAAAAAGTGTGCACTTCAAGAGGGAGATTATATTGAGACCTGACAACACTTTCTGCTTCCTGTGGTAAGTAGTTTTTTTTAGAAAAATATTAGGAGACATTAGAACTTGAATGAACCTTGTATTTGACTCCTGACTCACCCAGCTTGTTTGACTCAACGAAACTAACCTGCCGCTGTGCCCTTGTGGCAACTGGTCGCTTGCATGGTAAGTGAACATATCTGTGCCATATCTCACTGCTACAAGAGGGGGAATTCCAGATTGATAGTGATTCATCTACATAAAACATTGGGGACTTAAACATCTCCAAGGATCTACCCCAATGCCACAGTTTGAGGTTTTGCTTCTGCAGTTTACAAGATGGGGATGGGGTATAAGACGAATCCATTGATTAAAGAAATGCAGCCAACCTAGAATTTAAAATCACAGAGGTGAGGGGAAAAAACCAAAGACATTCACTGAAAAAGCCAAAAAATGCAATACCTGAAAGTCTGTAGAGCAGACGCACAATCGCCATAAAGTAAGCACACTCGCTATAAGGCAAGCACAATTGCCGTACACCCTAATAGAATGCAGTCAGCCAGACTATGAAACGGAGGAGCAAGTTGTTCAGTGCAGACTATTACGCCGTCACCCACTCAACCCAGCCCAGATTGGGGAGGAGCGACTGCAAACTAACATAGCCCGCACATGTGAACGATAACAAAGAAGCCAGATAAAGATAGGTGTGCCCAACCATACAGGATAGCAACTCTCACTGCATTTTGTTTGAAGTTTGCTAGAGATTTGGGGGGAGCCCAAGATGTCAGCCAGTGTGGCCCACTTACAGGGCAGATACAGGGCAGCCCACTGCTTGTCAGTGAGAGTTGCTATCCTGTTTGGTGGGCCACATCCATCTCTGGCTGGCTTCTTTGGTATCGTTCACATGTGCGGGCTATGTTAGTTTGCGGTCGCTCCTCCCCAACCTGTTCTGGGTTCAGTGGGTGACGGCATAATAGTCTGCACTGAACAACTTGCTTCACCGTATCATAGTCTTGCAAACTGCATTCTATTAGGGTATATGGCGATTGCACTTGCCCTATAGCGAGTGTGCTTACCTTATGGTGATGGTGCCTGCCCTATGGCGATTACACCTGTGGCAAATGTGTCTGCTCTGCGGATATTGCGCCCCTTTTAGATATTGCATTTTTGGGCTTTTTCAGTGAACAACCTAGAATTTATATTGCAACTTGGTAGGTTTGAAAGGGATAGTTTGAACTATTCAACACATGCAAAGAGGAAAAGAAAGAGTTGGTATAGCAGCATGGGAAAAAGTGGCATTTTCCCCAGGGCTTCCATAATTATATTTCCATTAACAGAGGCTTATGGGACTCCAATACCGATCATCAATACACAAATAAGAAGGTTCTGTGACTCAGAGCCACTACCAATCAAGTGCTTGAGTAGGCCCTCAGCACTCAAGCATGGTGTCTCCCCTGCATTGTTAAAACAGGTAAGCATATATTTGGTGGGTGCCTTGCTTCACTCATTAGGAGAGCTTAAAACTAGAACAATATTGGAAGGAAAGTGAAAGGCCAGGCGAAAATATACAGCGAATTAATACATTTGAAAACCTCACTATTAGAAATGGAAAGAAAGAACAAAGACAAAAAATATAGAAGGAATGTAGAGGAGCAAGAGACACCGATCACAAACTAAAATGTTTTTACACAAATGTTACAGAAAGGACACCATTGTAGGCATTTACTATAGGCCACCTGGACAAGCAGAAGATATTGATGAACTTTTTCTACATCAGATGGCCAAGCTCTCAAAAAAGCACAACATAGTGATCATGGGAGATTTTACCTATACAGACGTTTGTTGGGAATCTCTCTGAGGTAAAAGTAAATGTGTATGGAGAGCAGCATCAAGTAGAAGCTATTTCAAAAAGACATCCTGGAATCTTCAGGGAATCCAAATCCAATTATCATCTTTATTGAGTTAAAAACTCCATCAGCATGAACAACAAAACTTGTGACGTTTCGCCCTATGCAAAGGACTTTTGCATGGGATCTATGAGGTCTGGATCCCCCAGGTGAGCGCACATCTACTGGCTTGACGCCATATTCTATCCTTCTCTCCCTATTTGTGAGCCTATTGGGCTGAAGGTGTGCTGCTGAAATCTTTTGTTTTCTCTGAGGTAAAAGTAATGGATCCAACAACTTCTTATCCGCTCTCGCTGACAACTTTATCTTCCAAAAGGTAGAAGAGAAAACAAAGGGATTTGCTATCTTGGACCTAATTCTTACCAACAGGGAGGGAATGGTTGAGTAAGTAAGGGTGGCTTGGACCTTTAGGAGGCAGTGATCAGGCTATTCCAGATTTTTGGATAAAAAGGGGAGGAAGACCTGAGAAAACTCAGACCTCAAGGTTGGATTTTAGAAAGGCACATTTTAATGGACTTAAGCCTTCTGCACACAGGCGGAAATTTCGCAGCGGGATTTCCCACAGAATTTCCGCCCGTACCCGTTGCCATTGGATTGCATTGGATAATGCAATCCTATGCAGACAGCCGCGATTTGACCGCGTGAAAACACGCTTGGTAAACAAATCACGGCATTTCCTATTTCTGTGCGAGCCTCACAGAGGCCCACACAGAAATGTCACAAGTGAGGCATCGGCTCCACTCTGCGCATGCGTCGGCCGGGCGGCAGCCGGCACACAGCAGAGCGGGGAGATGCCGGGAGCAGGTGAGCTGCAGTGGTCACTGCACGGGTACGGCTCGCATCCCGCTGCAAGAATTGCAGTGGGATCCGACCCGGCCGTCTGCAGGAGGCCTTTGAAAGAGGGTAGAAAGAATCCAATAGCTGGATGTTCTTAAGGACAAATGTCAAAGAAAGTTGGGAAATATTGCAAAATGAAATCTTAAAGCACAATCGTTAACCATCCTTAAAAGAAGCATTGGAATCATTTAAAGAGGGCAGGATGGATGAACATCAGAGATGAGCGAATGTACTCGTTTCGAGTAATTACTCGATCGAGCATCGCTATTTTCGAGTACTTCCGTACTTGGGTGAAAAGATTCAGGGGGCGGCGGGGGGAGGTGTGGCAGAGCGGGGGGTAGCAGCAGGGAACAGGGGGGAGCTCTCACTCTCTCCCTCTCCCCCCCACTCCCCGCTGCAACCCCCCACTCACCCCCGGCGCCCCCCGAATCTTTTCACCCAAGTACGGAAGTACTCGAAAATCGCGGTGCTCAAGTTAAAAAGGGGCGTGGCCGAGTAGGTTCGCTCATCTCTAATGAACACAGAACTTACATACATGTTAAAAAAGGAAGAGAAAAGGGGGGGATATCTAAAGAAAAATATAATCTCCAAACGTGTCACAGCAGCACCGCACAAAATCCCTCCTGGGAGAGTAGAGAAAACTCAGCACGGTGCACGCTTTACGGATGGGTCCGGACCTGGGGATCCATATATCAACAGTCCAAAATATAGATTTGTAGAGCAGCAGCAGAGGTGCTGAAAAGAGTAGATACTCACATTGGGTTCTTCAAGTAAAATCCTTTATTCTGTACACAGAATCCACTACATAGCTACGTTTCGATTGCCTGCAGCAGTCTTTGTCCAGCATATACAGATACACCTAGATACCTCCATATATATAACACCCACCACCAAAACACCAAACCCCAATCCAGAGGGACCATGGGTTAGACGGCAGCTGAATATCATCATCCATAAGGATCATTGTAGAGCGTCATAGAATCTCTGTATACTCACACCTGTATGTTGTCTGTATACAGCGCATGCGCTGACCTGTCACCTCATCACTTGAGATTAACACATCAATCGTGCGAGGTATAACGTAGTGATTCCGGTTCCGATAAAATGGCTGCCGTCTTTCAAAAGTACACAATCAGATTGTATCCCACGTATTCCCTGGTATATGGAATCATATTTTGCCAGCATAATAATTGTGTCATCACTTTAGAAGAATTTTCTGGATATCTGGGAGCACCAGATTGTTCTTTATATACATCTATTATTGCGGAGGCCAAAGTTATGTGAGCAGTAATACAGAACAGCTTCCGCCTCGGCGATCTGCAGGCGCATGCACATGTCACCGTCTTGATAGATCTCTTGCGCTATGTGGCTTGTTGCCTGTGTGCATGCGTACAATGATCCTTATGGATGATGATATTCAGCTGCAGTCTAACCCATGGTCCCTCTGGATGAGGTTTGGTGTTTTGTAGGTGTGTTTTTTATCTGTCTTGATTATATGATTGGTGGTGGGTATTATATATATGGAGGTATCTAGGTGTATCTGTATATGCTGGACAAAGACTGCTGCAGGCAGTTGAAACTTAGCTATGCAGTGGATTCTGTGTAAAGAATAAAGGATTTTACCTGAAGAACCCAATGTGAGTATCTACTCTTTTTACCTGCTGCTGCTCTACAAATCTATATTTTGGACTAAAGAAAAATATAATGCAGTCTGCCGAAACTGTAGGGCAAGTGTCAAAAGCAAAAGAAAAGTCAAAGGTGCTATTGGATGCTTACAAGATGAAAATGGTGAATTGGTTAAGAACGATGTTGAGAAGGCTGGACTTTTTAATTCCTACTTTGTATCTGTTTTCTCTCAGAAAGTAGATGTAACATCAACTGATCTTCCCTGTTCTATTGGGGGAATAAAAGAATGCAGGCTATCCATAAGCAGAGAGATGGTGAGGGAACACTTAGCTAACGTAAATGAATTTAAGTCTCCAGGTCCAGATGAATTACATCCTAGGATACTAAAGGAAGCAGCGGAGGAAATTGCTGAACCACTCGCCCTAATCTTTGAAAACTCCTGTTGAACAAGAGAAGTCACAGAAGATTGGAAAAGGGCAAAGTATCTCATACCATCCTTATTGAAAAAAATGACCAAATATGGGATTGACAAGGCAACTGTTAGGTGGATTCAGAACTGGCTGAGTGATCGTACTCAAAGAGTGGTCATAAATGGCTGCACATCCAAGTGGAAGAATGTATCAAGTGGGATACCACAAGGCTCTGTCCTAGGCCCAGTGGTGTTCAACATTTTTATAAATGATCTAGAGAAGGGAATTGATGGGAAACTGATGAAAGTTGCTGAGGACACAAAGCTAGGAGGGATAGCTAACACTAGGGAAGAGAGAGAGCATTCAAAAAGATCTAGAAAAGCGTGAACAGTGAGTGGCGACTAACAGATTGTTATATATATATATATATATATATATATATATATATATGATACTGATTGTAGTAAAAAGAGTTGAATAAAGTGTCCCCCCAGCTGTCCAGTATCAATCAGCTGACGTTCAGCACACTAGAAAAGCTGAGCTGACATCCTTCCCCCTTACTAGATAGAGATTAGAAGGGTAGATAGATACCAGAGTGACAGATAAAGATAAGAGATTGATAGATATGCATTGTGATGTGAAAATTGTAGTCTGTCAGTCATTTTGTAATTTGTCACGTACGCCGGGCGAGGGCGAGGAAGGAAAGGCTCTTAGGTTGTGGAGTGACTGGTACCCAACTTTCCAGACTCCTGAAAAGCGACCATGAGCCACAGCCACAACTCTACAGCAACCCACCTGGCCCTGCACTGATTAACAATTTGTCCCTCACTGGACAAGAGGAGAGAGGGGAAGGGACGATACCTATCGATCCCGCCTCTGGTCCTCAAACACTCTGCAGTATTGCAAGCTGGCAGTCATTAGAATACAGGCTGATTTGTATCTAGCGTTCTCCGACTTCTGCACGCATGTGAAGCGGAAGCTCAAATCACCCACCTGATCCGTTCTAACGCACTCCAGAGCTCTACAATATGCATACAAAACGCTGCCACCACCAATTTGGTTACGGTAAATTGGAACCCGATTTCTGAATACAATCTTCGGAGAATATGGTTTCGTGTTAACACGGACGCTCACTAATTAATTTAAAGTTTAATTCTCAAAGACTAGAGCAGTGCTTATTTACAGAAAAAATACAAAAATGATGTTACAAGATAAATGGCAAGAGACTTACATATGATATCACAAACAGTAAAATAACAGGGATTAAAAGAAGAGTGTTACCATTCTTTGGCGTGGAGTCGCGCCAGAACTGCGGACCAGACCTCACGTATAGTGACCTCCAAGGGGCTGACCCTGAGCACACATTCGTGTGCGATTTTTAAACTCTCACTGGGGTAACTCCCACATAGTTCCTTCCAGCCCCCATGGGGGTTGGCTCATCTTGGAACACATAATTCCCTGAAATACATATTTCCTTCATAACTCTGTGTGGGTGTGACCCACCATGAAAATATGACAACGATGTTTCCTGTTGTGATTTTACGTGTGTTTTGAGCCCACGCATGATTAGTTTTGGACGCATCTGATCCGAGATACGCAATCCTCGGTTCCTGAGCGTCGTGCAAATGTAGGAGTCCCTGCATCTTATTTGTGGGGATGCGACGTTCCATAAAATATCCTCGTCCGCGGGCTGCGACGTACAGATCTTTCATAATTCCTAAATTACATTTTCCTTTGTCTTACGGGCACGTTCTTTTGTTAACTTTGCCTCCAAAAGTTATCAGGTCAGTTACGACCATTTGGACCAGTAAGGGAGGGAAAGAACAACTGAGGTGTGAAGCCTATTTCCTCTCCTTATTTCCTAACAAACATTTGCTGGCTCTGGCTCCAGAGGGGCTGTAGGACATCAAAGACCCCCTGGGGGAGAAGTGTAACAGCCTTTCCTGAAGTCTACTTCAAAGGTAGCTCAGCACTCAGCTTTCCTATATGCGGAAAGACCATTAACTCTTCTCTCTACAAACTATACAAAATGACTGACAGACTACAATTTTCACATCACAATGCATATCTATCAATCTCTTATCTTTATCTGTCACTCTGGTATCTATCTACCCTTCTAATCTCTATCTAGTAAGGGGGAAGGATGTCAGCTCAGCTTTTCTAGTGTGCTGAACGTCAGCTGATTGATACTGGACAGCTGGGGGGACACTTTATTCAACTCTTTTTACTACACCTCCCCTTTTTAGAGTGGGTGTAGTAGGTTGATCCCACAGATCGCCTACGAAACCCACCTCTACTCCGCTCTGCTGGGACAGAGCAGCCTTTAGGGATGAAAAGGAACACTCCCAATTAGTGGTCCAGCTGACCAACTGTAGCTGATGCTCTTTTGTCTCAGGTATCTGCCAAAACCTTTGGCGCAGATCCATGATAGTTATGTATTGGGCCTTGGCCAGCCAGTCCAATAGCTCAGCGAGGCGGGGCATCGCATAAGCTTCAGACACAGTGATGACGTTCAACTTGTAGTCCAGACAGAACCGAGTTGTCCGGTCCTCCTTTGGCTCCCGGACTGCAGAAGAGGCCCATGCACTCTGGGGGTTCTGGAAGATGTCCAGGTGCAACATCTCCTCATTGTCCCACTTCATATCTTCCTGCACCTCTGGGGAGACTTGGTAGGTAGACTGCCTACCCAGGGGACGGCTTCCAGTGTTCACCTGGTGAACTGTCAACTGGGCCACCCCTGGTTTCCTAGTGAAAGCAGACATGAAGGGGAGTAGACCTTCCTGAAGCTGGGACCGCTGGTCCCCAGAAAGCTGCAGGCTGTGATCTGTGTCCCTGATGAATCCGTCCACCAGCGGGGTGGCTAGCAGATCCACATGGATATTACCTTCATCGGGCACAGAGAGAGGTTCCCTCTTGAGGTCCCTCAACACCCCCAAGCTGGCATCAGAATGCCCAGCGGCATGCAACTCCTGGCTGTGAACAGCCAGGGGGAATGTCAAGTACAGGACCCCACTGGGGTCAGACAGTATGTCAGCTGGATTCTGGGGGAATGCCACCTCTTTCAATCCAACTGGGCATACTTCTGGGTCAGCGTTGTTTACTGGTCGGCTTTCACCTGCCGCATCACACCATGCGATGGTACGTGCAGGCTCTGACCGAGCACAATTCAGATTGCTGTTATTTCTTGGACTACCGTCCGTACTTATTACCGGAGATATGGGGAAATCCTCTGTGACATCACACACAGGTGTGACATCACACACAGGTGTGACATCACTGAGTTCCACCGTGTCACAGGACACCTCAACATTATTAGGCTGCGTCAGTTCAGTGAGCTCAAGAGTGGTGCACATCGCGTCATCGCTGCCACTGCTACACCATTCAAGAGCATCACCAACCTCCGCAGGAACACACATGACATCAACATTTTTATTCATAGCAACAATGACTTCATACTTGTGCATTTCATCAGATCTTAGCAAAACATTGGCAGGCAGGTCATCAGATACCTCCACCTCCCGCAAATCCCTCCCTGCACCCATATCGGGATCCACCCGGATCATAGGCAGGGTAGGGTGGGTGTCCCCAATTTCCATCACAGTCACAGTCCTTTCAGGAATCATGTCCGTGGGGGACACCAGTTCAGTGTGCATGATGGTCATCTCTGCATCAGTATCATGCAGCTCCACAGTCACAGTCTTTCCTACAGCGATGATTTGCAGGTTGCCAGTGTCCTTTCTACTACCCCCACCTGCCCGGATAATACCTGCGGCAGGCTCAGGAGGCTTGGAGAAGGGGGCTGTCTTCACGTCAGGGCAAGTGGCGCTGACGTGGCCCACTTTGTTGCAGGAAAAACATTGGCGTGTCTCCCTATGAGACTTGGAGGGTGGAGAGGGAGCAGACCCCCCTGAGGATCTAGGCAAAAGGGGTAAGAGTTGGTCAGAGTCACTGTTCTGCTTACCCTCTCTCCAGCTGGTTTCAGATATCTGAAGATTCGGTCTCTGGTCAGCGACGTAGCTGTCTGCAGCTTTGGGGTCACAGACCTGAACACACTGGCGGATGTCCTCCGTACCAGTCTCCAGGAACTGCTCCTTCAGCATGATATCTCCCAGGTCCGCAGACTGGGTGATGGGTTGTCCCTTGGTCCACTTCCGGATCAGGGCTGCTTTGATGACCTCGTAGTCACCATTCTGTTCTTGGGGCACTTCCATAAGCACCTCCAGGGCCTTGCCCGTAAGCCCTGGGGTCAAGTACCTGGCCCATTGCTCGGTGGGCAGCTGGTACTGGTGGCAGACCCATTCAAAGTCCCTCAGGAAAATGTCCAGGTCTCCGTCTTCCTCTAGAACAGGGAAGAAATCTCGTTGTGGTTGCACATTTCTCATGCCGTTGGACTCACGTGTCTGTGCTCTTAAAATCTGCGCATCAAGTTCTGCCATCCGCAGAAGGTGCTTACGCTCAGCTTGGCGTTCACGCTCTGTGGCTTCTTGCAGCTTGCGAACAAATTGCAGGTACCGCTCAGGGTTCATTTTTCTCAACCGGTGTAGAGCCTCTCGGATAGGCAAGTCAAAGTCCTCTTCTCCGATGGAGTAATCCATCTCTGTATCGGGGTTCGCTGTGGTTTGGTGCGAGAAATCGTCTTCTCCCAGCACCTCGGTCACCTGCCCCTTTAGCTTAGCGGCCTGGCTTCTAGTTGCCATTTCCGCAGTTGCTTTGCCAAATAAAAGATAGAATAGAAAACAAGAAGAAAGGGAAGGGGACTGTCTGGAGATATCGTAAGTCTCTTACACAAAAGCACTGAGTGAAACCTCGTAAGAAGGGCACCAATCTTCGCAAAGACTGTGTGCTTCTTTTCGTACAAGGACTAACTGCTTAATCCTGGCACGAACGTGTTAACGTTATCCCACCGCTGCCACCAATTTGTCACGTACGCCGGGCGAGGGCGAGGAAGGAAAGGCTCTTAGGTTGTGGAGTGACTGGTACCCAACTTTCCAGACTCCTGAAAAGCGACCATGAGCCACAGCCACAACTCTACAGCAACCCACCTGGCCCTGCACTGATTAACAATTTGTCCCTCACTGGACAAGAGGAGAGAGGGGAAGGGACGATACCTATCGATCCCGCCTCTGGTCCTCAAACACTCTGCAGTATTGCAAGCTGGCAGTCATTAGAATACAGGCTGATTTGTATCTAGCGTTCTCCGACTTCTGCACGCATGTGAAGCGGAAGCTCAAATCACCCACCTGATCCGTTCTAACGCACTCCAGAGCTCTACAATATGCATACAAAACGCTGCCACCACCAATTTGGTTACGGTAAATTGGAACCCGATTTCTGAATACAATCTTCGGAGAATATGGTTTCGTGTTAACACGGACGCTCACTAACTTTAAATTAATTAGTGAGCGTCCGTGTTAACACGAAACCATATTCTCCGAAGATTGTATTCAGAAATCGGGTTCCAATTTACCGTAACCAAATTGGTGGTGGCAGCGTTTTGTATGCATATTGTAGAGCTCTGGAGTGCGTTAGAACGGATCAGGTGGGTGATTTGAGCTTCCGCTTCACATGCGTGCAGAAGTCGGAGAACGCTAGATACAAATCAGCCTGTATTCTAATGACTGCCAGCTTGCAATACTGCAGAGTGTTTGAGGACCAGAGGCGGGATCGATAGGTATCGTCCCTTCCCCTCTCTCCTCTTGTCCAGTGAGGGACAAATTGTTAATCAGTGCAGGGCCAGGTGGGTTGCTGTAGAGTTGTGGCTGTGGCTCATGGTCGCTTTTCAGGAGTCTGGAAAGTTGGGTACCAGTCACTCCACAACCTAAGAGCCTTTCCTTCCTCGCCCTCGCCCGGCGTACGTGACAAATTGGTGGCAGCGGTGGGATAACGTTAACACGTTCGTGCCAGGATTAAGCAGTTAGTCCTTGTACGAAAAGAAGCACACAGTCTTTGCGAAGATTGGTGCCCTTCTTACGAGGTTTCACTCAGTGCTTTTGTGTAAGAGACTTACGATATCTCCAGACAGTCCCCTTCCCTTTCTTCTTGTTTTCTATTCTATCTTTTATTTGGCAAAGCAACTGCGGAAATGGCAACTAGAAGCCAGGCCGCTAAGCTAAAGGGGCAGGTGACCGAGGTGCTGGGAGAAGACGATTTCTCGCACCAAACCACAGCGAACCCCGATACAGAGATGGATTACTCCATCGGAGAAGAGGACTTTGACTTGCCTATCCGAGAGGCTCTACACCGGTTGAGAAAAATGAACCCTGAGCGGTACCTGCAATTTGTTCGCAAGCTGCAAGAAGCCACAGAGCGTGAACGCCAAGCTGAGCGTAAGCACCTTCTGCGGATGGCAGAACTTGATGCGCAGATTTTAAGAGCACAGACACGTGAGTCCAACGGCATGAGAAATGTGCAACCACAACGAGATTTCTTCCCTGTTCTAGAGGAAGACGGAGACCTGGACATTTTCCTGAGGGACTTTGAATGGGTCTGCCACCAGTACCAGCTGCCCACCGAGCAATGGGCCAGGTACTTGACCCCAGGGCTTACGGGCAAGGCCCTGGAGGTGCTTATGGAAGTGCCCCAAGAACAGAATGGTGACTACGAGGTCATCAAAGCAGCCCTGATCCGGAAGTGGACCAAGGGACAACCCATCACCCAGTCTGCGGACCTGGGAGATATCATGCTGAAGGAGCAGTTCCTGGAGACTGGTACGGAGGACATCCGCCAGTGTGTTCAGGTCTGTGACCCCAAAGCTGCAGACAGCTACGTCGCTGACCAGAGACCGAATCTTCAGATATCTGAAACCAGCTGGAGAGAGGGTAAGCAGAACAGTGACTCTGACCAACTCTTACCCCTTTTGCCTAGATCCTCAGGGGGGTCTGCTCCCTCTCCACCCTCCAAGTCTCATAGGGAGACACGCCAATGTTTTTCCTGCAACAAAGTGGGCCACGTCAGCGCCACTTGCCCTGACGTGAAGACAGCCCCCTTCTCCAAGCCTCCTGAGCCTGCCGCAGGTATTATCCGGGCAGGTGGGGGTAGTAGAAAGGACACTGGCAACCTGCAAATCATCGCTGTAGGAAAGACTGTGACTGTGGAGCTGCATGATACTGATGCAGAGATGACCATCATGCACACTGAACTGGTGTCCCCCACGGACATGATTCCTGAAAGGACTGTGACTGTGATGGAAATTGGGGACACCCACCCTACCCTGCCTATGATCCGGGTGGATCCCGATATGGGTGCAGGGAGGGATTTGCGGGAGGTGGAGGTATCTGATGACCTGCCTGCCAATGTTTTGCTAAGATCTGATGAAATGCACAAGTATGAAGTCATTGTTGCTATGAATAAAAATGTTGATGTCATGTGTGTTCCTGCGGAGGTTGGTGATGCTCTTGAATGGTGTAGCAGTGGCAGCGATGACGCGATGTGCACCACTCTTGAGCTCACTGAACTGACGCAGCCTAATAATGTTGAGGTGTCCTGTGACACGGTGGAACTCAGTGATGTCACACCTGTGTGTGATGTCACACCTGTGTGTGATGTCACAGAGGATTTCCCCATATCTCCGGTAATAAGTACGGACGGTAGTCCAAGAAATAACAGCAATCTGAATTGTGCTCGGTCAGAGCCTGCACGTACCATCGCATGGTGTGATGCGGCAGGTGAAAGCCGACCAGTAAACAACGCTGACCCAGAAGTATGCCCAGTTGGATTGAAAGAGGTGGCATTCCCCCAGAATCCAGCTGACATACTGTCTGACCCCAGTGGGGTCCTGTACTTGACATTCCCCCTGGCTGTTCACAGCCAGGAGTTGCATGCCGCTGGGCATTCTGATGCCAGCTTGGGGGTGTTGAGGGACCTCAAGAGGGAACCTCTCTCTGTGCCCGATGAAGGTAATATCCATGTGGATCTGCTAGCCACCCCGCTGGTGGACGGATTCATCAGGGACACAGATCACAGCCTGCAGCTTTCTGGGGACCAGCGGTCCCAGCTTCAGGAAGGTCTACTCCCCTTCATGTCTGCTTTCACTAGGAAACCAGGGGTGGCCCAGTTGACAGTTCACCAGGTGAACACTGGAAGCCGTCCCCTGGGTAGGCAGTCTACCTACCAAGTCTCCCCAGAGGTGCAGGAAGATATGAAGTGGGACAATGAGGAGATGTTGCACCTGGACATCTTCCAGAACCCCCAGAGTGCATGGGCCTCTTCTGCAGTCCGGGAGCCAAAGGAGGACCGGACAACTCGGTTCTGTCTGGACTACAAGTTGAACGTCATCACTGTGTCTGAAGCTTATGCGATGCCCCGCCTCGCTGAGCTATTGGACTGGCTGGCCAAGGCCCAATACATAACTATCATGGATCTGCGCCAAAGGTTTTGGCAGATACCTGAGACAAAAGAGCATCAGCTACAGTTGGTCAGCTGGACCACTAATTGGGAGTGTTCCTTTTCATCCCTAAAGGCTGCTCTGTCCCAGCAGAGCGGAGTAGAGGTGGGTTTCGTAGGCGATCTGTGGGATCAACCTACTACACCCACTCTAAAAAGGGGAGGTGTAGTAAAAAGAGTTGAATAAAGTGTCCCCCCAGCTGTCCAGTATCAATCAGCTGACGTTCAGCACACTAGAAAAGCTGAGCTGACATCCTTCCCCCTTACTAGATAGAGATTAGAAGGGTAGATAGATACCAGAGTGACAGATAAAGATAAGAGATTGATAGATATGCATTGTGATGTGAAAATTGTAGTCTGTCAGTCATTTTGTATAGTTTGTAGAGAGAAGAGTTAATGGTCTTTCCGCATATAGGAAAGCTGAGTGCTGAGCTACCTTTGAAGTAGACTTCAGGAAAGGCTGTTACACTTCTCCCCCAGGGGGTCTTTGATGTCCTACAGCCCCTCTGGAGCCAGAGCCAGCAAATGTTTGTTAGGAAATAAGGAGAGGAAATAGGCTTCACACCTCAGTTGTTCTTTCCCTCCCTTACTGGTCCAAATGGTCGTAACTGACCTGATAACTTTTGGAGGCAAAGTTAACAAAAGAACGTGCCCGTAAGACAAAGGAAAATGTAATTTAGGAATTATGAAAGATCTGTACGTCGCAGCCCGCGGACGAGGATATTTTATGGAACGTCGCATCCCCACAAATAAGATGCATGGACTCCTACATTTGCACGACGCTCAGGAACCGAGGATTGCGTATCTCGGATCAGATGCGTCCAAAACTAATCATGCGTGGGCTCAAAACACACGTAAAATCACAACAGGAAACATCGTTGTCATATTTTCATGGTGGGTCACACCCACACAGAGTTATGAAGGAAATATGTATTTCAGGGAATTATGTGTTCCAAGATGAGCCAACCCCCATGGGGGCTGGAAGGAACTATGTGGGAGTTACCCCAGTGAGAGTTTAAAAATCGCACACGAATGTGTGCTCAGGGTCAGCCCCTTGGAGGTCACTATACGTGAGGTCTGGTCCGCAGTTCTGGCGCGACTCCACGCCAAAGAATGGTAACACTCTTCTTTTAATCCCTGTTATTTTACTGTTTGTGATATCATATGTAAGTCTCTTGCCATTTATCTTGTAACATCATTTTTGTATTTTTTCTGTAAATAAGCACTGCTCTAGTCTTTGAGAATTAAACTTTAAATTAATTAGTGAGCGTCCGTGTTAACACGAAACCATATTCTCCGAAGATTGTATTCAGAAATCGGGTTCCAATTTACCGTAACCAAATTGGTGGTGGCAGCGTTTTGTATGCATATTGTAGAGCTCTGGAGTGCGTTAGAACGGATCAGGTGGGTGATTTGAGCTTCCGCTTCACATGCGTGCAGAAGTCGGAGAACGCTAGATACAAATCAGCCTGTATTCTAATGACTGCCAGCTTGCAATACTGCAGAGTGTTTGAGGACCAGAGGCGGGATCGATAGGTATCGTCCCTTCCCCTCTCTCCTCTTGTCCAGTGAGGGACAAATTGTTAATCAGTGCAGGGCCAGGTGGGTTGCTGTAGAGTTGTGGCTGTGGCTCATGGTCGCTTTTCAGGAGTCTGGAAAGTTGGGTACCAGTCACTCCACAACCTAAGAGCCTTTCCTTCCTCGCCCTCGCCCGGCGTACGTGACACTGATAAGTACTCCTTATTTGTTCACCTGCCAGTATGAAGCAGCTCTCTTGCCTGTAAAAGAATATCTGCCCAACTGAATGGGACAGCTTCCTCTTAAATCCCCATGTGCTGCAGACTCCCTCTTTTCATAGCAACCTTTCAACTGAATCTGTTTTTTTTTACGAATGTCGAGGGGTTAAGGGCTAAATCAACTCATTCACACCAGGGGAATGTTGGCCAAGTCCATTATAACACATTTCTTAACCTAAAAAGCAGCGGATACCCTACACCAGTATTGCTTAGCTTAATATGAAGCCTATATGACATTATTCAGGCGCTGTCTGTCATTGACCTGGGCAGTGTATATAATATGTGTCTTTGCAATGTAAGAACTCTTTTGCTAGCACTGCTATCAATGGGCACTACTATCTTCTTGACTACTGCAGTTACAGATGAGCTTGCTGGCATTGCTTTTGGGGCAATTTTAATGTGAAATCCATCCTTCTGTGATTTGTGCATACAAAAATATAAAGGAAAAATAGGACAGAGTAAAACAGAAGATAGCTTTAAAAACCTTATTGTGTCAGCAGTTGTGAAAATCTACAACAGTAATGAAATGGCAAGTACATCAATCAGATCAAAGAAAGGAACAGTTTGACCCCAACTTGTATCTGAGTATTGATCTTTTGTCATCGCAGGCTGGAAATGTTTATGTGACTAATTTCTCCAAGTCAACCTCACAATGAATCTGTCATCTGCCATCCACATTGAAATGTTGAAAATTCCTCAGATGGGAAAGATTTGTGTTTCACAGTTTCACTCCAGAAACACTCCTGTACACAAGAAAGCATCATCAGATGTTGCAGAAGATCCCCCCAAAATATTTCATACTCCAAGGAAAATGGGACAAAATTGAACTACACAATGGTGGACCTATAAACTATTAAAATACTGCCCCCTATGCACAAGATTATATTCATTACAATACTGCCCCAATAATACTGCTCCGTATGTACAAGAATATAACTACTATAAAACTGCCTCCTATGTACAAGAATATAACTACTATAATACTGCCTCCTATGTACAAGAATATAACTACTATAATACTGCCTCCTATGTACAAGAATATAACTACTATAATACTGCCTATGTACAAGAATATAACTACTATAATACTGTCCCTATGTACAAGAATATACCTACTATAATACTACCCTCTATGTACAAGAATATAACTACTATAATACTGCCCCCTATGTACAAGAATATGACTACTAGAATACTGCCTCCTATGTACAAGAATATAACTACTATAATACTGCCCCCTATGTAAAATAATATTACTACTATAATAATGCCTCCTATGTCCAAGAATATAACTACTATAATACTGCCCCCTATATCCAAGAATATAACTACTATAATACTGCCTCCTATGTACAAGAATAGAACTACCATAATAATGCCTCCTATGTACAAGAATATAACTGCTATAATACTGCCCCTAGGCAAAAGAATATAGCTACTATAAAAACTTTCTCCTATGTACAAGAATATAACTACTATAATACTGTCCCCTATGTACAAGAATATAACTACTATAATACTGCCCCTATGTACAAGAATAGAACTACTATAATACTGCCTCCTATGTACAAGAATAGAACTACTATAATACTGTCCCCTATGTAAAAGACTATAGCTACTATAATACTGCCCCCTATATACAAGAATATAACTTCTATAATACTGCCTCCTATGTACAAGAATATAACTATTATAATACTGCCCACTATGTACAAGAATATAACTACTATAATACTGTCTCCTATGTACAAGAATAGAACTACTATAATACTGTCCCCTATGTACAAGAATATAACTACTATAATACTGCCCCTATGTACAAGAATTTAACTACTATAATACTGTCCCCTATGTACAAGAATATAACTACTATAATACTGCCTCCTATGTACAAGAATATAACTACTATAATACTGCCTCCTATGTACAAGAATATAACTACTACAATACTGCCTCCTATGTACAAGAATATAACTACTATAATACTGCCTCCTATGTACAAGAATATAACTACTATAATACTGCCTATGTACAAGAATATAACTACTATAATACTGTCCCTATGTACAAGAATATACCTACTATAATACTACCCTCTATGTACAAGAATATAACTACTATAATACTGCCCCCTATGTACAAGAATATGACTACTAGAATACTGCCTCCTATGTACAAGAATATAACTACTATAATACTGCCCCCTATGTAAAATAATATTACTACTATAATAATGCCTCCTATGTCCAAGAATATAACTACTATAATACTGCCCCCTATATCCAAGAATATAACTACTATAATACTGCCTCCTATGTACAAGAATAGAACTACCATAATAATGCCTCCTATGTACAAGAATATAACTGCTATAATACTGCCCCTAGGCAAAAGAATATAGCTACTATAAAAACTTTCTCCTATGTACAAGAATATAACTACTATAATACTGTCCCCTATGTACAAGAATATAACTACTATAATACTGCCCCTATGTACAAGAATAGAACTACTATAATACTGCCTCCTATGTACAAGAATAGAACTACTATAATACTGTCCCCTATGTAAAAGACTATAGCTACTATAATACTGCTCCCTATATACAAGAATAAAACTTCTATAATACTGCCTCCTATGTACAAGAATATAACTATTATAATACTGCCCACTATGTACAAGAATATAACTACTATAATACTGTCTCCTATGTACAAGAATAGAACTACTATAATACTGTCCCCTATGTACAAGAATATAACTACTATAATACTGCCCCTATGTACAAGAATTTAACTACTATAATACTGTCCCCTATGTACAAGAATATAACTACTATAATACTGCCTCCTATGTACAAGAATATAACTACTATAATACTGCCTCCTATGTACAAGAATATAACTACTATAATACTGCCTCCTATGTACAAGAATATAACTACTATAATACTGCCTCCTATGTACAAGAATATAACTACTATAATACTGCCTATGTACAAGAATATAACTACTATAATACTGTCCCTATGTACAAGAATATACCTACTATAATACTACCCTCTATGTACAAGAATATAACTACTATAATACTGTCTCCTATGTACAAGAATATAACTATTATAATACTGCCCACTATGTACAAGAATATAACTACTATAATACTGTCTCCTATGTACAAGAATAGAACTACTATAATACTGTCCCCTATGTACAAGAATATAACTACTATAATACTGCCCCTATGTACAAGAATTTAACTACTATAATACTGTCCCCTATGTACAAGAATATAACTACTATAATACTGCCTCCTATGTACAAGAATATAACTACTATAATACTGCCTCCTATGTACAAGAATATAACTACTATAATAATGCCCACTATGTACAAGAATATAACTACTATAATACTGCCCCTATGTACAAGAATATAACTACTATAATACTGCCCACTATGTACAAGAATATAAGTACTATAATACTGCCCCCTATGTACAAGAATATAACTTCTATAATACTGTCCCTATGTACAAAAATATAACTACTATAACACTGTCCACTTTGTACAAGAATATAAGTACTATAATACTGCCCCCTATGTACAAGAATATAACTTTTATAATACTGTCCCTATGTACAGTAATATAACTTCTATAATATTGCTCCCTATGTACAAGAATATATACCTACTATAATACTGCCCCCTATGTACAAGAATATAACTTCTATAATACTGTCCCTATGTACAAGAATATAACTGCTGTAATACTGCTCCCTATGTACAGGAATATAACTACTATAATACTGCCCCTATGTACAAGAATAGAACTACCATAATAATGCCTCCTATGTACAAGAATATAACTGCTATAATACTGCCCCTAGGCAAAAGAATATAGCTACTATAAAAACTTTCTCCTATGTACAAGAATATAACTACTATAATACTGCCCCCTATGTACAAGAATATAACTTCTATAATACTGTCCCTATGTACAAGAATATAACTGCTGTAATACTGCTCCCTATGTACAGGAATATAACTACTATAATACTGCCCCTATGTACAAGAATATAACTACTATAATACTGCCCCCTATGTGCAAGAATATAACTACTATAATACTGCTTCCTATATACAAGAATATAACTACTATAATACTGCCTCCTATGTACAAGAATGTAACTACTATAATACTGCCTCCTATGTACAAGAATATAACTACTATAATACTGTCCCCTATGTACAAGAATATACCTACTATAATACTACCCTCTATGTACAAGAATATAACTACTATAATACTGCCCCCTATGTAAAATAATATTACTACTATATTACTGCCCCCTATGTCCAAGAATATAACTACTATAATACTGCCTCCTATATACAAGAATATAACTACTATAATACTGCCTCCTATGTACAAGAATATAACTACTATAATACTGTCCCCTATGTGCAAGAATATAACTACTATAATACTACCCTCTATGTACAAGAATATAACTACTATAATACTGCCCCCTATGTAAAATAATATTACTGCTATAATAATGCCTCCTATGTCCAAGAATATAAAGAAATGGTCAGGGAGGCACTTCAGGTGGCTAATTGGTGAAGTAAATTAGTGAGATCACTGGATGATCGTAACACGTAAGAGAGTATAGATGAAACTAAAACAAATGAAATAAAATAAAATTAAAATGACTCACCCGGCGTGTGGTGGAAACTCCTGTGGAGGGATGTCCCACCAATGCCTCCAATGTCCGAGTTGGCTTATCAGATCTCTTGTGGGATCTTTCCTATGGCGTCCGCCAGGTTCCCTGGTCGCTGGAGTGCTGCTGCAGAGCTGCTGTGTCCAATGTAGAATTGGGCCCACGGTGTGAAAATAGGTTTAAAAATAAAAAGTGCTCCTGCGCTGCCTCGAACAAACGACCGGTTTTGACAATAATAATATTGTCTAAAAAGATTTATTCAGGTATAGGTACAACGCGTTTCGTCGTTAAACCCGACTTTATCAAGTTTATAAAGTCGGGTTTAACGACGAAACGCGTTGTACCTATACCTGAATAAATCTTTTTAGACAATATTATTATTGTCAAAACCGGTCGTTTGTTCGAGGCAGCGCAGGAGCACATTTTATTTTTAAACCTATGTCCAAGAATATAACTACTATAATACTGCCCCTATGTACAAGAATATAACTACTATAATACTTCCCCTATGTACAAAAATATAACTACTATAATACTGCCTCCTACGTGCAAGAATATAACTGCTATAATACTGCTCCCTATGTACAAGAATATAACTACTATAATGCTGCCCCTATGTACAAGAATATAACTGCTATAATACTGCTCCCTGTGTACAAGAATATAACTACTATAATACTGCCTCCTATGTACAAGAATATAACTACTATAATGCTGCCCCTATGTACAAGAATATAACTGCTATAATACTGCTCCCTGTGTACAAGAATATAACTACTATAATATTGCCCCTATGTATAAGAATATAACTACTATAATACTGCCCCCTATGTACAAGAATATAACTACTATAATGCTGCTCCTATGTACAAGAATATAGCTACTATAATACTGCCTCCTATGTACAAGAATATAACTACTATAATACTGCTCCCTATGTACAAGAATATAACTACTATAATACTGCCCCCTATGTACAAGAATATAACTACTATAATGCTGCCCCTATGTACAAGAATATAACTGCTATAATACTGCTCCCTGTGTACAAGAATATAACTACTATAATACTGCTCCCTATGTACAAGAATATAGCTACTATAATACTGCCTCCTATGTACAAGAATATAACTACTATAATACTGCTCCCTATGTACAAGTATATAACTACTATAATACTGCTCCCTATGTACAAGAATATAACTACTATAATACTGCTACTATGTACAAGAATATAACTACTATAATACTGCCCCCTATGTACAAGAATATAACTACTATAATACTGTCCCCTATGTACAAGAATATAGCTACTATAATACTGCCCGCTATGTACAAGAATATAACTACTATAATACTGCTCCCTATGTACAAGTATATAACTACTATAATACTGCTCCCTATATACAAGAATATAACTACTATAATACTGCTACTATGTACAAGAATATAACTACTATAATACTGCCCCCTATGTACAAGAATACAACTGCTATAATACTGCCCCCTATGTACAAGAATATAACTACTATAATACTGCTCCCTATGTACAAGAATACAACTACTATAATACTGCTCCCTATGCACAAGAATATAACTACTATAATTATAGTCAAGACTGCATAAATGTATTTTTCACAATTACTTGTTTTCCAACATGATATATTACTGCACATGAGCAGCGCATCCACTGTTAACAAAAACACACATTTTATAATTGATTATTTTCATATTGGTAAATACAGACACATTTACAGTAAATGTTCATTGTAGGCTACATTATCCTTGAACAGTAGAGCGCAGCTCTGAGTCTCTTTTTCACCTCTACTTGTTAACTTGTTTTACCAGCAGATGGGGCCATTGTACCCCTTATAAGAACAGTTGCTTCCACTAAGCAGTATTTTACCATAGCAAACTCTTTAACATATTAATAGCAGCCTGAAGGTTGCAAAATACTCCCAGATGGATTTATTTGGTGTGTTTTATTGTATCTATCTATCTGTCAAATATCTATCTATCTCTATCTATCTCATATCTATCTCTATCTATCTATCTAATATCTATCTATCTATCTATCTATCTATCTATCTATCTATCTATCTATCTATCTATCTATCTATCTCTTATCCATCTATCTAATATCTATCTCATATCTATTTATCTAATATCTATCTCATATCTATCTATCTCCTATCTATCTATCTATCTCATATCTATCTATCTCTTATCTATGTATGTATCTATCTATCTGTCTGTCAAATATCTATCTGTTTATCTAATATCTATCTATCTAATATCTGTTTATCTAATATCTATCTCATATCTATCTATCTATCTATCTATCTATCTATCTATCTATCTATCTATCTAATATCTGTTTATCTAATATCTATCTCATATCTATCTATCTCATATCTATCTATCTATCTCATATCTATCTATCTCATATCTATCTATCTCTTATGTATGTATGTATGTATGTATGTATCTATCTATCTATCTGTCAAATATCTATCTATCTATCTATCTAATATCTATCTCATATCTATCTATCTCATATCTATCTATCTCATATCTATCTATCTCATATCTATCTATTTATCTATCTATCTCCTATCTATCTATCTATCGCCCTGTCAGTAATACTGTGATACAGTGAACAGATCACAATGATTTTTGTTTCCTTGCTCTCAGTGGTTTTGTGATTCAGAGGCCGGGAAGTTCTCTGTCAGGCTCTGTATAATAGCTTCTTCTCCACCGTCGTCCACTCCAGCAGTTTCTATAGTCCGGCTCCTATTTAGCTATAGCCCTTGGCTGCCTTTATGCACATTTAGTTCCCACAGGGCTTCATTATGAGGGCTCTAATTGATCAGTGCTAACACACATACTTGAATCCAAATATTTGAGCTATTCAGCATGTATCTTCCATTGAAGCCAGTAATTATGTTAATTATCTTATGAACAATGTGAGTAAATAAAGAGCCATGTGGAATTGTGCCCGAATCAGATCACGCTTAGGGATGGAGAAAGAAAGGAAGGGAAATTCAGTGCAACTGGAATCATTGTACTCAGAGAAGTTACACTGTATCGTTAATTGTGTAGATATATCGTTTCTTAGCTCCAGGCTACACGGTACATTCATCGCTTTGCTTTGTCTAAAAGGGGTTGTCCAGTTTTAAACTATTCATGGCCTATCCCCAGAATAGGTCATCAATTGTATATTGGTAGGGATATGTCTCCTGGGACCCCCAACGATCAGCTGGGTCAGAGCACTTTTTTGTACTTTTTGTGCGGGAAGCCGACAGCTCTGTTCTTACTGTAGTAGCCGGCTTGGTTTTGCAGGTCACGTTCTCACTAAAATGAATAGGATCTTTGCCTGCAATACCAAGCCTGAACACTGCATTATGAACAGAGCTGTCTGCTTCCTGCAGAAATCAGCTCAGTGGGCAAGCACACCGGCCTGATAAACAGCTGATTTGTGGGGGCTCTGGGTGGCAGATGTCAGCTGATCTACTATGGATGACTTGTGTTGAGGATCGGCCAACAATAGTTTGCAAATGTACAATCCTTTTAAAGATGGCCATACACAGCTATTTTTTCCAACTCTACCATACACATGAAAGCTCATGCTTAATAGAGAAAGGACACCACTATACATATTAGATGGCCAGCTGGTCTAGCCAAAATTGGCAGGTTAGGCTACCATTCATCTAATGTGTATGTGTCTTGGGACCCTCAAGCAGTTTGGTTAACCTCTTTCCGACATACGTCAAACATGTATGGGGTGTGTCAGGAGCTTGTGTATAGAGCGGATTTAGGAGCTGGACCCATTGCATGCACTGTGGGTGTTGGCCATCTTTGACAGCTGACACGCACGTGCAAGAGCCCCGATCAAATATTTCACTGATCGTGGCTGTTAACCCTTTTAATGCCCTGATCAGCATTCCGAGGTCCTGAAGGGTCCATCTCGTAATCAGATTGTGAGGTGCTGTCCAGGTGACTTGGCAGCTTGGGGCCTTCTGAAGGCCCCCAGGGCTGCCTATAAAGACAAATCTGTGGCTTGTCTTACTAGAACACCTATCAGAATATAGTATGATTCAATACAATATTAAGTATTGCATTAGACTGTATATGTGAACAGACAATCACAAGCTCAAGTCCCCTATGGGACTAAAGGCCCTTTTACACGCAACGATAATCACTCAAAATTCATCCAAACAGGTGAAAATGAGCGACAATTCTTACATGTAAATATGGGCACCGTGCACCTTTCTTTTGAACAATGGATTTTAGGTCATCATTCAGCTCCTGAAAGACTGAGCAAATACATTCCATTTAAATGTATTTCGCTCGTCTTTTAAAAGACTGCAGGATGTTCTTCTAGCTGTTTACACTAGCCGTGTGGAGAACAATGAAATGTGCCGTGGGTAGTAGTAGTCAGTTCGTGACGCCAGTGTTCCACACACCGGCATTTAAACATGGCGGATCAATGAACACTTGACAAGTGTATCGTACCTCGGGTCCTCAGGAACGGTTGAGGCCCGGTAAAACTTTACCACTGACTCTTTGACAGAGTACGCACAATTTCAGTAGGCAGACTTTACAGCGTAGGCAGATCAGCATTATTCAGAAACTTGACATGAAAGTCAATGGCCACAGAATGGCAGTAATTACCACCCCTCTCACGTTAGCTTCAGGACGCGTGGGTGGCAGTTAAAAACTTCAGATTTGGTAGACTTCTACACTGACCTTGCTTGAGAAAATACACAGTCATCAGAAGGAGTAGTTACTTACAATGGCTCTCGGTAGCCGAACTTTTGGGAAAAAACACTCAGACTCACTCACTTGAAGGTGAAGTCTTTCCTTCAGCAACATAAGGGCTGATGGTGCCCCTCATGTGCCTCTGTGGTAGCAAACCCTCAGCTGGATGATGGGTGCTCCTTAACAGACAAGATGGAACTCCTCTTCCAACCCAATCACTCCTATTTATAGGTTTATCCACACTACGTCACATGATACAGTAAGATAGATACATTCAGCATGCAGCAGAGCTGACAGGCAATGATTTTAAGGGAGTTAACCCTTCAGACGCTGCAGCTGTGCAACACACATACAGAAAACAGACATGACAAATTTGCACAGTGCATCCACATAAGACAGACATGTATGACAATTATGAAGGGGTCCAGAATGTTATTCTGGGACACAACAAGGGCAATGCCAGAACTGCACTTTTTTGGTCACCCTGACTCCAAGAAAAAAATGAATAAAAAGCAATCCATAAGTCATGTGTACTGCAAAATGGTATATTTAAAAACTACAGGTCACCTCACAAAAAACGAGCCCTCGTGCAACCCCATTAATGAAAAAATAACAAGTTTGGAGAGATTTTTTAAATTTTTTTTAAATGGTATTTTATTTTTTTAAGTAGCCCTACATTAAGAAAAACAGCATAAATTTGGTATGGCTCAGTCGATCTCAAGAATGGGGGTCCCATTTCTCTCGTCCTATTCACTGCGAGGTTACTGAACCCTCCACACTGAGACCGAGACTGAATGGAGCGTTTTGTTGTCCATTCACACAGGCAGCTGCGGCGTATCGGCAAAAAAATACTCTGCAGCGGGGAAAACTCTTGGTAGGCAGAAATCCTCGAAATGACTGCTAATGCTTAAATAGAGTCAGCTGTCTTCTTTTCCCAGTGTTGGATGCAGGTAAACTCCACCCCCCCCCCCTTTTTTTTCAGCTCCCATAGAAGTCTATGGGAGCTTCCAGCATATCTCGGCAAAAGATAGGGCAAGACCTATCTATTAATGCACCATAAAAAATTGGTCGCCTTTTTCAGTCGCTGATGTCCTATTTTACCTTGTGCACCCAAAAATCGTTCATTTGAATAAATGCATTGCAATCCAATGCTTCAGATGGTTGCAATATTTGGACGCAGCTATAACAGCTGCGTATATACAGTTGTGTGAATAAGGCCTTAAAGGGGTTCTGTCAGCAAAAAAAAAAAAACTATACTCACCTGTGCCTTACCGGACTGTTCACCATGAACCTGCTGCTCTCCTGATGTCCCTCTGACAGCCTTTCTATCGCAGGGCAGAAGCTGGCAAAGTGCCAGATTCCGGCACTGCACCAACCACTGCCGGACGGCAAGTACTGCTGCCCGGGTCAGTGGTCGATGCGCCACAAGTGACGTGTTGCCCACTGATTGGCCTGGCCGCGTCTAACCTCTGAAGACCTCGGGGAGTCGACAGCGAGTGCACATGCGTCCCCTTTCCCAGCACACTTGTGCACTTGCCATCAACTCTCCGAGGGCGTCAGATATTAGACGCGGACAGGTCGGCGTCAGTGCGCAGAAGCCACTGGGGAGGATGACCCGTCATGTGACAGCTAAACAACAGATGGAAGAAATACAACGGGATTAGGTAAGTTTTAGAGATGAGCGAACACCAAAATGTTCGGGTGTTCGTTATTCGTAACGAACTTCCCGTGATGCTCGAGGGTTCGTTTCGAACAACGAACCCCATTGAAGTCAATGGGCGACCAGAACATTTTTGTATTTCGCCGATGCTCGCTAAGGTTTTCATGTGTGAAAATCTGGGCAATTCAGGAAAGTGATGGGAATGACACAGTGACGGATAGGGCAGGCGAGGGGCTACATGTTGGGCTGCATCCTAAGTTCACAGGTCCCACTATTAAGCCACAATAGCGGCAAGAGTGGGCCCCCCCCCCCTCCCAACAACTTTTACTTCTGAAAAGCGCTCATTAGCATGGCATACCTTTGCTAAGCACCACACTACCTCCAACAAAGCACAATCACTGCCTGCATGACACTCCACTGCCACTTCTCCTGAGTTACATGCTGCCCAACCGCACCCCCTCCCCCCCACAGCGCACACCAAACTGTCCCTGCGCAGCCTTCAGCTGCCCTCATGCCACACCACCCTCATGTCTATTTAGAAGTGCGTCTGCCACGACGAGGGACCGCAGGCACACACTGCACAGGGTTGGCACGGCTAGGTAGCGACCCTCTTTAATAGGGGCGGGGCGATAGCCCACAATGCTGTACAGAAGCAATGAGAAATACAATCCTGTGCCACCGCCATCAGGAGCTGCACACGTGGGCATAGCAATGGGGAACCTATGTGCCACACACTATTCATTCTGTCAAGGTGTCTGCATGCCCCAGTCAGACTGGTTATATGCACCTTAACAGTAACCGCGTTGGTGGTAATGTGGTGGTGACTGCGGACCTAGTACCACGGTTGTATTTTGTTGGTTTTCGGAATGTGGCCAGGATTAAGTGGGCCGTGGCGGGGGGATGGTGGGGGGGCTCTCTTGTAGTGTCGGTAAAGGTGAAATTCTTGGACTGCCACCAGACGAACCAATGCAAAGGCATTTGCCAACAATGTTTTCCCTGTTGGAGGAGGAGGGGGATGTTTTTGAGGCACTACGTGTCCTCTCCACGTGTCCGTGGTTATATGCACCTTAACAGTAACCGCGTTGGTGGTAATGTGGTGGTGACTGCGGACCTAGTACCACGGTTGTATTTTGTTGGTTTTCGGAATGTGGCCAGGATTAAGTGGGCCGTGGCGGGGGGATGGTGGGGGGGCTCTCTTGTAGTGTCGGTAAAGGTGAAATTCTTGGACTGCCGCCAGACGAACCAATGCAAAGGCATTTGCCAACAATGTTTTCCCTGTTGGAGGAGGAGGGGGATGTTTTTGAGGCACTACGTGTCCTCTCCACGTGTCCGTGGTTATATGCACCTTAACAGTAACCGCGTTGGTGGTAATGTGGTGGTGACTGCGGACCTAGTACCACGGTTGTATTTTGTTGGTTTTCGGAATGTGGCCAGGATTAAGTGGGCCGTGGCGGGGGGATGGTGGGGGGGCTCTCTTGTAGTGTCGGTAAAGGTGAAATTCTTGGACTGCCGCCAGACGAACCAATGCAAAGGCATTTGCCAACAATGTTTTCCCTGTTGGAGGAGGAGGGGGATGTTTTTGAGGCACTACGTGTCCTCTCCACGTGTCCGTTCCATGTAAGCAATAGTAGCACTCAAGACAGGCCCCAGTAACAATTCTGAAGCAGCAGTATAGCGGGAGCGCAGTCTTCGTTCCATGTAAGCAATAGTAGCACTCAAGACAGGCCCCAGTAACAATTCTGAAGCAGCAGTATAGCGGGAGCGCAGTCTTCGTTCCATGTAAGCAATAGTAGCACTCAAGACAGGCCCCAGTAACAATTCTGAAGCAGCAGTATAGCGGGAGCGCAGTCTTCGTTCCATGTAAGCAATAGTAGCACTCAAGACAGGCCCCAGTAACAATTCTGAAGCAGCAGTATAGCGGGAGCGCAGTCTTCGTTCCATGTAAGCAATAGTAGCACTCAAGACAGGCCCCAGTAACAATTCTGAAGCAGCAGTATAGCGGGAGCGCAGTCTTCGTTCCATGTAAGCAATAGTAGCACTCAAGACAGGCCCCAGTAACAATTCTGAAGCAGCAGTATAGCGGGAGCGCAGTCTTCGTTCCATTTCAGTAGCCTTAGTATAGCCAAGGCACAAGTGACATTTATGTAGCTAAACTGTAGGCCAACCCCACACACCTTTCTGTACCATGAGTGCAGGCGAAGAACATAGAAATTACTATGATTACACTGTAGGTGAGGGCCCCAAAAAATTGGTGTACCAACAGTACTAATGTACCTCAGTAAAAATTGGCCATGCCCAACCAAGATGGCAGGTGAATCGCTTTGGTTAATGTGGCTTAAGTGGTAACTAGGCCTGGAGGCAGCCCAGTGTAACGAAAAATTGGTTCAAGTTAAAGTTCCAACGCTTTTAAGCTAATTGAAACTTATAAAAATTGTTCTGAAAAATTATTTGAGTGAGCCTTGTGGCCCTAAGAAAAATTGCCCGTTCAGCGTGATTACGTGAGGTTTCAGGAGGAGGAGCAGGAGGAGGAGGAGGAGGAATATTAGACACAGATTGATGAAGCACAAATGTCCCCGTTTTGGATGGTGAGAGAGAACGTAGCTTCCATCCGCGGGTGCAGCCTACGTATTGCTTACGTATCGCTGCTGTCCGCTGGTGGAGAACAGAAGTCTGGCGAAATCCAGCCTTTGTTCATCTTGATGAGTGTAAGCCTGTCGGCACTGTCGGTTGACAAGCGGCTACGCTTATCGGTGATGATTCCCCCAGCCGCACTAAACACCCTCTCCGACAACACGCTAGCCGCAGGACAAGCAAGCACCTCAAGGGCATACAGGGCTAGTTCAGGCCACGTGTCCAGCTTCGACACCCAGTAGTTGTAGGGGGCAGAGGCGTCACCAAGGATGGTCGTGCGATCCGCTACGTACTCCCTCACCATCCTTTTGCAGTGCTCCCGCCGACTCAGCCGTGACTGGGGAGCGGTGACACAGTCTTGGTGGGGAGCCATAAAGCTGGCCAGGCCCTTAAAGACTGTTGCACTGCCTGGGATGTACATGCTGCTCGATCTACGCACATCCCCTGCAACATGGCCCTCGGAACTGCGCCTTCTGCCACTAGCGCTGTCGGCTGGGAATTTTACCATCAGCTTGTCCGCAAGGGTCCTGTGGTATAGCAACACTCTCGAACCCCTTTCCTCTTCGGGAATCAGAGTGGGCAGGTTCTCCTTATACCGTGGATCGAGCAGTGTGTACACCCAGTAATCCGTAGTGGCCAGAATGCGTGCAACGCGAGGGTCACGAGAAAGGCATCCTAACATGAAGTCAGCCATGTGTGCCAGGGTACCTGTACGCAACACATGGCTGTCTTCACTAGGAAGATCACTTTCAGGATCCTCCTCCTCCTCCTCCTCCTCCTCCTCCTCCTCAGGCCATACACGCTGAAAGGATGACAGGCAATCAGCCGGTGTACCGTCAGCAGCGGGCCAAGCTGTCTCTTCCCCCTCCTCCTCATCCTCCTCATGCTCCTCCTCCTCCTCCTGTACGCGCTGAGAAATAGACAGGAGGGTGCCCTGACTATCCAGCGGCATACTGTCTTCCCCCGCCCCCGTTTCCGAGCGCAAAGCAGCTGCCTTTATGGTTTGCAGGGAATTTCTCAAGATGCATAGCAGAGGAATGGTGACGCTAATGATTGTAGCATCGCCGCTCACCACCTGGGTAGACTCCTCAAAATTACCAAGGACATGGCAGATGTCTGCCAACCAGGCCCACTCTTCTGAAAGGAATTGAGGAGGCTGACTCCCACTGCGCCGCCCATGTTGGAGTTGGTATTCGACTATAGCTCTACGCTGTTCATAGAGCCTGGCCAACATGTGGAGCGTAGAGTTCCACCGTGTGGGCACGTCGCACAGCAGTCGGTGCACTGGCAGCTTAAAGTGATGTTGCAGGGTGCGCAGGGTGGCAGCGTCCGTGTGGGACTTGCGGAAATGTGCGCAGAGCCGGCGCGCCTTTACGAGCAGGTCTGACAAGCGTGGGTAGCTTTTCAGAAACCGCTGAACCACCAAATTAAAGACGTGGGCCAGGCATGGCACGTGCGTGAGGCTGCCGAGCTGCAGAGCCGCCACCAGGTTACGGCCGTTGTCACACACGACCATGCCCGGTTGGAGGCTCAGCGGCGCAAGCCAGCGGTCGGTCTGCTGTGTCAGACCCTGCAGCAGTTCGTGGGCCGTGTGCCTCTTATCGCCTAAGCTGAGTAGTTTCAGCACGGCCTGCTGACGCTTGCCCACCGCTGTGCTGCCACACCGCGCGACACCGACTGCTGGCGACATGCTGCTGCTAACACATCTTGATTGTGAGACAGAGGAGGAGGAGGAGGAGGAGGGTGCTTTAGTGGAGGAAGCATACACCTCCGCAGATACCAGCACCGAGCTGGGGCCCGCAATTCTGGGGGTGGGTAGGACGTGAGCGGTCCCAGGCTCTGACTCTGTCCCAGCCTCCACTAAATTCACCCAATGTGCCGTCAGGGAGATGTAGTGGCCCTGCCCGCCTGTGCTTGTCCACGTGTCCGTAGTTAAGTGGACGTGGCAGTAACCGCGTTGGTGAGGGCGCGCACAATGTTGCGGGAGACGTGGTCGTGCAGGGCTGGGACGGCACATCGGGAAAAGTAGTGGCGACTGGGAACTGAGTAGCGCGGGGCCGCCGCCTCCATGATACTTTTGAAGGACTCCGTTTCCACAACCCTATACGGCAGCATCTCAAGGCTGATGAATTTTGCGATGCGGACGGTTAACGTTTGAGCGTGCGGGTGCGTGGCGGCGTACTTGCGCTTGCGCTCGAACACTTGCGCAAGCGACGGCTGAACGGTGCGCTGAACTACACTGCTGGATGGGGCCGAGGACAGCGGAGATGAGGGTGTGGGTGCAGGCCATGAGGCGGTAGTGCCTGTGTCCTGAGAGGGGGGTTGCATCTCAGTGGCAGGTTGGGGCACAGGGGGAGAGGCAGGGGTGCAAACCGGAGGCGGTGAACGGCCTTTGTCCCACCTTGCGGGGTGCTTGGCCATCATATGTCTGCGCATGGTGGTGGTGGTGAGGCTGTTGGTGTTGGCTCCCCGGCTGAGCTTTGCGCGACAAAGGTTGCACACCACTGTTCGTCGGTCGTCAGGCGTCTCTGTGAAAAACTGCCAGACCTTAGAGCACCTCGGCCTCCGCAGGGTGGCATGGCGCGAGGGGGCGCTTTGGGAAACACTTGGTGGATTATTCGGTCTGGCCCTGCCTCTACCCCTGGCCACTGCACTGCCTCTTGCAACCTGCCCTGCTGATGCCCTTGACTCCCCCTCTGAAGACCTGTCCTCCTGAGTAAGCGTTGCACACCAGGTGGGGTCAGTCACCTCATCGTCCTGCTGCTCTTCCTCCGAATCCTCTGTGCGCTGCTCCCTGGGACTTACTGCCCTTACTACTACCTCACTGCAAGACAACTGTGTCTGATCGTCATCGTCCTCCTCACCCACAGAAAGTTGTTGAGACAGTTGGCGGAAGTCCCCAGCCTCTTCCCCCGGACCCCGGGAACTTTCGAATGGTTGGGCATCAGTGACGATAAACTCCTCTGGTGGGAGAGGAACCGCTGCTGCCCAATCTAAGCAGGGGCCCGAGAACAGTTCCTGGGAGTGTTCCCGCTCCTGAGCAGGTGTCATTGTAGTGGAGTGAGGAGGCTGGGAGGAAGGAGGAGCAGCAGACAGAGGATTCGGATTGGCAGCAGTGGACGGCGCAGAACTGCGGGTAGACGATAGGTTGCTCGAAGCACTTTCTGCCATCCAGGACAGGACCTGCTCACACTGCTCATTTTCTAATAACCGTCTCCCGCGTGGACCCATTAATTGGGCGATGAATGTGGGGACGCCAGAAACGTGCCTCTCTCCTAATCGCGCAGCAGTCGGCTGCGACACACCTGGATCAGGAGCTTGGCCTGTGCCCACACCCTGACTTGGCCCTCCGCGTCCTCGGCCGCGTCCACGTCCTCTAGGCCTACCCCTACCCCTCAGCATGCTGTATTACCAGTGATTTGATTTCACAGGCAGGAAATAAATTGGCGCAAGACTGCAGGCCAAATATAATTTTTGCCCTTTTTGGAAAACGAAAGGCCCCACTGCCTCTAGTGAATGAATTATCTAAGTTTAATAACTGTGCTGTGTCCCTGCTTATGTGTCACAGAACGTGAGGGTAGCAGAGTTATTAACTGTGGCAGAGCAGGTATTTTTTTTCCCAATTAAGGAAAGCAAATGGCGAACCCAGCAGTAAAGCGTAGCTGGCTGCGTATGATTTAGCAATGTTTTTCACGCAGCTCACACGTCTCCACAGGCGTAAGGACGGACACAGGCTGGACAAATAGATTTGTTTTCAGTTTTTTCCCACCAACAGGCAGCACTGCGTATATTCAATGAACCTGAGAAGTTTAATAACTGTGCTGTGTCCCTGCTTATGTGTCACAGAACGTGAGGGTAGCAGAGTTATTATAACTCTTGGAGAGCAGGTATTTTTTTTCCCAATTAAGGAAAGCAAATGGCGAACCCAGCAGTAAAGCGTAGCTGGCTGCGTATGATTTAGCAATGTTTTTCACGCAGCTCACACGTCTCCACAGGCGTAAGGACGGACACAGGCTGGACAAATAGATTTGTTTTCAGTTTTTTCCCACCAACAGGCAGCACTGCGTATATTCAATGAACCTGAGAAGTTTAATAACTGTGCTGTGTCCCTGCTTATGTGTCACAGAACGTGAGGGTAGCAGAGTTATTATAACTCTTGGAGAGCAGGTATTTTTTTTCCCAATTAAGGAAAGCAAATGGCGAACCCAGCAGTAAAGCGTAGCTGGCTGCGTATGATTTAGCAATGTTTTTCACGCAGCTCACACGTCTCCACAGGCGTAAGGACGGACACAGGCTGGACAAATAGATTTGTTTTCAGTTTTTTCCCACCAACAGGCAGCACTGCGTATATTCAATGAACCTGAGAAGTTTAATAACTGTGCTGTGTCCCTGCTTATGTGTCACAGAACGTGAGGGTAGCAGAGTTATTATAACTCTTGGAGAGCAGGTATTTTTTTTCCCAATTAAGGAAAGCAAATGGCGAACCCAGCAGTAAAGCGTAGCTGGCTGCGTATGATTTAGCAATGTTTTTCACGCAGCTCACACGTCTCCACAGGCGTAAGGACGGACACAGGCTGGACAAATAGATTTGTTTTCAGTTTTTTCCCACCAACAGGCAGCACTGCGTATATTCAATGAACCTGAGAAGTTTAATAACTGTGCTGTGTCCCTGCTTATGTGTCACAGAACGTGAGGGTAGCAGAGTTATTATAACTCTTGGAGAGCAGGTATTTTTTTTCCCAATTAAGGAAAGCAAATGGCGAACCCAGCAGTAAAGCGTAGCTGGCTGCGTATGATTTAGCAATGTTTTTCACGCAGCTCACACGTGTCCACCGCCCGTAAGGACGGACACAGGCTGGACAAATAGATTTGTTTTCAGTTTTTTCCCACCAACAGGCAGCACTGCGTATATTCTATGAATAATAACTGTGTTGTGGCCCTGCCTATACAATTCTTTCCCTGCAGTATCAATGGAGGGTGGAATGCTCTGCAGAGGCGATTTTGAGAAGCCCAAAAAAAATGCAGCACAGCCAACAGCAGCCTGGACAGTACTGCACACGGATAAATATGGCCCTAGAAAGGACCGTTGAGGTTCTTGAAGGCTACACTCACTCCTAACACTCTCCCTGCCTATGCAGCACTTCTGTCCCTAATGCCAGGTGCAACGGTCTGCAGAGGCGATTTTGAGAAAAAAAAAAATCCCACTGCTAACAGCAGCCAACACACAGCTATCAGTGGCCCTAATAAGGACCTTTGGGGGGTCTTGAAGCCTACACTAACTACCAATTCTTTCCCTACAGCAGCTCCGGTATAAACAGCACTGTCCCTCATCTAACTCACACCGCATCTGAGGCGAGCCGCGGGAGGGGCCGACTTTTATATTAGGCGAACACCTGATCTCGCCAGCCACTCACAGCAGGGGGGTGGTATAGGGCTTAAACGTTGCAGGGGGAAGTTGTAATGCCTTCCCTGTCTTTCAATTGGCCAGAAAAGCGCGCTAACGTCTCAGGGAAGGAAGTGAAAGTAACCAGAACACCGCATGGTGTTCGTCACGAATAACGAACATCCCGAACACCCTAATATTCGCACGAATATCAAGCTCGGACGAACGCGTTCGCTCATCTCTAGTAAGTTTACTTAACTCTTTTCTTTCCACAGGTTAGACTGTACAGCGATGTAGGGCAGGATGCGGGTGAGTATACACTTTTTTATTTTGCTGACAGAACCTCTCTAAGTGGTCACCGGACTGGAATTGACATCAAGTCCACGAAGGCCACAATAGGATCCAGTTACAATAAACAGTTTGACAGTTGCATAGAAAAGATTAACAGGTCTGCACAGGAGCATAGCTAAAAGCTTACGAGTTGTACATATCTAACTATATATTGAAGATACCCAGGTTATACCAGCATGCTCCGTATAACCATATACAGGGATATGTATAACTTATGAGTACCAATTATACATGTATAATTATATGCAGAACATACCTAGGTTATACCACCATAACAACTCCATATCCCCTCCTGTGCACTGCAACAGTGGGCTCTTATCTGCACTGATGTTAACACATCTTCTGTTTTCGGGCCTTACTATCTCACGCTGTTGCTAACCATCCGACTCCTCCACAGCTCATCCTTTATGGAGAACACGCTGTTGGAGGCGGAGTTGGGTGCTTAGCAGCAGTGAGATAACAGAACAGAGTTACAGGGCGGGGGGCCACGCACGGTGGGAGGCTTTATTCTGGGTGCTGCGCTAAAGTGTCAAGGGGGACCCTGGGCCCCCCTGACTTAGGGGCTGGGTCGCACTGGCTATGCAATAAACATCAGCAGTTATGACATATACACCTCTTGTCCATAGCCATCAATGGGAGGAGGCGGGGTGGACTGGTGCTTAGCTCCGCCCCCATACCGCCCCTCTCCCATTGCACAAAATGAGCGGGGAGGAACAAGAGGTGAGGCTGCTATAGGGAGGGAGGGGAAATGGGCGATGGCCTGGGGAGCTCGCCGCATTTGCGCCAGGCTCACCAGGCTATCTGAATGGGCACACAAACGTTTGATTTGTACGCCCATTCACCAGATTTTCCTCTCCCAACGTAGCGTATATTGGCCGGCCATGAAAACGGCGGTTGATATGCGCTCGTGGGAAAAGAGCCTAATAGAAAAGGGCATGCCGTCTCCCTTTAGTAACACAGAAATCACTAAAAGAGTACTTGAAATTGTGTTTTCTAACCTAGATCTCCCCTTTCTTACCATAAAACATGGCGGGTATGAGAAAATCGAAAGTGAAGACCCTGAACAGTGTACCGTCTATGTAGTACAGGCATTTCAGTTCCCTGAACTATAATATTTTTTCAATGGAATATCCCTCAGGGATTTTTTAGTCAATTAGCCTGTTGATCCACTGACACTGACAATTGTAAAGCTGTGCCGCGAGATTACAAGCAGCAACTAAAGTATTTCATAGAAGATTATCAGAGTTTAGGCTAATGTTTGTTTCACACAATGTAGTCACTGGTCTCGGTGAGCAAAGAATGACCCCCACGGCACCGTAGGTCACTCCACATTGTACTGGGTGCTGTGTCTGTTGACCTCTTCGACAAAGCCAGATTCACGGTCTTCTTCCTTATTCCAATGGAGGACTTTATCTCCAAAGAAAGGGATAAAACAAACAAGTCTGTCTCTTCAATATACTGACTTCCATACTGACCTTGTTGGTCTTTGAGTCATTGTGTGTTCTACATATTAAATAAATTGAATGCAAGGATGAAAAATACTAAATTACTTAATGAACTTTCCCCAAATGTAGTTCGGCTACAGAGAGGAAAAGGTGCTTGAAAATGGTTTTTACCACTAATATGGGAAAATCAAAATGATCAAAATCCAAGATAGATAGATAGATATGAGATAGATATATATGAGATGGATAGATAGATAGATAGATAGATATGAGATAGATAGACATGAGATGGATAGATAGATAGATAGATAGATAGATAGATAGATAGATAGATAGATAGATATGAGATAGATATGAGATGGATAGATAGATAGATATGAGATAGATAGATATGAGATGGATAGATAGATATGAGATGGATAGATAGATATGAGATGGATAGATAGATTAATATAAGATGAATAGATATGAGGTAGATAAATAGATAGATAGATAGATAGATAGATAGATAGATAGATAGATAGATAGATAGATAGGAGATAGATAGATAGATAGATAGGAGATAGATAGATAGATAGATAGATAGATAGATAGATAGATAGATAGATAGATAGGAGATAGATAGATAGGAGATAGATAGATATGGGATAGATAGCTAGGAGATAGATAGATAGGAGATAGATAGATAGATAGATAGATAGATAGATAGATAGATAGATAGATAGATAGGAGATAGATAGATAGGAGATAGGTAGATATGAGATAGATAGCTAGGAGATACATAGATAGGAGATAGATAGATAGATTGATATAAGATGAATAGATATGAGATAGATAGATAGATAGATAGATAGATAGATAGATAGATAGATAGATAGATAGATAGATAGATAGGAGATAGATAGATAGGAGATAGATAGATATGAGATAGATATGAGATAGATAGATAGATAGATATGAGATAGATAGATATGAGATAGATAGATAGATAGATATGAGATAGATATTAGATAGATAGATAGATAGATAGGAGATAGATAGATAGATAGATAGATAGGAGATAGATAGATAGATAGATAGATAGATAGAGAGATGGATAGATAGATAGATAGATAGATAGATAGATAGATAGATAGATAGATAGATAGATAGATAGATAGATAGATAGATAGATAGATGTGAATTTGATTATAGAAATATGAGATGGATACATTTTTTTAATTTTAACTTTTAATTATTTGCTTTTTTGATGAAACCCTAAATAGTATAGGGTTAATCAGAGCATGGACCTAAGCAATTAATGAATTAAGCTTAATAATATCCAAAGGCCCTCTCCTATGATTGTGTTGCCTTAAGTTAGTTATTAATTATTAGTTTTATTATAGAACAATGACAATAGAACAAATACAAAATATATCTTAAAATAAGAAAAATATAAGTTCATCCTGCTTGAATTAGAATTACAAATTTCTGAAAAAAGTTTTGTAAAAAGTAGGTATTTTTTAATTTCTTTATCTACATTTTTCAAGGAGAGGTTAACAATGTATAACTATTTATGGTTTTACAATAATTACAATCACAGATAAATACTATATACTATTCCTCCTTTAAATTTCGTTTTCATTGTTTGGTATACTTATTATATTAATTAATTTATTGCATTCACTAACCCATTATGTTTATCTAATTTATACTTTAATTAAAAGCGTTAACTGGTAACAATATGAAAAAAGTTAAATAAACTTCAAAAAGTCTGAACCTACTGAATATTTTAGATACAATTTACACTATCATTTTAAGACCTCCAATCCAACCCGGTGGACACAGTTAATAGTCCGTAGACTGGGTTTGAGTGCATTTAATATCCGCAGAAGTGCTTCTTCTTGTACTCAATTATAACTCGCTACTTGCCATCTTAATAATTTAACTGGTCCGCCCCCCCCCTAAAAAAAATTCCTAATCCGGAGACTGTGAATGCAATTTTTTTTTCTTTTTGACAGCATTAAATTAAAACTAAATGCTAGATTGAGTAACTGTGCAAGTATAAGAGGCATTAATGAGGTAATTTCATTATGAAGACCCATCCAAGTGTGTGGGGAAACAGGGGGAGGGAGGGTTAAATTGAGAGGAAAGCTGATGAGGAAATTAGGGTTCCTTCCACACTAATTAATGTTTTCGGGCATTTTGTACAGGCACCAAATTAACTGCTCCAAAGAACTTTCATTGAGAAAGAAAAAAAAACTACATTGTATCCCTCCTGTGTAATTAGAAGACAGTATGACCCAAGCACTTAATGAGCATAAAGGCGGCCATCAACTTCTCCTGCCTGGTCAATGCAAACATACCATTATGGAGATCTCAGTTGAAGGCATACAATATAGAATTGTTTAGGTTCTTCTGTCTTATGAGTTGTAAACAGGTAGACCATGAATGGGGTCTTTGAGACACATGGGAGGCCTGTCTTCCCAGAAAAACAATCTCGAAGGTGAATAGAAGCTGGACAGCCCTCACAATGGACCATGAATACTGTCTTAAGTGATTACATGATGTTGTACTGCCCCCTCTCATTGAGTTATCTTTATACTGTTTTTGTCTGCTCTAATTGGAGCTGATGAGGTGCTAATTGGTTCCTTTTTGAGGAAAAAAAAATGCTACTTAAGACCTGGCAAGTAGAGTGAGACAGCATGAGTGGAGTTAATGAGGGTTTAGCCATAAAAAAAAATGCCCACCATGCCTTTATTTAATGTGAATTGCTTGATGCAATCTGTTTCTGTCTAAATTATGTTTTTTTTTTTGTTTCTTTTTTAATTTTTTTTTACATTTTGTTATTTTATTAATGGTTTTACATTTTTAATTCATGATTTCTTCTTTTTTGTCTATTGTTGATCTGTATTTATTTGAAGCACAGGCAATCTTCATGTGGTTACATTTGTGTTTGTGTGTGCCACATACTCAAACAATAAAGACTCTCTTAACACCACTCCAACTTGGAGAGCCACTTCTTATTTAGATAAATTAAAATTACCAATGCCCGAGCGACTTGTGTTCACTCAATAGATTTCCCTTTTGCACTAGCACTTCGGCTTTTAAAGCTGGATTCAATTCCAAAGACCGATGGTGTGCTGTCTATTAAACATGTTTGCATACATTGTTCTTTTAGGCATTATTATGTAAGTAAATGGTTCCATTTAATGAGAATTTTGCACTATTGACTCAATATAGGGTGGAAATAAAGAAGTAAATAAATTACATGATAGATAGATAGATAGATAGATAGATATGAGATAGATAGATAGATAAATAGATAGATAGATAGATAGATAGATAGATAGATAGATAGATAGATAGATAGGAGACAGATAGGAAATTGATAGATATGAGATAGGAGATAGATAGATATGAGATAGATATAAAGTAGGAGATAGATAGATATGAGATATTAGATAGATAGATATGAGATATTAGATAGATAGATTGAAATAGATAGATAGATAGATAGATAGGAAATAGATAGATAGATAGGAGACAGATAGGAAATTGATAGATATGAGATAGGAGATAGATAGATATGAGATAGATATAAAGTAGGAGATAGATATATAGATATGAGATAGATAGATAGATATGAGATAGGTAGATATGAGATATTAGATAGATAGATATGAGATATTAGATAGATAGATATGAGATATTAGATAGATAGATTGAAATAGATAGATAGGTAGAAAATAGATAGATAGATGTGAGATAGATATGAGATAGGAGATAGATAGATATGAAATAGGAGATAGATATGAGATAAATAGATAGGAGATAGACAGATAGATATTAGATAGATAGAGATATGAGATAGGCCGCCTGCAGATGGGCGGAAATTCCGCGGTGGGATTTCCCGCGGAATTTGCGCCCCTGGAAGCTGCCATAGGATTGCGTTAACAAACGCAATCCTATGCAGACGGCCGCGCGAAATGTCGCGTGGCAAACAAATCGAGGCGTGTGCTGTTTCTGTGCGGGGCTTGCAGAGCCCCGCACAGAAATGTCACTCACTGGCCGCCGGCTCCGCTCTGCGCATGCGCCGGCTGCCCCGCAGCCGGCACATGAGAGAGCCAGGGCAGCAGGAGAGGTGAGTGCCCGCGCTGCTTTCTACAGACGCTCGGGTCGGGTCCCGCTGCGAGAATTAGATAGAGATATTAGAGATATAAGAGATAGAGATATGAGAGAGATAGATAGATATGAGATAGTGGTTGTTTAATTAATAATTGTTTCTGCCTCTTTTGCTAAGGGTTTATTCACATTATTTCGAGTGAACGAGTGAAAGCAGCGACCAAGTCATGGCTAAATCTCGCGTTTTCTCGTCCATTCACATGGCAGGATGCGGCGTATATATACGCTGCAGCCCGGAATTCCATAGGCCAGGGGGAGAGAGTTTTGTTTTAAATTATAACATTCTGTATCTGTTATTTCTGAATTAAATGTTTTGTTTTATATTTTTGCATAGGTTTCATTTTTCAATAAAGGGGGTTAAAACAAAAAGCCTAACCTTGTTGAGGTTCAGAGCTGTTCAGAGCTGAATGGGGTAAAAATGATAGCCTTCACCCCCAGGATTAGGGCTCCACATAGCACCAGCAAAAAAAGTGCCTTTAACAAGCATCATCTTTGTTACCCTCACAGAACCAGGATTATACAAGCAATGTCGCAGCTATTCTGTGTAATTATGTACTTAACCTATAATTGCTTATTATACAACAAAATGTGCTCAGGTTACTATAGCATAACCAATATGACTCTGGCTGCATCTTGTGGTTCAATTGAAAGCAGTGGGTGGCCAAATGTTTACCTATAGATTCAAGTTTGTACAGATGAACTCAACTTTTCATGGTCCTGCAAGTGAGACCTTATGCACAGTCAGCCTAAGGCCTCATTCACACGAGCGTCTTTACATGTATATTTTGCCGCGATTGAATGTCTGCCGAAAATGGTGACCATGTGAAGCATTGGATTCCAATTCATTCACATGGGCGATTTGCGGATGTGTGAAAAAAAATCACACCATTAAAAATTCTTCAAATTGCCAAACTTTTGCTGATTTTTCACGCTAGGTCTTGACCTATCTTTTGACAAAAAACACTGGAGGCTCCTATCAACTCCTATAGGAGCTGGAAAATATCGGAATGGGAGGGAATTTTTCCAGTGTCCGACACTCGGGAAAGCAGATAACTGGCTCTGTTGAAGAATTAGGCATCATTGTGAGGATTTCTGCCGACCGACGGAATAATGCGCTGCAGCTTATTTTTCTTGTGATACGCCTGTGTGAATGGACGAGAAAAGGCTAATTAATTGCAGGACTCAGTTGCAGCTATCCTTCAGTGCTGCGTTTTTTGGCCACAATGCGGCCATTGAATTCAATGAATGGTGAGCGCTGCCTCTGATTGGCTGAGTATTGTAACCAATCAGATGCAGCGCTCAGCTGTCATTCAATGAATAGCTGAGTGCTGCCTCTGATTGCCTGAGCACTGTGACCAATCTGAGGCAGCGCTCAACTGTCATTCAATGAATGGCTAAGAGTTGCCTCTGATTGGACACAGCGCTTAGCCAATCCAACCCAGCGCTCTCTGCAGGTGGGGATTTTTAAATCCCTGTCCAGGAGAAGATGTTTCAGAAGAGTTTTGGGGAGCCAGGGAGAAGACGCGCCAGAGCTGGACTGCGCCGAAGAGGTGATGTATATATTTTTTTATTTTTTTCAAGCAGCTTGGGCTTATTTTCATGGAAGGGCTTATATTTCAAGCCCTTCCCCGAAAATCACCGCGGGGGTTGCCGGCATCGCATGGAGCCAGGAGTAGCGCCGGCCCTATTGAAAGCAATGGGGACAGAGCTTCGGTCATGCGCATTTTAAACATGCATGGAGCGTATTTTTTTTTTGCACACATAGGCGTGCAAAAAAAATTGCTCATCTGCCTGAGCCCTTAGGCAGATGGAGGCTGGGTGCAATCGTCCCTCTTAAGTCCATCTTGGCGGATGATCTTCTTTCTCCATGGAACAGGGTCTTGTTGAGTTACAGGAATCATCCTCTTCCTGGCTCTATCTCCTCTCCTCTGATGTTCTGAGGCGCCTCTGTCAACCGATCTGCGCCCCCACAATGCAATTGCTTATTTCTGCTTTTGTTTTTATGTTATGAACTTAGTTCTGGTATTGTATCTATACACTGAGGTTGGTTCTGGTGCTGCATTTATGTTACGAGATTAGTTCAGGTACAGTACTTATTCACCAAGCTGTTCTGTGTGTATATGCTGCTGTCTTACTGCTTTATGTACCGGTAGAATATAGGCGGTTTGTCTATCAGTTGACTATATATCATATTTTGTATCTACTACACCATAATATTCCATACAGTGCCGTACAGCTCCTTTTCAGACACATGTGTCTCCATGGTAACAGACTATACACAATTACACATATTCTGCATAGCCTGATCCTGCAGGTATATTCGAAATATGACTGCACGATCAGGCTATACAGACTTTGTTTGTAGTCTGTTACCAAGGAAACATGGCATTTTTTTAAAGATAAATAGTATTTACGTAGACATGGCAGAGAATGTAATACTGTCAGCCGCATGTTCTTTAGTCACATCTTAAAGGGGTTGCACCAGAATGACAAACCCCTTCCAGAATGTGGGGCTCGGGGTAATCAGCTGATTGGACCGGGTCCTGGTCTTAGAACCCTTGGAACATAGCTGACATTATCCTCAACAGTCACCTCAGAAGCCGTTTGCTGTTACAGTTACTGGGGTACTTTTATTACTGGTGTTACTCCAGAATTCTGGCACAAGTTGAGCCTTTTTTGGCGCAAATAAATTTAGACAGATTTAATATTGACATGCATCAAAAAGAGCAGCTCCCTTCACTTTTGCTAAAGTGTCTAGGAAAGTGGGTGTGGCTTTCTGCTGGGCCATAATTTAAGGGTTCACTCACACAGGCGTATGTCACCCGCGTATTACGCATGCATTTTTCACACATGTAATACGTGGGACTAAAATGGTGAATCTGGTGCTAATTTTTAGCATTTTGCCTCCCTAAAAACGCAATAAAAGTGATCAAAAAAGCCGTATGTACCCCAAAATGGTACCAATAAAAACTACAGCTCGTCTCGCAAATAATAAGCCCTCACAGAGCTCCGTACATAAAAAAATTAAAAAGTTACCGGACTTTGAATGCAGCGATTCAGTAAAAAAAAAAAAAGATTTCCAAAAAAAGGGGTTTTATTGCAGAAAAGTGGAATAAAATTAAAAAAAATTTAAGAATTTTGGTATCGTTGCAACCGCACCGACCCGCAGAAAAAATGGATTGTGTCATTTATGCTGCATGATTAACGCTGTAAAAAAAAAAATCTATGGCAGAATTGATGCGTTTTCTCTCCCTGCTATCATAAAAAAAAAAATTTAAGTTTTACAATATAGTCAAATCTATCCAAAAGTGGCACCGATAAAAACGACAGTTCGCCACGCAAAAAACAAGCCCTTATACGGCCACGTCGACGAGAAAATAAAAAAGTTATGACTTTTGATAAATGGAGAAGAAAATCCGCCAAAAATCATTGTGTCCTAAAGCCCAAAATAGGCCATGTCCTTAAGGGGTTAATGTCACTCCAGTAGCTGGGTGGTGTACAATGTGCTTAGCAGATGCATCAAATTGAGGGCTCCTTCACATGAACGTATGCATTTTTACGGTCACCCACCACAAAATTGCAAGAATGAAGAAAAGACGAAATTAAGTCCTCAGCTTAATTAGCGTTTTCTCGTCCATTCACACGGCTGAGTGCGACGTATTACAAAAAATACGCCACAGCCTGGAAATCCCTCGCCCGGCATAAATCCTCGTAATGACTTCAAATGCCTCAATAGAGGCACCTGTAAGCTTTTCCCTGCGTTGGACGCTGCTAAACTGCCTCCCCTTTTTTCCAGCTCCCATAGGAGTCTATGGGAGCCGCCGGCGTTTATTGGTCAAAAGATAGGGCAAGACCTATTTTTTCCGACAATGTATAAATTCAGTCGCAGATTTCGGTCTCCGTACGTGCTGTTTTTTCTGGTGCAGCGTTTTTACGCAGCTAAAAATCGGTCATTTGAACAAATACGTTGGAAGCTAATGCTTCAGATGGTTGCGATTTTTGACAGGTGTAAAAACCCTCGTGTGAATGAAGCCTAACCTAAACACCATCATGTGACGTTTGATAAATTTGTTGCCTTTTAAACTGGAGAAGAGGAAAAAAGCTGCCAGAAAAAGTACGTCAAAAATTCCCCTGATGAGAAATTTTTCTTATTAATATTATAAGAACTGTATAACCTCTTTAATCGAGACTACACCCAAAAATAATTCAAGACCCAAATTTCCAGATCCAAGACCAGACCCTGTAATTCAGACCCCATGATACAGACTCTAATATTCAGGCCCGAGACCCCAATAATCAGACCACAGACCAGACCGCATAATTCAGATCCCAATATTCAGACTTCAAATGATATCCCACGATTTAGAACCCATATCGCAAATTCAGAGTCCAGATCAGACTCCTTTAAAGCGACCCTCCGGTTTTGGGACAAAAATCTCTCACAGGACCAAAGTGGGTGGGATGTATATTAACTGCAGTTGATCTTTTTTGCCGGGCCCTCTGATCCACCGATCCTGAGTTCTGTTTTTGACAATCTTCAGACTAGCCAATCCCCACGGTGCATTGGGAGTGTTAGACTATCAATGCACTGTATCTGCTCCTGCATTGGCCAGACCTGAATGCAATTGGAGGGCTGGCAAAGAAGAAGAATTGCAGGTAACATACCCTCCTTCCCCTCCTGTTCTGGGACAGAATTTTGTCTAGGAAATCAGAGGGTTGCTTTAATTATTTACCACCCCTCACTCCCAGGTGCTCTTCAGCTCCAGGCACCATCACACATGATGTCTTGATGATGGATGCTGTGTGTACGGCATGGCATCTGGTTCAAACGTCTTGTCTAGATCAGATATAGTAGTTTTCAAACAAGGAAGAATATACAGACAATTCTATAATGCAGAGAACAAAAAGTATGAATAGAAAAACTAATAAATGGGGAAAAAAGGGAATCTTGCCCTAACCTACTAATACAAGAAATTCCTACCTAAAAGCTGGGCAATCGCCCTGACAAGGGCGACCCACATCCAGAACCTGGGGTAACTTTGTTTGACCCTAGATGGTAGCAAGGGAGTTGACGACTGACAGCCACAACCGGTCAAAGTAATAAATATCACAAAACCTGAGGGCCCTTTTACATGGGCCGAGAAATCATTCAGAATCCCACGATCAGCAACAATAGGAACAGTTATCATTCAGTCCAAATGTATGCATAACTGAGTGACAAATAGAAATGAGCGAACGTACTCGGTAAGGGCGATTTCGCAATCGAGCACCGCGATTTTCGAGTACTTCACTACTCGGGTGAAAAGTACTCGGGTGCGCTGTGGGTGAGCGGGGGGTTGCAGCGGGGAGTGGGGGGGAGAGGGAGAGGGCTCCCCCCTGTTCCCCGCTGCTACCCCCCACTCCCCTCTGCAACCCCCCGCCCCACAGCGCACCCGAGTACTTTTCACCCGAGTAGTGAAGTACTCGAAAATCGCGGTGCTCAATTGCGAAATTGCCCTTACCGAGTACGTTCGCTCATCTCTAGTGACAAACGATAAATTAGTTTGTTGTTCAGTTTCTGCATGCATAAAAAGTGAACGATGGATCGGCCCGTGTAAAAACAGGCCGTTTATGAACAACTGGCTGTTTACTGTGAATGTAGTTGGGTGGCCAGAGCGCTCCCCGGCCTGCTCCATCTCCATTCACTCAGTAATGATCGTTCCCGTACAAAAGGGCACTAAGTATAAAATTAGAGATGAGCGAGCGTACTTGCTAAGGCAAACTACTCGAGCAAGTAGTGCCTTATGCGAGTACCTGCCCACTCGTCTCAAAAGATTCGGGTGCCGGCGGGGGGCGGGGAGCGGTGGGGTAGAGCGGGGAGGAACGGGGGGGAGATCTCTCTCTCTCACTCTCTCCCCCGCTCACCCCTGCTCACTCCCGCAACTCACCGCCGCTCCCCCGCTGGCACCCGAATCTACGAGCGGGCAGGTACTTGAATAAGGCACTACTCGGTAGAGTAGTTTGCCTTAGCGAGTACGCCTGCTCATCTCTATATAAAATGAATACAGCAAACCTATCTGTCACAGTGCAGAAACTAGGAAACCCTGACAAGACCAGAACTTTACCAGACAGATGAATAACCAACGCCCTCTCAGAAGAGAGGTCAGAATATGTACAGTTCCATAATGGTTGATCGATCGTCTGGGGAAACCCACCATCAGTATTTGGCTCCATATTTGCTTCCACTGGTTTTATTTCCTAGTGGGCAAATACGGTTTTTTAGTCAATAGAAAATAATACCAATTAATAAAAATACTGAGCAAATACTAATGAAATACTTAAGCAATGTGCGTGTACTATAATGGGCGTATTTTTCTTCAAAAAAGGACAAATGTAACATATATCTCATTTTAAAACACAGTCGTGAAAAATACGCCCGTGTAGATACATTCATAGATTTTCATTCACTCCATATTACGGACCGTAAAACACAGACCAAATACAGACTGAAAGCATCTAAAAAGAATAAAAAAGGCTGTTGCCCCTGTATTTGCAGAGCAGTGCTCAGGGCAAATATATCGGAATCACAGAAAGTGTGGGACTGTTGACAACTATGGTCTCTATACAGGCTTAATGACTCTGAGAGGACTCACCTACTCATACCATCTGTTCTTTCTTGTAATGACAAAGACTGAATTATATGTATCCCTCTTTCCCCGTCCGGTCCCAAACAAACCAAGATGGCTACACGACTTCTCTAACCAAGGGTGTAGCTAAAGGCTCATGGGACTGTGTGCAAAAGTTTATCTTGGGGCCCCCAACTTCTCTTAACCCCTTAACACAGAGGCGTAACTTGAAGCTTGTGGGCCCCAATACAAAACCTGTAACAGGGCCCCCCAACTATAATGCTTTATTCATAGTACTGGGCTCCCTATATGAAGAAGAAAAGCCTAATCGGCCCCCTAAGGCTCCTTGGCCTGGGTGCAAGCTACAGTTATGCCAGTGTCTCTGACTACTGATGGTATCAATTGTGTGCAAGGCACTATATACTTCTCTAATTGGACAGCACTGCTCACATGAGCCGCATTGACCAACCAAGCAGTGTCTTAGACTAATCATCAACCACCAGTGCCCAGTGTACATCAGGCAGTGGTGCGGCCATCATGTTTTTTTCGGGGACTGGAGGGTTGCTTTGACCCCTAATGCTACAGGACATATATTTACATCCTGAGAAGGCATGGGTTTAGAAGTGAGCTCATGCCATCCCATAGCGGGAGCCGGCTTTTACTGATAGCCGGCCCCCCGTTGCAAAAGCGGGGATTAGTCAGAACACCGATCTCTGCAGTTAACATCTTACATGCCGCGATCAATGTAGATCGTAGCAAGTAAATGCTTCACAAAGGGAGCACAATACCAGACAATAGCGACCGGGCCTGCCATGGCCTGTGATTGCTATTGTGAGCGATAACGCATTGCTGTATTGCAATGCATTATCATAGCGATCAGAGCTTTTTTGGTTCAAGTCCCCTACAGGAACATATAGACTGTAAAAAATAAATAGAAATAGTAAAGAAAAAAAACAAAACCTTTTTTGTACACTTTCCCCACTTTGTATAGAAAATTTTAATTAAAAAAAACAAAACACATATTTGGTATCATCATATCCGTAAGTTGTACAATAAATTGAACACTCTATTTATCCTGCACAGCAAAAACCCTTAAAAAAAAGCCAAAACTGTTATTTTATTCATTTTGCCTCCCCAAAAAATCAATACAAGTGATTTTCAACCCCCAAATAGTACCAATAAAAACAGTTTGTCATGCAAAAAACAAGCCCTAACAGATCTCCAGCCATGGACAAATAAAAAATGATGACGTTTTTAAATACAGCAATGCAAAAAAAAAATTCCAAAGAAAAAAAGCTTTCTATTGTACAAAAGTGGAAAAACCTACAAAAAATTATATAATGTTGGCATCGTTGTAATAGTATGAACCTGCAGATAAAATTTATCAGGTCATTTATGTGCACAATTGATATTGAAATAAAGCTGTTAAAAAAAAAAAAAGGCAGAATTTATTTTTTTTCCTCCTTGCCATCCAAAAAAATTAATAAAAGTTCCACAATATACTATATGTACCCAAAAATGGTACCAATAAAAACTACAGTTCACCACACAAAAAAAGTCCATCAAAAAGGCATGTCAAGGGAAAAAAGAAAGTTATGGCTTTTACAATATGGAGATAAAAATCCCCCCAAAAATCTTTGCACCCTTATGGCCAAAATAGGCCATGTCCTTAAGGGGTTAATGGAGAGACCAGACATCTATCATAGTGATCAGTGTTATGTGATGTATATGCGAAATACGAGATGGAAAAACAACAATAATCATCAATAAATGTACTAGGGAGTCATATGTCTAACGAAGAATGTGAGCCTGTCTCCTTAAAAGGAGGAGTCGGGGGGAGGGGGTATAAGAAACATCTGTTTGGGCGCAAAAGTGAGTGCTGTTGGCAGAGGAGCAGAGGTCCAGAAAAAACTGAGAGGTTGGACTTGGGAGACAGTTGCCATTGCGAAAGCAAGCTGGCCCTGGAGCTTCCAGGTCAAGAAGAGTTGGTTCTCTGACTGGTACAACCTGGTCTAATGTGAGAAAATTGATGGTCATAAAGGCTTATATGTGGTAATGCTGCAGTAACCACAGACCGCACCCGACCCGGATCTGCTGTTTTTGGGACTTTTGCTCCTGCCTTGATTGTGTTCACATTTTCCCGGTACTTGTCTGCCAGGTAAAGAATTGGTATGACTGCAACCTGTGTCCCATCTCTTCCTCAACAAACTGTATATTACCCCTGGCATGTATCACAACATAAGGCCATTGGACTGTATTCACACGGGCAGGTCGTGGTTGCGTTTTGTTCTCTTTTTTGAATCCGTTCCTGGTTTTGGCATCAAAAAACTTGACGTCGCATTTATTCTTTCCTCCGTCTACACTCGGTGTTGGCCAACATTTGTTCTTCAGGTGAAATTCGCCTCCCATTGTTTTCAGTGGGCAATCCACAAGTGCAGAATTTCCCGCTGCAGATAAAAAGTAAGTAATATGTCAATTGATGGAAGGGACTCCAGATCCTACTGATGGGGGGGGGGGGGGGGAACCTTGGTGGAAGTAATGTCCTAATGCCAAGTAGTACAGGAGGTAGTGTGAGGGGAGAGGTGTTGCAGTTTCGAGGCTACTGGTCAAATGTAATTCTGACTTGCCAGAGTTCTTTCTCTTCTCTCAAACCAACCCAGATTTTTCGGCACACCGCCATACTTACCTCCAGGAATTTGCAGGCAATGTTTTGTAGAATCATAGAACCAATTTGCTCCACAATTCCAGGGAGCCACTGGGGTACCCAACTACATTATCATGGAAGCGGATTCCAACCGGATTCTTGTGTGGAAGCAGCAGCAGGTAGCCACGTGAGGATCGCCCTTATTGAATACTGCTAATCTGCATTTCGGCTTTCACGAAATAAAACCTATTAGCCAAAAAAAAAAAAAGGGTTAAAATGAGTGATTTCAGCGATCGTTGTCTGGTGTAAACATGGGACTCGATAGGGTACTCAGTGAGATATCGCTTAGTAGCCGCTAGTAATTTCTATTCAGCTCATTGAAACGAAGTGAGTAGTCAACGAGTTCTTGCTTTTTTTAAAATAACCTTTTGCTCATCTTCCAACAACTGCTGGTTCAGTGACTGGGGCGGTCAGAAGAGATCTCCGATGCACTCCACTTCCATTCACTGAACGACTATTGGTCCTGTGTGAAAGCAGAAGAGTGATAAGTCTTGAAATGACTATTGGGCATGTATGCGCCCAACAGTCGTCTTGGGTGAAGCCAACCCAATAAACTGCAAATCTCCAGCGGTCCATGGGTCAGCTTCGGATTTCTGCTGCGGAATTGCAAATCTGCTTCAAGAATATGCCCTCACTTGGCTTTGCTGCATTGACCCAGCCCAACTCTGTTACATCTGTATAGCAGAAGTACTGGGATATCTTGATATACTATATAGGCGTCCATAGACTTCTGTTTGCCAGATGTAGGCCAAAAATGTGGCCATTCATCCGTTGTATAGATTCAGATGCGCTTTTCAAGTGCTCTGCTAATAGTAATTCCCAAATATTGTATAAACCGAGTTTAAGGCCTGTGTAACACGGGCAAATTTTGCGTGCGCAAAACACAGTGAATAGAACCCGCTGATTTCAATGGGTTCGTTCAGACGCACAGATTTTTCCTACTCATCTCGGTCACGTAAAAAATAAGCAGCATGCTCCATTTTCCTGCGCATAGAAGTCAATGGGGATGTGTAAGTGTGTGTGCAATACCCTAGGAGATGCATGAAACACCGCGTAATGGCGCAGGAAAAAGAACACAGACTAATTAACGATTTCAATGGTTGGGAGAATCGGTGCTTTTTTCGGCATTTGCATTTGGCAAAACCAGCAAAATATATGCTGATGCGCATGTAACAAAGCATTTTTCATTCGCAGTGAATAGAGCCCTTTGATTTCAGTGGGTTCGTTCACATAAGCATATTTGCGCAGGAAAATAGCACATACTGAACTAATTATAATAACTTTCCATTTCAATGAATAGGAGCATGGTAGCGTGTTTTTTGGCGTGTGCAAAAAGTACAGTAAAACAAGCATGCGCATGCAAATACGCAACGCCCTTTGCGCTAATGTGCATGTAAATACGCTCACTCCCATGTGGCATAGGCCTTATTCTGCTGTCAAATTGGGGCAATTCAGCTCTATTACATTTGACGAATTTCACTCTGTGATATTGGACCAACTCAGCCCTGCTACAGTTGTAAATAGCACTTCTTTCCCGTTGCACAGAACTCGTTTGGTTACAGAACAAGTAGCTCGGAACATGACAAGGAATTTTTCCCAAACCTTCATGTGAACCATTGAGCAGAACGTTCTCCGGGGCTGATTGGGACGCACAATCCCTCAATAGCTCCAGACTATGTAAATGTTTATCCCGGGCAATTTGTACTTTCCATTGATATTTAAAAGACGACTAATCCTTCCTTTCAGCCTCATTCAGGAGCACATGGACACAGTTCTGCCATTGTGGTGCCATTTCCTACTTGCTTTATTGTAAGTCTCTAAGGAGCTTGTTGTGCAGCAGAGTAAACATGGTAATTCTACAAATGGACCGCGGTGGACTATTGTCCCCTAACCCAGTCTTCTAGTCATTAGACCAGAAACAATGACACTAGGGATTAAGAGCAGAGAATACACACTTAATTTGTCGCTCATTAGATGGAGTCTATATTGACAGTTCCGAATCGACTGTACATAATAATGTCTGCAGTGTTGTGTTAAGAAATGAGCATTAATATCTAGAGTGACAACCCCACGCCGAGAAATCTGACATTATCTCTGCTCATGTCAAGGACTAATATAAAGAAATTGTCAAGGCTGAAAACCCCAGGATATGGAATAGATACATGAGGTATGTGGGCTCAGTATACAATATACTGCAATAGTTCAGTAATGCAGTATGTCGTACCTAGGTGGGAGAGCCAGCATACTTCATAGATAGAGCTACGCTTGAACCCTTTCCAATCCAGTGATCCTCAGGATAGGTCATGGATAGTTGATTAGTGGGGATCTGCTGCTTGGGATTCCCAACAATCAGCTGAATATCCGGTCTGCTGTCAGTGCAGCGGGCCAGATGTCATCATCGGTGGTCAGGGCTGGAAGCATAATAGACTTCTTCACTCCCATTGAAATCACTAGGAGCAATGTCTCTTATTATAATTGCGGTCAGAGCCGAAAATGTAATAGGAGGTAATAGGAGGCATCGCTCCCACTGATTTCAATGGCAGTGAAGCCATCTATGTCACTTCCAGCCCTTATTTCCAATGACGACATACAGGATGTAGTGCATCGGGGCTAATACAGCAAGCTAGCAGAGGCTGTTGTTCTTATTTCACGGAGCGGAGTGGCTTCACTAACCTGATGTTCCCGGGCTCCACACAATACCTTTGGTCAAGCTGTTTTACTCATACAGAGTGCAGGATTGACTTCTGACACTGAGATTTCGTGAAGCAACTTAGAACTTTACTGTAACTGGTTATACATATTCAGGTTACAGCAATTCATTGCAGCATAACATGAACTATTTCAACACAGCATCAGACGAATGATCATTTGGTTATCGTGTCTTTAGAGGTGAATGCTTTAGCAGAGTTACTGAAGATACAGCCTCTAATGCTTTTGAGGAATGTCTCGTACAGGGTTGGTAACAGGACTATCTTTGCAAACAGTTACTGATTCAATTCTTTACATACACAGTCCAATTTAGATTAGCTTCTGCTGTGGGGCTCTACTCAAGTTGCATTACAATATTCACTTATTACTGACAATTCAGTTCCATCATGCGGATACTGGAAGGACGCATGCGGGGACGATTCATTAGCGTGGTAGCTGACTAGCACTGTTTCCACCAGAGGTTAGAAAACACAGCATACACAGAGGGGTCCTTGTACAATTTATCCTCTCTGTCTATAGCTTCAACTCTGTCCCTTTTCCTTAGCGCTCATGACCCAGCAACTCCCTTCACAGCATGGACTGGCACAAAAATCAGCATTGCACAAATGGCAGGGTGGGTGAAGACTCCGGGGGCTCTTTCTCATGGCTTCTCACTGAGCTGACAGGCTGCACCCTTTCTCTCTCACTATACATCCTGAAAACTGAACCCTGACTGTCTGGCTCCTCCCACATTCCCAGGGATCCCCTGCAAGACTGATACAATTTGGTTTTGCAAAAACTGATGCACTCTGCAAAATTTGCGAGGTTCTCCTTGATAACCAAAATCACATCTCATCTGTACACTTTAACCCTAATACTATTGATATCCTATCCTCCAGGTATGGCATCAATACCATGTTTCCCTGAAAATAAGACCTGACATGAAAATAAACCCTAGCATGAATCTCCTGGATTTTTGAGGATGCAGAATGATTTTTCTGGATTTTTGTAGTTGATCAGCTGGGTTCCGCCGCTCAGGAACTCAGCCGATCAGCTGATCGGGCACATGCACTCAGTGATTGCTATACACAGGGGTAAGAGTGGAAGCTGCTGCTCCAACTTCTGTGTAGTGGTCAGCACTTGTAATTGCACACGCAGCTCTCATTGATTTTAATGATATCCCAGGCTGCAGTTACAAGTGTCGGCAACTACACAGGAGTTGGAACAGCAGCATAACAGCAAGTGCCTGCACAGCTGATCGGCCAGGTTCCTGAGCGGTGGACCCTGGAGTATCAACTTTTGATGACCTATCCTGAGGATAGGTCATCAATAGTATCTGTGCTTGGAAAACCCTTTTAACACAATGCTCTCAGTTGACCCTTCACTTTTTAATCTAGCCCTGTAGTTGTTTCTAATAAATACTAATAAACTATATATTTTTTATTGGAGGTGTATAAATGGGCTTGTTTTTGCTTGATTAGCAAATTTTGCTTTTGTTTTTTTAACAATCATGAGGACCCACATAAGACCAAGATGGGACGATACATAGTGGCTGGTGCTACTCTGCAAGAAACACCCAGGTTGTGAAAGATGATAACCTCCCAGAGATAAATAACGGCACCCGTGGAAGGGTGAGAGCTAGTAGCCACCCAACTCCTGGTAGACTCGTAGAGCACCACACAGTCTCCCACCCCCAGTAGAGGTTGGCACAAAAGCAAATAAACAAGATAAGTATTATAGCTTTCAAGTGTTCTGTATCACCAAGTGTGACCTGTGTGGCGACCCCGGTGGGAGGCCCGCCGCGACGAGGGAGACCACGGGGAAACAAGATGGATGTCACAGGTAGCTCTGCAATCTCTCCCGTCAGCGGTGCCAGCTTGGCCTGGCTCAGTTGCTCACAGTGAACAGTAACATAGCATTAAAGAATATGAATGTCACGTGACGCCAGCACCCCTTCTAGCCCACTCTTTACATGGTGCGAAATAAAGAGTCCACAGTCCAATAATGAGTTTTTCAGAAAAATAACTGTAGGTGCATGGTTGTGCTTTACTCAACTTTCCAGCTTTGATTCTTCAACAAGTAGTAAATTGTGCAGAAATAACAATCTTCTTTACAGACTTTCACTTCTCCTCCACACTTTCAATATTACATGCTTACTAAAAGACACTCTTCCCTCCGAACTCCAGACATCTTCAGTCTCAGTTATCTGATATACCATCCGTAGGATATGCACTCCCGACTCGGTAACAGCATTCAATCAAGTTTTCTATTTTGTTCTCAGGCTTCTTAAGTTGCTTCCCTTCTTTTTGCCGTGGCAGGAGCCACATTACTCTACGCTTAGCTCAGCGCAGGACATTCCATCAGCTCTGACTACATTTTCCAAACTCCGCGTCTTAACTACCCAAGTTGTTCTAACAACGTCACCCATGCAGTTAAAGGGGCACACACACAAGACTCACTCACAACAGTCATTCACGTACATCTACACCACAGCTTCAGGCCACTGCACCTGCAACCATCAAGCTTATTGTGCCTCACCGTGTGTTTGTAAGGAGCAAGTGTTTGTGCCACCATTGAGAAGAAAATACAGTAAATTCAACTGTTCAAGCATTACATTTTGGAATCATTCTTAAAGGAGTACAGCTCTTACTAGCCCATACTGTACCTTCACTTTTATACAAAGGCTTAGCTCATTAGTTCCAAAGGAATATATCCTAAACTAAGGGCAGCACACTGACAGTTGACATATCCATTATAGAGGCCCAGTAAGTGGGCACTCTCAGAACAATTACATAGCTACACCTAAGATGTTACATATCATATATAATAAAGAGCAATTGCCCCAAGCGCAATGTACTGTATATGAATAGAGAAAGGGACATAAAAGGCCAAAAATATTAAAGCAAAGTATTTTCTCAACTTGTTCTCTGTCATGAAATGCAATCCAAATGAGTAGTTATATTGGAAGTCAGTACAAGGAATGCCCCCATCTTATATTTCGGATGTAATTACTGATCCGTGGTAGAACCGCACTCTAAGTATTGCTTGTTTTAATAGGGTACAGTGTTTCCCCTCATATGGGCGTCAGAGTTACGCTCCAGACGTAATAGGATCTGACAATTAGACGTTCGGTGAGAGGAAGTGATCATGTGTGAAATGAAATGATTCACAATAACACTTCCATGAACCCCCATTATCTCTCAATGGATATATCTGGCACAGGGACAACAGTGCAGGTTGTGACTGACGCCGACGACCATTGATGTATTCCTATGGATAGGCCAAGAAAGATTAGAACATTGCGAGAACGTGTACACAGCCAAATTGCTCAGAAGGAGCTGCAGGCACATGAGGAAGCCTACAGAATCAAGAAACTGTCATGAGATGTGGATTATAACTTCCTACTTTACAGTAGTGTTGGGGGTTGTAGTGTTTTATGTATAGAGTATAATAGGACTGTACTATGCCATGTATAGTGCTAGCTCATGCTGGGATTGTGATGCTATATGTATAGAGTAGAGTAGAACTGTATTATACGAGGGGCTTCTGATAAGTCTTTGACTTTACCCAGAAAGAAACGAGATAGGAAGATGAAACTTTACATTTATTCCACATCCTCTCCACTGATGCCAACACACTTCTTATATCGGTATTCCAAGTTCTGCAAGCCTTGCAAAAAAAGGATTTCGGTTGTGCCTCAAACCAGTCATCCGTAGCAGCCATGGCATCAGAAATGGTGTGAAATTTGGTACCCTTGAGGTATTTCTTCAGGTTTGGAAACAGATGATAGTCGGAGGGAGCTAGATCTGGTGAATAAGGTGGGTGGTCAATCAGCTGGAAGTCTAGCTCCACCAGTTTTGCCGTGGTCGCTTGTGCAGTGTGAGCGGAGGCGTTGTCTTGCAGGAACAAGATTCCTTTGGACAGCTTGCCGCGCCTTTTGGCCTTCAGAGCTGCCTTCAATTGGTCCAAAAGTTCAACATAATACCTTCCATTGATGGTAGAACCATTTTGAAGGTAGTCCACTAGCAGCATGCCCTCCTTATCCCAGAACACAGACGCCATCACCTTAGTGGATGAACTTCTTTGGGCGAGGAGAACCACTGCCTCCACTCTTGACTGCTCCTTGGTTTCAGGATCATACAGATAAATCCAGGTCTCATCCATAGTGACCAGTCGATCCAGGAAGCTCTTAACAGTCCGGAAACGCTGACAAATGGACCGGGGAGTTTTCACTCGCATGCTTTTCTGATCTGTTGTCAAACATTTGGGGACCCACTTTGCAGATCGCTTCTTCATGTTCAAATGTTTATGGATAATGACACATACACGTTCACCAGAAATCCCCATGATGTCGGCTATTCCTGCAGCTGAAATTGTCCGATTCTCCAGTATGACGTTGTGCACAGCATTAACGATCTCCGGAACAACCTCTCTCGGTCGTCCAGGACGTTCCTCAGCATTGGTGCTGAAGTGGCCACCCATTTCATAACTGTAGAATATGAAGCGCATTGATCCCCCCGATGTCTGCGACATATCACCATGAATATCCTTCGCGGACTTTCCTTGCAGAGACAAGAATTGTATCACTCCTCTGCTCTCATTTGCTGTGAATATCGCCTTAGACTCCGCCATTTTGTTTTCCCGCGTGCCTAGATCACTGTTGCCATAAGCTACAAACACAAAATTTTGAAAACATATATTAGAAACATAAGGCTTTCATGTGATGAAACATTCCTTACCATAGAAACAAAAAAAGAACACAAAGCCAAAGACTTATCAACAGCCCTCGTATTTATGTTGGGGGTTGTAGTGCTCCATATACAGAGTAAAAAAGAATTGTATTATGGCCATGTCCAGTGGTCGGGTCATGTTGGGAGTTGTAGTGCTCTGAGTGTTCTATCTATAGAGTATAATAGAATTGTATTATGGATATGTCACCAGACAAGTCATATTGATACATATAGTGTTCTCTGCATAGAGTATAATAGAATTGTATTTTGGTCATGTCCAGCGGTCAGTCATGTTAGGAGTTGTAGTGCCCTACATATGGAGTATAATAGGATTGTACTATGTTGATGTCAAATGGTCGGTCATGTTGAGTTATAGTCATCTATGCATGGAATATAGTAGAATTGTATTATGATCATTTCCAACAATTGATTATGCTGGGACTTGTAGAGTAATATGTGTAGTAGGGTGCCCATAAGGATATGGCAAAAAATAAAGTGGCAGTAAAAATAGACCAATAGAATTTGTGTATATTTAATAAAAGCGCCAAAATTGGGAACATTGTCATTTTTTCACATTTTCAACTGCAATATGTCAAATATGTGCAAACAAACTGTACAAATGTACTTTATTCTGGAAGCATATTGGAAAAACGTTAGTTTTTTCAACCATTTAGGTGACGTACAAATGTAACATTGATTATTAACATTTTGAGGAACATTTTGTTTTCCTACACCAAGCCAAGATTGCAAAGACTCATAGGTGTGAGAATGAGGGTGCATTCACACGAGCGTGTGCGTACATAGGTGTGCACAAAACCGCGCACCCATATACATGCACAAACACGCGTGAATGCAGGTCCGTGCAACACCGCCTTCAATGGGGCCACGGCTGCTGCCGGTGGCCGCATTGAAAGCAATAGGATGCCGGCAACCCCTGCAGTGATTTTCAGGGAAGGGCTTGAAATATAAGCCCTTCCTTGAAAATCAGCCCTGGTTTGTGTAAAATTAAAAAATAAATTTTATATAAATACATACACTCACCTCTCCACCGCTGCTGCGTAAATATTACCCATGGGTGACAAGGGAACTCCCAGCGGGGAGTAAAGAATCCCCTGCCACAGCTGTCACAGGGAATGGCTTTAAATATAAGCCCTTCCCTGAAAATCATCCCTATCTGGTGTAAAAAAAAATAAAAAATACTCACCTCTCCGCCGCTGTCGGGGCACAGGCGTGTCTAGCAGCTTGGGTGCCGTCACTGCTCTGAATCTCTTTCAGCAGGCGGAGATTTAAAATCCCCGCCTGCTGAAAGGGCTGTTTCTGATTGGCTGAGAGCTCAGCCAATCACAAGCAGCACTCAACCATTCATTGAATGACAGCTGAGCACTGCCTGTGATTGGTCACAGTGCTCAGCCAATCACAGGCAGCGCTTGGCCATTCATTCGATTCAGTGCAAAAGTGGAACAACCTAAATAAATATATACAATTTTTGTATAGTTGTACTTGTACCGACTCGCAGACAAAAGTTATCATGCCATTTACACTGTATAATGAGCACTGTAAAAATTTTTTTTTTTTTTTTTTAAAAAGCAGAGTTGATGTGTTCTTTCACACTGTCCCTGCCCGCCCTACAAATAAAAAAAGTTATACATTATACATATCCCAAAAACTATAGTGCGACACACAGCAAAAAAGCCGTCATATGGGTGTATCGATGGAAAAACTATTTTGCTGCATTAGACTCCACAAAGCAACTTACAGAGACTCTGTTGCCCAAGGGCCCCCATAACCCTGGAGCCGGCCCTGCTTGCGGGTATATACTGATTCTATATACTATATTCTATATCAGACTTTAGCATACCACTGCTTATACTGTAAATATGATCCCATGTAATTGTAGTCTACAAAGACATGAATTAATATCCTCATCTTCAAAGTTGCTATTTACCCTCGCACCCTGAAAACGACCATTTATAATAATGGCTCCAGTATCCGCTTTCAGGATAATTATCCAAAACCCAATCTCAGCAAAATGGCCGATCAAAGACATTTCTAGCAGCGAATGAAGAGTCTCACAATGTTATTCCCCAGACAGGGAATCCCGTAATTTGTGAAGCTTTCAAAAGAACGCAATCCCATTGTAGAATATTTACAGTCTGTGAACAAGTTCTATAGAGAAATGCTTCCTGTGAAGTGCCGTACAGCCAATCTCACACCCAGTTGTAAAATCAACACCAAACCTGATGTAACAGTAGATGGTAATGGCAAAAGATGCAAAAAAAAAATTCATTTCACTTTTTTTTGTAATTTACTGAAATCACTAAAAACAATTTTATGCAAAAAAACCCCAAGAAATATCAAGGTGCTTAGATACGGCTCCCAGCCATTGCTTATTTCTGTCCATTGGCTATTACAACTTCCAGTTGGGATTTTCCTCTCTGCTTTACCAGTGATGACCCTGTCCTTATAGAGTTAGGTGTTCGCATAAATTACAGTTTTTTATCCTGTTTATAACACGACCCTTTTCAGTTTTTCATTTTCATTTTTTTGCCCCCACTTTCCAAAAATCATAACTCTTGAATTTATCCATCGACATAGCTGTCTAGGGCTTGTTTTTTGTGGGTCGAGTTGTATTTTTTAATGATACTATGTAATATACTGGGAAACTTTTAAAAATGTCTCAGTGGAAAACAGGGTGACCAAAAAGATAGATCACACTTTTATGGACACAGCATTACCAAATATATATTTTTTAAAATAAATATGGGAAAAGGAGGGATTTAAACTTTTAATACCCTTTATTATTTCTAATACCTCACAAAACAGTTTTTTAAACTCATTTTTATATCTCTTTTAGTCCCCATAGGGGACTTGAACTTACAATCTTTTGATTGCTCATAGAGAATAATGCAATACCATAGTAGGTGTGTTGTAACAACGATTTTTTGGTGTGCTGAACAAAAGATACGGTCACCTAATGAAGAAATGCTTGCTTATTTGTCAGCTGATTAATGCCTTCACAGGGCCTAAGGATTGGGCAAGCGAACGCTCCTAGGAAAGCTCTTGCCCTGTCATCAGGCCACGTAAAAGGCCCTTTAGTGTAAGATTACCTAAGGTAAACTATATGTGTTGTGGATGTTGGTACGCAACACAGGTTACAGGATATGATGTAAAATAAACAGTACGTTCTTGTTCACATCCACGTTGGTGGTTCCATTCGGAACCTCTGTCACTGATTTCTGGACAAAGCAGTGCGAAATTCCAGAATGCAGGGCAGAAATAGAATGGACCCCATTATAGTCAATAGGGGTCCGCTTGACACCATTTGGTTCCGTCATAAGATCCATTTGGCCAGGGGGTGCCGTTTTCCTGTGCCCCAAACAGAGCAGGAAAAGGGGACTCCTGAATGCTGATGTGAATGACCGCAGAGACATACCTATAGGGGGTGCAGAGGTAGCAGTTACTACTGGGCCCTGGAGGCTTACAGGGCACAAATGTCCTTCTATCATATAAGAAAAGACCAGTATTATAAATGGCACATGAATGGTTGGGGGCCATGTTACAGATTTTGCATTAGGTCCCCTTACATTTAGCCTCTGCCTAATCTTTTAAAATTCTAGCAATGCCCTCGCCTGGCAACTCAACGATGCAGAGGGAAGTTGTGGGAGAGCCTTATGCTGGTCCACGAGCCTTTAGTTACACCTTCAAACGAGCTCTTTCAAAAATAGATAGAAGTTTATTCAATTTGAGGAAACCGTTTAGAAAACACTTAAACTTTACGGTTCTGTTACGTATCCTGACTACCACTAACTAAGGCTTATAACTAGAGATGAGCGAGTATACTCGCTAAGGCACATTACTTGAGCGAGTAGTGTCTTAGCCGAGTATCTCCCCGCTCGTCTCTAAAGATTTGGGGGCCGGCGGGGGGCGGGGGAGAGCGGGGAGGAACAGAGGGGAGATCTCTCTCTCCCCCTGCTCACCCCCGCAACTCACCTGTAACCCGCCCCGGCCCCCGAATCTTTAGAGACGAGTGGGGAGATACTCGGCTAAGACACTACTCGCTCGAGTAATGTGCCTTAGCGAGTATACTCGCTCATCTCTACTTATAACCGTTATGCTATGTGTAATGAAAAATAATAATGTGCTGCTCTTCGTGTAGAATGAGTATGGCGATGGGTACACACAGCTATCATAAAGTAATCCACACTTCAATATGGAGTATTATAACAGTCCGTTTCAACTAAGTGTACAAAGTTGTGAACAACAATACACTATCCATATTCCACAAAACATCTGCGGTAATATGTGGTAATTCCAAATAATGTTATCCCAAAGTTCCCTGGCTTGGTATAATAAGAAGCTCCAGCCACAGTTTATACAAGTTGGTCAAGCCTCATTTGTCTCACTACACTCTTAGCAGACCTGCTAAACTCTGAAAGTTACTGTGAGGCCTTAGTCAGATGGGCGTTTTGTTGCGCGATTTGCGCATGCGTCCGACGATTTTTTAAAACCATTGCTTTGCAATGGTATCGGACACATGAGTGCTTTTTATGCGCTCGTCCGATAAATTATAGAACAGAAATCGCAGATCGCACCTATCTGCGATCCCTGTTCTCTTCTCTATATGCGCTCAATGGGGCCGGCGGCAGCAGCGCCGACCCCATTGAGAACATATAGAAGACAAATCATTCTTCTCTGCCACAGCTGTAACAGCTGTGGCAGAGAAGAACGATGTTTGCCCATTGAATTCAATGGAGCCGGCAATACAGCCGGCTCCATTGAAAGCAATGGGCTGCCGGCGATCGCGGGATGAATTGTCGAGAAGGGCTTAAATATATAAGCCCTTCCCTGCAATTCATCCAGAAATGTGTAAAAATAAAAAAAATATATATACTCTCCTTATCCCGGCAGACGGAGTTCAGCGCGGTCGGCCTGCAGTGGGTGTGAGTGAGAGCTGCCTCTGATTGGCTCAGCGCTGAGCCAATCAGGGGAAGCTCTCACTCACACCCACTCACACCCACTGCAGGCCGGCCGCGCTGAACTCCATCTGCCGGGACAAGGTGAGTATATATATTTTTTTTATTTTTACACATTTCTGGATGAATTGCAGGGAAGGGCTTATATATTTAAGCCCTTCCCGACAATTCATCCCGCGATCGCCCGCAGCACATTGCTTTCAATGGAGCCGGCTGTATTGCCGGCTCCATTGAATTCAATGCGCTGGACAGCTCCGGCCCGTTTTTTCGGGCGATTTTTCGGCCCCGGTCACGCGATTTGCAGATGCACATCCGTCATGCGATCCGCAAATCGCGGCAAAAAACGCCCGTGTGACTAAGGCCTGAGTGCGCACTCAATTCGGCTTTTATTGAGGTCGGCCTCACTTATCATTCCGATGCTGCAGAAATCCTTCTGTGGATCTCAGTCCAGTGAATCCATAGCAAAACACATTCACCATGGGAGAGTCGCACATGCGCTCCACGTAGAGAGGTTTGTTTTTCCTACCACCAAATTCTGACTATGTTTGTTGCCCGAGAGGTGGAAGGCAGCTTCATCACTAAACACTAAAGACTCCATGACACCATCGCCTTCTATTACAGTTTGCAGACTCTCACAGAAAGAACCTTGTTGCACTTTGTCGTTCTGTTTCAGGGCAACCATTGCAATCGGTAGGGATAACATCGCAATCGTTTTCGCAGAATCTTCCACACAGCCAGCGGCGGGACGTCCAGTTCTCTGCTTGTTCAGATGGTGGATTTCTGAGGACTTCGTGTTTCCTCGCTTACTATGGACAGACGGATAATTTTCACTTACAGATGCAACCTTTATCCTTAATATGGTGCGCCATCAGGGTGTATCTTCACCAAACTTTGTTCAAATATGACGTTGCACACTAATAAGAGGCTGTTAGACGTCAAACTGAAGGACACAAGATGCTCTCCCGTCTTCGTTGGCAGACATTTTGTCTCATATCCCCCTAGTGACGACTACGGCTGAATAAAACTTTTTGTGCCTCATTTAGCAAAACTGTCTAACAGTAAAACTGTCCATGCTGCCTATAGCAACCAATCACAGCGCAGCTTTCATTGTACTTCAGCAGCTTGAGAAATGAAAGCTGTGCTGTGATTGGTTGCTTTGGGTTACAAGGACAGTTTTGCTAAATTAAACTTTTTGAGTTTCCATTAATATCAAAAATATGTATCTGAGTGTCATTAATAACCCTGTATTGTAATATTTTAATATAATTGTCTTATTTTAGCCCTCATTAACTGGGTTTGGAAGACCCAGGTAAGCTGACACTTAAAAAAAACTAGCTGAGTACCCTGCTATAGGGGTTGCCCAGGCGTCTGTCACATGAGGCGATCTCACATAACTGTTTGCTAGTGGCCACATGTAGATTTTTTAGCATGCAAGCAGGCAGCAAATTCGCAATGACATGCAATTTTTTTTCAAACACGTATTTTGCGTGCATCGTCCGAGCGGCACAATTGGAAGTCTATGGGAGATTTGTACTGCATAATACACGCACAAAAATTGCGTGCATAATACGCAGTAGCATACGCTCATGTGAGAGTGGCCAAAAAGGACGCAAATATTATAAATGGCACATGGTATATAAGGCAGGAAGGCTGTTACAGATTTTGCATCAGGGGTGATAATGTTATATATTACCCAGAAAGTGATGTGTATATATATATATATATATATATATATATATATATATATATATATATATATATATATCCATCCTAGATCCTTTTCTTTTTACCCAACTAACTAATGTAATCGGAATTGTCAGCTCATGTGTCCAGCAGCCTTCTAAAATAGTTTGTACTTGAAACCAATAGACTATTGGAATAACTTTTTCCCCCTGTGATTAAGTGGTTAATTGCTGCCACAATAAACATTTCCTCAACTTTCCATTTCTTTAGCTCCAGCAGTTTTTTGGAGTCACTGACCATTCCCAGTTCATTAACTGATTGACCTCGGCGTTAACACCCCCTCAGCTGGGGTTGTCTTGGAAACAAAGCTTCCTGTGCGTAATCCAAGATTATCCAGGCCTTTATCCCGCATGTGACCCTTAATTACTTGCTAAATTAGAATGGTTTTCTGAAAATCACAAGAGGAGGTTAATGTGTTCTTCCAGATCTGGTCAAGCTAAGATGACACTGAGTTTGCAGGGAATTGAAATTACGTGATCCCTGAAGGCGTCTCTTTTCAGCAAGAATATGGAGTGGGCCAGTAGGAGACAGTAGGTCCTCGTGAAAAGCCTGTCACTTACTCTCTTGTGGTCATTATCCTTCTATTAACTAATCTCATCTACACCATTTACTCAGGTAAATAGAGGCAGTCAATAAAGAGGAGTCAATTGTGTCACCGAGAGAGATGTATTATGGTCACGGTGTCAAAGCAACTTTTTCCCCCCCAAATCTGGCTATGAGAAGACGATTATTCTTGAGGAAGGACATTTTCCATAAAATAAAAATGGTGTAAAATTCAGCAGCAAGAAACTCTTGCTTTTTTTTCTTGGATGAGTAGAAAAGTTCAGTTCAGCCAACCAAAAGTATTTGTTGGGTGACAACCAATATACCTGACATTTCAACTGGATCAAAGAGGACTATGGAGGCTTCTGGTGAAATCATTGTATGAGTCTTCCCAGCTCTACTGGGTTGCCCTAAGCTTGTGCTGGTGTCATTTTGTAACATGGAAAAAGCAATGGAGAGGGCGGTCTGTCAAGAAAGGAAACCTTATTTCCTGCTAGTTGGCCATATCTCTTCATACTGGCCTTGCAGTAGTAGCCTGTAAGATTCAGCAGCAAGAAACAACTCTTGCTTTTTTTCTTGGCTTGGTAAAAAGTTCAGTTCAGCCAACCAAAAGTATTTGTTGGGTGACAACCAATATACTTGCCATTTCAACTGGATTAAAGAGGACTATGGAGACTTCTGGCCAAAACATTGTATGAGTCCTCCCAACTCTACTGGGTTGCCCTAAGTTTGTGCTGGTGTCATTTTGTAACATGCAAAGGGCAATGGAGAGGGCGGTCTGCCAAGAAAAGAAATCTTCTTTCCTGCTAGTTGGCCATATCTCTACAGCCCTGCAGCAGTAGCCTGTGTCCTTTCCTTTTCTAGCAGGCCAGGTAAATGCAGTTGTATATTGAGGGGGGGGGGGGGGTCTCATGCCTGGGGTTTGAATTAAACTAAATTTGTGGTCTGCACTAAGAGGACTAAATGAATTTGTAGGCATCTTTAATTTGATATCTGAATACATTTTGAGGTCAAAATTAGTTTTATGGAGTCTGAACTCTGGGGTCTAAGTTAATTATTAGGGTCTGAAGCCTGGTATCTAAATTGAACTAAATTTGTGGTCTGCAGTAAGGGAACTAAATTAACTTATGGGCATCTTAAGTCTATCTGGATAAATTTTAAGTTCAAAATTAGTTTTTAGGGGTCTAAATTAATTATTTGGGTCTGAAGTCTGACATCTGAATTAAGTTTAGGGCCTGCATTATTTTTGAGGTTCTGAAGTCTGAAATAATTTGGGTATCTAAGGATTCGGGTATAAATTAGAGATGAGCGAGCATACTCGTCCGAGCTTGATACTCGTTCGAGTATTAGGGTGTTCGAGACGAGTACCACGCGATGTTCGAGTCACTTTCATTTTCTTCCCTGAGAAATTTGCGCGCTTTTCTGGCCAATAGAAAGACAGGGGAGGCATTACAACTTCCCCCTGCGACGTTCAAGCCCTATACCTCCCCCCTGCAGTGAGTGGCTGGCGAGATTAGGTGTCACCCGAGTATTAAAATCTGCCCGCCCGCGGCTCGCCTCAGATGCATTCTGACATAGTTCAGGGAAAGTGTTGTTGATGCCGGAGCTGCTATAGGGAGAGCGTTAGGAGTGATTTTAGGCTTCAAGAACCCCAACGGTCCTTCTTAGGCCATAGAAATCGCAGATCGCACCTATGTGCGATCTGCGATTCCTGTTCTCTTCTCTATATGCGCTCAATGGGGCCGGCGGCAGCAGCGCCGACCCCATTGAGAACATATAGAAGACAAATCATTCTTCTCTGCTACAGCTGTAACAGCTGTGGCAGAGAAGAACGATGTTTGCCCATTGAATTCAATGGAGCCGGCAATACAGCAGGTTCCACTGAAAGCAATGGGCTGCCGGCGTGCGCGGGATGAATTGTCGGGAAGGGCTTAAATATAGAAGCCCTTCCCTGCAATTCATCCAGAAATGTGTTACAATAAAAATATATACCGTATATACCGGCGTATAAGGCGTATAAGACGACCCCCCAACTGTCACCTTATACGCCGGTAATACAGCGGAGCAAAGAATAAAATTCATTACTCACATCCCCCGGCGGTCTGCGGCGCTGCTGCAGGATGTCGCTCCCTCCTGGTCCCTGGCAGAGCATTGCTTTCTGGACGCAGGGCTTGAAATCCCCTATGCTGACAGTGCGGGGGGGGGGGCACTCTTGCCGCTATTGTGGCTTAATACTGGGACCTGGGAACTTGAGATGCAGCCCAACATGTAGCCCCTCGCCTGCCCTATCCGTTGCTGTGTCGTTCCCATCACTTTCTTGAATTGCCCCGATTTTCACAAATGAAAACCTTAGCGAGCATCGGCGATATACAAAAATGCTCGGGTCACCCATTGACTTCAATGGGGTTCGTTATTCGAAACGAACCCTCGAGCATCGCGAAAAATTTGTCCCAAGTAACGAGCACCCGAGCATTTTGGTGCTCGCTCATCTCTAGTATAAATTCATTTTGGCTCTGGGGTTTGAATTGATTACTGGGATTTGAAGCATGGAATTGAAATTAAATTTAGGATCTGAATACATTTTTGTGATTTCGAGTCTGATTTCTGATTTGACACAATATGGCATACAGATTGGCTGTTACAGTCTCCAAGAGGCATACTCAGTTTACAGGTTACAGTCTCCTAATAGAGCACTCAGATTAGCAATTACAGTCTCTTAAAAGGGTTGTACCAAGTTATAGTTATCCTCTACCCTGTGGATAGAGGAGAACTTTATAACTGATAGGGTCTGACTGCTGGGACCCCCACTGATCCTAAGAACGGGAGTCCATTTCATCCTCGAGTGGCTGGAGGGGAGGTTTCCCAGGCACGCCAGCCTCCATTCACTTCAATAACAGCGCCAGAGATTGCCAAAGTGATTAAACTCCGGCAAAGTCATTGAAGTGGAGCGGGGTGCACCTGTACTGTCACGTCTGCCGGGCGCACCCTGCCACAGCACGGACATAGGGTGATGTTCACACAGAATCCAAAAAGAATAAACCAAAATTATGCCGGACAGAGAACACCACTCCAGGAACCATGTGTTGCGTCCTAAGAACGTGCAACCTCAATAACATAAATCAAAGGCACAACTGTGCAAAAGGAAACAAAAACTAAAGGGGGATGCTCTCCCTATCGTCCCCTAACCCGGGAGGGGGCCCTGCCTACTCGGCAGACCGACCGCGCTGGCAAGTGCGAGCCTGCACTCGAACCTGGGCCACTGACCAGTCCCTCACTGGGGCCCTAGCACAAAACAAAAAGAGAAACAAAACCAAACCAAACAGTATAGCACTTAGCTTATCCAGCAGAGCTTCCACCACACTGTGTTGCTCCTTCGCTATCCAGCATAGAACTGAAGTGAAGTGAATTGAATTGACCAGCACAGGAGTAACAGTTGGCACTGCTTAAATAGGAGCAGAGCTACTTAGCACCAGGTGCTGACTGACATTAATCTTGCAACCACCACACCTCTCAGCTCCAGGAGAGGTAGAAATGCTGCTAAACCCTGGTCTGGCCTGAAAGCAAGGTGGAAACCTCAGAACGGCTGCAACAGTACCTCCCCTTCTAGGAGGGGCCCCAGGACCCTTAAGATCAGCACGACCAGGGTTTGATCTGTGAAATTTTTTGACTCGACGGGAGTCCAAAATGTGACTTATTACCAACTGCTCCTCCCCATCCGCTAGCACAGGAGACGGGGGTGGAGGGTCATTCCCAGGATTGATGAATCTTTTGAGCAGAGATTTGTGGAAAACATTGTTAATTTTCATCGCCCTGGGAATTTCTAACCGGAAGGCCACCGCGTTAATCTTCTCAATTATTTTAAACAGACCGATAAATCGCGGGCCCAGTTTAGCGGATGGTTGTTTGAGTTTTATATTTCTGGTAGACAACCAAACCAAGTCTCCAACACGGAATTCCGCCCCCTCTGGGCGGTGACTGTTAGCAACTCGCTTTCTCCGCTGAACTGCTCGCCGTAACTCTCTCTGGACCTCGGCCATAATAGGCCCAGAAGAATCCGGCTGCCCCAGTGCCGGAGCCGTAGCAACACACTTCTTCAATTTCTGAACCCTCTCAGGATCCATCTTAAAACCCTCTTGGGTATAAGCTTTGAGCGTCAGTCTCTCAGGAGGGGGTATGCGGCTCCTGGGGAACTCGTAGTCAGGGAGAAGTTTAATTGCACAATCTCCCTGTCTGTGCGGTGGTAATTTGTCTGCCCCCACTCGGGGAAGCCCCTTAGAGAGGTCGGCGATGACCTCCGGCAGCTCTTCTGTCTGAGTAGAAGCTATATCAACAGAAACGCAACCGGACAGACAACCAGGGCTCCATTCAACAATGTCCCCCTTTTCCCAGTCTACTACCGGGTTGTGTAGACGTAGCCAAGGCAGCCCCAAGACTACTTGCGAAGGGAGGGATTCTATGACATATAATGTTATAGTCTCCCTGTGGAACACCCCAATTTTTAAACGGACGTTAGGCACACAAAACCTCAGACTTCTTTGCGATAGAGCAGCATCAATGGCGGATACGGGAATGGGAAACTCCAGAGCCTTCATCTCTAAGCCTAAACATCTGACCGTCTCCCGATGTATTAAATTAATACTAGCTCCACAATCCAGAAGGACTCTTATGGGGCTGCCCACACTATCAGACAGGATCTCAGCAGGAAGCACCAGTCTGGAGGGTGATATTCAGGCAATTTGATGGCCTAGAGGGGCCCCCTCAGTAATCTCCCGGTCATCAAGTCCTGACTGGCAATTATGACGGGGACAACGCTGAGCCATGCGACCAATGCGGTTACAGGAAAAGCATCGACCTTTACACTGTACTTTGTTCCCATTCCTAGCCCTGGCAGCCAGAGACCCCAACTGCATGGGCTCCTCCACATCTGCTGATAAGAAGCCAGAATCTATGGAGAGTTCCTGATGTCTCTCCCTGTTCCGTCTCCCAGCTCTGATAGCCAGAGACATGGCCTCATCAAGACTGCGGGGTACTGGATAACCTACCAGTACATTCTTGATTTTATTGGATAGACCCCAATGGAATTGGCTCTTTAAAGCAGGGTCATTCCACTGGGTTTCTGCTGCCCAACGTCGAAACCCAGCACAATAATCTTCGACAGAGGAGTCTCCCTGTCGTAAGCGTCTGATATTCCCTTCAGCCACCGACATCTTGTCTGGGTCGTCATAGATTAGACCGAATGCAGCAAAAAAGTCATCCACCGAGTCCAAGGCCTCAGACGTTGGGGGTAATGAAAAAGCCCATGCCTGCGGCGCCCCCTGCAGTCTGGACATGACAATGCCCACCTTCTGGGCGTCGTCCCCTGAAGACACTGGACGCAGTCTAAAATAGAGCTTACAGGCATCCCGGAAGGATCCGAATTTCTGCCTATCACCAGAAAAACGGTCAGGTAGCTCAATTTTTTGGTTCCTTGCTGGGAACCTGCAGCGCAGTTTGTCGCTGTTTTATTTCAGTGAGCTCAGCAGCCAGCGTGCCAAGTTGGTGCGACAAAACCTCAAGGGGATTCATAGCAACAGCACAGAATCTCCCTGAGTAGGTAAGGGCTGGTCAATCTGTTGCGTCCTAAGAACGTGCAACCTCAATAACATAAATCAAAGGCACAACTGTGCAAAAGGAAACAAAAACTAAAGGGGAATGCGCTCCCTATCGTCCCCTAACCCGGGAGGGGGCCCTGCCTACTTGGCAGACCGACCGCGCTGACAAGTGCGAGCCTGCACTCGAACCTGGGCCACTGACCAGTTCCTCACTGGGGGCCTAGCACAAAACAAAAAGAGAAACAAAACCAAACCAAACAGTAAAGAACTTAGCTTATCCAGCAGAGCTTCCACCACACTGTGTTGCTCCGTTGCTGTCCAGCATAGAACTGAAGTGAAGTGAATTGACCAGCACAGGAGTAACAGTTAGCACTGCTTAAATAGGAGCAGAGCTACTTAGCACCAGGTTCTGACTGACATTAATCTTGCAACCACCACACCTCTCAGCTCCAGAAGAGGTAGGAATGCTGCTAAACCCTGGTCTGGCCTGAAAGCAAGGTGGAAACCTCAGAACGGCTGCAACACCATGATTGTAAGTTACCTCTCTATTGTATATATATATGTGTATAATTTTAAATGCTATTTAATGCTTGAGAAAGGCATATGGAAAAGCTGAAACGAGTTGCATTAACTTTAGGACTTAATAAAGTATGGTTATTATAACCATCATCCAACCAACCATCGGGTCTTAATTCCTCAAGTCCCAGAGCACGGAGATTTATTTTTCTCTTTTCCCTTGAATTCATTTTCTTAAGTAAGGATTTGTGAAACACATTCGTGATCTTTAATGAGCTAGGAATTTCCAATCTAAAGGACACCGGGTAAGGCTCTCTGTGATCTGAAAAGGACCAATAAAATGGCTGTTTAAGCTTGATGTTCTTAGTAGACAAGCAGACTAAATCACCCACCTGAAAACCAACAATCTCTGACCAACTGTTATCTGCCGAACGTGCAAATTATGGCAATTGTACTCAGAGGAAAAAATAAGAATATCATCCAAATAAACAAACACAAAACGTCCATTGAATTTCTGAAGTACCTCATTTATGAAAGCTTGGAACACTGCGGGGGGATTGGTCAAACCGAAAGGGATAACAAGATTTTCAAAATGACCTTCGGGAGTGTTGAAGGCTGTCTTCCATTCATCCCCCTCTCTCACCCATATTAAGTTGTATGCCGCAAGTCCAACTTAGAAAACCAGCGGGCACCCATTAGCTGGCTAAACAAATTGGGAATGAGAGGTAATAGATAAGGGTTGCGCTTAGTGAGCTTATTACGTTTCTTAAAGTCCAAACATGGTCGCAGACCTCCATCTTTTTTTTTAACAAAAAAGAAGCCAGCAGCTACAGGTGATTTGGATGGACATATATGTTTCTTTATCAAGCTGTTAGCAATATACTCCTTGAGGGACTGCCTCTCCGGACCTGACATACTATACATGCGACTCTTGGGTAGCTTGCAACCTGGAATAAGATGAATAGTGCAATCACCCTCCCTATGAGGTAGTAGCTTATCTGCTCCCTGTTTAGAAAAGACGTCAGCGAAATCCTTGATGTACGCAGATAATTCCTCAGTTTGTACAGCAGAGATATTAACTGACATGCAATTCTGTCTACAGGAAGGATTCCACTGAACAATGTCTCCCTTTTCCCAGTCCACCATCGGGTTGCGCAACTTAAGCCATGGCAAACCCAACACCACCTGTGTAGGGAGAGAATCCGTGACAAATGAACCGATTCTCTCTGTATGGAATACCCCAATCTTTAAACAAACATCAGAAATAGAGATGAGCGAGCACGCTCGGATGAGTCAGTTACTCAAGCGAGCATCGCTCTTCTCGAGTACCTGCATTCTTGTCCGAGCAGGCTTGGGGGGGGGGCGGGGGGTTGCTGGGGGAGAGAGAGAGATCTGGGGGGGGGGGGGGGGGAGAGTCCCTGAAAGCCTGCAACCCCTGTCCCTACCTACTTGCCCCCCTGGGCTAAGCCCCAGGGTGACAACTGGGCGACGGTCCCTACACTCACTAAGGAAGTGGGACACAGGGCAGACAAACAGACAGACATTGAAACAAAAAACACTAAGGCAAGTCAGACTATCCCGGTCAGCAACAGGAAGGTATGTGGTACAAAAAGGTCAGGCAAAGGCAAGTCGGGTCCAGAAAGCAGAGAGTCAAAGCAGGAGTCAAAATACAAGAAAATGCGGGTGCAGGTGGAAGACCAAACTAACACTTGCAAGGAAATGAGCACACAGACAAGTTTAAATGCTGTCAGAGCTCCTGTCCCAGCAGCTGATTGGGGCAGGGGCGTCTGACAGCCAGAATACACACAGCTGCGCTGGGAAACCCGCCCCCAGCCAAGCAGGACAGGCGAGATCAAGACACGTGCCTGGTTGCCATGGTGCCAAGGACGCGGCACAGGGCGGCACCCGCCGCATCCCTAACAACGAGGAGGAGTGCAGCGGCCACAGGAGGTAACAGCAGCCGTCTGGGTGACAGGACCGACGGTGTGGACACGTAGGACCCGCAAGCCGCCGATCCTAACAGCCACAACACCATCACGACTGACAAGCCACGACATGCACGATCTCCGCTTCATTTGCTTGTGGACTGACTGGATCTCCATTCTGGGGATTGGTGAGAGTACCAGTGGTTGGACACCCACTGATCATAAACTTATTCCCCAGCCTGTGGATAGGGATCAATTTTTAACTTGGCTAAGCCCTTCAATATCTTAATAGGCATTTAGTTTATCAGTTACAGTCTGTTAATTCCACAGGGGAACGCACATGAACATAACTCAAACAGGGCAACTAGTCTACATCCAAACTATCTCTGGTCATAGTCACTCAGGAGTTTTTCTAGAGATTGTTTAGTCCACTGAATAGTCTTTCCAGGTATGTCCATAAGCACCAGAAAGTCTTAAGGCTTCTTCTCAGATCCAGCAGTCCTAATCAAGGCTGTTTTCAACTTAGTCAATAGGCCAAGTTAGTGAGTTACACCTTTCAGAATCCAAGTGCAGCTTCTGAGGAGTGGGCCCTAGCCTAGGAGACAGCGGGGATGAGTTGTAGGCCTTGTCACAGTGGCACTACTGTCTTTCACAGCACAGGGGAATGCTGCGTACAGCGCTTCAAAGACACATCGACAGATACCCCAAGTGTCTTGACTCTCAGACTGGTTCAGGCTAGACTAGGCCACAAACTGCCTGACTTCCCTCCACTCACATTCTGCAAACATTAAAGGGGTTGTCCCGCGCCGAAACGTTTTTTTTTTTTTCAATAGCCCCCCCGTTCGGCGCGAGACAAACCCGATGCAGGGGTTTAAAAAAAAAACGGATAGTACTTACCCGAATCCCCGCGCTCCGGTGACTTCTTACTTACCTTGCGAAGATGGCCGACGGGATCTTCACCCGCGGTGGACCGCAGGTCTTCTCCCATGGTGCACCGTGGGCTCTGTGCGTTCCATTGCCGATTCCAGCCTCCTGATTGGCTGGAATCGGCACACGTGACGGGGCGGAGCTACGAGGAGCAGCTCTCCAGCACGAGCGGCCCCATTCAGAAGGGAGAAGACCGGACTGCGCAAGCGCGTCTAATCGGGAGATTAGACGCTGAAATTAGACGGCACCATGGAGACGGGGACGCCAGCAACGGAACAGGTAAGTGAATAACTTCTGTATGGCTCATATTTAATGCACGATGTATATTACAAAGTGCATTAATATGGCCATACAGAAGTGTATACCCCCACTTGCTTTCGCGGGACAACCCCTTTAATATAAAGCCTAGTCAGGTGACCACAAACTCACAACACAAAATGATACATTGCCAGACATCTCACTTACCAGACAGTTAACACAGAGGTGCACCACATACACTCCATGCATACAGAAATTGCTGACAACATGAATGCTTATGACAAACATGAAAGACATTTTGAAGTGGCCTACAACTCTGGGCCACTACATAAGGATTTACTGATTTAGTAATATCAACTTGATGGACCCAACTCTGATTCTCCTGAACCAGGTTAGATAACAATTGCATATTCCAGTCAGTCCCATGTGGTCCTTTAAAACGGTATTATTGTATCTTGTCACAGTGACAGCGAGGCCAGTAAAGGGGAGTGAAGGTAAGAGTCTTCAGCCGCCGGGGAGATTGACAGCGGGGCCAGTAAAGGGGAGATGGGAGCCCGGTGTCTGGTACTGCTCCCCTACCTTCAGCACCTGTCACTGCCGCTGCTGCTGAAAGGCAGATGGGGAGCTGAGTTGCTTCCCCGACGAACTATCTTCCCCGACGGCTGGCCAGGCAACATTTTCAGTGATTGGCAGGACCTGTGAGGTCGAGGAAAGGGAGGCAGCCGCCAGCCAATCAGGAACAGGGGGCGTCACCGCCCTGTCAATCTTGTCTCCACCCCTACTTCCTGGTGGTGACAAGATACAATAATACCTTTTCAAACTTGTGCCTTACGTCTTCCTAATGTATATTTGGTACACTAGGAGTAAATAGGGAAGAGTTAGATTGCAGTTTGACAGCAGGATCAGACTACATACGGTTTGTTTGTTACCTGTTACCAACGGCCTGCATTGTCGTTGCAGACACAAAATATAGAAATCTTTTTAAGGATGACTATTTCCAAAGTTGTTTAATTTTTTAGGCTAGATGTATTGCGGCAACAAAAAAAATTGTGAAAAAGTGCATATCCTTTAAAAAAAAATTAACAACTTTATCTATTGCTTGGATTTATGATACTGGCCAAATATTACCTTTTAGAAGCAAACCCTTTTTAATTACTGCTCTCAGCCAGTGAGCAAAGAGATGGTCTGAGTTCAGATGCCTATTGGTTGGGAGTAAGGTTCCTTTAACACCTGCCGAGTTCTTGGCCAGATGTAAATGGTAGCAATTGACGTGCAGGTCGATCAGCACTCATTTAATCAACAAGGGCCAAGAATCGGCTATGGGGCAAACGATTGCCAGTTCAGCCCCATAGACTCGCTGTACATATCCCTATTCACGCAGAGAGACACAGCCGATTAGCATGCATTTTTATGTCATCAGCCGATCATTCACTCTTTTACATGGGTAAATTGTCTGGTAAAAGAATAATTGGAGGAAAGTTTGTGCCTAATAATTGGCCTCTATAAAAGAACTTGTCACCTACCGTGTTTCCCCGAAAAAAGGACATCCCCTGAAAATAAGACCTAGTAGAGCTTTTGCTGAAGTGCTAAATATAAGGCCTTCCCCGAAAGTAAGACCTAGCTCTGTCCCTGCAGTGCAAGTCTGCTGTGATGAGCTCCCCCTGGTGGCCGGAAGCTGCAATACCGTTCCCGCTGTACAAGTGGTCCAGGAACTGCTGTGGGTGATCGTTACAGTCTCCAGACAGTGTGTGGGAGCCAGGTACTTTACAGCCCTTATTTCTTGTGGCCATGTGTGTGAGTCAGGCAAGACTAGAAGTCCTCATGTAAGGACAGTGCTATTGCTAGACATGAGAGATTTAGGCCAATGATTCTGAAAGATATGGAGTCAAAAGAAATTCACCAGGAAATTCCGGGTTTGGATTGTTATGATGATGTTCCAGAAGATGATGACATGACTGTCATTGAATAAGGCCGCCTGCAGACGGCTGGGTCGGATCCCGCTGCGACCCGAGCCCCTGCAGGGACCAGCGCGACACTCACCTGCTCCCACGGCTCCGGCTCTGTGATTTGCCGGCTGCAGCCCAGCCGGTGCATGCGCAGAGCGGAGCCAGCGGCCGGGGAATGACATTTCTGTGCGGGGCTCTGCAAGTCCTGCATAGAAATAGAGCGCGCAACGATTTGTTTTCTGTGCGCGATTTCGCGTGGACAAATCACGTCCGTCTGCATAGGATTGCGTTTTCTAACGTAATCCTATGGCAGCTTCCACAGGAGGAAATTCTGCGGGAAATTCCGCCGTGGAATTTCCGCCGTGTGCAGGGGGCCTAAATCTTGCTTTGTGTTCATAAATATCGGGATCGGTAAATGTACCACAGATTGTTGTACATAAAAATAATAATAATAACAAGAAATTCTTGCTAGGATTCACAGTTTGTCTGGTTCTGCTGGTTTGTGATGACAACTACTGTACAGTATATAATAAATGTTCTTTTTTTTTTGTTCAATAATAAATGTGAATTCTTCTTCATGGAAAAATAAGACATCCCCTAAAAAATAAGACCTAGTGCATCTTTGGAGGCAAAAAATAATATAAGACACTGGCTTATTTTGGGGGGAAACAGGGTACTTTTAGGCCTCATGTCCACTTGAAAAATCGAATTGCAGATTCCGCTGCGGAATCCGCATTCAATTTTGCCCATAGGGATCCATTAGCCATCCGCGGGCAATTAAATTGTAATTTGCACCCGCGGATAGCATTTTAATGGATTTGCGTTTTCTCCCGCACGTGAGAGAAAACACAGCATGCTTCATTTTCTGCGGGTCTCCCGCAGGCTTCCATAGAAGCCTATGGAAGACGTCCAGTCCCGCGGTACACCCGCAGCTGCATTTCTGCTCTCCGGCGTGGGAGTGCAGGAGAGCAGGAGTTCAAAAAGAAAAAAAAAAAAGAGTGCGCGGCGCATGCGCGCGGAACGCTGCCAGCGTGCCGAGCGCATCCGCCGGGCAGAGAGAAAGAAGATCCGGCCGCGACGGACAGGAACCCGCAGCGTCCGGACAGGTAAGAAAAATCTATTTTCAGGCCTCATGTCCTCGGGAAAGGAGGGACCCGCTGCGGAATTCTGCATGGAGAATCCGCGGAGGCCCGAATTTCCTAGTGGACATGAGGCCTTAGGCTGATAAGCTATCGTATGGGCTTTCTGATATCTGAATTTAAAGTTTAAAGTACACATTTTTGAAACTGAGCAGATGGAGAATTCATACATGACCATATGATAGTGCCTTAGGTGTTAGGTTACCTTTAAATTGGGATTTAAATGAATGAATTTACCACCACACTAAAAGGAGGAACAATATCAGGAGCCAACAGAATTCTGAGCCCAGATTTTATACCTCCAGGAGGATTCATTGATTTGTATGCAAAAATTTGTGTATTTTTCCATGACGCTCTCTGTGGTTTGCAGGACTTTGGCTACCACTAAATATAAACTCCATGGAAAAGACAATATAGTTGTTGCTATGTAATAAACGTATATCTCAGAGATGGAACAACACTCCAAAAGCTTAGGAGTTGTCAATGCTGTAATCCTCAGGGGTCTATAATTTTCACACTATCCTATAATGACTTCTCCAACAGCTGCATGCTACAAATTAGCACTGGTGTAGGTAGAGTGTTAAAGTAATAAGTGACATTTGGCGGAGTTGTCGTCTGCTATGATGATATAAATGAAAAAAGTATGAAAGCTTTATAACACTCCAGCGGATTAATGGTTTATGCATGTCTCTTCACATTTTTGGGAACTTACTAGTAACAACATTTCTAGACTGTGGTTTCCTCGTAAAAACAAAATATAAACAGAATATACAAACAGAATAGAGAATTGATTGGAAACTGATGACTACGGCCCCGGGGCAGTAATATCACAGTATCTGCCCCATAAATAAAAAACACTACGATGAATGGACACTTTATTAGAGCCCACGCCCCTTTCATGATTGGAGCTTCCCATAATGGAAATTCGGGAGTGACCCCAGAGTGCAGCATAAAATCACATGGCAAGGTTTCCGTGGATGAGTTTCAGTGTGAATCCACATAAGATGGGAAAATCCAGTGATATGGGCGACTTTCAACGAGGCCCAGTCATCAGCAAGACTAGCCGGGACCAGGATGTCACTGCCTACCGTGTGGGGTTTTCTCGTACAGTGGTATGGAGAATATACAGGGAATGGTGTGAGCGAGGTAAAACATCCAGTAAAAGGGGATCCTGTGGATGAAAAGAAGTTATCACCAAAATGGGTCAGAGGAGGATGTCAAGAATTGTTCTGACTAACAGCCAATGCACAGGTTAATACAATGCTGGTGCTATACATAACGTGTACAAACACATAACTCATCATTCATTAGCGTGGAGGGGTCATAACAGCAGGTGACCCATTCCAGCGCCATTGTGTTTAAGGCCTCATTCACAGGAGCGTTGTGTTGCACGCGCATATGTACATGCAAAACAGCGCTGCACGGATGTGCAAAAAAAGCACGTGACTAAAGCTGCGTGCCCATTGGTTTCAATGGGGCCACTGCTGCTGTCGGTGGCCCCATTGAAAGCAATGGGGTGCCGGCAAGCCTTGCAGTGATTTTTGGGGAAGGGCTTTAAATATAAGCCCTTCCCTGAAAAATCATCCCTAGCTTGTGTAAAAAAATATATTTACTCACCACTCCACCGCTGTCAGGGCTCGGCGCATCGAGCGGGCACTGTACTGAAGCTCTTTCAGCAGGCAGGGAAAGGGCTCTTGAAAGGGCTGTGTCTGATTGGCAGAGTGCCTGTGATTAGTCACAGCGCTCAGCCAATCAGAGGCAACGCTCAGCCATTCATTGAATTCAATTTGGCGGAGAGGTGAGTATATATATATATATATATATATATATATATATATATTTTTTTTTTTTTTTTTTTTTACACAAGCTAGGGATGATTTTTCAGGGAAGGGCTTATATTTAAAGCCCTTCCCCGAAAATCATTGCAGTGGTTGCCTGCATCGTATTGCTCTCAATTGAGCCGCTGGCAGCAGCTGCAGCCCCGTTGAAAGAAGTGGGAGAACATTGCGATCCTCTGCCACAGCTGTCACAGCTGTGGCAGGAGATTCTTTGCTTCCCACGGGGAATCCCCTTGTCACAGTGTTTAGTGACAAGGGGACTCCCCACAGGGAATATTTACGCACAGCACAGACCTTTGCATGTCCTATCCTTTGCAGGTGTGCGAATTTGCACGCCTGTAAAACACGGACATGTGAACACACCATAGGTAACCAATGGTTCTAATAGACGAGCTGTTTTGCACGCACATACGCACATGCAAAAGACCGCTCGTGTGAACGAGGCCTAAGAGAAACAGAAAGGCGAGACTCCAGTGCACAAAAGAGCACAAAAATTGTATCATTGAGCCATCCCTTACAACTTTTGAACAATGAAAAGAGGGACAACTGTAGTGGACCAGTGCCGCTGCAAACTTTTATGACAGGCCAAGCCTCTTTTATACAAAGCCACCCTCTCTATATCCCATAATAGTGCCCTTCACTCACCCACTCAAATTAACAGTGACCCCCTTAAAGGCCCTAGTAGTAATAGGGATCCCCATAGTGGCCGCAGTAATAGCACTGCTCCTGTCAGTGACCCCAGTAGTAACAGTGCCCTCATTCGTGGCCTCAGTATTAACAGTGACCCCGTTAGTGGCCCCGGTTGTAATAGTATCCCATATAATGGCCCCAGTAGTAACAGTCCCTCTGTTAGTGGCTCCAGTAATAATAATGACCCCGAAAGAGAGGAGAAGCAGGAGTATTATAGATAAGAGCCATATGAAGCAATTATAAGTGAGTGTGCGTGCTGTATTGTAAGTGTGCTGTTTCTTAAGTGTGTGACTTAACCCCTTAGTGACCAAGCCTGTTTGCGCCTTAATGACCAGGCCAAATTTTGCAAATCTGACATGTGTCACTTTAACACCAGAAAGGTTTTGCATATCCAAGCGATTCTGACATTGTTTTTTCGCCACATGTTGTACTTCATTTAGGAGGAAAAAAAGACCGATAGAATTTGTGTTTATTTATTAAAAGTGCCAAAATTAGGAAAATTTTGAAAAAATCGTCATTTTTTCACATTTCCAACTGCAATATTTCAAATATGTGCAAACATAATATAGAAATTTTTTGCTAAGATATATATTTCCATCCGTTTACTTTATTTTGGGCGCACATTGGAAAAACTTTCGTTTTTTTTAACCATTTAGGAGACGTACAAATTTAACATTACTTTTCAGCATTTTGAGGAACACTTTGTTTTCCTACACCAAGCCAAGATTGGAAAGGCTCATAGGAGTCAAAATGACAGATACCCCTACAAGTGACCCCATTTTAAAAACTACACCCCTTAACGTATTCACTGAGGGGTGTCATGAGTATTTTAACCCCACAGTTTTTTTTCAGGAGTCAATGCAATTTAGAAGAGAAAAACTAAAATTTCATATTTTTGCAAATATGTCATTTTAAAGACAGGACTTTTTTGTATAGTACACATGAAAATGAGGATTTGCACCCCAAAATGGGTACCCCCGTTTGTCCCGTGTTCAGAAATATACCCATTGTGGCCCTAGTATTACGTCTGTATGCACAATGGGGCCCAAAATGAAAGGAGCAACCGGTGGCTTTCGGAACAGAAATTTTGCTTGAAGGAGATTTAGTCCCCATTGCCCACTTGTAGAGCCATTGAGTGACCAAAACGATGGAGAACCCCCACAAGTGACATTTTGAAAAGTAGACCCCTTAACGAATTTATCTAGGGGTACAATGACTTTTTTGACTTCACAGTTTTTGAATGAATCTAAGCCAAGCCGAAGGAAAAAATTATGATTTTCATTTGTTTGGCAATTGTGTCAATTTAAAAACAGTTTTTTTTCGTACAATAAACATAGGAATGAAGATGTTCAACCCAAAATGATACCCCTGTTTGTCCCGTGTTCAGAAATATACCCATTGTGGCCCTAATCTACTTAAAGGAAACATGGCTAGGCCTATAATGGAAGGAGCACCAGTTGGATTTCAGGGTACAACTGAATAAATTCCAGGCCCCCTTGCCCACTTGTAGAGACATTGAGCGGCCAAAACGATAGAGAACCCCCACAAATGACCCCATTTTAAAAACTAGACCCCTTAACAAATTCATCTAGGGGTGTACTGCGTATTTTGACCCCACAGTATTTGAATGAATCTAAGCAAAGCAGAAGGAAAAAATTACGATTTTCATTTTTTTGGCAATTTTGTCAATTTAAAAACTGTTTTTTTTGTACAGTGTACATAGGAATGAAGACGTTCACCCCAAAATGGATACCCCCGTTTGTCCCGTGTTCAGAAACATACCCATTGTGGCCCTAAACTACTTACAGGACACATGGCTAGGCCCATAATGAAGGGAATGCCCGCTGGATTTCAGGGCACAACTGAATAAATTCAAGGCCCCATTGCCCACTTATACGGAAAAAAAATTGACTTCCTAAAAATACCCCCCCCCCCCGCCATCCCCATTTTTTGGCATTCCCTAAATATTAGATAAAAGTAATAATATAAACTAAGTTTTATGTCCAAAGACAGGGGTAATTACGGAGGCTGGTTGGGTTGAGCACATGGGGCAAGAAAACCGGGTATCCCCCCTCCTCTCCCGCTTGGGGGTATTTCGTGACCTCAGCGGCAGGGATGGGGTGTAAAAAGTGGCGCACTGTGAGTCTCCGTAATCTTGCTGCGGTGCGGCGGTCTCACACAGAAGGCGCTCAACAAGCTGCTCCTGGAACTGCAGGAAGGCAAGTGTTCCCGGGGCTTCTTGTAAATTACGGATTACAGGTAGCGGTCTGAATAACGGCAGGCTCACGCAGCCGTACGTGGAATCTGCTTGCGGATCCCAGCTGTGAGCCCGGCTGTGACCCTGCGTATGGCTGCGTAATGTACTGCGCATAACTGCCTACTCACACAGGCGGTCATGCGCAGTACACCGTTTTTTGTTTATATTTCCCGCGCCGTCGCTTAGAGATGACCCTGGTACCCGCAGCCCGTACACAATGTATTTGCATATGGGCTGCGAGTATATCCGCGGTCATAGAGCACAATGGGCTCTAGGTCGCGGATATCCGCGGTAAAATATAGCATGCCGTGTTCTGTTTCTGCGAGTGGATTACGTAATTCCAACCCGCTAATTGGGGTGAGTTGTGTAATCCAATGCATGTGATTGATCCGTGGATTACCGCTGATCAAGCGCATGCAGAACCTGTAATTCCTCTGCGGTCATGCGTGACCGGCCTAATGTTAGATCGCTAATTTATCACGTAATCGGGGACCGCTCAACGAGGCCACCGGTCACTGCTCCAAGCACTCAGCGACCGTTGGTCGCTGGGAGCAAGGAGATTTAAAATTTCCTGGGCTCCCCGGCTCCTGCGAATGTGTCCGCCATTTTGCCGGCGGGCGCATACCCAGTAGCCGGCAGAATCCATGGAGGATAATCGCATCTGGATTCAAATGCGGAAGCCTCTGAGAAGATGTTTCATCTCCCCTCACCGATCGCATCAGTGAGGGGAGATGAAACATCCACTTTTTTAAGAACTTTTACGTGATCGCCATTATGCATTGGGTAACGGCGATCACGTGCCCAGTAACCGCATACCGCGGCTCCCCGTGACATCTCCAGGCTCTTGGCTACCTTTGGTAGCCAGCAGCAGGGAGATTTTAAATTTCTTGAGCAATCTTTCACTTTTGCACATGCGTCCGCCATCATGCTGACGGGCGCATGCGCCGAAGCTGGGCTAAGGTCCACGGATTAACATCCCACCAGGGAACAAATCCGGGGACCTTGGGTATGTCATTTCATCCCACCTTATGGATACGATCCGTAAGAAGTGATGTAACTTTAACTTTATAAACTTTTTTTTAACTTTTAACTATTTTTTTCCTACTTTTTAACTTTATATGATCACTGTTATCCGATGGATAACGGTGATCATATGACTGGAAACCGCATACAGCGGTCCCCAGTCATATCTCCCTGCACTCGGCTATCTATGACAGCCGGGTGCAGGGAGATTTTGAATTTGCCGGGCTCGCCGACCTTCTGCGCATGCGTGCCACATCGGCGCATGCGCAGAAGCCAGCGGAGGGTCCCGAGACCGACCGGAGGACATGGAGGAAGCGGGGTGAGTATTTTCACCTTCCCTCATGGATCCGATCCATGAGGGGAGGTGAAGCTTTTCTTTTTTTTAAATGCTGCTTCACTTTTCCGCGATCACCGATATCCATTGGATAACGGCGATCGCGGTACCGGGGACTGCTCACCGCGGTCCCCGCTGACATCTCCTGCCTTCCGGCTACCTACAGGAGCCTTCTGCGCATGTGGCTGACGTAATGCCGCCTGGCGCGCATGCACAGAAGGCCGGCTTCGGGGCCCGGAGGACCAGGAGAGCGGGGAGCAGTGCGGCGGACCCGGGTGAGTAATTTCAGCTGCCCTGATGGATCCGATCAATCAGGGCAGCTGAATCTTTAACTTTTTAAAAACTTTTTTTAAATTTTATGCGATCGGTGCTATCCATTGGCTAGCACCGATCGCATTGCTGGGGGGATGTCCCTGCAGCCCGGGATGACAGCTCCATGCTGTCGGCTTCCTGCGGGCACCGACAGCATGGAGCTGTCACATCCAGAGCCCGAGGGACTTTATTCTCTGCAGGACACATGTTTTTACGCCCTCAGAGAATAAAGCCCACTTCGGGAGGACGTAAAAACACTATGGGCTGGTCGTTAAGGGGTTAATATCAGTGGAATTGTTAAGCGTGTCATTCCCTATTTTATTTGTTTATTTGTGTTTTACATCAAGGCATAGTTATCTTTTAGCATATATTGTAGCTATATTGCTTTTTTCCCTAAATGTTAAATACATTGTTCTGAGGGGGGTATATAGGAGGGTAAATTATCAAACATTGTTACATTTAATAGCACATATAGTCTGATTATGGGTTTCAATCTCCATTGCTTTGCATAGGTGATTACATTTGGGGTTACCCAATCAGGGTGTAATAGAAGCATCTGTGAAATTTCCTGTGTCCATTCCAAACAGAGGAGGAGCAGATGTATAATAGATAAGAGCTATATAAAGCACACATAGGTAAGCGTGCTGTTTCCTAAAGTGTGCTGTTTAAGTGTGTGACTTGAGATTAGTGACTTTAGAGCTAGGGACTTTCGAAGAATCACTTGTATTTATTTACTGCTAATCTATTTTAATTTTTGCATATATTACTGTTAGGACTGTTAGGGGCAGATGGACAGAGGATCCCTAGGCAAGCCCTCTCCCGTGACCCTACCTACTTGCCCCCCTGGGCTAAGCCCCAGGGCGACAACTGGGACCCCAAGGAAGGAGGGACAGGGAGACCGACAGGTGAGTACCACGTAGCTGACTGGAAGCAACAAATGAGTGGACCAGAGAGTAGTCGTAAAACAAGCTGAAAGACACATGCGGAGTACAGGAGGGCAAAACAGAGGCAGAGTCAAATGAAAGGCAGAAGTTGAACACACAGAAGTCAGGTCAATAATGTGAGTGTAGGCAGACAAGTCAAAACCAAACACTGGCAACCAGAGTGTGGGCCAGCAAGGTATAAATGAAGAACTCCCCGCGCAGAGGGGCAGGGCGAAGTCACATGACGACCGGAGGGAATCATAAAGCTGCCTCCCCCCCGGCGGCGTGCACCAGCCCGAGCACCGCGCCGCTGACCAACGGACAGGCGCGCCCGCGCATGACGCGCCATCGGCCGCCAACCACCAGAGTGGGGGAACTCCGGACAGAGCCGCTAGCCCGGGCCCCCGCAGCACTAGGACGAGCATCCCACACCAACCGGACCCCGGTGCCCCTAGTGGTAACCCCATATCTAACAATTACTTTTATCTAATCTGTCTGTATGACCCCAATTTAAGGCCCATTTACACAGGACAAGTGTTGGGCAAACGATGCCCGACACTCCTCCCCGTGTCTCCGCACTCCCGTGCTCCTGCACGGGAGCTAGCAGAGCTGGCTCGCACACGGAGTGGCCAGCAGGGGGGCGGGGCAGTGCAGGAGATTTCTCTCCTCTCGCTCCCACGCCCCTCTCCATTGAGATAAGACAGCGGCCGTTCGCTACTGCATCTTTTATGCAGCATAAAAGATGAGCGACGAAGCTCATCGCTCATCGTGCAGTTTAAACAGCCGCTGTTCAGTAGCCGTTGGCACACCCCAACCAGTTTGCAAAGTTGGCAGATGAGGGGGATGCCATTAAACAGTGCAGCACAACATGGCCTCTGTGCCGTCTTGCTGGTTCTCGGGTTCAGGTTGACATATTACTGGGAGGGGCTGTTGAGGTCCAGCAGTCATGGTACACATTGGCACCAATGACAAAGTTAGAGGTAGGAGGAGGATCCTTAAAAATTATTTCAGGGAAGTTTAGAGCAATGACCTCCAAAGTAGTATTTTCTGAAATACTACCTATACCGCGTGCCAGAAAGGCAGCAGGAGATTAGGGAGGCAGCAGAAGATTAGAAAGGTAAACAAGTGGCTCCAGAGTTGGTGTAGGAAGGAAGGATTTGGGTTCCTGGAGAACTGGGCCGACTTTGCTGCTGGCTAGAGGTTCTACTGTAGGGATGGGCTGACATCCCAATGAGGAGGGTGCAGGGAGAAGATGGTTGGAGAAATGTTTAAACTAGGGAATGGGGGGAGGGAAATCATAGAGATAGGGAGGAAGACAGTGTAGGCAGTGACCTGGGACTAAGTAATGGAAATGGGGGTGGAGCGGTGAGAGGGGTTAGTACAGTTAGAACTATCAGAGCAGTTAATAGGGATACACTTAATTTAAAAAAAGGTGAAAATCTCTAAACTCTTTGGTGACTAATGCTAGAAACCTGACCAGTAAGGTCGACAAATTTGAAGTACTAATATCTGTGGAAAACCATGAAATAGTGGGAAAAACAGAGACCTGGTTGGACGAAAGCTGTGACTGGACACTTACAGGGTTACAGTCTGTTCAGAAGGGATTGTGAAAACTAGAAAGGGGGAGGAGTTTGTATTTATGTAAAATCCTGTTTATAGCCCACATTATGGGAAGATATATGTGAGGTAGATGAACATGTGGAGTCTCTAAAATCCACAAAATGTCACCAGTCTAACCCAGAAGCGCAAAGCTGCCTTAAAAAGAATAAAACAGAGAAATCGCCAGGTCCTGATGGCATATACCCGCGGGTTTTAAGGAAATTAAGTAATATGATACACAGACCCTTGTTTCTTGTATTTAAGGATTCTAACTCTGTCTGTTCCACTGGATTGACATATAGCCAATGTTGTGCCAATATTCAAAAAGGGATCAAAAAGTGAACCTGGAAATCACAGGCCATACGTCTTACTTCTATTGTGAGGGGGGAAAAAATTGAGATATTTCTAAGAGATGCCATCCTGGAGTACCTCAATGAAAACTTGTATAACTCCGTATCAGCATGGGTTTATGAGAGACCGCTCCTATCACTCCAACCTGATCAACTTCTACGAGGAGGTAAGTTCTAGATTGGACCAGGGAGAGTTGCTGGATGTTGTGTATCTGGACGTTTCCAAAGCGTTTAATACTGAGCCACATAGAAGGCTGTTATATAAAGTGAGAATGCTTGGTCTGGGTGAGAATGTGTGTAAGTGGGTAAGTAACTGTGTAATGTGTGTAAGTAACTGGTCAGTGATAGAAAGCCGAGAGTGGTTATAAATGGTACATTCTCTGATTGGGTCACCGTTAGCGGTGGGGTATCATAGGGGGCAGTATTAGAGGGTTCACTGTTACTGGTGGGGTACCACAGGGGGCAGTATTAGAGGGTTCACTGTTACTGGTGGGGTACCACAGGGGGCAGTATTAGAGGGTTCACTGTGTCGTGGCAAAAATATATATAGCCGTCTAGAGAAAGCGGAGTGTACCTTGTGAATGACGTCATATGACCCATGCTACGGCGATAGCATGATGGAGGACAGCAGAGTGTACCCTGCGACCGAAGTCTAGGTGACCCGTGCAGTAGGGCTGCTCACACCTAGAGTTCAGTACGTCATATGACGGAGGAATTAAATGACAGAGCCCACACAGTTATGGATTCATCAAAGAATTCCCAACAAATCGATGTCGGGCATCTTTATTTATAGTCCCCTTACATTGGGGTGTCGCAACATCATTGGACAATTAACTTCGCAGTTTATTGGTTAGTTTCCAATCCAACATTTCTCATAGGTCAACTTAACCCTTCTTCGTGTCCATTGGTTACACCTCATTACTCCAAGAAATATCATAGTTCTTTGCACAGTTCTCAATCTGACCTCTGATTGGTTACTTCTCAGACATTACATGGCATTCACTGGATACATTCTGATTCTTCATTTGCATACCTTCCAGAAACTTCCAAGTCAGCAGTGAATAACTCTTGATGGAGTGCTGAGAGGCCCAAGTAGCTCGAAGTCCTTATCTTATCTCACCATATGTGTTCCTTGTACTTTAGCTAAGCATGTGGTCGGCCATTTTGTGTAGTCCTTTTGATATGACTCTGTGGCGTAATATTAAATATTACTTATATACCCACATTTACATACATATAGGCACACATACATACATGTGCACCTTCATATATACATACACATACATATGCACATATATACATACATGTATATATATATATATATATATATATATATATATATATATATATATATACACATCCACATTTTTGAACATTATTCTTTTATTCCTAGTGTGAGGAGTCAACCCCTCCCTTAGTATCTTGATATTCCTAGGGCCCCTTCAGCTAACATGTGGAAGCTTCTTGATATTCTTATCTCATCTAGACATATGTCCCTAGTTTGTGAAGTAACTTCTCCTGGTATATTTCAATGGTGTCTCTCATTGCGCATTTTAAATTCATATAATTATTATAATACCTTACAATCAAATCATTTCCATTACATCTGTTACTGGTGGGGTACCACAGGGGGCAGTATTAGAGGGTTCACTGTTACTGGTGGGGTACCACAGGGGGCAGTATTAGAGGGTTCACTGTTACTGGTGGGGTATCACAGGGGGCAGTATTAGCGGGTTCACTGTTACTGGTGGGGTACCACAGGGGGCAGTATTGGGCCCTATTCTTTTTAATATATTTATTAATGACCTGGTAGAAGGATTGTGCAGTAAAATATCGATATTTTCAAATGACACAAAACTATGTGATGTAATTAACATAAGAGGACATAAGGAGATTGCAATTGGATCTGGACAAGTTCGGGGCAATAAAGTGGCAATTGAGGTTTAACACTGATACATGTAAGGTTCAGCACATGGGCAGAGGAAATACATGTCACCATTACACACTAAATGGGAACCTGCTGGGGGACACCGACATAGAGAAGGACTAGGGGATTTTAGTTAGGCCCAATGTCCACGAGCAAATTTGAGTTGTGGAATCCGCGTAGGGCACCCGCGTGGGAGATCCGCAAATCAGTTTGCCCATAGAGGAGCCCATAGAGAAGCATTGGCATCTGCAAATGGATTAAAGCCTGCAGATTTGTTTTTGGTCTGCAAAAAAAAAATTGCAGCATGCTCCATTTTTGTGCAGTTCCCTCAGGGACGGCTTCCATGGAAGTCGTCACTGCTGACACTGCGGATGTGCCGCGGATCCCGCGGGAAAGCAGGAGATTTAAAAAGAAAAAAATTGTACTGCGCATGTCCGACAGCGAGCCGTTAGGACCATGCGCAGTACAGCAAACCAGGAAGTGGAGAGGTCCATGCGGATGTCGCATGGAATCCAACCCGCCCGTAGACATAGGGCCTTAACTATAAGCTTAAAGGGGTTGTCCCGAGGCAGCAAGTGGGTCTATACACTTCTGCATGGCCATAATAATGCACTTTGTAATGTACATTGTGCATTAATTATGAGCCATACAGAAGTTATAAAAAGTTTTATACTTACCTGCTCCGTTGCTAGCGTCCTCGTCTCCATGGTGCCGACTAATTTTCGCCCTCCGATGGCCAAATTAGCCGCGCTTGCGCAGTCCGGGTCTTCTCCTCTTCTCTATGGGGCTCCGTGTAGCTCCGTGTAGCTCCGCCCCGTCACGTGCCGATTCCAGCCAATCAGGAGGCTGGAATCGGCAATGGACCGCACAGAAGCCCTGCGGTCCATGAAGACAGAGGATCCCGGCGGCCATCTTCAGCAGGTGAGTATGAAGACGCCGGACCGCCGGGATTCAGGTAAGCGCTGTGCGGGTGGTTTTTTTAACCCCTGCATCGGGGTTGTCTCGCGCCGAACGGGGGGGGGGTTTAAAAAAAAAAAAAACCCGTTTCGGCGCGGGACATCTCCTTTAACGAGCAACCAGTGTCAGGCAGCTGCTGCCAAGGCAAATAGGATCATACTATGTTACATAGTTGTCCCAGTAGTAATAGTGACCCTATAGTGGCCCAAGTAGTAATAGTGACAAGCCAGTCCTGGTCTGGCAGCCATGGCGCCACTGCTATAATCAGTGTGACCTCTGACCTGTCCACCAGTGTCTGCATAGAGTTAAGTAGTGGGTGCCGCTGTTTCCTCTGACTCTAGACCCGCTTCTCCAGCAACTGCACCCGCACCCCCTCCATTCTGTTGCCGCGCCCTCTGCATTTCTGACAGACAAGCCTGACCGCCGCTTCAGCTATCTTGTACCCCAGCTGTACTGATGAAGAGGTTTTATACCTCGAAACGTGTTTATTCCCTAGCCTTAATTTAATAAAGGAAAAGTTGGTCATGAATTTGCAGATTTGCGGCCTCCGCTTTTTCTCTCGGAAGGTTGCGCCATTTCACCAATTTGTGTCTATCCTTCCTAATGAGCTTCATCACTCCCAAATGGCTGTCTTGTCTTAAAGATGTTTGTGTTAATTCTTAAATTGCTTTTACACGAAAGGAATATTGTTAAAAAAATCGCTGGATCATTCGAATGTGAACGATAATCGTTCGCTGTAAACACGGCCGATGATTGAACAATGAATGATAATTCATTCGCTTATCGATCATTTTTCACGCAGGCTTGAAAATCATTGTTGGCTCGTTCGCTAATCATTCGGTTTAAACACTGATTGTTCCGTCGTTCTCACTCGCTGCTACAGTGTTACCAATCCAGTAAAAAACTATTTATCTTCGTATTTGAAGTACCCGAGCGAACCGCGACAGCATTTGCTCGTTTTCTCAGACGAATGATTATCGCTATGTGAAGAAGTACCCTTAGTCCAGATTAACACAAGCTTAAGCGTAATTGCCTCTTTTTTGCTAAATGGGTGTTGCCTATTTGCGTTCGTATCGGCGCATTTTACTGCACCTTTGAAGGCGCAAGTTGTGCACAATTGCGTGCGTAAAAAAACACGCACTGATGCTCCCATGCATTGAAACAGGCAATTAGTGTAATTAGCTCAACATGTGCGATGTGAAGTGCTTGTGATCCAAAAATCGCACTGCTACTGTGAAATTGTGGTCCTGAGGCGGCTTTCATACGGCTGAGAAAATCGTGCGAGATTTGTGCATTGCAAAACGCACAAATCTCGCACAAAACGCACAAATTTCGTCATATACATAAGCGATTTATTTCTCGTATCACATTTGGTGCAGGAAAAAAATGGCGGCACGTCCTATCTTTGGGCGTTCCCTCATTCGTATCGCCCATTGCATTTGCGCAGGAATATTATTTGTGAATGCGCTCGGCCATGTAAATATAACCTAACACTGATGAGTACACTGGTCAGCTTCTCATCAACATGAAAGCACCCCAGGGAGCAGCAGACTGGCTTTTACTATCTTGGTGTACTGTCCCTTTAAGATACTTCTGCCTTCTTCGGAAGAACCTGTCACTATTGAGAACACACAGTTATCACTCACTGAGCTGCGTTTCTCACAGCGACCCCTACTCCCGGAGGACCACATTACACCTCTCAGCGTAGCGTCACTGTGCGATACACTAGCAACGCGTGTGACCCCGCCCACCCGTCTAGTCGTTGACCAATAGGAAAGCGCCCTGTTGGCTGTGCTAGTTGTCCCCGGCTGCCGCTACGTCAGCATTCTCCAAGATGGCGATGTCCATTGAACGGCAGCATCTCCGAGCTCTGAGCGGACTCTGCTGGTTTCTGCTCCTCTCCGGGCTTGGCTGTGCCGGGGCTGAGGAGCAGCAGGCGGGACAGCCGGCTCCACACCGCAGGTTCGAGTACAAGTACAGCTTCAAGGGTCCCTACCTGGTGCACGGGGATGGCTCAGTCCCCTTCTGGGTCCACTCTGGCAGTAAGTATCAGGGGAGGGGGGTAAGTTGCAGAACTTGGTTGACAACCCACTTATGGGTTAAATGTAAAGTAAGTACACCCTAAAATAGGAAAAACACTAAAAACACCAAATTATATACCCGCAAAGTGGGGTGACAACTCCGAGTGCTATTACAGCCCCCCGATAGGTTGTCACCCAGCTTCGCTATAGTCCTGCATGACCCCTGGGTAAGCTGGGCACCGCCGGTGCTCAGATTGGCGCTGGTGTTGGCGTCCGTCAGCACGCCGTCATCCGATCCCGTATGTCACGGTTTGATTGTTCCGGTCGCCTGCAGATAAGCCTCCGCTGTTCTTGGTATTGACTTTCATTATGGCGCGGCCGGGAATCTTCGTGTAATCGGAGCGCCGACTCTTACTGGCGCAGTCCGCTGCGAGCGTCTGATTACTGAGCTGTAAGAAGAACGTTTACAAACACCAAAGAGTTATGGCGTGCGCGGCTCCCCGGGGCCGGTATGAGGGCGCGTTCACCGCTAGCGGGATTGTGGCGATTTTCCGCAGTGCAAAATCTGTACCAAAATGTCGTAATAAATTACGCAGCAAAAACCGTGTCCAAATCTGCGCCGTTAGTGTGGATCGCGCTGCGGGTGTGAGCGGGGTCACCTCTTAAATGGAGCAGGTAGAATCTACAGCAAAAAAAAAAAAAAGTGTTAAGATCCACCAATCCGCATTAAGCGCGGCTTTTCGAAAGCCACGTGAAACGCTGTAAAAAACGGCCCGTGTGTGAGTGGCGTAAGGGCGGCTTTACATGAGAATGCTGCCACCTGAATAGTCGCCGAAATAGGTGCCAAGTAGAGAGGAGCGAACATACTCGTTTAGGGCGATTTCGCAATCGAGCATCCCTTTTTCCGAGTAACTGACTACTCGGGCAAAAAGATTCGGGAGGGGGGGGGCGGCGTGGTGGAGCGGGGGTAGCAGTGGGGAACAGGTGGGAGCTCTCTCTATCCCCCGCTCACCCCCGGCGCCCCCCGAATCTCTTTGCCCAAGTAGTCAGTTACTCGAAAAAAGCGGTGCTCGATTGCGAAATCGCCATAAACGAGTACGCTCGCTCATCTCAAGTGCTAGGGTGTTGTGGGCAGGGAGCGGTGACTGTCCATTGGTTGGTCAGTTTCGCGATCGCTGAACGAATCGTTAGTACCGTGTACGTAGACTGAGATACCGTTTGTCGCCTAGTTAGCGACGTGAGGCTCTTTGGTCGGCCTCTATTTGAGGTTTCGACCCCTCCCCAACGTATGCTTGGCGGTTGCAGAGCGCACTGAACACATACGTGTGGGCGATCTTCGATAAAACGCTGCGGTCTCTTAATACTTTGACTGATAAGTCGCACTTTGTGTTTTTGGGAACCAATGAGGCCGCACTCCCGGTTTTGACGCTTTTTATGATTGAAGTCACAGAGGACAATTGAAGAAGGTCCAGCTGCCATCATCTGTGGCTGGCTCATTCTACGATGGCGTTGGTGTCACACCCTAAATATAGGTGACGGCGTCCTGTAAATCCCCTATACGTGCATCTAGTCTGACAAGTGTCTAGTAATGAGTGCGCTGTGCTCATGGAAGGACACGTCACGCTTTCAGCCCCCCTCCGCCTCGTGGCCTTGTAGCTGCTGCAGCTGTGACCAAGTCCTAATATTTGTACTGTGCGAGCCGGTGAACCTCGTCGGCAGGAAGCTGCAGGAACAGATGTTATCTCGGCCTGCACCCGGGGGTCCCCACAAGACGCCTCCGCCAAAATATACAAGTACTCGATGCAGTGCCTGTGGATGCAAAGCTATGACTCCTGGCATGCCTTGACAACCATGCATGCTGGGAGTTGTAGTTCTGCAACAACTCAAGCTGTATAGGTTAGAGACCTTGTCCTTCTTCCAGGTGACTATAGCAGGAACGCTTGTCATCTGTCCACAGGCTAGACTCCACACAGAGTGCGCCATTTATAAGGAGGAGTTGTATGGAAGCTATAGACTCCGACTCACGGATTTTGGCCATGAAATGCCAGCAGAGTCGCTAGAAAAATCTATAATGCCCTTATTTGGATGCGGAATTTGTAGCGTTTCCATCACATGTAAATATTTATTCCACCAGAGACGACCCTTTTCGGTTTGGAGCTGCTGCAAGCATCGTCCGGTTTCGGGCATCCACTGCCAGTACTGATAAATGGCGACTCGCCATCCTGACTCCCAGTGGACGCCAATCTGTGACGTGACTATGCCTTCCACGATGGCTTCCTCCACTGCATACTGTGTATAACATGTCTCATTCTGTAAAATGGCGCGGACACTACCAATTGTAAGCTAGCGCCCTTTCACTTGGAACGATTAGCGTTCGCAGAATCATTGGATCGTGCAAAGTTGAGCTAGAATTACGTTCAGTGTAAACACGGCCAACGATTGAACGACGAATGAAAATTCGTTCCCTTCTCTTCGTCCATTTTACGCAGGCATAAAAACCATGTCTCGCCGGCGTTGCGATCGTTTAGTCATTCGCTAATACACTGGATGTGAACGGCTGAACGGTTTGCGAATGCAATTCAAAACAAAATTGCAAACGATTCATCTGCCTGTATAGATGGGCTGCGGCGCGAACTCTGACAATAGTGATAAATCGTTCACACGAGCGATCAGACGAGCCTAACCACCTGACTTTCTTCTTAGACGCTATCCCCAGCGCGGACCAGATCCGGATAACGCCTTCACTGAAGAGCCAGAAAGGCTCCGTCTGGACAAAATCAGCCCCGACCTTTGAGAACTGGGAAGTAGAAGTGACTTTCCGGGTAACGGGACGTGGAAGAATTGGCGCTGATGGCCTGGTATGTAATATGGCTTCATTGACTCCTTAGAAGAAGCTTAGATACGAGAAGCTGTTGGTGAGGTCCTTACATTGTAATCTGCTTTGGCGTAAAAAAGCGGATCCCAGTGGAGTAACAAATAGAAACCGCCCTTGTGGCGCAAGGGCTGAAAGGCAACTCTACAGTGGACCTGACCGACAGCAGCTCATGTCTCAGCTTCTGGCGCACTGCCAGTGTGTTGTACTCCTCTATAATGTGTCTTCTTCCTCTCCCAGGCTATATGGTACACGTCAGCGCAGGGGCTGGATGGCAATGTGTACGGAGCCGCTGACACGTGGAACGGCGTCGGTATATTCTTCGACTCGTTCGACAACGACGGGAAGGTTGGTTCTACTCTCTGTACTTTGTTTCAATTGATCTCCGCACGTTTCAAAGTACACAGCGGGTAGATTGTTTACTGAACTACTGAGAATTGCATCAGAGCGAGGAGCTGCCATTGTCCTGTGTGCAGGGAGATTAGCGAGTACTTGCATTAAGTGAGGCGGTGCGCTGCTCTCTGCCCAGAGGCTATACCCAGGGCAGTGCCGCTATCCTCACTTACAGACCGCTGCGGCACTTACTGCCCATCCATTACTTGCTTGCTGGCACTTTTACTGCTTTTGGTTTAACTTTGTACGGAAGCAGTGATTCTGAGAAGCTCTGTGAAAGCATCTGTCCACTCCTTCCATAGTGCAAAACACCTCGGCGAACTCTGTACAGACACAGATTTCAGCTCTGAAGCCGGCAGAATAGTGAGTGCAGCTCTGGAGTATATTACAGGATGTAACTCATGTCCTCTTGTTTGGAAGAGCTCTTTACAGGGGTATTCTGGGCTTTTTTTAGCTGATGACCTGCCACTACTCAGGACCCCTGTCCATCAGCTGATCGTCTGGTACAGACATTGTCGTCAGAGGAAGAAGTCGGAGCTCTGGCTTCACTCCCATTGAAGGCAATGGGAGGGCCGCGCTGTTCTTGCTGGGGCAGGACGTGATGTCTTGAGGAGGCCAGCGCTCCGACTTTCTCCTCTGACCATTGATGATGCTTCACTGGCGATCAGCTGATGGATAGGGGTACTGAGCAGCGGACCCCCGTCCATCAACTACTGATGATCTTTCCAGGGGAGAGATCATCAGTTAAAAAAGCCCAGGATTCCTCATTAACAGTAATTGCTGAGTGAGATATTTTAATGTTATTTGCTGCTCTGGAAAACCTCCAACCGTTACATCCACGCCTGTTCTATTGATATGTCATATTTCTGCATTCTTCCTGGCCTCTAATTGCGTTAGCTCATTTACATAAATTCTCCAACAGGTATAGAATGAATTGGGTGCGGCGGATGACAGCTGTGACATCCAAAATTATGTGGCCTGCCTGTAGGCTTATAGATTATGCAAATGAGGATTCTATTATTAGGCGTGACATCCAAATAGTTCACATCGTTTACATTACTCAATGCAGTGACTTAACACTTACATCATTAACATACTGAGGAGAACCTCAAGGGAGCTAAGGCCATTCCCCCATACTAGGAGCCAATCCTCAACAGATCATCCCATCCAGGTGATCCATTCATGTGTAATGGTGGTGGGGAATTTAGATGTACCTAGAAGCACCCATCAGACTAGAAAAAATATTGTAACCCCGTGAGGACGTGACTGTATTTTATTTTTATTTTTGTTTTATTCTACCCACTTAAAAACACTCAAAATCAGAAGAATCAAAATGTAGCCGCATACAGGTGATTTTTTTTTTTTTTTTTTTTTTTTTTTTTTTTTATTTGCGACACGAGTTGTATTTTTTAATGGTACTATTTAATATAGCATATAATGTACTGAAATACTCTTAAACATTTAAACATTTTTTTTTTAAATGGAGCGAAGTGGGGAAAAATAAACGATTGTACCCTTTTTTGGCGGGGGAGGTTTTAACAAAGTACACAATGCAGCAAAAATGACATTTACGGCAATTCCAAATTAAATAGTTTTGTTGTAGTCAAACTACTAATGACCACTCGTCTGTCCGTCCGTGAGTGAGTTGCATGCTCCGCCCCCTGATCACATGATGGTAATGTTATCAAAGGTCCTTCATTCCAAGTGAGTGAGTTACATGATCCGCCCACCGATCACGTGACGATTACGTTGTCAAAGGTCCTGTAAGCACACAGCTGCTGTGTTTGTTAGTATTCCATAGTAACTGAGGCCACGGAGGGTTGTAAGGGCTGGAATATTAACGAACGGCTACAGCAGCCATGTGCTTACAGGACCTGTTATGATGTCACCGTCATGTGATCTGTCACCTGTGTGGGAGCAGTCTGGGGTCACATGACCAGGGGGTGATCAGTGTGTGCAGGACTCCGCTGTGTTGCTTTTCATCGCTGTTGTATAAAGAATGTGTGTAGCAGAGCTGTATGTGATGTACATGTAGCAGAGGTGTGTGTGTGTGACGTGCATGTAGCAGAGCTGTGTGGCGTATTGCGCCACCAGAAACACTGGTACTATATGATTTCTTAATAATTACTAGTACATTTAAATGCCGCTGTAAAAACTTGTATATTTAAAGGGCACTTACTTTCTAAATTTGACCAAAACAATTTGTTGGGTGAAAATCATCTATTATCAACTGTAGTCTGCGTATGTTGTCTGGGTCTGAACTATTGTTGGCCTACCCTCGCCACTTGGGAACCCCTGGCAATCAGCTGGTAGTCTGTGTGTACGGAGCGGTTTGCTGACGTTGGTAAGGCAGGCGCTGTTCCCATTGTAGTCAATACAATACCAAGCTGGGTTGCTGGAGTTTGTACTGAGCTGTCAGTTTCCGCCTCCACGTATGCTGGCAGCTGACTGGATATCAGCTGACTGGCAGGTGTTTGCCACTTGGGTCGCACGGCAATCCACTATTGATGACGTGAGGATGGGTCATCAGTAGTTCATACCTGGACAACCCCTTTAAAAATTTGCAGTAACCGTAAACAAACGTGTGCAGGAACGGGTAACTTTGTTCTTGTTACCGGGAGTTGGAAACCAGGTTGTGCTAGCCTGGGAGAGCTTGACACGTACCGTCTGCATGAAGGGTGGAGATTATTCAAAAACTGTATTTAGAGCAATAACCCGAGGCTTTGGCACGAGGACAGGAGCGTTTCCATTGTCTATTTATATACAGCTTCGGCTCATTATCTTTTTGAGTTTTGAACTTTCAGCTTTAAGTCCCTGGTAATTTGTAACCTCAAAGTTCTTTTGATTCACTTTTAAGTCAAAAGATCAAAACTTAGGTTGAAAATCCATCCATGATACTTTCCATTCACTGACTGCTAGCAGATGGGAATTGAAACTAAGCTTGTTAGAAAGTTGCAAAACTTCATATATGCATTCACAACCCTTTAGGCTATATTCACACGGGGCGGGTTTGCAGTGGATTTTCAACATGGACTTTCTGTATGGGAGATTCCATAGCATGATGTTGTTGGGCGTTTAGTCGTTAATGACCCTCGGCGACCCTAAAGGCTCCCTCCGTGTTTTTTGGTTTTGCACTGCTTCTTTCAGTTGTGTGACTTCCATGCCAGTATCAGCTCTGACAGTATCAGCCATTGTGTTCTTTGGCGCCGGGTCTTATTTTGTCGCTGATCTGTCCAAGTATTATAGATTTTTCTAGCGACTCTACACGCATTACATGGCCTAAATACTTGAGCCTGAGCCCGGTCAGCTTGCCCTCCTGTGAGCCCCGAGCCCGGTCAGCTTGCCCTCCTGTGAGCCCCGAGCCCGGTCAGCTTGCCCTCCTGTGAGCCCCGAGCCCGGTCAGCTTGCCCTCCTGTGAGCCCCGAGCCCGGTCAGCTTGCCCTCCTGTGAGCCCCGAGCCCGGTCAGCTTGCCCTCCTGTGAGCCCCGAGCCCGGTCAGCTTGCCCTCCTGTGAGCCCCGAGCCCGGTCAGCTTGCCCTCCTGTGAGCCCCGAGCCCGGTCACCTTGCCCTCCTGTTATATATCGGGTCTTATGATTTTTGAGCCAAGGAAGATGAAGTCTCGCATGCATTCCATGACCTCGTTGTCGATTTTTTTTATTTGAATTTTGCCATTTTTTGCAGTTATAATTTTAGTCTTCTTTAAATTAAATTCAGGTATAGGCCCACTTTTTCACTTTCAATTTAATCTTGTATATCAGCTGCTTCAGGCCAGCGTCTATTTCTGCAAGCAGAATTATGTCATCTGCGTAATGGAGATTGTTGATGTTTCTTCCACCTATTTTCATTCCGATATTTTTTTATCCAATTCATCTAGGTCCATTTTCCGCATGATCACTTCTGCATATAGGTTAAACTAGAAGGGTGAGAGCAGGTAACAAAATAGCTTCCCTTTCTGCTCTGCCCCTGTATAAGGTCCCCTTTTGTGTCAGGCGCATGCGGGAGGGTATTGACCGCCATGCGGCTTGTATTATGCCTATACTGGCCGCCTTGGGGCCATGTTAGAGCTTGCTGCTGGGATCTGTTGTTCTACATGTTGTTTCTTACCAGGTCAGTTTCACAAGTGTGGTTGATTGTGCTGGCCGGATGGGGTGCTTCAGTCAGCTAATTCCCAAAGTCTGTGCTCCTTGTCAGTGTTTGCTGGTTTTGCTGCCGTGTCCTGGTGTGCATTTCTGTTCTGCGATGTCCTGCTAGAAGCAGTGTCGTTCTCCAGCATTTCTGCGCAGGTTCTGTGTGAACTGTCAGACTTCTGTATCTCTGTTCTGCTGTGTCCTGGTGTGAGCAGTGTCATTCTCTTGCATGTCTGTATCCAGGAGAAACTTATTACCGCCGCCGTGCGGCATGCCTATGAGCCACCATGCAGTTTTTAATGGGGAGCCGTGGCGCAGCTTTAAGGTGTAGCCCGGCCGCGGTGCGAAGTAGCCGCTGCGTGGCGTTTTCTGTGTTGCTGCTGTGCGGTATTTTGTGTAGCCATGCGTGTTCTGCATGGGGTCACATGGCTTTGTTTGTGCTGCCGTGGACATTTATGTATTGGCTGCTGCGTGTTGTATTGTGTTCATCTGCCTTTGGCCATCTGTCGGACCGTTTGACAACCCCAGCTGCTGCATTGAGGCGGCAGGCGTTTTTTTGCCCGCGGAGGGTCCTGTATGATAAGGGCTGTGGCTGGAAGATGGGAGGCCTGCTGTCCTCTCTTTACACAGCTTGTCGGCCCCCTCCCTTTCAATGGCTATGTGCCCCATTCCAAGGCTCCACCTCCTCCTTCATGTCAACGGAGCAGTATTGCCCTCCGCTCTACCCCTACTGAGGAGGGCGAACGTCCAGACATTGCTGCTGGTCAACCCCCATGTGATTCTGGGCCTACTGAGACCCGTGGTTCCTCCCATACTGAGAAGAGTACTTGCACAGGGATTATCTGCTACTATGTGCGGTACAAGACATACACCCAGCTACAGAATATCTCCTCTTACGACCGACCGTGTTCGAACTAATTGTCAGCATGGCTTTGCCCATGCTGAGACCTGTGGTACCCTTTATTTCGAAAGAGTACTTGCACAGGGAGTCTCCGGACTCATCACTCCCCATGTCTGTCTGCCCCGGACCGGGTTGAGCCTTGCCTGTCGGTTACTCCTCTGTTGCCCCTCCTGCAGTTCCCTGCAGGCAGCCTGGGGCAGTGTCCAGGATGACACACGGCCGGCCAGAGCCACATACTATGTGCGCCCTCCCTACAGTACGAGATTACATCCAGATAGAAGATATCTCGTCTTACGAACAATGGTGTTTGAGCTAATTGCCAGCATGGCTCCGGCCCTTGCAGAGACCTGTGGTACCCTCCATGTGGAAGGAGTACTCGCACAGTCTAGCCCACTGACGGGTGCCGCTTGCGGTTCTCGGCAGGCGGTCTTTGCGCCGTGTCCATGACGCGGACGACAGGCAAGAGACCCGTGTGTGCCATGTGCGCTCTCGATGCAGTAACTAGATTGCATCCAGCCATATCAGACTGGTTATCAGCAGTACTCCAGGCTTGCTGACATCAGTAGTTCCTTTCATATGGAAAGAGTACTGTGCACAGAAGGTCCTCGGACATATTGCTTCTTTTCTCCGCTCCGGAGGGGGGATCCTTACCTAATAGCTAGCTTCCCTATGACGGCCCCTCTGCAGTGTCCTTGCGGGCAGCTTTAGCGTTTCCCCCACTTACAGGATGAGACGCTGGCGGGGGGCTGCCCGGAGCCGCATACTATGTGCGCTGGCACGGCTATATGGGATAAACAGTCAGTCAGAATATCTCGTCTTGTTTTATCTAGGTATAGTGGTAGGCCGGGGGGTTCGCCCATCGACAGGCTGCCTGGGGGCGGTAGATCCATCTACTAGCTCCCCTCCGGTCAGCCCGGACATGCGGAGCCACTATGGGTCCGGTCCCTCTCCAGGTGGCCTTGGTACCAAACCAACATCTGTTTCTTTCTAGGAGGTCTGTCAGCTATGTCCATGCGGACGTGGGTCACTCGTGTCATCGGTGATGCATAAATGATCCTGTTGAGGTGGAGTCCGCCGCTGAACGGGCCTCGTATTCTCCCCTATAGGGATGTCTGGGCTGCTGCCGTTAGGAGTACTCTGTAGTCAGAGCGGTCTACGACTTCACTTCTACAGCCTCTTTCCACGTATCCTTCCTACGCAGGACAGACCAGCATTTAATCAGACAGTAGCGCGCTGCGATCCTCCTGCACTATTTACTCCTGCATGATTGCTTGCAGGAGACAGTGAAACGGTATACTCTAATACTGATCTCAATTCTTAGCGCTCCCGACTCCAGGGGGTTCTACAAAAGGGACCAGCGAGACTCACATCCGGGGGTAATTTGGCAGTTATGCCATGTTTTTGTGGTGCCTGGTGGGAATCATGCGGTGACAGTGACATCTTGGTGGGGAGCCACCCTGGCTTGACAAGTCGGACACCTTTTTTTTTTTTTTTAGGCCTAGACTTCTTCAAGGTCCATGGGCTTCAAGCAGAAGGGGAATGCTGTGGCCATTGTCACAGTCTCAGACGGCTGATATTAATCCCTTCCCGATGCAGGGCGTAAGTTTACGTCCTGGCAGCCTGGTACTTCCCGCAACAGGACGTAAACTTACGTCCTGGAGAAAGCGCGGGATCACATATGATCCCGCGCTATCCCGCAGCGGGAGCCGGCTGTCAGTCACAGCCGGCATCCCGCTGCAACAGCAGGGGGTCATCAGAGATGCGCCCCCCGCTGTTAACCCCTTCCCTGCCGCGATCTAAGTAGATCGCGGCAGGGAAAGAGTTCACAGAGGGAGCGCGCTCCCTCTGTGTCTGCGGCCGGTCATCGCGATAACATCGCGAGAGCCTGGCCTGTCGCCATGGTAACAGGACGCCAGACACTGGCGTCCTGTATTACCAGTGCCTGAGATTGCTGTATAAGCGATACGGCATGGCAGAGCAGTAGCTCTGCCATGCCTTATGACAGCGATCATCAGGACAATGGTCAAAGTCCCTCAGAGGGACACAAATGTTGTAAAAAAAACAAAGATTAAAAAAAAATGTAAAAAAAGAGTAAAAAAAAACATTTTTTATGCTTTTTCTCAGATTAGCATAAAAAAAGGTTAAACCCCCCCCCCCACATATTTGGTATTGTCGCGTCCGTAATGACGCGTACAATAAGTTGCACATGCTTTTGTCTGTGCACGGAAAAAAACGCTAAAAAAACGCTAATTTTTAGCATTTTGCCTCACTAAAAACGCAATAAAAGTGATCAAAAAAGCCATATGTACCCCAAAATGGTACCAGTAAAAACTACAGCTCGTCTCGCAAAAAATAAGCCCTCATAGAGCGTTGTACATCGAAAAATAAAGTTACAGGACTTTGAATGCAGCAATTTAGAATAGAAAAAAGATTTCCAAAAAAAAGGGTTTTTATTGCAGAAAAGTGGGAAAACCTAAAAAAAAGTAAGAATTTTGGTATCGTTGTAACCGTACCGGTCCGCAGAAAAAATGGAATGTCTCATTTATGCTGCATGATTAACGCTGTAAAAAAAAAAAAAAAAAAAAAATCTATGGCGGAATTGATGCGTTTTCTCTCCCTGCTATCATAAAAAAAAAAAAAAAATTTACAATATAGTCTATGTACCCAAAAGTGGCACCGATAAAAACTACAGTTCGCCACGCAAAAAACAAGCCCTTATACGGCCGCGTCGACGGAAAAATAAAAAAGTTATGACTTTTGATAAACGGAGAAGAAAATCTGCCAAAAATTGTTGCGTCCTTAAGCCCAAAATAAGCCGTGTCATGAAGGGGTTAATGGTATTTTGGAGCCATGTGTCTCCATCCCTCATTCCCTCTGGTAGCGGTATTCCCATGCATTCACCTGGAATTCTTCCTACTAACCCTTCAACCGCGGTGCTGTCGTTACGACGACCTGCCTAGCCGGGTGTTTACAGTCTGGACTCCAGTGGACCCTGACGTTCAACTAGGTTGCCTGCTAGAGGGCCCCAGGTCTTAAGTTTCCCCCCCTTTCTGATGGTGCTGATGTCACGTCCAGCTCGCCCAGTCTACTCATCTCTCTTCTAAGCGGGAGGCTCTATCAGGTGGAAGTTCTTTGTCATCAAAAGAAGGTCGTTATGGTCCTGTTGCATGTTACCTCACTGAATGTGGCATCTTGGCCCCACGTTAATGAAGACTAGTCCCATGGGATGATCCGTTCACAAGTGGTCTCAGTCGTACCTTTCTAGTGGCATTCTTCAGTCGTCCTGGCTCTCTGCTGGGGCTCCCGAACACACTGGTGGATCCTTGGTTCCTGAAGAGGGTTCCTCGCACTGGTGCTGCTTTGCAGCAGTGCAGGGTTACCGTGCCAGGGATATCATATGTTCAGGCTGGGTTACGGCACATATTTCTTGGACAACGGGTGCCTCGTTTGAAGCTCCTTGGAAGGAGCCTTTTTCCTGTTGGAGGAATGGGTCCGTGTTCTCAGGCCCCTTTATGCTCTGTCTCTGAGCATACTGGATGCCAAGGCACCCATTAAGGCTAATCACAGTTAAAGAGCTGATTACACTTCTTTACACATGTGGCCTCTTATATTTTCCCACCCCTTGGGTACTGTTCTCAACATTCCAAGGTCAAAGCTGTGTCCCCCAATGATAGACAAGAAAAATAGATTCTGTAAGGACCTTACTGTAAAATCTCTCGTCATGTTCATTGGGGGGGACAGCACCCGCCCAATAGGGTTCTTTCTTTGTTTGTCTATGGTCGCACTGCGCCCTCCTAAATTGCGCTCCTACTGCTTGCGTACAAAACTGATTAGCTGAATACCTGCAGAGGGTATATAGCAAGCGGGAGGAGCCAACTCATTTGTCTGCTTAGTGTCCGTCTCCACTCAGCAGGTGCTATATACCCACAGTCAAAGCGGTGTTCCCCAATGAACATGACCAGAAAGAGATTTTTCGGTTAGTTCCTTACAAAATCTAGTTTTTGCAGTTCCAGTGATCGGCTCGGGGTCTCTTCTGGCCGCCTCTGTTGACATCAGGTACGCTGGGGCCAGAAGTAGGTGGGCATAAATGGGCATGTGCAGTTCGAACAAAGCTGTGTCGGACCACGCATACTGGGTGAAGCGGCAGATCCGTGCTTGCGTCATTCTTCAAGCTGGACAGCGGAGCAAGCAGCCTCACTAGCGCATGTGCCGAGCCAGCATCCAATGAGAATTGTCCATTTATTATGGGATGGGGAAAGTGTGTGTGTGTGTGCGTGTGCGCGTGCGCGCGTGCGCGTGTGTGCGTGTGCGTGTGCGTGTGTGCGTGTGCGTGTGCGCGTGTGCGTGTTAAAAATTTCCGCTGCAGTAGAGGATGCCCTGGCAATAGGGGCAGGCGGAAGCCCTTAGGTGTTGGAGGATGGCATGGGGAGGGGTAGTGGACAAGCTGCCTAAATACTCTGAAGCAATTGTGAGCGGGACAAAGCTGGTTATGATTCTTGTGCAAAGCACCCTGGGATTGGTGCTGCACGCAAAGAAACGTATAGGTGCTAGGAGAGTTGCGATTAGGTCAAAGAAGCTAAAACGTTAAATAAAAGTACTTGGCCACTCAATTTAGAAAAAAGTACATTTTATGGTTGGAACCCCCCTTTATTAACACTATAGAGTAGGTCCCCTAGTAGTGACCGCAGGAAACCAGAATGGGATCCTTTTACCTTTCCCAATACAGATGACTTGTAGCTCTGTATCACAAGATGTTGGCATGGACAGGTCCCGGCACGAGCCGCGCTGCGTCATTACCGCCCCAGCTAGTAGTTAGTTTTCCTGCGTCTGCCCTGGAGTGTGACCTGCTCTCTATATAGTGTCTGCTTAGTAGCACTTCCATTAAAGGAAGTCTGTCACCTAATTGTAGCGATACGGGCAGATTACACAGTTGTGATCCTCAGATACATTTATCAGTTGCCAGTGGGCTACCATTCCTGAGATATCGCTCCTCAATAGTGTCGTGTGCCAGATGCAAATTAACCCCATCTCTGTCTGAGGTCTGAGCTTACTCACTTTTTTTCTATCACCTGAAAAACCGCCTCTTTCTGTCTCTAGCTCCGCCCACCAGAGACGGCATGCGTTCCACTACAATGCGTATGCGCCAATCTGAGCATGCGCAAATGATTACTTCTCAGCCGCACCGATGTCGCCGATCGCTCAGTGGTGCGCACACATTGTGGTGGAACGCATATCGTCTCCAGCTGACAAACTTGGGGACATCACTAGGGACAAGAAGGGGAGGTTTTTAGGCGATGGGGAGGGAGCGAGCCTGGACCACAGACAGGTGGACCGCCCGTCGGATTGGACTGGGTTAATTTGCATATAGCCACATAACACTATTGAGGAGGGATATCTCAGCAATGGTAACCGATAAAGGTATCTATGTATTCACCATAACAGCGTACATGTGACACTAATCTGCTTGTATCATTAAAATTTGGTCACAAGACTTCCTTTAAGGCATTGCCAACCAGTAACGTGCTCTATCGCTTACACAGTCGATGGATATATTCTACATTGGCTGATACTTTGTGAAGCAGTACTTTTTTTACTGTAAGGGTCACTAACTTATGAAACAACTTGGACTTATATGATCGTCAGTGTGATAACTAGCATAACTGCTATTCACTTTACCTGATGATGATGATGATGATGATGATGATGATATGGATCTCTGTGTTATTAGCAGAGCACACCATTTTTTTTTTGAATAGTCAGCTGAAATTAGGTTCCCTCTACACCGTTCACCTTATTGAATATGTGCTTTACAGATGTAATCTAGATGGAGAAATAAGTAAAACATTCTACTAATGTTTTATACACTACATTACTTATTCTGTACTGATCCTGAGTTACATCCTGTATTATACTCCAGAGCTGCACTCACTATTCTGCTGGTGGAGTCACTGTGTACATACATTACTTATCCTGTACTGATCCTGAGTTACATCCTGTATTATACTCCAGAGCTGTACTCACTATTCTGCTGGTGGAGTCACTGTGTACATACATTACTTATCCTGTACTGATCCGGAGTTTACATCCTGTATTATACTCCAGAGCTGTACTCACTATTCTGCTGGTGGAGTCACTGTGTACATACATTACTTATCCTGTACTGATCCTGAGTTACATCCTGTATTATACTCCAGAGCTGCACTTACTATTCTGCTGGTGGAGTCACTGTGTACATACATTACATTACTTATCCTGTACTGATCCGGAGTTTACATCCTGTATTATACTCCAGAGCTGCACTCACTATTCTGCTGGTGGAGTCACTGTGTACATACATTACTTATCCTATACTGATCCTGAATTACATCCTGTATTATACTCCAGAGCTGCACTTACTATTCTGCTGGTGGAGTCACTGTGTACATACATTACATTACTTATCCTGTACTGATCCGGAGTTTACATCCTGTATTATACTCCAGAGCTGCACTCACTATTCTGCTGGTGGAGTCACTGTGTACATACATTACTTATCCTATACTGATCCTGAGTTACATCCTGTATTATACTCCAGAGCTGCACTCACTATGCTGCTGGTGGAGTCACTGTGTACATACATTACTTATGCTGTACTGATCCTGAGTTACATCCTGTATTATACTCCAGAGCTGCACTCACTATGCTGCTGGTGGAGTCACTGTGTACATACGTTACTTATCCTGTACTGATCCTGAGTTACATCTTGTATTATACTCCAGTGCTGCACTCAGTATTCTCCTAGTTGTTAATGGATGCTGTCGACATGGACACCCCTATCAGTACTCTTGTATTGAAAACTAATTTGCTGTGGTTATTGTCACATTTTTCCTTATTTTTTCCCTTTTAGAAAAACAATCCAGCGATCTTAGTTGTGGGGAATAACGGGAAGCTGGTGTACGACCACCAGAAGTAAGTGCCATTCTCTACCTCCAGGAGTTATATTGATGAACAATGTTCAGAGCCGATAGTAGTCGTAGGAGGATCATGTAATAATCATGTGGCACCTCGGAGCCTGGAAGTGCTTTCCTATCAATCCGCACCCCCAAGTCTGACAATCTGGGGGTCTGTTTGATGGATGCAGTTAGCCACTTGGTATTTTGCTTTGTTTAAGTGTATTGTAGTCTGAAATTTCCATGGTGTATCCACTGGTCTTGCCATGGAACTCCTGATAGGTGCAGGTCCCAGGCGTGGGACCTGCATACATATTTAGTTTTGTCACCACGGCTCAAATTAATGCGGCAGGTAAGAGTGAGTGAACTCAGTGCGGCGCAGCCTACGCATCTGTTTTTTTTTTTTCTCCATAACTCCTATGGAAGTCAATGGGTGTTAAGGAATCGACATAGCACATGGAGCTATGCTGTTTACGCAGCTCCTAGTCCCACCTTTGGGACTGGCACTTATCAGACTTTCATGGCATAGTCAAAGTTTTGAAATATCCTATTTAGTTCAAACTTTTTTCCAGCTGATGGGGGTTTTCAGCATTTTTCACAGCAAGAATAGCACAGAATTGCTTCACTGTCAAACATGCCAAAATCCTGATGGGCGGGTGATGGACCCCATTATAAAGGCCTATTTAGACACCACGATTCTCGCTCAAAATACATATTTTAACCAATAATCGTTGTGTGCATTTACACGGCAAGATGATTGCTCAAAATTCGCTCAAACGGCAGTTTGAGTGACTGTTTTGAGCGTTCACTTTGCATAAGTGTGTAAATGAAGGCTCATGCCGTATGCAGTAGACAAGTGGGACCGTTATCTTCTGCATACAGCTGTTGTCTTCTCGGAGCGCTCGTCTGGTAATCAGCTGAGCGCTCCGAGTGGGGTATCCAGAACACAGCTGTAGTGCTGTCTTCTTCATACTTCTGCTGTGTTCAGAGCTCTCAGCTGGTATACAGCTGAGCGCTCCGAGTGGGGTGTACAGAAGACAGCTGGAGCGCTGTCTTCTTCATACTCCAGCTGTTTACTCCAAGCAGGATACCAGCTGAAACAATAGCTTGCTGAAAGAGACCAATGAGTGTCTCATTAACGAAAACTGCACAATGTCCGTGCAGTTAGACCCAACGATTCTCGCTCAAATGACGGCTTTGAACGATTTCTGAGTGAGAATCATTTGGTCTAAATGGGCCTTAAGTCATTACTGCTAGTCAGTAGAGATGAGCGAACGTACTCGTTTAGGTCGATTTCGCAATTGAGCATCGCTTTTTTCGAGTAACTGACTACTCGGGCAAAAAGATTCAGGGGGCGGTGTGGTGGAGCAGGGGGGTAGCAGTGGGGAACGGGGGAGCTCTTCCTCCCCCCCCCCCCCCCACTCCCCTCTGCAACCCCCCGGTGCCTCCCGAATCTTTTCGCCCGAGTAGTCAGTTACTCGAAAAAAGCGCTGCTCGATTGCAAAAACACCCGAACAGAGTACGCTCGCTCATCTCTACTAGTTAGGACTCAATTAGACAATCGTGTCTGAAAATGTGCCAAATTTATCATCCAGAATTAGCTGCTGTGATACATTTGGCCCATCTTTAGGCTGCCTGGTCGCAGCTTACAGTAACTATTAGAATAAATGAAGCCGTCCCAATGTTCTGTATTAGGAAGTTGCAGAATTAATTTGACTTTCTTCAGTTTGGAAAATCCAATTTAATTCCGAATTTCAGTAACGTTACCGTTTGTCCATAACTTTCTTCTGTTCGCAGTGACGGTACAACACAAGCGCTGGCCTCCTGTCAGAGAGACTTCCGTAACAAGCCATACCCAGTACGGGCCAAGATTACCTACTACAAGAAGACGCTAACAGTGAGTTCTTCTGTGCTCTCTGGCACCTGCTAGAATTGGAACAATTTTATCTCTCTCCCTGAACACTGTGCTTCTGTATTGTTCGCCTAGGTAATGATTAACAACGGCTTCACGCCCGACAAGGAGGACTATGAATTCTGTGCCAAGGTGGATAACATGATACTGCCCCAACAAGCCTTCTTTGGGATTTCAGCAGCCACCGGAGGCCTGGCAGGTTAGAGGCTTTTCAGCTTACACATTTACTGCTTGTTACATTATAGTAGAAGAGTTTAGCGCCATTATATTACAACCGCTGATAGCAGAAGTCAATATCACCGATTTTTATATGGTGACAATAGTGAAGTTAATGTGTTGGAAGCAAAAAAAATTGGTCTGTTTATGGATCTGGGTGACTGACAAGGACCATATTGTGATGGCCGGATTACTTGGTCAGAGCATCTCCAAAACAGCTGGCCTTGTGGGATGCTCCTAGTATGTAGTCATTAGAAACTACCAAAAGTGGTCCAAGGAAGGACAACCAGCAACAGGGTCGTGGGCACCAAAAGTGGATTGATGTGTGTTAAGAGGGAAGACTCTTCCATCTGGTCCGATCACACAGAAGAGCGACTGATGAAGTTGATGGAAACCTGTCAGATCACATAGAACATCGCAGTGTGTAGAGTATGAGGGTATGGGACTGCAGACCGCTCAAAGTGCCCATAATGATATCTGTTTAATGCCAAATGTGCCTACAGTGGGCACATACTGGACCGTTGAGCAATGGTAGAAGGTAGCCTGGTTTGGTGAATCATGTTTTACGTTTGGATAGCCAGCTCCAACGGTACAAGGATGCAGGAGCTGTTTTCGCGGCATGAGGCGGCCCTACACAATATTAGGCAGGTGGTTTTAATGGTATGACTGCTGTATGTGCTTCATACATAGACAGATTTTCAGGGAGAGTCATTTCGACTCCCTAATTAGGGGCAGACAGCTGATGTATCTGCACAGGTGGCCCTATACTTAAAAATGCCGCCACCACCTACTGTTGTCTATTACATTGTATGTTGGAGATTCCCTTAGCTTACAATTACTGATGGATTGTGAAAAACTGGCACACAACAATGTCAGGGTATACTTGAGGTGCTCACCTCAATCTTGATAGATTAGCAGTTTGACGATAAAGCGCTTGCATACTTAGGTCCAATTCCATCTAATTTCCACATCTCTGGTTGCTGTCATTCAGTAGGAACTTCATTTGTTTAGAATCAGTCCTGGTTACATAATTGACACACAGGTATGCGGCTTTTTAGAAGACACAATTCTCATACATGTACTGTAATAAGCCATCCTACAGTGCGATCTTGCAGACCCTTCATCAGAATAGAACCCTTGTACGACACTCGCTGTGCATCGTGCAGTTGTATCTTTCCATGGTTACGTTGAAGGATTGCTTTAAGACCATACACTGAAGTGCCAAAAGTCATAGGAAAGGAGGTGATCTAATGTAGGACCCCCTCTATTCCGATGGAAGTACAGCAGTTCAATGTGGGAGACGTCTGGATGGAGGGATGTTGATTCATCTGGATAGCCACCCATAGCTTTGTGGTATTTGTAGTTGCAGAATCTCTGGTGCGAAAGGACCTCTCCACCACATCCCATAAATGCTCGATTGGGTTCATGTTGGGTGAATGTGCAGGCTGCGCCACTCAAAACTCTAGAATGCTTCTTCAACCAATTCTGGACAACTTGGTCCTGATGGTACGGTGCATTATCCTGCTGGAATATCCCATCATTGTTGGGGGTACATGAAGTTCATGAAGGGCTGTAAATGGTCACCAAGCAGGGAAATGTACCAGGCACCAGCCAATGTCTTTGGGTGAACCAGTGGTCCCAGCCCATGCCACCCTACACCAGTATGGAACCACCACCAGCCTACACAGTGCATTGTTGACAACTGTGGCGCATGGCTTCATGAGGTTTGCGCCACAAATGAACCATACGATCAGTCCAAAACAATTGGTACCATGACTTAATGGACCACGCCACATGTTGCCAGTCCTCTAGGGTTGAGTTAGCATCCTCATGAGCCCAGGTAAGGCGCTGCGTCCGGTGTTGTGGTGTTAACAGAGGCGCTATGGTGGGTCTTCTGCTACCATATCCTGTGGAAGCCAAATAACGCTGCCCTGACCTGCAGGATATTCGAGTGAAGTCTTCTGCGTTGAATGTAAGTCGCTTGTTGGTTCACATATACAGTTCTAGCCAGACCTCACCAGCTGCAATCATTAGGCACCCACGGGCAGCTGTAGCTGTGGATGGTAATGCTTTCAATAATGTATTCTAAGGAAATATGTGACACTGTGGATGCAGGTCAGGAGGGATAACATCCCTCCTTAAGGGGTACCCCTCACGACCCATGTCACAGGACTCTCACTAGTCAAGCCAGGATCCTACTGCACACGGACTATTGGGACTATCGCCCCGAAACAGCTGTCTGTGTATGGATTCTGGCTTGGTTTTCAATTCCCAACCACTGTCCTAAAGACTTGTCTAAAGGGTCAGGCATTGATTTGAAGGAGTGCTGCCATCCAATAGATGGTGCTGCAGATGTATTGTTCCATCTTCATTATTTGCACTGTGGATAGAGGAATATTAAATGCCTGCACAACTTCAGAAATGGAACGTCCCATTCATCTGGTAGCGACTATCATGTTTTGTTTGAACTCCGATGATTTGCGTCACCCAGCCACTGTTTAACCTCACAAAATAACATCTTACAACTTATACAGGTGTGGGCATTTCCAAACCGTTAGCTGTGGTAACGCCACTTCACAATCTGTTTACGTACTGCTATCCCATGACTTTTGGTATGTTGGTGAAGAGCTAAATGTCAAATTCAGCTCTGCTGCATCCTTACATGGGGATGTATCCAAATACTGCAGGAAGGCTGATATCCTAGCAAATCAATATCTGTCCAAAGTTCGACCACCTCATGTGGACCCCGCTAATGAGTCGGGTCTCCCCTCTGTACCTAGCGAGGACTCATTAGCTCATATGTATATAGTCGTCATTGCATTCCAGACTGGATGATTATGTCTTGTTATCGTCTCTTATAGAGCGCTGTAAACGCTGACTCTCCTTTTTGGTGTTTTTTGTTACAGATGACCATGATGTGCTGTCTTTTCTCACTTTCCAGCTGACCGAGCCAGGCAAACAAAAAGTAAGTTAAGGATGTACAGGGTGTATATATATATATATGATGTCTGTCTCTGGAGAGCTGGATGTGGTGTCTGGGAAGACTCAGGTTCAGCAGTGGCCATGATTAATTTTAGATGCTAATTCAGGAGCATCCTGTCATTAGATGCTTCCAGAACCTCAAATCAAAGGGGGTATCCCTTATGTGCAACCTGTGTGCCAATTCTAGATTAAAGGGATTTCTGTTTTTCTACAAAGTTTAATCCCAATACAGATTAAAGTTCTACAACTTTCACATTTACTTATTTCAGCTTCTTGCCATTTTCAAGAGGTTTGCTGTCAGTGAATGAGAACATTCTTGCTTGCATTCAGATGATGTAACTCTGTACATAACTAGTCCTGCTCTCAGCTGAGAAGTGGCTGCAATTGTATCTAGTCTAGACAATGCTCTGTGAGCTTAACGCAGCAGCTGCACAAATCTCTCTGCTTGATTTGCTACAATGTATCAGTCTGGGCTGTTTAGCTCACAGAGCATTGTCTAGACTAGATACAACTGTATCCACTTCTCAACTGAGAGCAGAACTAGTCGAGTACAGAGTTACTGCCTCTGTTACCATTTTTTGTATCTGTTTGCTGTCAGTGAATGAGGGGAGGATTGAATCCTAAAGTAAATACCAAAAAATTCTACAACTTTTTTTAATATGTAGTGATTTGGCAAAACTGTAAAACCTCTTGAAGGAGTAAGAAATCATAGAGGGAGACTCTCCTACTTTGACTCGACTCCTCCCACTATCAGTTGGTTTCTGCTCTGGTGGACTTAGAGACTGTCACCCTCTCACAGGTGCAGAAGGTAGGGACAGGCATGCTGATTACAGTGACAAGTCTGCTGTCTGTATCTGTGCAGTAGTTTGGGAGAAGCTTACATTTTATTATGGTAGTAGCAGCACATGCATTGAGGACTACTTGAAGTAGTCCTGGATATTCATGAGCTGCAGCTAGCCCCGCCCACTCCACCCAATGATTGATTGCTTGCTCTCTGACGATTACTGTTCATAGTGATGGCTGCCAATCATTGGCTGGAAGGTGGGGTGGTTGTGACTAGCCGCAGGTCATGAAAATGGAGGACTAGTCTTTTGTGTGGCTGCTACTAAAAAAATACAAGTTTCTACTAAACTACTGCACAGATGCATCCATTTTTTTTTTTTTTTCTTTTTGCGCATCCGTTGACTTGAATAGGTGGCTATCATCCAGGGTAGGACTTGCTACTTTTTTTTTCTCTAACAGTCTGTGTAAATAATGCGTGTCTGTATACTGCCGCTGATCTAATGGGTCTGTGTGCAGTCAGTTGCCAATACAGACGTGAAAATCACCAGTGTGAAGATCTTACTATAGTGAATCCTCCGGATTAGTGTCTGTCCTGCCTCAGAATGGTTAGATATGGTTGTAGATGATGAGCATGATATCTTTTTAGTTTGATGAATAACCTGCTGTATGTGGAGGGGTTCTCTATGGCCTTCAGTCCCGATGAGATCTGTGCTCGGCACACAGGCAGGAATATAACGCTGTTGTCTCTCAGCCCGCTGTAGATGGAGAGATCCCCAAGGAAGAGAAGGACAAGTACCAGGAGGAGTTTGACAACTTCCAACAAGAGCTGGAAAAGAGGAAAGATGAATACAATAAAGACCACCCAGAGCTCAAGGAGCCCCAAGGCATGTATACACCAGCGCTGATTTACGCTAGGCATAGTCCTCATTGCACTCTAACCATTGAATGCGTGTTTGAGCCATTCGTCATTACTGGTTCACATTCGAACCGAGAAGTGTGTTTGCCATGCTGCAGAAATTTGCAGGGTTGAAGGAAGATCAGATATAGCAGTGCCTATCGTCTAATACAGACACCTGCAACTATCCGGCCCTTGCATGGCCCCAGTGGTTAAACCATGCTTTCACCATCCATCTGCTGGAGCAGGAGCGCACACCACTCCAATAGCATCACATTCCTCGCTCCTGATAATCAGGAAGTAATGTCCCATTTAGACGGAGCGACAGTCGTCTAAACACATGCACAGGCACTGACGTCGATGCTAAGGTCGTTGCAGAGCGTTTAGACAGGTAGAGAACACCGCTGGATTTTAGTTTAGCTTTGAACATTCTATGTAGAGAGATGAGCAGGGAGCATTTACACGCAGCAAGGATCCCGCAAAGTTTGTTATGCTGATTGAAAGTCAGTGTGAACTAGAAGTAAACCACTTTTTTGCATGTACAGGGGGCGATTATCGCTCAGTTACGTTTGTTTCAAAGAATTGTGAGCGATAATAGTCTCTTGTTAATGGCCCTTAACTGTAGAGTGGTATTAAATGGGTTTTCTGAAACTTAAAAGGGATTTTCCAGGCAGTTTTTATTGATAACCTGTCCTCTGGATAGATCATGGATAGTTGATCAGTTTAGGTTCGCTTCTCAGGATCTAGACCTATCAGCTGTTTATACGTTCGTTCGCTGTCACTGGAAAAACACACGGGACGAGTGAAGGCAGATGGCTCCGACCTCTCTATAGTGGCAAGTGCTGGTAATTGCATCTGCAGCTTCCAGTAAAAACAAATGCCAAAAACTACACAGACCTTACCTGCTTCCGCTCCGAACCTAGTGTGTTGTGTCACTGATACCCAGTGCCCGAACAGCTGATTGGTCGGGCTCTTGAGTGGCAGACCCCAGCCAATCGGCTACTGAAGACCTATCCAGAGAATACATCCCCAATAGAAATAACCTGGAAAACACCTTTTAAATATTGATTGACTAGCTGAGGGTTTGACTCCCAGCACCCCACTGATCATCTGACACAGCCACAACTATCAGATGGCAGCTGTGGCCTCTTCTTCAGGCCTGTGATGTTACTTTCACTGGTTGCAAGAACTTTCTGAAATTCAGTCCCATTCAAGTGAAGAGGTTTGAGCTGCAGTGCCAGGGACCACCACTACACAATGTATGGCACTGTCCCTGGTATACAATGAAGGGGCCACAGACCCCTCAAACAGCTGATTGGCAGGGGTGCTAGGAGTCAGACTCCCACTGATCTGATATTGATTCTTCTTTTGGGTATGAGGGGCTACTGTTTCTCCTGAAATGGTGGCACTTTTGCACATATATTATGTCTGGCATTGCAGTTTAGTTTCTTTCACTTGAGATGCAATACCACATGCAGGCCATGGACAGACATGGTGCCGTTTCTGGACAAACCCTTCCACCCATGAAGGGGGCATAAAATGGCTATTATTGTTGCAGGGTAGTGTGCCCATGTCTTCCATGATTGTGCAAAAAAAAAAAGATTTCTTTAAAGTCTTGGCCTAATTTTTTTTTTCTTTCTCTGGTGCTGTAGTGGATGACATGTTCGAGTCTGTAAATGATCGGGAGCTCAGGCAGATCTTTGAAGGCCAGAACCGTATTCATCTTGAAATAAAGCAGCTGAACCGGCAGCTGGACATGATCCTGGATGAGCAGCGGAGATATGTCAACGCAGTTACCGAAGAGATGGCCAGGAGGCCGGCAGGCGATGGAACCGTCCAGCAGGTAGAGTGTCTTCTCATTAATGGTCTTCCTATAGCATCAATATATTGGGCAACACTTTACAATCAGGGGGAACATGAAGAGACACAAATCAGACATTACATGTTCTATAAAACCAGTCACCTAATTGAACAATAGCGGCGAGTGTCCATGTAGATGGGCGGGGGGGAACGTCATCTTAATAGCATTTCCTAGGACTATTACAACAAAGTATCATCCAGGTAGAATCTGTCTGAAAACTCCTTATAACCTCCCATTCTTAAGCTCCATTTATGATCCTTCCAGGGTTCTCAACAGCAACTCGAAAATTTACTCAGCGGTCAGAGGGAAGTTTTCAAGCATGTCAGTGAAATGAGGTAAGGGACTTATTACCTGTGTTTTGTTTTTTTTTTTCCCTCTTAAAGGGGTCGTACCAGGATCAGAGTTTTTCCCTATCCACAGGATAGGGAATAATTTTCTGATTGTGAGTGCCACACTGCTAAGACTCTTGGCAATCTCGAACGGCGGTCCCGTGTCCCCTTATACTTATCACTCTGGGGTCGAATGTTCCCCCACAATTACGTCAGAATGAATAAGGCGCTGGCCAAGCATGCGCACTTAGTACTCCATTTATTTCAGTGGGGCTGATGTCATAAAGTGGGGTCCTCTGCTCCAAACCCACTTCTATGACCCAGAACAGGTATTACAGGATGTGAATGGCTGTCCTGTAATACAACATTTGTCCTGCAGTGGAGTACTTGAATATCCACGGCTTACCGCAGAAAATCAGCTGATTGATGGGTTGCTGAGAGCAGGACCTGAGGCAATCAGCTGTTTGCCCCAGGCCCCACATTCGAATAGAAGTTGTGCATCTTGTGTCACAATCCCCTTTAACTTAATAGACGCCAGAATTAATTTAATTCTACTTTTATATGTATTGCATACACTCACTGTCAAGAGTGAAGCACCTAGACGGAGTTGTCAGTTTGCTGCAAAACTCTGCATGCCGTTACATCTCGGGTAGATATCCAATGAATAGAGTCATGGTGTGATTAGATGAGGCCCTAAAAGTGGTGCCCCCCCCCCCCCCCCCCGGCCTATAAGAGGCTCTCGGAGGCTCCTTGTGTGTAGTGACCTCTTCTTCCACTTGTGTAGAGCTCGTTGACCACTAGACGCCTCTACAACGCAGAGAAGAGATGTCACCCCGTTACCAGAGTCTGAGAGGGGCGCATTATTGGGATGTGAGAAGCTGGATAGTCATATCAATGAATTGTCCCCCACCGGCCGTTCTGACCAGATTGGTAGGAGGTGTTGGGCCCAGCCGATGTGTGAGGGCACACAAGGTGACCGGGCTCAGGACCCCAGACAGACCACCAGTAGAGAGGAGCATCTGATCAGACTGTTAGAAGGTGTTGGACCATAAGATGCGTGAGGGCACACAAGGTGAATGGGCTCAGGACGCCCCCTACAGACCACCAGTAGAGAGGAGCGTCTGACTAGACTGTTAGGAGGTGTTGAGACCAGTGGGTGTGTGAGGGCACACAAGGTGACCGGGCTTAGGACCCCCGACAGACCACCAGTAGAGAGGATCGTCTGACCGGACTGTTAGGAGGTGTTGAGACCAGTGGGTGTGTGAGGGCACACAAGGTGAACGGGCTTAGGACCCCTTGACAGACAACCGGGAGTGTCTGATCATCCGACAACCACAAGCAGCTCAGTTTTGTTGTCCGCTATCCAGAGATAAGTGGCGCCATCGTTACATCCCTGTGTCTGTCGGAACCATTTCTAGGCACTTGGTTGAGGAACACTCAGTTTCACAGTACTCATTACATGTACTACTTTGACACCCACCATCATCTCTGTTGCCTCCATTTGCCATGGTGTAGTGAACAACGAAACTGGACTGCTATGAAGTGCAACCAGATTGTCTTCAGCAATGAATCCAGGTTTAATTTGTGCGCTGACGACAGCCATATTTGTGTCTGGAATCCTGCTTTGCTGTGGAGCGGCACCCTGCCCCCACTTTTGGTGTGATGGCCTGAGGGGAATCGCATACGACAGTCGGTCACCCCTAGTAGCCGTACGAGGAGCAATGAAAGCTCAGTGATATATTCAGGGTATCCTGCAGCCACATGCGTTCCTCTCATGGCGGCTTCCAGCAGGATAATGCTCGGCCGCACACACAAGGGGGTCACAGGAATGTCCCAAAACATTGTCACACTTCCCTGGCTGCCCAGTCGCTAGATTTATCACCAATAGAACATGTATGCGACCATCTGGGACACCATCTATGACAGCGTACGAGTTTGCACGATCTAGAGGCTCAGTTAGAGCAAATGTGGAGAGATATGCCGCAGGATACCATGCAGAACCTGTATGCCTCCATGCCCGCCCGTACCACATCTTGTATCCAAGGAAGAGGCGGTACAACAGAGTACTAGAGCCTCCATGCATCCCGTATCAAATCTTGTATCCAAGCTAGAGGCGGTACAACTGGGTACTAGAGCCTCCCTTCAAGTGTTCCATTTAGCGCAATAAACTATCCTAGTGTTCTGATATTGTAATCCCTTACACATATAAAGTTTCATTGGATTCCGACAACTTGTTTTAGGTGCTAGTTTAGTTTTTTTTGGACACTGAGTGTAATAAGTACTATAGTGGTTTTCTTTATAAGTTGTCCTGTTCCATTCAAGAGTTTATTTAGGACTGGAAAAACATGGCTGCTTCCTTTCACATCAGTCCACAGGTTATGTCTAGTATTGCCGTTAAGTCAAACTCAACAGATCTAAGCTGCAATATCAGAATCCACTCCTCTAAAATATAAAGGCCGGTCCATGGACATCACACATCCCTGTAATAACCTACACCATCCTATCAAAAATAATTGGACAACTGAGCAAGAATCAAGTGGTATTTGTTTCCATATGGTAATACCTAGTGGGGCTACTTTGGGTCTAATGACATCGGATACTCTCTACTAAAGTCTGATACTTCAGCTGGTATTTCCCTCCATTCATTCTGTAAACATCTGGCAAGTTCTCTCATATTTTCTGATCCGATTTTCCAGTTCACCCCAGAGATGTTCAGTAGGTTCAGGTTGGGACTCTGTGCAGCCAGTCCAACCGTGGGACAGCCATATCCTCAAGCCAATGTAAAACAGCGTTACCTTTGTGACAAGGCGCGTTGTCTTGTTGGAAGTATGGCTGACCGTTCCCAAAGTATTACCACATTGTCGGCAGCACTTTATTGTCTAGGATGTCAGGGTACACCTCCGTGTTCGTGGTTCTTGTCGCTACAACCAACGTACTGAGACCATGCCACGTAAAACATCCCAAGACCATAAGAGAACCAAATACCTCCATCTGGTGTGAAGGTATAGTACCACGATTCTTCACTCCATAGATTATTCTTCCGCTGCTCAACTGTCCAATGCCACACTCCTTGCGCTATTGTACACGATACATCTTCTCTGAGAGAACTTGCCAGACATTTGACACCAAGAGGTTTCTTGTTCAGGTGTCCAATTAATTTTTTAGTGTAGTGTATTTAGACATTTGCATGGACCAGATAGGGCAAGCAATGTGCAGGGTCCATGGAGATTGGGCAAAACATAGGCAAATGCTGTCTTATGTGAATTGCGACACGGTTTCTTAAGTGCAACATACCTACAACCATGTGAATTAAGCGTAGGGATTAGAGATGAGCGAGTATACTTGCTAAGGCACATTACTCAAGCGAGTAGTGCCTTAGCCGAGTATCTCCCCGCTCGTCTCTAAAGATTCGTGGGCCAGCGGGGGAGAGCGGGGAGGAACAGAGGGAAAGAGAGATCTCCCCTCCGTTCCTCCCTGCTCTCCCCCGCCGCTCTCCGCCACTCCCCGAATCTTTACTCGAGCGAGTAGTGCCTTAGCTGAGTATCTCCCCGCTCGTCTCTAATGTGCCTTTAGTGAGTATACTCGCTCATCTCTAGTAGGGATGAAACCTAATGATGCGACTGGATGCATGCAGCCAAACCATGCCCACCTATGGTGATCACTGGTAAGTAACCATTTGCCGGTCTAGTTTGGCTGCATGCATCTAGTCACACCATGGGTTCTCTATCTGGGAAATTCCATAATGGCAAGTATGGCTTCACCATTGACTCCAAGTATCCCCGTACCCCACACCCATTATTTCCCCTTAGGACAAGTGTCCACAGTAATATATTCTGTATAACGGCACTAGGCTTGTCCGTATGCTTCCATTGGCCGCTGTTGTCACTATGTAGGTCAGATGGACTCTGAAGATTATCATAGTTTTGTTTTCCAGCGCAGCTTTTGCTTTAATAATTCTTTCCAAATCTTTATTCCAAGTGAGTAAATTAGATTTACCAGTTAAGGTCTCTTATTTAATATTTCCTCTAAACTCTCCTTAATGTGCTCCGGCCAGATTAGAATGGTGTTTCTGGGCATCTTTGGAGAAAACAGAAGATAAATGAGCATCCGCTTATGTGTGCTGCTCATATTCGTGGAGTAATTTTCTTGTACAGATTGGTGGATTTCTTCTGCATGTTTTGATGCGTCGCTTAAGATTTAATAATAGCAGTTAATATCTAATATGCTTCTCTGAGGATTTACGTCTTACAGCTAAATCCTAGCATGAAGCCTATTGCCAATTTCAACATGTAAATGTCGTCTAAGCTTCATGCGCATATTGATTTCACCTCTGAACTGACTTGAACTTTTTTTTGTTAATCTTTATTTGCTGATTGCACTGAAATACCCTTAGTTTACAACTGGACAACCCCGTAAAAATTACAATCAGGTGCGCCTGTACACCAGGCTTATTTCTTCACCAAGCAGACAGCTCCATTCTCACTGCACTGGCCAGGCTTTATATTTCAGGCAAAGCTCCTATTGGAATGAATAGAAACTCTGCCTGTAGTACCAAGCCCGGCCACTGCAGTGAGAATGGAGCTGTCTACTTCCTGCAGAAATCTGCTCGTTGCATGAGGGACATCAGCCCTGAGAACAACTGCTCAGCGGGGATCCTACCGCTCTACCATGGATGACCTATCCTGAAGATAGGCCTTTAATCGTTTACAACTGAACAACCCCTTTAATGCAATGTTAAAGCGTACCTGAGTTCAACAAGTTTTCTTAAATGCACCAGGTTCTTCTTACTCTCATTTGTTGCTGTTTGCACCTTGTTTCATATCTGTAAGTTCTGACTTTCACAGGGTCTTCCCAAATTTTTTTTGTTCTGCTGGTATCTAACCACTTTCAGGCAGGGGACCTAGTATTCTATCAGTAGTTTCCTGTACTGTACTTCCTTGCCGTTAATTCCCATGCTGCATTGCACTTTGGTCTAATCAGCAGTATCGGAATGCCCGCCTCTCTGCTTTCCCTGGACAATTTAGGCAGTCAAATAGTTAGTAAACCCACTATAATTTGTGTGTAAGTTGCACACACACCCACACGCTGTGACCACAGAAGAGGCAGAGACTCTGGAGATCCTTATCACAGTGTCTGCAGATCTGTAAGCCTGCAGCTTCTAAGTGCATGAGAGCTGTCTGTTAAAATGGCCCTGCCCCCTGTTGCTATGGAAATGTCCTTGTTACCACTGAAGCTCTGTACTTAACGACGTGTGGATTGCAGAGAAGTTGGAAGGGAGACCCCTAATGGCAGCCACCTCAAACGTTATTTACAGTGGTAAAGCAACATTTTCAATGCAAGTATATTAATGAAATGTGACTTAACCCAAGCTAGTAGAGGAGCAGATGTCTGATATGTTAGTGCTCCTTTAAGATGAATGCATTGGAGGTAAAGGGGTTAAATAAATTAAAATTATCTCCTATCCTGTGGATGTGATTGGTGGGGGTCCAACAACTGGAACCCCCTCTGATCGCTAGAAAGGGATTTCCTATGTGCCTCCTATTCGCCATTGGATGGAGCAACTTCCAAACATGTGCCTTTCCCCTCCATTCATCTCTATGGGACTGCCGAAGAGAAGCAGACTGCAGCGATCAGACACTCCCATGGAGCAGATGCTTGCATGCTCCTCCGCTGCTCCAGTCATATGTGGGCTATCGGATCTCATGATCGGTGGTGGTCTCAGAGGTCAGACCCCCTACTGATCAGACGCTTATCCCCTATCCACAGGATTGAGGATAAGTTTAAATCTTGGGATAACTTGGGATCTTAAAGGGGTGTTCCAGGACCTTTTTTTTTTTTTTTAAATTCTACTTATGACCAACAGGTCATCAATAAATGATCAGCAGGGATCCGCTGCTCTGATCAGCTGATTCCCAGGGCTGCTGTCCCTGTGCATGAAGTAGAAAGTGCTGACCATAGTACAGCGGCCCGGACTCGGTATTGCAGACGCAGTCCTCATTGAATCCATTGGAAGCTGCGCTGCAGTACCAACCCGGTCCGCTGCGCTGTGGCCGGTGCTTCTTGCCCTGACCACAGTGGCATCGGGAATCAGCTGATCGGCAGGGATCCCAGCAGCGGGTCCTTGCTAATTACCTATTGATTACCTGTCTTTTTTTTTTAAGTCTGAATAGTCCTTTTTAAACGAGGTGCGCTGCTGTCAAAGGAATTGCCTAAAGGACCCTCGCTTCGGGTGATCTGTGGAGGTCCCAGAGGTCGTCTTACAGTGGAGGACATCATCTTGTGACTTTGCCTTTGTCCTTTTTAGTGTACCACTGATTTCCTTTTGTTTACCACCTTGTTGTTACAGCGAATAAGCGTCTCCGGACTAAATTCCGTTACTGGGGATATTTTTTTTTCGCTCTTTTGTGTCTTTTGCCAGAAGTAGAAAAGGGATTAAAAAAAATCCTCCTCATGATAAATATTCCCGTTACAGACCTTAATCTTCTTTACAGCAAAAAACCGTAGCATAACAGGACGGCTGAGTGATACAAGCATATTGATTAAGCAGCATGTTTGTGCGCGCTGATCCGATCACGTTACAGATCTGTGTAAACGGCCGCCACCGAGGCACAGCCTGGAGTTTAATTTGATTTTTTTTTTTTTTTTTTTTTTTCTTCTTCTTCTATAGTAACAGGGGGGGAAAAACCAGGACTACAATGTTCCAGCGCTGGAGGAGCACATATGGGAAATGAGTTTGTCTTATGTTCAATGTAATCTTGGACCTTAGCCCTAAATCTTTCCTTATCCTTAAGCCTCTTCATTTCTTGCACAACTGTATTAATTTCTTTTGGAAAGCTTTGCTTTTCTCAACGGGATGCGTCTCTCTTAGAACTACTTCATTCCTTTTGTGTAGGAGCCCTTTCTCCCAAACACCAGTGAACCTTACATTGTATCCAACCACTATATGGAAATTTAGTAACATAAATGGAATGATCCCTTCATTAAAGCCCCCGACCCTTTCATGATTGGAGCTTCCCTGTATGGATATTCTCCCCGTGACCCCGGAGTGCAACATAAAATCCCGTGACAAGTTTTCCGTGGATCAGTTTCAGTGTGAATCCACATTAGATGGGGAAATCAGCGATCAGAGCGACTTCCAACGAGGATGGGTCATTGGTACTAGACTAGCCGGGGCTAGGAGATAATTGCCAACTGTGGGGGAGGGGGGGCCTCTTGTAATGATGTAGAGAGTATACACAGAATGGTGTGATCGAAGAAAAACATCCAGCGAAAAGGGATCCTTGGGGCATAAACAATTTATCGTTGAAAGGAGTCAGAGGAGGAGGTCAAGAATTGTTCTGATGAATGCGTGGGGCAGTCAGGCAAATTGCAGCTGCTGGTGCCCCAGCTAACACGTCTGAATGCACAACTTTGCTGCTCCTTACACGGATGGGCTATAACAGCAGACAACCAATGCCATTGCTATGAGAAATAGAAAGGCGAGACACCAGTAGGCAAAATAATGCAAATATTGTATCACTGGGCAGCGGAAAAGCATCTCCTGGTCAGATGAATCCAGATTGCACCGTGCTGATGGGAGGTCAGGATTTGGCACAAGCAGCAGGAATTGATGACCCCTTCCTGTCAGGCTGGGGAAGGTGGGGAAGGTTTTCGCGGCACATTCTGGGTTCTCTGATATCTGTGAATGGGCCTTATGATGAATTGCTGTTGGTCTAAAGGCCAAAGAAGGTGGAACATGCTACTAGTGGGGGGTCTCTAATACATCAATCTATATGCATAGCATAAAAAAATGTGTTCTACAGGCACAGTAAATATATATGGACATGTATTGAGAAAAGTGCACAATGAAGGTTTTACGTAGAACTTGGTTAAGTTGTCAATGGATTAAAAGTCTGTTTTCTTATAGGAACTCTATGGGTGAAACTTTAAGGCTGGTCAGTGGGAATCCGCATGGAGGTGCTGCCGGCTACGAGAACACACAACACTTCAATGACATCAAAGAACATCTGCATCTGGTGAAGAGGGACATTGAGGCTCTAGTACAGAAGAACATGGTAACTTTCTATCTCATCACCATACCATTGACAGTTCTCTGCAGGCTTTCCTGCGCTCTTCCCCAACCTCTTACAAAAGTTCTTCCATAACTGTAGTGAATTGTAGGTATATAAAATCCTCTTCTGCATGTGCTTCTTATTTATTGTCTGTAGACAATCCTTGGGTTTTTCCAGTATCTCTTTTTTTTCTTGAGTAGTGCTCCAAAAGAGCAAGTTCTGGTAACTACTGACATAATATATTGTATGAAAGAGGACATGACTTATTATACTAAGAATAACATTTTTACTTCTAAATGCAATATCAAGTATTTGGGAAAATTGCCTAGAATTAGCTAAGTGGATTATTGCTAGGTAGGTTTATTGGCCTCAGACCATGGGCTCTCAATAATTTTATTCATATCTTATCATATTTATGTCCCGCCTTTCTTTTAAAGTATATCCCTCTTTTCCATAGCAGGAGTCAATTGACCTTCTCTCTGAATTCCCCTATTGTGGGGAAGGCCTCATCTAGCCAATGCTGAGCTATTCATTTTCTTGCAATGTATAGGAGTCTGGCTGCTGCTATCTGTTCTCGCTCCTCCACTGCTAGATCATTAACATATCCCAGAATGCATACTAATGGGGTAAAATCTAGGTTAATCCCATGTACAGCATTAATCAAAGACTGTACTTCGGAGCAGTATCTACTCCACTTTGGACAACGCTGCATCATGTGCATTAATCCTGCGGTGTGGGACTTGCAGCGTACGCACAGGGGATTCTCCCTTGCTCCTATGTTGTGTAAGAACACAGGAGTATATTATACCCCGTGTATGAAGTAGAATTGTGACAATCTGTCTCATTCACTTAGAGACAATTTGGGAGTCATTTGCGAAATTTCCTCCCCATGCAGGTCCTCGATTGGACCAATATCTGCCTCCCTCTGTCTTTGATCCAAAATTGTCCCCATTATAGTTTAGGTTCTCACCAACAAAAATAGGACATGTAATGTGCAATGTCCATGTAGGTCAGCAAGCAGATAGACTGGTGTTTGTCTGCTTTCTGATGTGAGTTACGCCCAGGTTTCTTAGGTGCATCTTGCATACAGCCATGTGCCTTTTGGCCTTTAGAGATGGTAATATGAAGCAGGATGGAGTTGTGCACAGCAGATCCATTTGGGTAAGCATCCAAGTCTTCAGGTAGTGCAGATCACACAGCTGCTGTGTGAATGTAGATGGGGAGAGGAGCAAACACATAGCAGTCTGCAGGAGGAGGGGGTAATCGCACAGGCCCTCTGCAATTGAATATTCACACAATCCTCAGCATCTCAGCAAAAGGGTGAAAAGATCCCTTATGGGCTGCAGAAGGAGAAATCTATCTGGGAATGATGCAAAAAGTTGCAATAATATATTTTAAAACATTTTTTCCTTGTCTCAGATGTTCATGGCCTTTACATGTGTTACTTTTTTCATGCATGATTAAACTGCTTAAAGTGGAGTCGCTGTGTACGTACATTACTTACCCTGAGTTTACCTGTATTATACTCCAGAGCTGCACTTACTATTCTGCTGCTTTTCATTGGAAACCTAGCAAAAATTGTCACCGGACACATTCAAAACAGCTTAGCTGAGCTCCTCTAAAGCAGAGGAAGCAGATAGTTGTATCTCCATCAGATTGCTGTACAGTGCCTGGTAGAAGGCCTAGATTACCCAAACTGCTGATCTCCAAACTGAGATCTTTGCCGGTATTGAACCAACAGGAAATCCTGGGAGATTTCCTCTCTGAAGCCTACACTGTTGTGCATGCAGCCTTGCAGTATAATTATGCTTTAAAATTTAACTCCCACATCGCATTCCGCGTGACCATATAACAATGTCAGTCGGTTTACCTTTTTGATTGTATTCTATAATCCAGCATTTTCTTCTTTCTTATAGCCATCCGAAAAACAGCGATGCCCTGAAGTTCCCGTTCCCTCGTGTCTATCGACAGTGCACTTCTTTATCTTTGTAGCTGTGCAGAGCGTATTATTCATCAGTTACATCATGTACAAGTGAGTCCTGCAGGTCCTCCTTGTAGATTTACTCTCCTCCTGGATAGAGTAATGCATCTGTAAATGTTCAGCACTTATTACACGGGTTATTCTATGACCGGCGTAACATTTTGAGAACTTTCGGCATTATTCAGTTGCTATTACTTAATGTTCAATCTGGGTTGGCTTTGTCCTTGTCAGTATTTAAAGGTGTTGTAGCACAATGTCATGCTATTCCCTTTCCATAGAATAGAGGATAACTTGCTGATGGGTGGAGGACTCCCTTGTCCTGCTCTCCTATCACTGCAGGGGTCACTAGTGGGTGTACGAGACCGATGCCTTATTCGGTTTCCTCCTTGCTGCGGGTATTGCCATAGCTCTGCAGTAAGACTGGGTTCCCACAGGACGGAAATCTCGCGGCTTGGCTGTACCGAAAAGCCGCAACATTTCCGCAGGAGAGCTGCAGCTTCAGAACCCGTAGCATTTCAACTCAGGTTTTGGAGCGGTTCAGCTGCCGGCATTCCGTTGCGACTTGCTCTCCCCATAGATAGCAGTGAGGCCGCAACGGGAAAAAAAAAGAATTGACATGCTGCGGCTGTCAATTCCGTGCCGCATCACCGGTTCCACCCGGCTTTGCCGCGACGGATTGGCCTCCCCATGTGGGCGAGATTTTTGCAAAACCTTGTCCACATGGCTGGCTAATCTCGGGATTAGGAGCCGCGGCAAATCCGTCCCATGTAAACCCAGCCTAAGGAGGATACAGGATGCTCCTTCTTGAGATCAGGGGGTGTCTCAGCAGTGAGATCCCTACCATTCAGCAAGTTATTCCCTATCCTGTGGATCTTCCCTGCTGTATGAAAGACAGAAACCTTTGAGTGCACAAGTTTTCAAGGCAACAATCTTTGTGACCCTCATATTAAACATAACCTTCACTTTAAACTTTGACCTTTTTGTGAGCTGGGGTTACGTATTTTTGCTCCCTCATTAGGACCGGGCGATCCTGTGATACTGGACTTGTCTATGCATAGCTCCGCCCTATGTTGTCTGCCTACTAGAAGAACTGCACTTTTATTGACTGTCCTCTCTTGTTTTGCAGAAGTCAACAAGAAGCAGCGGCCAAGAAGTTCTTTTGATGAGTCTCATCACTTTGCACGCGAATACCGCTCTCTGCCTGGCATATGTTTGTACATGAGGGACTCTTTTAGTATTGTTTGCCTAGATTAAGTTATTGAAGTTTTGGGAAATGAAAGCGAGAGAGAACCCATTTTCTTTCTTGAAAGAACGGCCATCGATCTGGGAGGAGAAGAGAAATATAGTTTTTTTAATCTATTTTTTAAAATTCATCCATAGGATAACTCGCCATCATCCTGCATCCGGTTACGTTAACATTCGTCTGTTTTATGCGTTCGACCCTTTATGACTCAGGGCAAACTTTTTTTTTTTTTTTGCCGCCTCCTTGTTGAAAAGGTTTAATTTACCCTAAATGTGCTCATTTGATGTTAATTTCTAATTAAGATAGGTGCTTTTTCTTTTCTATGGGGGAATTTTGGCTGAAGAAAAGCACTTAAGGTGAATTTTAAAGGGGTTTGTTTTTATAAAGAGAGTTGTTTGGTCATGAAAGGGAAAACGGCACAATAAACATTATAATGAATGTTTCTATTCTGGTTGCCATGGTTGCGTCCAGGGCTATGTAGTTATGTATACATGTAAATGCACTTCTCTTCTGTCGTCTATAATAGATATATAAATACACTCACATGGGTGACGTTTAGTACGCATGCAGACACACTCACTAGAAATAAACTGTTAACGGGGTGATGTAGCTATGGCAACCAGAATGAAAACATCCATGGTCGATTCTATTCTGAAAACCGGAAAATAGACATATAATCAAAAGTAAGATGTGCCTGTGGGCACCTTCATATGGATCCGTGATACGGCCATGTGAATGAGGCTTACGGTTTATATTATAGTGTGCCTTTTTTTTTATGACTCAGCAGCTTTATTTATATAACCCCAAAGTCCAGTATTAGTGAAGCAAAAGTGTTGCCAGTCTCGAAATTTCCACAGCTGGTGTACTGGCAGATGCCAATCACTTGTGCCAATAACTACAATGGTATTTAGTTGTAAAGAGTCGATTTAGACCAGAGTTTCCTAAACTCCAGTCCTCTTGACACCCCCCCCCCCCTTCCCTACGATTTGAGGATATCTAATAGAGAGAATACCTGTAGCAATGTCTGCCACACTGACGATAATTACGTTACATGTACAATTCTAAGGAAATCATGAAAAACAGATGTATTGGGAGGTCGAGAGGACCGGAGTTTGGGAAACGCTGATTCAGACCTTCAAAAATGCAAAATAAATGAAAGTATTGATCATGTATGAGAATGTTCTTCAGTATCTTCATGCTGTGTGCACTGCAGCAGACTGTTACAACAGTCACAGCAGCCAGAAGTGTTGGTGATGCGTGTCGCCCTTTATCCCAGCTTCCAACGCACTTTCTTATATGGGTTTTGGGTTGACAACTGGCACAAACCTTTCTGGCTGTTATGCCCCTCAGCATGCATTGCTGCCATATAGTCCAATGCTGAAATAACTCGCCACCGCAGTGGGAATGCAGTGAGGAGATTGAATATCTGCAATGCTAAAAAGTGGAACGCCCGTCCAATGGGAAAATAGGATGTGTGAATGGGCCCTTAATGTGTTGGTCGCCCTCACCTACAGTTGTACTATTAACATCTGGATTGGCTTGCTACCTGTGGGGCATCAGATATAAGTAAGACCTTTTTGTTCTTGTCTAATGTCATTTTTGCTGCCTTACTTATAAATCTTATCTCCTCGTGTCCAGAATAAAATGTCTAGCTCTTTTCTTATCACTGTAGACAATGTACAGCACTTACCTTTATACATGGCGGGATTTCAGCGCTCCCAACGCCGCCCTTAATGCTCTATCTACAGCCGCAACAGTTTGTGCAGAACGCCAGTGCCAGCATTTTGGGAACGATTACAGGGATAGAAAACATGGCCGCTTTCTTTCAGGAACTGCGCCATACCCTGGGCAGGCACTTTGAAGTGAATAGAGCTGTAATACCAACATGTGGACAATTGTGGCGCTGTTTTCCTGATCTTGCGCAACCCCTTTAAGACACCATTAAACTGACATCGGTATTTCCTCGTGCAAATCTCTATTGACTGAATCCATGTTGTTGGCTAAACTGATTTAAACTCTTATTAGTCGTCTTTTAGTCTCTTGCTTCTTACATTGTGAACGGAAATCTCCTTTGGACACCTAGCAGATCTGACAAAGGTGGGATCTAGGTATTTCTTACATCATTGCCGCACCTCTAATCAAAGTAGATGCCACAAAATCATGGGAGGATATATTGTTCTGTTAGTGTAGGGATGCCTGCAGAGGACTACTTCTGTCCATATGGTCTTGTTTGCTCATGCAGACATCAATAAGATAGTCCACTCCCAATTAAAGCTCCTACAAAGTGACTACTGCGCTGGTGGACTAAGTGTCATGTAGTTCTACATTGAACCTTAACAGGTGACCAACAGCAGTTACAAGAACTGGAATCCTGGTGATCATCTGATTCCAGCGGGATAGTTGTTTTATCACAGTTGGAAAGGGGGTTGTCCTGGTTGGATAACCCATTAAAGGGGGACTCGAACACTTACTATTGATGACCTAGCATCAGGATAGGCCATTAATAATTGGTCGGTGGGGGTCTGATGCTCGGGATTGTTGCCAGGCCCATTGTCAGTGGGAACAGTGCTGGTAGCAGACAGCACTGTACGTATTGAAGTGGCCCACTTTGGTACTGCAGGCATAGCTCCGATTGAATTCTATGAGAGCTGTGCCTGTAATACCAAACCAAGCTGCTTCAATGTTGACAACACTGCCTGGACTGACATTGGGCCTGGGGGGGTGAACTGATTGGTGGGGTTCCTGAGCGGCAGACCGTGCTGATTAGAGATGAGCGAACGTACTCGGTAAGGGCGATTTCGCAATCAAGCACCGCGATTTTCGAGTACTTCACTACTCGGGTGAAAAGTACTCGGGGGGGGGCAGGGGGGAACAGGGGGGAGCTCGCCCTCGCCCTCTCGCGCGCCCTCTCGCGCTCACCCCTGGCATACTCGAAGCTCGATTGCCAAATCGCCCTTACCGAGTACGTTCGCTTATCTCTAGTGCTGATCTATTGATGACCTATCCTCAGGGTAAGTCATTAAAAGTTGAAGTCCTGGATAACCGATTTAACCAAAAGTGCAGAATAAATGTTGTGAGAAGAGGTGCTATTTGAGATATATAAAACGCAAAGTGAGCCAAAGTTAGACAGCTGTCTAAAGAGGCACCAAATTTACCATGCAGCATGAGCCACTGTAATAAACTTGGCGCATCATTATAGAGTCCCTGATCTTAGCTTATAAGGGCACATTTATTTAGTCTGGCGATTTACATGCCAGTATTGATAAACAGTGTGCTTGAGAAAGAGGTGCCTCTTGGTCATCTCTGGCCCGACTGGAAGGAAACGTCCAAGGTGTGGATTTCAGACACAGCACCACCTCTGACTACAGGTTGTATCTGGTATTGCAGCTTGGCTCCATTGAAGTGAATGGGGTGGAGCTGCAATCCAACACACAACCTGGACATGGATTGTGGTGCTTTTAGAATGAGTAGTCTATTGTTTTTTTATCACTTCTGGACAGCCCTTTTAAAGTTGTAGGAACATTTTTAAAAGTTGGCACAACCAAGCAAAGGGCCTGAAATTCTAGAATAATCTGCAGTAACTATGCAGAACACGAGTGCCGTTATTGCAGATGTGATATTATATAACAGACAGCTGATTTTCCTATGGCATAGACAGATGTTGTAATACTGTCAGCCAATAGTGTCTGTCTATCAGTGTTTCCTGTAATACAAAGGGACGATTTACTAAGCAAAATATACCAAAATACTTCAGGTTGTGCCAAAAAATGGCGTAAATGCAGTGCGCCAGACATATTGTGTGTTTTAGACCGTTTTGGAAAAGGCGGTATATGTACGTGCGTATGATGCTCTGCGTTCTGGTCCAGAGACCCGTGGTCAAGCCAGAACACACTTTTGAAGTCCATACGTTAAACAGATGCTGCCAAAGACAGTGTGGATGGGGCCATAAGAGTCATGAAATGCGCCAGTTAACATAATGGCACAAAATATTCTTGTAAAGTAGCCAAGAAGTGGCATTATGAAAAGTGCCTAACACGTCTAGCAATATGCACTAGATTTATCATATGGCGCCAGTTCAATCAATTTGGCACAGCTTCTGACCACCTGATGTAGTTTATCTAAATTTAGGGCACTAATAACTCCCCTGATGTATTTGCGTTATCCACATATAATCCACCTGATTTGTCCTCCAAATACTGTGTGTGCAACTGACAAATACAACCAGTGTTACAGGTGTATAGGACAGCTGCATATATCTGTGTATGAACAGAGTTCAATTCTGTAAATTGGGTAAAATGTTTTGGGGTCTTTTTTTATTCTTTTCCTTTTTTTTTTTTTATTCTAAACAAAGAATAAATACATGAAATTATGAATTTGTGTCTGGAATGAATTGATTTGAATAAATGTATACTAGTGTGCTCTGTCCACACTTAGAGAAAAAAAGTTAAATGGTGAAAGCTGCTTACCCAATGGGGATTGAGCATGGTGAAACTTGGAACAATCAGCGATAAGGACAAGGGTCTAACGCATAGGTTCTGTGACAGACAAATAGACAAACCTAGGATACTAAAGGAAGCAGCGAAGGTGATTGCTGAACCACTTGCCATAATCTTTGAAAATTCCTGGAGAACAGGAGACGTCCCAGAAGATTGGAAAAGGGCAAATGTTGTCGCTATCTTCAAAAAGGGAAAGAAGGTGGATCCAGGAAACTACAGGCCTGTGAGCCTGACTTCTATACTGGGAAAGATCTTTGAAGAAATTATTAAACAGCATGTATGCAAGTACTTGGATAAAAATGGAGTAATTAACAAGAGCCAGCATGGGTTTGTAACAAACAAGTCATGCCAGACTAATCTAATTTCCTTCTATGATAGTATCACTGACTGGGTTGATCAGGGAAATGCGGTGGATATAGTATATCTTGACTTTAGTAAGCATTTGACAAAGTATCTCATGCCATGCTTATTGAAAAAAATGACTAAATATGGGATCGACAAGGCAACTGTTGGTGGATTCACAACTGGCTGAGTGATTGTACTCAAAATGTGGTCATAAATGGCAGCACATCCATGTGGAAGAATGTATCAAGTGGGGTACCACAAGGCTCTGTTTTAGGCCCAGTGTTGTTCAACATTTTTTATAAATGATCTGGAGGAGGGAATTGATGGGAAACTGATCAAATTTGCTGATGACACAAAGCTAGGAGGGATAGCGAACACTAAGGAAGAGAGGGAGAGTATTCAAAAAGATCTAGAAAAGCTTGAACAGTGGGCAGCGACTAACAGAATGGTATTTAACACAGAGAATGGCAAAGGCCTACATCTGGGCAAGAAAAATGACAAAAGCACATACACAATGGGAGGAATTGAGCTAAGCAGCAGCACATGTGAAAAAGACTTGGGTATACTAATAGATCATAGACTGAACATGAGTCAACAATGTGATGCAGCAGCCAAAAAGGCAAACACAATTCTGGGATGTATTAAGAGAAGCATAGTCTAGATCACGTGAGGTCATTATTAGAGATGAGCGAACGCGTTCGTCCGAGCTTGATATTCGTGCGAATATTAGGGTGTTCGGGATGTTCGTTATTCGTAACGAACACCATGCGGTGTTCTGGTTACTTTCACTTCCTTCCCTGAGACGTTAGCGCGCTTTTCTGGCCAATTGAAAGACAGGGAAGGCATTACAACTTCCCCCTGCAACGTTTAAGCCCTATACCACCCCCCTGCTGTGAGTGGCTGGCGAGATCAGGTGTTCGCCTAATATAAAAGTCGGCCCCTCCCGCGGCTCGCCTCAGATGCGGTGTGAGTTAGATGAGGGACAGTGCTGTTTATACCGGAGCTGCTGTAGGGAAAGAATTGGTAGTTAGTGTAGGCTTCAAGACCCCCCAAAGGTCCTTATTAGGGCCACTGATAGCTGTGTGTTGGCTGCTGTTAGCAGTGGCATTTTTTTTTTCTCAAAATCGGCTCTGCAGAGCGTTGCACCTGGCATTAGGGACAGAAGTGCTGCATAGGCAGGGAGAGTGTTAGGAGTGAGTGTAGCCTTCAAGAACCTCAACGGTCCTTTCTAGGGCCATATTTATCCGTGTGCAGTACTGTCCAGGCTGCTGTTAGCTGTGCTGCATTTTTTTGGGGCTTCTCAAAATCGCCTCTGCAGAGCATTCCACCCTCCATTGATACTGCAGGGAAAGAATTGTATAGGCAGGGCCACAACACAGTTATTATTCATAGAATATACGCAGTGCTGCCTTTTGGTGGGAAAAAACTGAAAACAAATCTATTTGTCCAGCCTCTGTCCGTCCTTACGGGCGGTGGACACGTGTGAGCTGCGTGAAAAACATTGCTAAATCATACGCACCCAGCTACGCTTTACTGCTGGCTTCGCCATTTGCTTTCCTTAATTGGGAAAAAAATACCTGCTCTGCCAGAGTTATAATAACTCTGCTACCCTCACGTTCTGTGACACATAAGCAGGGACACAGCACAGTTATTAAACTTCTCATGTTCATTGAATATACGCAGTGCTGCCTTTTGGTGGGAAAAAACTGAAAACAAATCTATTTGTCCAGCCTGTGTCCGTCCTTACGGGCGGTGGACACGTGTGAGCTGCGTGAAAAACATTGCTAAATCATACGCACCCAGCTACGCTTTACTGCTGGCTTCGCCATTTGCTTTCCTTAATTGGGAAAAAAAATACCTGCTCTGCCAGAGTTATAATAACTCTGCTACCCTCACGTTCTGTGACACATAAGCAGGGACACAGCACAGTTATTAAACTTCTCATGTTCATTGAATATACGCAGTGCTGCCTTTTGGTGGGAAAAAAATGAAAACAAATCTATTTGTCCAGCCTGTGTCCGTCCTTACGGGCGGTGGACACGTGTGAGCTGCGTGAAAAACATTGCTAAATCATACGCACCCAGCTACGCTTTACTGCTGGCTTCGCCATTTGCTTTCCTTAATTGGGAAAAAAATACCTGCTCTGCCAGAGTTATAATAACTCTGCTACCCTCACGTTCTGTGACACATTAGCAGGGACACAGCACAGTTATTAAACTTAGATTATTCATTCACTAGAGGCAGTGGGGCCTTTCGTTTTCCAAAAAGGGCAAAAATTATATTTGGCCTGCAGTCTTGCGCCAATTTATTTCCTGCCTGTAAAATCAAATCACTGGTAATACAGCATGCTGAGGGGTAGGGGTAGGCCTAGAGGACGTGGACGCGGCCAAGGACGCGGAGGGCCAAGTCAGGGTGTGGGCACAGGCCGAGCTCCTGATCCCGGTGTGTCGCAGCCGACTGCTGCGCGATTAGGAGAGAGGCACGTTTCTGGCGTCCCCACATTCATCGCCCAATTAATGGGTCCACGCGGGAGACGGTTATTAGAAAATGAGCAGTGTGAGCAGGTCCTGTCCTGGATGGCAGAAAGTGCTTCGAGCAACCTATCGTCAACACGCAGTTCTGCGCCGTCCACTGCTGCAAATCAGAATCCTCTGTCTGCTGCTCCTCCTTCCTCCCAGCCTCCTCACTCCACTACAATGACACCTGCTCAGGAGCGGGAACACTCCCAGGAACTGTTCTCGGGCCCCTGCTCAGATTGGGCAGCAGCGGTTCCTCTCCCACCAGAGGAGTTTATAGTCACTGATGCCCAACCATTCGAAAGTTCCCGGGGTCCGGGGGATGAGGCTGGGGACTTCCGCCAACTGTCTCAACAACTTTCTGTGGGTGAGGAGGACGATGACGATCATACACAGTTGTCTTGCAGTGAGGTAGTAGTAAGGGCAGTAAGTCCGAGGGAGCAGCGCACAGAGGATTCGGAGGAAGAGCAGCAGGACGATGAGGTGACTGACCCCACCTGGTGTGCAACGCTTACTCAGGAGGACAGGTCTTCAGAGGGGGAGTCAAGGGCATCAGCAGGGCAGGTTGCAAGAGGCAGTGCGGTGGCCAGGGCCAGGGGTAGAGGCAGGGCCAGACCGAATAATCCACCAAGTGTTTCCCAAAGCGCCCCCTCGCGCCATGCCACCCTGCAGAGGCCGAGGTGCTCTAAGGTCTGGCAGTTTTTCACAGAGACGCCTGACGACCGACGAACAGTGGTGTGCAACCTTTGTTGCGCAAAGCTCAGCCGGGGAGCCAACACCAACAGCCTCACCACCACCACCATGCGCAGGCATATGATGGCCAAGCACCCCACAAGGTGGGACGAAGGCCGTTCACCGCCTCCGGTTTGCACCCCTGCCTCTCGCCCTGTGCCCCAACCTGCCACTGAGATGCAACCCCCCTCTCAGGACACAGGCACGACCGTCTCATGGCCTGCACCCACACCCTCACCTCCGCTGTCCTCGGCCCCATCCACCAATGTCTCGCACCGCACAGTCCAGCCGTCGCTAGCGCAACTGTTGGAGCGCAAGCGCAAGTACGCCGCCACGCACCCGCACGCTCAAACGTTAACCGTCCGCATCGCAAAATTCATCAGCCTTGAGATGCTGCCGTATAGGGTTGTGGAAACGGAGTCCTTCAAAAGTATCATGGAGGCGGCGGCCCCGCGCTACTCAGTTCCCAGTCGCCACTACTTTTCCCGATGTGCCGTCCCAGCCCTGCACGACCACGTCTCCCGCAACATTGTACGCGCCCTCACCAACGCGGTTACTGCCACGGTCCACTTAACTACGGACACGTGGACAAGCACAGGCGGGCAGGGCCACTACATCTCCCTGACGGCACATTGGGTGAATTTAGTGGAGGCTGGGACAGAGTCAGAGCCTGGGACCGCTCACGTCCTACCCACCCCCAGAATTGCAGGCCCCAGCTCGGTGGTGGTATCTGCGGAGGTGTATGCTTCCTCCACTAAAGCACCCTCCTCCTCCTCCTCCTCCTCTGTCTCGCAATCAAGATGTGTTAGCAGCAGCATGTCGCCAGCAGTCGGTGTCGCGCGGTGTGGCAGCACAGCGGTGGGCAAGCGTCAGCAGGCCGTGCTGAAACTACTCAGCTTAGGCGATAAGAGGCACACGGCCCACGAACTGCTGCAGGGTCTGACAGAGCAGACCGACCGCTGGCTTGCGCCGCTGAGCCTCCAACCGGGCATGGTCGTGTGTGACAACGGCCGTAACCTGGTGGCGGCTCTGCAGCTCGGCAGCCTCACGCACGTGCCATGCCTGGCCCACGTCTTTAATTTGGTGGTTCAGCGCTTTGTGAAAAGCTACCCACGCTTGTCAGACCTGCTCGTAAAGGCGCGCCGGCTCTGCGCACATTTCCGCAAGTCCCACACGGACGCTGCCACCCTGCGCACCCTGCAACATCACTTTAAGCTGCCAGTGCACCGACTGCTGTGCGACGTGCCCACACGGTGGAACTCTACGCTCCACATGTTGGCCAGGCTCTATGAACAACGGAGAGCTATAGTCGAATACCAACTCCAACATGGGCGGCGCAGTGGGAGTCAGCCTCCTCAATTCCTTTCAGAAGAGTGGGCCTGGTTGGCAGACATCTGCCATGTCCTTGGTAATTTTGAGGAGTCTACCCAGGTGGTGAGCGGCGATGCTACAATCATTAGCGTCACCATTCCTCTGCTATGCATCTTGAGAAATTCCCTGCAAACCATAAAGGCAGCTGCTTTGCGCTCGGAAACGGGGGCGGGGGAAGACAGTATGCCGCTGGATAGTCAGGGCACCCTCCTGTCTATTTCTCAGCGCATACAGGAGGAGGAGGAGGAGCATGAGGAGGATGAGGAGGAGGGGGAAGAGACAGCTTGGGCCGCTGCTGACGGTACACCGGCTGATTGCCTGTCATCCTTTCAGCGTGTATGGCCTGAGGAGGAGGAGGAGGAGGAGGAGGATCCTGAAAGTGATCTTCCTAGTGAGGACAGCCATGTGTTGCGTACTGGTACCCTGGCACACATGGCTGACTTCATGTTAGGATGCCTTTCTCGTGACCCTCGCATTGCACGCATTCTGGCCACGACGGATTACTGGGTGTACACACTGCTCGATCCACGGTATAAGGAGAACCTGCCCACTCTGATTCCCGAAGAGGAAAGGGGTTCGAGAGTGTTGCTATACCACAGGACCCTTGCGGACAAGCTGATGGTAAAATTCCCAGCCGACAGCGCTAGTGGCAGAAGGCGCAGTACCGAGGGCAAGGTAGCAGGGGATGTGCGTAGATCGAGCAGCATGTACATCCCAGGCAGTGCAACAGTCTTTAAGGGCCTGGCCAGCTTTATGGCTCCCCACCAAGACTGTGTCACCGCTCCCCAGTCACGGCTGAGTCGGCGGGAGCACTGTAAAAGGATGGTGAGGGAGTACGTAGCGGATCGCACGACCATCCTTGGTGACGCCTCTGCCCCCTACAACTACTGGGTGTCGAAGCTGGACACGTGGCCTGAACTAGCCCTGTATGCCCTTGAGGTGCTTGCTTGTCCTGCGGCTAGCGTCTTGTCGGAAAGGGTGTTTAGTGTGGCTGGGGGAATCATCACAGATAAGCGTAGCCGCTTGTCAACCGACAGTGCCGACAGGCTAACACTCATCAAGATGAACAAAGGCTGGATTTCCCCAGACTTCTGTTCTCCACCAGCGGACAGCAGCGATACGTAAGCAATACGTAGGCTGCACCCGCGGATGGAAGCTACGTTCTCTCTCACCATCCAAAACGGGGACATTTCTGCTTCATCAATCTGTGTCTAATATTCCTCCTCCTCCTCCTCCTGCTCCTCCTCCTGAAACCTCACGTAATCACGCAGAACGGGCAATTTTTCTTAGGGCCACAAGGCTCACTCAAATAATTTTTCAGAACAATTTTTATATGTTTCAATGCGCTTAAGAGCGTTGGAACTTTAACTTGAACCAATTTTTCGTTACACTGGGCTGCCTCCAGGCCTAGTTACCACTTAAGCCACATTAACCATTGCTTACATGGAACGAAGACTGCGCTCCCGCTATACTGCTGCTTCAGAATTGTTACTGGGGCCTGTCTTGAGTGCTACTATTGCTTACATGGAACGAAGACTGCGCTCCCGCTATACTGCTGCTTCAGAATTGTTACTGGGGCCTGTCTTGAGTGCTACTATTGCTTACATGGAACGAAGACTGCGCTCCCGCTTTACTGCTGCTTCAGAATTGTTACTGGGGCCTGTCTTGAGTGCTACTATTGCTTACATGGAACGAAGACTGCGCTCCCGCTATACTGCTGCTTCAGAATTGTTACTGGCCCTTTCACAGTGGTGACTTGAATTAAAAAATATAATTTTTATTTTGAACTTTTTAAAAATGCACATATAGGGGCACAACACATAAAACAACAAAAACAAAAAAAGTAAGTAAGGGGCGTGGTAAATACCATCCAACCACACCGTCACTAAAGATGGGCATCCACTTGTGCTGTGTGTGTGGGTGTTTGTGTGATCTGGTCACCGGCGACCACGTAGTTTTTTTGTCCTGCTTAAAGCCGGTAATGTATGAGGCAGGGGTATATTGGTACTTGGGGTTTGTAAGATTATCCCCAGTTGTTTTGGTCTTTTTTATTTATAAAGCCCACACACCGTAGATGGATGCAATTTTTAGTGATTTGAACGTTCGTTTCTTCACAATTCTTTTTTGCCCCCCCCCCCCCCTTTTTTTCAAAGGAGGGTAGAGGTACCTGACCAATTCCTAAATGGATAGTCGGAATTGGCCTTGGCCGTAGGGATCATCTCCCGAGGTTGCTAGATATGTATGATGCCAACCTCCAGAGAGAGTCTCCCGGTTAGTATAGGACGGCCTCACCTCTATAGATAAGGGTCGTAGTGTAAATACTTGACCCAAGCGTATTCGAATTTCCCTTTTTAGTATGCTGATTCTCGTATTTAATTGCTCGACGCGTTTCACCACTTCAATTCTCGTGGATCATCAGGAGCATTATAAATCGGGATTGAGTAGAGACAGTATAGATGATATCATGAGGTCACCAATAGACCAATTGATAAAGAAACCAATATCTTAATTTTTGGAGGGCCTGTTCATGCAGCAGGTTTCTCAAAGGATCGGGTCTAGCCTGGGTAGAAAGTTCGATACTCAAATTTCTCTTATTGACAAAAGCAATAATTTGAGATTTGCCAGAGATAGCGTATCCTAATGACCCAAATCAGCCTTGAATGCGAATGTCTGGCGTGGGGTGTTCAGGACTGATACGGGAATGTTCAAGCTGCTACTACTCACAGAAACATACCATAGGGATGCAGTATTATGCTGTGAGTAAAGTAGTATTGGAGCAATCCGTCTCTGTCCAGAGATTGGATAGCCGGTTCGTCCTATGCAATATGCATACTGGGACGCTAAGCCGGTATCGCAAGGGTTTTTGTGCCTGTGCTTATTCAGGACACATATCCCCAGGTGAGGAAAAGGAGAGAAGCACTACCCCCCTGCTTCTCTATAGAGAACACCCCGTTCACCAATCTGCTGCTTCTTTAGCTATCACATAAACAGACTAGTGGTTTACTAGCCTGTTACGTGTAGGAGCTTATCTAACAGAACCCGCCCGAGTTTCTTTTCCCAGAGTGTCAGAATTGACAGAAGAAAAGGATGGATACAAGATGAAAATAACAAAAGTTGGTGTCCATAGCCCAGATGGTAGGCTAGGGAATGAGCTCTGGATGCAAGGTGCTTGCCTTATATAGTGCAGTGCCCTCCTTCAAGAGGGTGTGATCAATTTGTCCACCTATCAAGATAGACTACGCCCCCTTGTGTACACATCATGTGGATGGGAAGGGCTCATTTGTTATTATTAGTCAACCAATGTAGTATATTTGATCACATGCAGCTGTAAAAAACAGTATATCGGAAAAACGCGTCAACAACTGCGACGGAGAATACTGGGTCATATTGGCAATATAGGGAGGAAAGAGATCACCTCCGTAGCAACCCATGTGTGGGAACACCATAATGGAAATGCTGAATGCTTGGCTTTCCAAGGGATTGAAGCAATTAGATCGGATGGTAGAGGCGGCAACCCTGACAGCCTGCTACTTCGTAAAGAGGCCAATTGGATTTTCCGGTGCGGAACCACACAACCAGTTGGCCTAAATGAAATTCTGTCATTTAATTGCTTCATCTAACAGATAACCTTCTAGCACCTTTTCTGTTTTCGGGCCTAAAAACTATAATTCTGAATCAACCTCCATCCATGGTCGTCATGCGACACTATAAATAAGACCACAAGTGATGGTCCATCATTCACCCTTACCAAATCTTACGGTTTTACCATATTATCCGCCGCTATCTTTATGTTTTGGATCAAGATCGTATTATACTTACCTTAAATTTCTGGGTCACAAATATAAAACTAACTAAATGAATCCTGTAATATCTATTACTGTATTATCAAAGAGGACCTATTAAATACAAACAACACCCAACACGGGGTCTTTTCCCATGGAGCATCAGCAATAAAAAGAAAAAACCTTGTTGACAAACATCTTTGTTTACACACTTCAAACTCTGGATAATATAGTGAATATTGTGAAGTCCATCACTCGCCCTGAACATACTGATCCTATTATCCCTCACGGACCCGTCAGACTATTCTTGGTCTTTTCGGGGTATCCATCACGGATCAGATGCATTCTTTGCATCTCACCGTGAGCGCCCGTAGGTGGCCACACCCCCCCATCGATAACGCTATGACAGCACGCCAATTAGAGTCCTGAGAAATGGCCCCACACTGAGCCGCTTGTCCCGATGATGCGGCACGCGTGGTGACGTCACTACGCGTTACATCGTGACGTCACGTCACCAGGACGTGAGGTCTCGCTGCTATGAGACGCAGATGCGTCCCACGAGACGCCGCGCGTCATGACGTCCCCCCACGTCTCTGCAGCGCTGTGCGTCGGGGGGCGGTATGTAGGACGCGATCCACGGCCCACCTGAGTGCACGGACCTATACGAGCGCCGTGACTGATAATAACAGACCCAGTCCGGCCCTGTGTCCGCTACACTGCGCAATACACATGCCTGATCTTACGGAGGGAGGTTGGATCCAGCGTCGCTCAGGTTGTCATGGCACCACGACACACGTCACGGGAGTACACACCCCCTGACGTTAAGCCGGACTCGGATTGGCCAGCAAATACCGAGGAGGCGGGGACAAAATAACGGGCCCCCTCTGATCTTTCCTATAGACCACATCAGTAGAGGCATAGCCCGCGCCGATCGTCACACTGGGGGCTCCTTTCCACTGGCGAGATAGTTGTGCGTTTTCAGTGCGATGCGAGAGTGCGGGCTCTCGGGGGAAGGTCCTGCACGTGTGGTTCTGTGACAGCCTTCCATTGGCGATGTTTGGGGGCAGGCTGCGATGCGAGGATTAAAAATCGCAGCAGGGGGATTGTTTCAGTGTTTTGCGTTTTTCTCTCGCACACACAGCGTAATGGCGGGGCGGATGTCGCGTCGCATCGCAGCGCAATCGCAAACTTGCGGTTTTGCGGCGATGCGATGCGATCTTGGCATTGCGATTTTCTCGCAGCGATTATCGCCGTCGCCAGTGGAGAGGAGCCCTGAGGGACGATCGTTTCCACAACATCAGAGGACCCACACTCCAGTAACCATTGAGGACTCCCGATCCAGTGCTGGGTTTACATGGAGTCTAATAATAACAAATGAGCCCTTCCCATCCACATGATGTGTACACAAGGGGGCGTAGTCTATCTTGATAGGTGGACAAATTGATCACACCCTCTTGAAGGAGGGCACTGCACTATATAAGGCAAGCACCTTGCATCCAGAGCTCATTCCCTAGCCTACCATCTGGGCTATGGACACCAACTTTTGTTATTTTCATCTTGTATCCATCCTTTTCTTCTGTCAATTCTGACACTCTGGGAAAAGAAACTCGGGCGGGTTCTGTTAGATAAGCTCCTACACGTAACAGGCTAGTAAACCACTAGTCTGTTTATGTGATAGCTAAAGAAGCAGCAGATTGGTGAACGGGGTGTTCTCTATAGAGAAGCAGGGGGCTAGTGCTTCTCTCCTTTTCCTCACCTGGGGATATGTGTCCTGAATAAGCACAGGCACAAAAACCCTTGCGATACCGGCTTAGCGTCCCAGTATGCATATTGCATAGGACGAACCGGCTATCCAATCTCTGGACAGAGACGGATTGCTCCAATACTACTTTACTCACAGCATAATACTGCATCCCTATGGTATGTTTCTGTGAGTAGTAGCAGCTTGAACATTCCCGTATCAGTCCTGAACACCCCACGCCAGACATTCGCATTCAAGGCTGATTTGGGTCATTAGGATACGCTATCTCTGGCAAATCTCAAATTATTGCTTTTGTCAATAAGAGAAATTTGAGTATCGAACTTTCTACCCAGGCTAGACCCGATCCTTTGAGAAACCTGCTGCATGAACAGGCCCTCCAAAAATTAAGATATTGGTTTCTTTATCAATTGGTCTATTGGTGACCTCATGATATCATCTATACTGTCTCTACTCAATCCCGATTTATAATGCTCCTGATGATCCACGAGAATTGAAGTGGTGAAACGCGTCGAGCAATTAAATACGAGAATCAGCATACTAAAAAGGGAAATTCGAATACGCTTGGGTCAAGTATTTACACTACGACCCTTATCTATAGAGGTGAGGCCGTCCTATACTAACCGGGAGACTCTCTCTGGAGGTTGGCATCATACATATCTAGCAACCTCGGGAGATGATCCCTACGGCCAAGGCCAATTCCGACTATCCATTTAGGAATTGGTCAGGTACCTCTACCCTCCTTTGAAAAAAAGGGGGGGGGGGGGCAAAAAAGAATTGTGAAGAAACGAACGTTCAAATCACTAAAAATTGCATCCATCTACGGTGTGTGGGCTTTATAAATAAAAAAGACCAAAACAACTGGGGATAATCTTACAAACCCCAAGTACCAATATACCCCTGCCTCATACATTACCGGCTTTAAGCAGGACAAAAAAACTACGTGGTCGCCGGTGACCAGATCACACAAACACCCACACACACAGCACAAGTGGATGCCCATCTTTAGTGACGGTGTGGTTGGATGGTATTTACCACGCCCCTTACTTACTTTTTTTGTTTTTGTTGTTTTATGTGTTGTGCCCCTATATGTGCATTTTTAAAAAGTTCAAAATAAAAATTATATTTTTTAATTCAAGTCACCACTGTGAAAGGGCTACTCAAGTTAAATTTGGAGACTTTTTGCTCTGCCTACTCTGTGAAATAGAATTGTTACTGGGGCCTGTCTTGAGTGCTACTATTGCTGACATGGAACGAAGACTGCGCTCCCGCTATACTGCTGCTTCAGAATTGTTACTGGGGCCTGTCTTGAGTGCTACTATTGCTGACATGGAACGGACACGTGGAGAGGACACGTAGTGCCTCAAAAACATCCCCCTCCTCCTCCAACAGGGAAAACATTGTTGGCAAATGCCTTTGCATTGGTTCGTCTGGTGGCAGTCCAAGAATTTCACCTTTACCGACACTACAAGAGAGCCCCCCCACCATCCCCCCGCCACGGCCTACTTAATCCTGGCCACATTCCGAAAACCAACAAAATACAACCGTGCTACTAGGTCCGCAGTCACCACCACATTACCACCAACGCGGTTACTGTTAAGGTGCATATAACCACGGACACGTGGAGAGGACACGTAGTGCCTCAAAAACATCCCCCTCCTCCTCCAACAGGGAAAACATTGTTGGCAAATGCCTTTGCATTGGTTCGTCTGGTGGCAGTCCAAGAATTTCACCTTTACCGACACTACAAGAGAGCCCCCCCCCACCATCCCCCCGCCACGGCCTACTTAATCCTGGCCACATTCCGAAAACCAACAAAATACAACCGTGCTACTAGGTCCGCAGTCACCACCACATTACCACCAACGCGGTTACTGTTAAGGTGCATATAACCACGGACACGTGGAGAGGACACGTAGTGCCTCAAAAACATCCCCCTCCTCCTCAAACAGGGAAAACATTGTTGGCAAATGCCTTTGCATTGGTTCGTCTGGTGGCAGTCCAAGAATTTCACCTTTACCGACACTACAAGAGAGCCCCCCCACCATCCCCCCGCCACGGCCTACTTAATCCTGGCCACATTCCGAAAACCAACAAAATACAACCGTGCTACTAGGTCCGCAGTCACCACCACATTACCACCAACGCGGTTACTGTTAAGGTGCATATTACCAGTCTGACTGGGGCATGCAGACACCTTGACAGAATGAATAGTGTGTGGCACATAGGTTCCCCATTGCTATGCCCACGTGTGCAGCTCCTGATGGCGGTGGCACAGGATTCTATTTCTCATTGCTTCTGTACAGCATTGTGGGCTATCGCTCCGCCACTTTTAAAGAGGGTCGCTGCCTAGCCGTGCCAACCTCTGCAGTGTGTGCCTGCGGTCCCTCGTCATGGCAGACGCAATTCTAAATAGACATGAGCGTGGTGTGGCATGAGGGCAGCTGAAGGCTGCCCAGGGACACTTTGGTGTGCGCTGTGGGGGGGAGGGGGGGCGGTTGGGCAGCATGTAACCCAGGAGAAGTGTCAGTGGAGTGTCATGCAGGCAGTGATTGTGCTTTGTTGGAGGTAGTGTGGTGCTTAGCAAAGGTATGCCATGCTAATGAGGGCTTTTCAGAAGTAAAAGTTGTTGGGAGGGGGGGCCCACTCTTGCCGGTATTGTGGCTTAATAGTGGGACCTGTGAACTTGAGATGCAGCCCAACATGTAGCCCCTCGCCTGCCCTATCCGTCACTGTGTCATTCCCATCACTTTCCTGAATTGCCCAGATTTTCACACATGAAAACCTTAGCGAGCATCGGCGAAATACAAAAATGTTCTGGTCGCCCATTGACTTCAATGGGGTTCGTTGTTCGAAACGAATCCTCGAGCATCACGGGAAGTTCGTTACGAATAACGAACACCCGAACATTTTGGTGTTCGCTCATCTCTAGTCATTATCCCCTCTACTCTTCCTTGGTCAGACCTCATCTGGAATACGGTGTCCAGTTCTGGGCACCCCACTTTAAAAAAGACATAGACAAACTAGAACAAGTTCAGGAAGAGTTACCAAGATAGTGAGCGGTCTGCAAATCAGGTCCTATGAGGAACGGTTAAAGGATCTGGGAATGTTTAGCTTGCAAAAAAGGCTGAGAGGAGACATAATAGTGGTCTACAAATATCTGAAGGGCTGTCACAGTGCAGAGGGATTTGCCCTATTCTCATTTGAACAAGGAAAGATTAGAAGCAATGGGATGAAACTGAAAGGGAGGAGACACAGATTAGATATTAGAAAAAACTTTCTGACAGTGAGGGAGATCAATGAGTGGAACAGGTTACCACGGGAAGTGGTGAGTTCTCCTTCAATGGAAGTGTTCAAACAAAGGCTGGACAAATATCTGTCTGGGATGATTTAGTAAATCCTGCACTGAGCAGGGGGTTGGACCAGATGATCCTGGAGGTCCCTTTCAACTCTACCAATCTATGAATCGTCAAGGCTAGAATCAACAATAATTATGTCTCCTGGCAATAATAAAAGAAAGGTTGGGTTCTAGCCTTGCCTTTGACTAACATTTGTTCATCATGGAACCTGTGTGGCAGACCTTTTTGGTTTTTAGCTCTGCTTGTTCCAGATCTGTTCACACTGGTGCCATTAGAGGTCCACTATGTAAAAAGATCCCGTTGACTTAAAACCTGATATAATTGATCTATGTAGAGGAATATTAATAATCTTTTTGTATAGCGCCAACTTATATCGTAGCGCTTTCAAGGCACATGGTGAACACAAACAATGCGAAAATTACAGAAACTGCAAAAATTACATGTGGTATTCAATTATTTAAAAACAAAGGGGGTGGAGCGAGGGGGAATACAGTGATACAACGATAACTGGATATACAGTTTTTAGGACACAAACATGGGGGTAGTACAGGACGTATGGGGCAGGACGGGTACATGATGTTCAAAAATGGAGGGGCAGGGGGTGTATTGTAGGGGACTAGATCAGGAGGTTTGGTATGCTTTTTTGAAGAGGTGCGTCTTTAAGGTGTGTCTGAAGTTCAGTGCGTCAGGGATTGTCCGGATGTTTTGGGGTAGAGCGTTCCAGAGAATCGGTGCTCCTCTAGAGAAGTCCTGGAAGCGAGTATGTGAGGTTCGTATTAGAGGGCTGCTTAGTTGGAGTGTGTTAGCAGAGTGGAGCGCGGGATGGGTGATGTATGGACAGCAGGGTAGCAATGTACGGTGGCGCGGCGCCATGGAGAGCAATGTGGGTGAGGATGATGAGTTTGAATTGCGTTCTGCAGCGGATGGGCAGCCAATGCATAATGCAGAGGCGTCTGAGAAATGGCTGGATATGAAGATGGGTCTAGCTGCTGCATTTAGTATGGATTGAAGAGGGGAGAGTCTGGTGCAGGGAAGGCCAATGAGCAGTGAGTTGCAGTAGTCAAGTCAGGAATGGATGAGGGCGACAATGAGTGTCTTCAATGTGTCAGTGTTGAGGAACGGACGAATTTTAGCAATTTTCCTGAGATGAAGGTGGCATGTTCGGGCCAGAGATTGGATGTGGGGGGTAAAGGAGAGGTCAGAGTCCAGTGTGACCCCAAGGCAACGGGCATGCTGTCTGAGGGGTATGATGGTGCCAGATACTGATATGGAGACGTTGGGAGGAGGTCGGCTGGTTGAGGGTGAAAAGACGAGGTCAGTTTTTGAGAGGTTAAGTTTGAGAAAAAGGGAGGACATGGTGTTGGAGACAGCGTACAGACAGTCGGCAATGTTTTGGAGGAAGGGTGCAGAGATGTCATGGGAAGAGGTGTATAGTTGAGTGTCGTCAGCGTAGAGGTGGTATTGGAGGCCAAATCTGCAGATGCTTTGTTCGATTGGAGCTGTGTAGATAGAGAAGAGGGGGCTGAGGACCGAGCCCTGGGGGACCCCAACAGCCAGAGGGTCCCTCAGGGAATGAATAGCTGAGAAGGTCTGACCAGCATAGAGCTACCAAAGCTTGTCCAGATGGACTCAAAATTCTCCTCCCAATATAACGAGCACTAAGGCTAGTTTCACACGGGCGATCGCGATTTTTTTTGCGCTAGAAAATTGCTGCAAAATCATGTCTTTGTTCCCACGACTTTAAGAATAATCTCGGATCACTGATGCCCGCGATATAATTGTGCAATAAAGTCACGCAAAAGTCAATAGGACTCTGTTAAAATAGCATCACAACACGCACTTGTTACAATGCAATAAAAAGAAGGCTCAATTGGGGAACACCTGAGATAAAAAAAAAAAATGGCACGTCACAGAAAGATAGAGCATGCTGCGATTTTTTATTATTTTTTTTTGTTCTCTCAACATCGCCTTAGTGAAAACAACGCTATTGGGAAGGAAACCATAAATTATTGGTTTCCTATTCTGTTTTCTTTTCTTTTTACTGACTCTCGCATTAGGCGAAAATTGCCCGATTTTTATCGCCTGTGTGAAACCACCGTAATTGACAAGCAAGTTTTATTTTTGCGCTACTAGATAAGAAGCTCTATTGATGTGGCCATGCGGTAGGTTACCCTATCACAGTGCGTTTCCATCCAGTGGTGGCCTCCTTGTGTGGCTCAGTATAGGAGCCTTGAGTCATGCCCACATACCCCGACTATAGAATGACACAATATTACAGAAATATCCAATGTTTTTGGTTGATCTCTATACACAATGTTGTTTATTTTGTTTTTTTTTTTCTCCCCATCGTCTTTAGGACGATACCATACTTATATGGTAATACCACCATATAGTTGCTAGCCACCTATCTGGGGTACTACAGTAACTCAGTGATCAGCACTGTTGCCTTGTAGTCCTGGAGTTTCAGCTCAACCAAGGATTACATCTGCATTGAGTTTGTTGACATGCACCGCATCAGACCATCAGAGTGGTTTCCGCTGGCGCTCTTACGTTGGACGTCTGCTCCTTCCGAAAATACTCGGTGATATAGTTGCCATGTTATCAGGAAGCCAGCGTTGTTCCTCATAGTCTTCTGGAGTGTTAAAGCATTAATCACATCACCACCTGCACCATCCAAGATGGCTGGACTTAATCACGGCAGCCAATGCTCTGCTGGTCCCTTACATAATCATTGTTGACTTATCAGATGTGCATGGGCATGCCCTATTAACAAGAGTAATGGTAACACCAAGCATGTATTTATTCCAACAATTCCAGGAGGAATAACAGAGGAACATCACAATTCAAAGTTCTTAGAAGACAACTTTTTTACTTAAAAAAAAAAAAAAAGATGAAATCACTTTGAGGATTAAGTGTTGTCGAGGAGTGAGAACAATCCATTTGTTTGTCTCCGCTTGTGTTGATTTCATAAGGAGAGTTAATTTCCTTGAAATGATCGCTGATAATCTGGGATTACAGAATATCCACAACTTTCTGGGAACAGCGAGTCATTTAATTAGAAAGCAACTAATGCAAATGATGGAATTAAGGAAACTCCGCCTCTTCGCCGACTCCAAAAATAGCTCTTCTGCGGATCCGTGATTAAGCTGCTTGTACTGACGTTTTAGTACATGTGCTGATAAATCCACATGCAAATAGTAACCTACTGCAGGTCTTCCCAGCCTGGGTGGAAATGTCACTTATAACTCATTAACCTTGTGATGGCCAGTGACTCGTCTGCTATGTGACAGTCGATCTCTAATAGAGGAGATCAGTGAAACGCCCAGGTATATGGAGGCAGAGACCCCTTTCATTACATCACAGGGAGTCCCCCGGTTCAGAGCTGTCGGGCTACCTTCCCCGTTATTACATGATCACTGCAGGTCAGGGGCAATATCCCAAACTCATTAAATAATGCCAACAAACAGCATGGCTTGTGGTTGGAAGGGCCAAGCTGAGCTTTATTAAAGACAAATGTATTAAAACCAACAATGCTTGTAATTAAACCACTGCTCAAGAGACCCAAACCTAAAGGGGACTTCCATGCAGCGCCCGCTGGGTTACACTGGGGTCGGAGCAGACGCCCTGCTCTCATCTCCTGTGTAGTGGCTGGTGCTTGTAATTGCAGGCTGGGGGCCCATTGATTTCAATGAGAGCTGCGGCTGCGATTACCAGCGCTGACCACTACACAGGGGTCGGAGCAGTGCTTCTGCCTTAACGCTGGTGTATCCCGGTAGGTGCACCCTAGAAAACCCATTTAAGGATATTGCTATCACGCCCCCACCTGCGCTCCCCCTCCCCAGGTAAATGTACTCAGGTACCCCTCATGCTATACACAACAGCTCAAGCTGACTGTGCACACATTGACTTTGCCGAGGAACACAGCTTCCCAGGCTCCAAGTCACCTAAACTAAAAGTACTGTAACTTAGTTTATAGTTCTTACAGTTGGTGACGGGTTCCTTTTAAGTGCAGGAGTTGTGTTGTGGTTGGAACGGGATCCGTGTGAACCTGATCAGGCAGGTATTTCCTTGGCCCCCAGAAGCTGGCTCCCCCTTACCCCCTTACATTACCAATATTTATGCCAGAAGGTGGTGTAAATTCTAGCTGAAATCTCTGCCCGCTCATAGCTGCTGTCATACCGCCGAACCTTTGGGTCAGTCATTTTGTAACAGATCCGTTTTTCTATACATATCTAGAAGTGAATAGTTTTTTATATAAACATTAGCATAAAAAGCATCAGAAAATAGACATTTTTAAGATCCAAATTGGACTAAATGATGGAATAATATGAAAATCTGGGTCTTACAGGCCTAATACACAGTTAGGAACCATAGAGATAGTTTATGGAGCAATATAGAACTTTTATGAATGCAAATCTATTTCCAAGGTCAAATAGAGGGACCTGAGTCAGAAGTAGAGACTGGCCCTCCAGAAGAGGGAGACTTGCCAGTATGCTGGTGTACATTTCAGTTTGATGGACGGAGGTGCCAACAGATGAGACAAATGTATGGAGAGGCTTGCAGCTCTTAGTACCCTGTCACACTTACACTGTCACAAACTTTACTGCGACTGGTGTATGAAACGCTAGCCTAAGTAAATACGCCTCTATGTATGAAGTAGTGCGGTCTAGCTTGTAGCACTCTGACATGCTACGATTAGTTTTTTTCATGTGCGTAAAAAACGCACGTCTGAATAACCCCATTTGATTCAATAGGTCTGTATTCACTTCGCGAAAAATACAGACTGAGGGCTTAATCAGATGAGAGAATTCGCACAGCTAACTTACATGCACCAAAACAATCAGACGAGGGAATTGTAGCCGCGCGCAAAAAAAAAAATCACACCTAAAAAGATAGGACATCAGCGAATAAAATTCCCAGCCGAACAAAAATATAGGTCTTGCCCTATCTTTGGGGAACAAAACGCAGGAGTGTCCATAGACTCCTATGGGAGCTGGAAAAAAAGGGAGGGGGAGCGAATTCTGCCACGTCACTAAACCCTGAAGCTCTGTGTCCCTGCGTGGATAAAGGGAAGCTCCGCGGCGGGGCTTCCCTTCACTGGAGAGAGAGAGAGAGAGAAAGGGAAGTCCCGGGGACCCCCTTCATCTCCCTAGGGCTTCCCTTCATTGTGGGGATGAGGGGAGTCCCCTCATTCCCATGATGAAAGGAACCCTCAGTGAGATGAAGGGAGTCCCTGGCAGAGATTCCCTTCATCACCGCCGGGCACTTGCAGGAGCTTACTGCGGGATATTAAAAAAATGAAAACTTGCCATTCAGAGGGACTTCGGGGCTGCTGGGATCTCTCTCATATTCCGGAATTCTCGAACAGCAGTGCATTTTTTCCTTGGGACTTCAGCACGGAAAAGTCATCCATTCACGGGACTTTTGCCATTTTTTTTATTGCGCAGCTATCTTTTGCGCAATTTTGATGCCCAAGTGAATGAGCCCTCAATATGGACAGAAAATACGCCCGTGTGAATGTGTCAATACGCAGTGAATAGAACCCATTGATTTCAGTGGGTTCCGTCACATACATGTATTTACCTAGAGCATTTCAGTTGCATAAAAAAAACACAGCATCCTCTATTTTCCTGCGCATTCGCACACCAAAAGTCCCCGATAGATGTCAAGAGTCATGCGCAAATGTGTACAAAATACGGTAGAAGATGCGCAAAAATCTGCGTAATTGCGCCGGAAAAAGAACACATCTTGAACTCATTAGACTAATCAGCCATTTCAATGGCTGGGAGTATTAGCGTATAATTTTTAGGCGCGCAATTGCGTATGGCTTGTGCGCGCAAAAAATACACTAATGCGCACGCAAAAAAGCAACGTTCTTTCTACATAAACGTATGTATGTATGTGTATATATATATGCGCTTGTGTGAAGCCGGCCTAAGGGAGAATCCCTCCCTATCACAAGGCCGATGGCTTAACCCTTTCCAATCCACTGTCTGACCTCTGAAGACATTATGATTTAAGGCTGTACAGCTCCGATGTTGGAAGACGTCCGTCGGGGTTCTCTTACTGTATATTGCCAGCCTCTCTGCTGTAGGAGCCTATCCAACGTGTCACCTCATGCAGAACTGGCTTTAGCCAGCAGATAGCGTCGTTGTATAATGGTAGAAAAAGAGTAAGCCCCCTAGGAAAACCAGGATACAAATTGGATTGGAAAGGGTTAAAGCAGGGCCCGGTACACTTCTATGGGAGCATCAGGAACAGCTGACAAGAATTGTTAACAGTGAGAATTTTTTGAATTTTAGATGAAAGTTTAAAAAACTCCCAAAATATTTTTTTTTCTACATTTCATTATTCTCTAATCTTCCACCTTCCTAGTACCCTTCTTTTATATCATATACCGTGAATGGAAATTAGCTTAAGGTATTAATATGGAAAGTAGGCAGCTGCGTCTAATGATTTTTCTAGTAATCTGAACCATCTGTCTCGGTCCGGAGCGGTTGACCCGCTAATCCAGATTATGGCTGGCAAACCATTTTTGGCATATAGTTCCTGGTAGCAGTGTGCCCTTGACCAGCTGGTACGGCTGCACACAGCTCCCCTGCCTGACTTTATACACTGTATTCCTACTGTATGGTGGGATAGGCAGCGACATGGCATTCCTAATCAAGAGCATGGTGGGCAACCAGCTGAAGAGTTTTGGATTTGGAGACTCGGGCGAGGAAAAGAAAGAAAGTGGAGAAACGTCGGACCCGGCTGCTGCGGCAGGAATGACCCGTGAGGAGTATGAGGAGTATCAGAGGCAACTAGTGGAGGAGAAGTGAGTATACGCTATATACAAATGTAGCAGAGCTGAGTTTGTCATTGTGTGATATCACATGCATTATTGTAAATAACAGCGTCCATTAACAAAGTCGGCTCTGCTGCATCTGAATAATTAGGTGCGTGTTTACTCGTATTTGGGGGTTGTCAACGATAATATACAGTTGCATTTTTTAAAATTTTGCTGGTCGATTCGGAGTTGTGATTCGCATCGTTATAGGTCATCGTTCTTTCACAGAGCTACCAATACAGAGCTGAGCTTGTCACGCAGCATATATGTGTTGTCATGATGATGTGGTTTTATTTCGGACCGCGGGTAAATCTATTATGCGATCTTAATAAAAAGTTTTTTTTAACAATGCATTAAAAAGTTTTAGGACAAATTCAGCTCTGCTACATCCATATAAGGTAGCATTAAGTCATTTATACTGGTTAAAGTACACTAAAATGCATTAACCTCTGCTATTTCTTATTAGTTAGTAGTTATATACAGTATACCCACTTCTATTAGTGCGCTGCAGTTGGTAAGATGTAGGAAGGGCCACTGTTATAGGGCCCAGATGCTGGAGGGGGCAGGCAGTAGTGGCATTATGAAAAGGAGGAGGTGCGTCAGAAAGGAGGTGGTGTGAGGTCATTTCAGGGTGGTGAAGGGCATTAGGAGGGGTACATTTTAATTTTGCTATGTTGTCCCCTTTTAGCAAAAACGTATTTTTACCCCTAGTGGTCATTTCCTCACCCACAGTCTATAGGCTCCTGGTCTTCTCTTATGTAATTATGGTCAATTTTCCCAATATGATGTTATGTTTCAAATCATTCCCTATACAAGAAAGTGGTAATCTTCAAAAATGCTTATACGCTGGGATAGACAATACATTTTTGCCTGTTCTCTGCAACTATTAACAAAAACTACATTGCAGTGGGCACTATGGGACCCTCTGGCTAAGTCACCAATATCAGAAAAGTAGGGGTCTGCTGCTTACGACCCAGCTGATCAGCTCTTTGAAGTGACCACAGCACTCACTTGAATGGGACTGATTTGTTCTTAGGCCATGTGTTTGATGAACTTGAGGTCTCATGCCTAAAAGGGGCTATGGTACTCAACTGAGCACCACAGCCTCTTCAATCAGATGATCAGCGGGGAACTTGAGCGGCAGACCCTCACCTAACTGATATTGATGATCTATCCTGAGGATAAGTCATCAGTACACTATCCTACCAAAAGTATTTGGACAGTTGAGCAAGAATCAAAAGTAGTATTTATTTCCATATGGTAATACTTAGTGCGGCTCCTTTGGCCCTAATGACATTGGACACTCTCCGTGGCATACCTTCTACTAACATCTGATACACTTCAGCTAGTATTTCCCTCCATTCATCCTGCAAACGTCTGGCAAGTTCTCTCAAAGAATATTCATTGGGCCTGTCTTCAATGATGCAATGGAAGGAGTAATGGAGGAACCTGGGGAACACGGCTTACCTGAGTGTGTTGTGCCAACAGGTAAATATGATGCACGTTCTGTTATGGTCTGGGGATGTATTACATGGCATGATTTCACTCCGTTGGTTGTAGTGACAAGAACGATGAATATAGAGGTGTACCCTGACATTGCAGTCAATAATGTGCTGCTGACAATGTGACAATACTCTGGGAAATGGTCAGCCATACTTCCAACAAGACAACGCGCCCCATCACACATCAACGCTGTATTACGTTGGTTTGAGGATATGGATGTTCCACGATTAGACTGGAATCCCAACCTGAACCCCACTGAAATCTCTGGAATGAACTGTAACGTCGGGTCAGGAAATAAGAACAGCGTCCATCTTCTTTGAGAGAACTTGCCAGACGTTTGCTGGATGAATGGAGGGAAATACCAGCTGAAGTGTATCAGGCGTTAGTAGAAAGTATGCCACAGAGAGTATCCAGTGTCACTATGGCCGAAGGAGCCCCACTAAGTATTAACATATGGAAACAAATACTACTTTTGATTCTTGATCAGGGGTACAATTATTTCTGATAGGATAGTGTAAGTTATTATGGCGATGTAGGCTGTCCGTGGAATACAAGGACAGCACACAACCCAAAGAAATGGCCACGTTAATGGACCCGTTATAAATAAAAGGAGTGTTACACCCATCCATAGGTTGATTCTGATATTGTAGCTCAGATCCGTCGAAATGAATGTGGCAGAGCTGCAATACTAGACATAACCTGTGGACAGGTGTGGCACTATTTTGGAAAGAAAGCAGACATGTATTTCCAATCCTAAGTAAACTCTGGAATGGAACAGGACAGCTTATAAAGAAACACTCTATAGGCCAGTCTATTAAAGTTTTTACAATTTTATTATATAAAATACATATAAAAGTAGAATTAAACTAATTTAGGTGTCTGTTAAGTTAAAGGGGTTGTGCCACAAAATGCACAACACCTCCCTGAATGCGGGGCCTGAGACAAACGGCTTATTGCCCCAGGGTCCTGCTCTCAGCACCCCCAGTAATCAGATTATTTTGCTGGGGAAAGCCATTGATGTTCAAGTACTTCCCCTGCAGTGACTACTACAGGAGAAATGTGGTATTACATGCAGCTCACATGAATGGTTCCCAAAAAAATCCTTTAACAAGCTCACCAACCATAGGAATGGCAAATCATAGAATCATAGAATGGTAGAGTTTGAAGGGACCTCCAGGGTCATTGGGTCCAACCCCCTGCTCAATGCAGGATTTACTAAATCATCCCAGACAGATATTTGTCCAGCATTTGTTTGAACACTTCCATTGAAGAACTCACCACCTCCTGTGGTAACCTGTTCCACTCACTGATCACCCTCACTGTCAGAAACGTTTTTCTAATATCTAATTTGTGTCTCCTGCCTTTCAGTTTCATCCCATTGCTTCTGGTCTTTCCTTGTACAGATGAGAATAGGGCTGATCCCTCTGCACTGTGACAGCCCTTCAGATATTTGTAGACCACTATTAAGTCTCCTCTCAGCCTTCTTTTTTGCAAGCTAAACATTCCCAGATCTTTTAACTGTTCCTCATAGGACATGATTTGCAGACCGCTTACCATCTTGGTAACTCTTCTCTAAACTTGCTCCAGTTTGTCTATGTCTTTTTTAAAGTGGGGTGCCCAGAACTGGACACTGTATTCCAGATGAGGTCTGACTAAGGAAGAGTAGAGGGGGATAATGACCTCACATGATCTAGACTCTATGCTTCTATTAATACATCCCAAAATTGTGTTTGCCTTTTTGGCTGCTGCATCACATTGTTGACTCATGTTCAGTCTATGATCTATTAGTATGCCCAAGTCTTATTTACATGTGCTGCTGCTTAGCTCAATTCCTCCAATTCTGTATGTGCTTTTTTTAAAATTTTTCTTAACCAGATGCAGGACTTTGCATTTCTCCTTGCTAAATACCATTCTGTTAGTCACCGCCCACTGTTCAAGCTTTTCTAGATCTTTTTGAATACTTTCTCTCTCTTCCCTAGTGTTAGCTATCCCTCCTAGCTTTGTGTTGTCGGCAAATTTGATCAGTTTCCCATCAATTCCCACCTCCAGATCATTTATTAAAAGGTTGAACAACACTGGGCCTAGGACAGAACCTTGTGGTACCCCACTTGATACATTCTTCCACTTGGATGTGCAGCCATTTATGACCACTCTGAGTACGATCACTCAGCCAGTTGTGAATCCACCTAACAGTTGCCTTGTCAATCCCATATTTGGTCATTTTTTCAATAAGTATAGTATGAGATACTTTGTCAAATGCTTTACTAAGGTCAAGAAAAAGTATATCCACCGCATTTCCCTGATCAACCCAGTCAGCGATACTATCATAGAAGGAAATTAGATTCGTCTGGCATGACTTGTTTGTTACAAACCCATGCTGGCTCTGGTTAATTACTGCATTTTAATCCACGTACTTGCATACATGATGTTTAATAATTTGTTCAAAGATCTTTCCCGGTATAGAAGTCAGGCTCACAGGCCTGTAGTATCCTGGATCCACCTTCTTAACTTTTTTGAAGATAGGGACAACATTTGCCCTTTTCCAATCTTCTGGGACTTCTCCTGTTCTCCAGGAATTTTCAAAGATTATGGCGAGTGGTTCAGCAATTACCTCTGCTGCTTTCTTTAGTATCCTAGGATGTAATTCATCTGGACCTTGAGACTTCAATTCATTTAAATTAGCTAAGTGTTCCCTCACCATCTCTCTGCTTACAGATAGGCTGCATTATTCCCCCCCCCCCCCCCCCCCCCCAATGGCACAGGGAAGATCAGTTGATGTTCTATCTATTTTCTGAGAAAAAACGGATACAAAATAAGAATTTAAAAGTTCGGCCTTCTCAACATCATCTTGACCAATTCACCATTTTCCTCCTGCAAGCATCCAATAGCATCTTTGACTATTTTTTGCTTTTGACATACCCCCCGAATCCTTTTTTATTGCTTTTGGCCTCTGTTGCAAGCCTCAATTGATTATTAGCTTTATCTTTTCTGACACTTGCCCTACAATTTCTGCAGACGGCATTATATTCTTCTTTAGATATTCTGCCCTTTTTCCATTTAAAAAACATATTTTTCTTTGTTTTTAACATATGCAAGTTCTGTGTTCATCTATCCTGGTTTCTTTAAATTCTTTAAATTCTTCCTCCTTTTACGGATTGTTAACGATTGTGCTTTGAGAATCTCATTTCGCAATATTTCCCAACCTTCTTGGACATTTCTGTCCTTAAGAACATCCGGCCATTGGATTCTTCCTACCTCTTTCTGAGTTCATTAAAATCTGCCTTTCTGAAATCGAACCTTGAGGTCTCAGTTTTCTCAGGTCTTCCTCCCCTTTTTATCCAAAATTCAAGGATAGCCTGATCACTGCCTCCTAAGCTCCTAGCCACCATTACTTCCTCAACCATTTCCTCGCTATTGGTAAGAATTAGGTCCAAGATAGCAGATCCCCTTGTTTTCTCTTCGACCTTTTGGAAGATAAAGTTGTCAGCAAGAGCGGATAAGAAGTTGTTGGATCCATTTCTTTTACCTGAGAGAGATTCCCAACAAATGTCTGGATAGTTAAAATTTCCCATAATCACCATGTCATGCTTTTTAGAGAGCTTGGCCATCTGATGTAGACAGAGTTCATCAATATCTTCTGCTTGTCCAGGTGGCCTATCATAAATGCCTACAATGGTGTCCTTTCTGTTGTTCTCTCCTTGTATTCTTACCCAAACAGTTTCTACAGAACTCCCATGCTCTGGAGATGAATGTTTTCCTAACATACAACGCAATACCTGCTCCACTTTTATTAGGTCTGTTTCTTATAAATAAGTTGTATCCTTCAAGCCTTGTGTTCCAATCATGTGTATCATTCCACCAAGTTTCCGTGATGCCTATGACATCATATTTCTCTTCCTGTGTTAGGAGCTCCAATTCTCCTTGTTTGTTTCCCTTCAAGTATCTAAGTCCTGGAAAATCCCTTAACCGCTGCCATGGACCAGTCCTTTATTTATTGTCCAGTAGATGATTAACGCTGGTATCAATAACCTTTCCCTGTACTTCACTCTCCATTACTAGCTAACTCTACACATATATAACCATTTTCTGGGTAAACGCTTCAACATTATAGCACTTTCCCCAGTAATTAATAGCATTACTGGCTTTTACGCTAAGAAGCACTGGAGATATGGCATTTTCCTATCAACGCTTAGCATTCTACACATTCTTCCTAAGTAGACCTGATTAAAGATGACATTTTTCCGAAATGCACAAGGTTAACTTTTCCAGCCCTCTTACAATCAGACCATATTTTATTAGTGATCAATGCAGAAAATCAGGTAATTCCAAAGGGTTCACTTACTTTTTCCTGCCACTGTGTACAATGTGAGGTACTCACACTCCCTATAAGCTTCACATCTAGAGGTGCACACAGCCAGTTTTATCTGCACATCATTAAGGGATCTCGGTTCTCAGACTTTGGCTCAAGAAATTGGATCATGTGATTAATATGATTATTGCCACTTAGATGCTTTACCCATTAGGTCAGTTTCCTTCTGTCCTAATCCTTCTTCTTGTGATTACTCCTTCCTATGACCAGTTAATACTCAGGACCCCCATTTAGGAGGCAGGACTGAAGTTTCTGCAGAGAGCAGTTCCCACTCAGTTTATTCACTCACTTACACTCCATGGCAGGTTGTAATATATAGAAAGAAGCCCTCTTGAATAGCCACTTGCCCATATCACTCCCAATTCTCAGCTATGAAATGTCATTATTTTTTCTTGCTTCCAAACAAATCATTGCAGAAGTGTGCCAGAAAGCATACTAAGAGTTTTTTCACACAGGTGTTTTGATTTTCAGCCGCCCGCATTGTGGTCGAAAATCGCAAGAATGAGAGAAAGTTGCGGCTAAATCTCCCATTTCCTCGCCCGTTCAGATGGCTGGACTGCGGCATATTTACGCCGCAGCCATGAATTCCGTGGTCTGGGAGGAGAGACCCTAATGTTTAATGCTCTTCCCCTCCCTTTACCAGCAGATCACGGCAATAAAAGCTCCCATGGAAGCCTATGGGAGCTGACAGTAAAGTAAGGGGGAGGGACTTTAGCAGCGCTTGCCATACTAATTTCCCTCCCCTTTCTCCCCAGCCTATGGGAGCTGCCTGCAAAGTGAGGGGGAGAGACTTTAGTAATGAGACCCGCTGTTAAACTCTCTCCCATCTTCTCTGACAGCTCTCATAGGCTCCCATGGGAGTCTATGGAAACAGGCTATGTATTCCGGCAAAAGGATAGGACAAGGCCAATCTTTTCGAGCCACACGTAAAAGCAGGTGTCCGGAATGCGCACTGTATGTGCTATCTTTTCCGGCCGCCCAATTTTATGCGCCCATCTGAATGGATGCATTGAAATCCAATGCTTCAGATGGTCACGATTTTCGGACAGTGTTTTATCGTGGCAAAATAGCGTGTGCATGAGGCCTTAGGCTTTTCAAAGGTGAAAAAGACACTTGATTAATGAGAACTTCCATTACAGCTGATAAACATGCTAAATTCTTGAGAGTCTGAACCCCATAGTTAGACTACACTCCTCCCTCCCAAAATAGCAGGTCTTTAGCTTCTCTGTAATAGGGCCCCCTGTACTTTGGAGTCACAGCCTTCTACTTCCTTTTTTTCTTTTCTCCCCTTCTTCTTCTCACCACAGTCAGGCCCTCAGCACTCTTTATTATTAGAGATGAGCGAGCACGCTCGGATAAGGCAGTTACTCGAGCGAGCCTCGCTCTTCTCGAGTAACTGCATTCTTGTCCGAGCAGGCTTGTTGGGTAGCGGGGGTGTGGGGAAGAGAGAGAGAGATCATTTCCCACTCAAGGCGACCATACATGGCCACCCCATTAATTCTAATGGGCACCATGTAGAGATGTAACTTGAATCACCTGGAGACCAATGCAAAAATATAATAGGGTACCCCTGTTTATCATACATTGCCAGTAGTATTGGGTTCCTCCTCTCAGGCCCCTTCAGTCTCCAAGGCACAACTGCGTCAACTAAAGTTATGTTCCTGGTGCCACGTAATAATACATTTTTTCCATAGCCAACATCACAGCTGATCGCAGAAGATTAGAGAGTAGGACAAATAGGTAAATATTAGAGAGTAAGGCTCATTCACACAAGTGTAAATACACTATGCATTTTGCGTGCGATTTTTGCGCACGTATTAGATAGTGAAATAAATCCGTTGATTTCAATGGGTTTGCTTACTTGAGCATATTTTTTCACACAATGTGTGATCGCGTGAAAAGATACACGGCATGTCCTATCTCAGTGCATATTACACTCCGTAGAAGCTCATTGAAAAGAATCAGTATGCGTAAATGCATGCAAAATATGCAGGATACCGGTGTATTGGCTGTGTATTTATGCACAAAAATCAATTTGAAAATCTTAGAATCCTAGAATGATAGAGTTGGAAGGGACCTCCAGGGTCATCTGGTCCAACCCCCTGCTCAGTGCAGGATTTACTAAATCATCCCAGACAGATGTTTGTTCAGCCTTTGTTTGAACACTTCCATTGAAGGAGAACTCACCACCTCCCGTGGTAACCTGTTCCACTCATTCATCACCCTCACTGTCAGAAAGTGTCTGCTAATATGTAATCTGTCTCCTCCCTTCAGTTTCATCCCATTGCTTCTAGTCTTTCCTTGTAGGGCTGATCCCTCTGCACTGTGACAGCCCTTCAGATATTTGTAGACAGCTATTAAGTCTCCTCTCAGCCTTTTTTTGCAAGCTAAACATTCCCAGATCCTTTTACCGTTCCTCATAGGACATGATTTGCAGACCGCTCACCATCTTGGTAACTCTTCTCTGAACTTGCTCCAGTTTGTCTAGGTCTTTTTTAAAGTGGGGTGCCCAGAACTGGACACTGTATTCCAGATGAGGTCTGACTAAGGAAGAGTAGAGGGGGATAATTACCTCACAGGATCTAGACTCTATGCTTCTCTTAATACATCCCAGAATTGTGTTTGCCCTTTTGGCTGCTGCATCACATTGTTGACTCATGTTCAGTCTATGATCTATTAGTATACCCAAGTCTTTTCCACATGTGCTGCTGCTTAGCCCAATTCCTCCCATTCTATATATGCTTTTTTAATTTTTCTTGCCCAGATGTAGGAGTTTGCATTTCTCCTTGTTAAATACCATTCTGGTAGTCACCGCCCATGATGCGTACTTACGCCACCTAAAAGACTACCGATAGGCAGAAAAATGCAAGGCCACAGTGTATTTCATCCTATGAATACACTGTGTATTTACAGACCTGAAAATGCATACGCCCGTGTGCATGCGTCATTTTACACAGGCTGATAATTCTTCAGATTCTGAACAATTATCGTTCAGTGTAAATGTTTGCAGCAGCTAGACGATAAATGAGAATTCTTCACATATCGTTCATCATACAGTTTCTGCATGCATAAAAAGTCAATGTCGATCGGCTTCTGTAAACAGGCAGTCATTCATCTATATTTAACTGCCTGTTTACTGTGAATGGAGCCAGGCACGCTGCAATGATCTACAACCTGCACCACCTCCATTCACTAAGTGATGAGCGCTCCTTTGTAAAAGCAGAGAAGCAATTAACCCTGGAATGACTGTTGGGCATCTGCGCCCGACAATCGTCCCGTGCAAAAGGGCCCTTAGATAGATTTCAACATGCTTAATTGTATTCCTATGAACATCACTACTATACTACTGCAGGCTGGAGCCGTTCACCCGTGTCTGGTTAAACATTGACACACTTGGCATAAACTGTGTGCATATAGTTTGTACAAATAAAACTTGAGTAGAAAGTTAAACATGAGTCGGGCGGGTACGGGTATTGAACTCACTCAGACCGGAGTAGCTGGGGAACACTGAGAGAGAGGATTTGGCCTCTATCCAGAAGGTGCTGTTATTTAGAGGACTTCTTATATGTAAAACCCAATGTAAATAAAAGTTGAAGCTCACAAGGAATTTTTTTGAACAAACAAAAACTCCTTCTGCGCTCTTACTTTGGGGTCTTGCGATCCAAAAAGGGAAACTAACAGGTCTCCGCAATGTGCAGCAACAGTATATTTAATTGTACAATTTGTACATAAAAGACATAAAAGGTTTTTGCCATAAAAGGTTTTGCAACGCGTTTCGGCACTATTGTCAGTGCCTTTTTCAAGCATAGCTAAACATAACAATAATCACTTTATATAGAATTACTTACATTCCATAGAGACGGAGTCCGGAGCTTGCAGCGTGGGACGCCGGTCTCACCCTCGCTAACGTGTTCATCAAGCGGAGACCTGTTAGTTTCCCTTTTTGGATCGCAAGACCCCAAAGTAAGAGCGCAGAAGGAGTTTTTGTTTGTTCTTTATTGTTCTCTCCCCCATTGTTTGGTGCAATACCCATTAGGGTTTTTTTCCTACTGCTGCATCTCCTTGTTTGAGTATTTCTGGGGACCCTGCCTAAAAGAACATCTATAGTTCTACAGGCGAACGGGGATCATCGGTGCAAGCGGGTTATTTTCCCAAACGTGGGGATCCCGCTTTGCATCAGGTGAGTAAAAAAACTCCCCATTTTGTCATTTCGGATTTCTGTGTGGTGGCGCGGATCTACATTCTGTGAAGGAATTTTTTGGGGGTGTTTTTGCATTTTTCTTTACCACAGCAACCAAATGTGAAATCTGAGTGAAAGTAAATTTTTTAATTATTGAGGTTTTTTTTCTACTCAAAGAATATTCTAGGCATTTGCCATATGAACAGTTTTAGAAAAATTCTTTAAAATATTTTGCGGGCAAAACATTAATCACTTGGGTCACTTATTATATGAATAAAAGGATAAAAAAAATCTTTTGGCCTCAAATTAAATAATATCTTTGGAAATTGGATCTTGCTTCCCCCCAAATTTGTTTTCCTCCCTTCCCTTCCCTTTACAATCTGTAACCCCCCCCCCCCTTTCTTTTCATCCCAACCCTCTTATTTCTTTGTTTATATTTACTTTTAAAGTTTCAGAGATAAGGGGGCAAATGGATAATTTACATCTATGTAAATATGAAGTTTTGATCTATGCCAGTTCCACATCAAATCCGCAGCAAAATCTACATGTGATAAAGCCAAACTATATCTGTGCCCCGGATGCAGGAAGACCTCGCTGCACTGTTAGGAGTTGGGGATATTTCCATAAATGTGAAGTCCTTTTCTGAGCAAATGTAATATTTTTCTTCTGTTTGTGTTCCAGGATGGAAAGAGATGCCAAGTTTATCCAGAAGAAAGCAGAAAGAGCCACCGTGCGGGTACATTTAAGGGAAAAATACAGATTACCACAGGTATGGGGTTAATTTGGTTAGGGCTCAACAGGGCACTGCGTCACACAGGATTCATGGTAACATGTTGGCAAAACTGTGAGGGAATCTGAAATGTTTCCCTGTGGAAAAGAAAAAGGTGTAAGGATGCTCGATCGAGCATTGCCCTTAGCGAGTACCTGCCCGCTTGGGAGCAAAGACTCGGCTGCCGGCGGCGGGCGGGGAGCAGCGGGGGAGAGCGAGGAGGAACGGAGGGGAGATCTCCCTTTCCCTCTCTCCCTCTCCCCCCCCAGCTCCCTCCTGCTCATGGCCGCAACACACCTCTCACCCGCGCCGGCAGCCAAACCTTTTCTTCTGAGCGAGCAGATACTCGCTAAGGACAATGCTCGATCAAGCAATTGTCCTTAGCGAGTATGCTCGCTCATCTCTAGTAAGGAACCAAAGTTTGACCATGGTGGATTTTTTCCTTTTTTGTTTTTTATGAGCATCAAGGCCATTTTGTCTGCAGGAAAGTTTTGAAAAATGAGGCCCATTGATGGAGATTCCTCAAAACTTCTACAATGGGAAGTCAAGGAGTTGCCATATACATAACTAGCTGATATACCCGGCTTCGCCCGAATTAATTTGGTACTGGTGTTTATCTGGTGTTCACACGGAAAATCTTATGAAGTCGTGGTTACTTTAGAGATACCGAGGAAAAAAATATGTTCAGCATTGTTCTTTGCGTTACTCAGGAAACACCACGTGGAGGTAACCATGCGACGTTTCCTTTATATAAAATGACATCAGAAAGTGAGAGTATTAGATTATGTAAAATTTGGACGTTAATTCTTTTGCGCTTGGAATTAAATAATCGAGTTGGGACCCATTAGCTTTTCCTATTTATGACATAATCAATGCTCATGCCAAATTTCTTGTTTCTATTATATCCGGAAGTGAGAGAATTAGATTACGTACTTAAAATTTGGACGCTATTTCTTTTGCGCTAGAATTGAATAATGGAGTTGGGACCCATTAGCTTTTCCTATTTATGACATAATCAATGCTCGTACTAAATTTCAAGTTTCTATGACATCGGGAAGTGAATTAGATTCCGTACATAAAATTTTGGATGCTAATTTTTTTGTGCTTAGAACTGAATAATCAAGTTGGGACCCATTAGCTTTTCCTATTTTGGACATAATCTATGCTTGTGCCAAATTTCATGTTTCTACGACATGGGGAAGTTGGAGAATTAGTAGTGAGTCAGTCAGTCAGTCAGTCAGTGAGGGCTTTTGTCTTTATATATATAGATTATCAAAAAATTCTACATTTATTGGTATTGCCTGGTAATTATTTGTCTGGGGTCTCAATATTGGGGCCTAGTCTACGGTCTAAATTATGGGCCTTCAATTATGAGATCTGATCTGGGGGGCTGAATTCTTGAGTCTAGTCTTGAGTCTAAATATTGGGGTCTGGGTTTTACTTTTAGAGTCTAGGGTCTGGAATATAATTGGGGTCTGGTCTGAACTAAAGAGGTTATTCAGACTTCTTGAAAATTCTAACGTTTATGGCAAATGATGCCTGAGATCACCATTCTGGGCAATCTCCCCCCTCTATACTGTCCTGACTGTAAAGAGCTTAAAGGGCAGTTAAATAATTGAGGAAAATTCAGAAAAAAAATCACATTTCTAACAAACCTTGCCCCTTGACAAGCCACACCCAGTCAAACCACGCCCCAATGCACACCCCAACAAGCTATGCCTTGTCAAAGCCAAAGTAGCTTTAATGTATGTGTTCATAAGTAGTGGAAATAGTGCAGATTTTCCACACCAATGGTATGGATTTTGACGTGGTTTTGATACAGATGTTCGTGTGGATTTCCGCATACCCTACATGCCCTAAAAAGATTTTCCACATACCCTATGTGCCCTAAAAAGATACTTGCCATAATCTTTGAAAATTCCTGGAGAACAGGAGAAGTTGCAGAAGATTGGAAAAGGGCAAATGTTGTCCCTATCTTCAAAAAAGGAAAGAAGGTGGATCCAGGAAACTACAGGCCTGTGAGCCTGACTTCTATACCGGGAAAGATCTTTGAGCAAATTATTAAACAGCATGTGTGCAAGTACTTGAATGAACATGGAGTAATTAACCAGAGCCAGCATGGGTTTGCAAGAAGCAAGTCATGCCAGACGAATCTAATTTCCTTCAATGACAGAATCACCGAATGGGTTGATCAGGGAAATGCGGTAGATATAGTACATCTTGACTTTAGCAAAGAATTTGACAAAGTATCTCATACCATACTTAGTGAAAAAATGACCAAATATGGGATTGACAAGGCAACTGTTAGGTGGATTTACAACTGGCTGAGTGATTGTACTCAGAGTGGTCATAAATGGCTGCACATCCAAGTAGAAGAATGTATCAAGTGGGGTACCTCGAGGCTCTGTCCTAGGCCCAGTGTTGTTCAACCTTTTTATAAATGATCTGGAGAAGGGAATTGATGGGAAACTGATCAAATTTGCAGACGACACAAAGTTAGGAGGGATAGCTTACACTAGGGAAGAGAGAGAGAGTATTCAAAAAGATCTAGAAAAGCCTAAACACTGGGCGACGACTAAAACTAATGGTATTTAACAAGGAGCACTGCAAAGTCCTATATCTGAGCAAGAAAAATGAAAAAAGCACATACAGAATGGGAGAAATAGCGCTAAGCAGCAGCACATGTGAAAAAGACTTGGGTATACTAATAGATCATAGACTGAACATGAAGAGAGGCCTTATCGGCCCCTAAGGCTCCTTGGCCCAGGTGCAACCGCATCCCCTATAGTTACGCCAGTGGTGAGCAGTCTGCAAATCATGTCCTATGAGGAACGGTTAAAGGAACTGGGAATGCTTAGCTTGCAAAAAAGAAGGCTGAAAGGAGACTTAATAGCGGTCTTCTATCTGAAGGGCTGTCACAGTGCAGAGGGATCAGCCCTATTCTCATCTGTACAAGGAAAGACTAGAAGCAATGGGATGAAACTGAAAGGGAGGAGACACAGATTAGATATTAGACAGTGAGAGGGATCAATGAGTGGAACAGGTTACCATGGGAGGTGGTGAGTTCTCCTTCAATGGAAGTGTTTAAAACAAAGGCTGGACAAATATCTGTCTGGGATGATTTAGTGATCCTGCACTGAGCAGGGTGTTGGACCAGATGACCCTGGAGGTCCCTTCCAACTCTACCATTCTATGATTCTAAGATTTGTAAATATTAGCACCTATGTATGCAAAGCAACCCATCACATTGCAGCCCTCGTCTATCTTAGGGTAGCCATACACATTAAGTAAAAGCCACCAAACTAGCTGAATTGAGCAGAATCAGTCTACTAACATGTATGGAGGCGTCCTGACCGTTTGACCTGATAGCACAGCAAGGAAGGATCAAGCATGTTGAATTGCAGTATACTGGATAAATAATTCTTGCGAGAGAAAGAACTGCCAAAATAGTCTGGATGAGTCTGGCAGCAGCGTATGCCCTTCTCGTCATTGGAAAAATATGCATGTTTAGCCAAGGTAAGTGTGTATGTAAATGGGGTGTTGGGAGGAATAGCATAGTTTCCAACATAATTCAGGACATGTATGCCATGCCTTGGAACCGCCCCAATACACCCAACAATGCCCACAAATCACCCACATTGGTATACATTTGCACAAGTCTTGCCCCCGACAATCTTGGCAACTTTGGAATAGCAGTCAGCCAAACAAGAGCTCACTTGACAGTTATTTAAAGAATATTAAGGCCCTTTGGAAAGTGTCAATCTTGGTTGCTATGGGCAACTGCTCTGCTTTTCCTTTCACCAGTTCTGAGAAGTTTTCCCCAGTAACTAAGATCTTCCTTTATTGTTCTATGACTTGTGTCTGTAAGATGTCCGTACTAAGTCAGCCGATCGTGTGATTTTATAACCAGGAACTACCAAAAAAAAGATCTATGTCCAATTAAAGAAGGTAGGTGACCTTAATTGTTGACTAGTAAAGCAGTATACTCGTACATGTGTGTCAATATGATGAATCCAGACGTACTTCTATTTTGTTCCAGTCTTGCTCCCCTCTTAAGATATCGCCCGATAAATTGCCATATGCTAAATAGCAGCAAACCGTCCGATGGGTGGTCCACCTCTGCTAGCGGTCTAGGCTCTCTCCCCCCATCTTGAACTTAACCCCCCCCTTTCTTGCTGCGTGACGCCTTTAGCTCCGCCCATGAAGACCTCATACGTTCATTTTCAATGCGTTTGCGCTGCACTAAGCAGATCTATGCATGCACTATGACTCCTCGGGTTGGACTGACATCACATATGCCGTCAGTGCGGCACCCGTGCATTGAAAGTGAAGCGCTTAACATCTTCAGTGGGCAGAGGTGGAGGGGTCACACAGCAAGGAAGGGGGCGGTTTTTAGTTCAAGAGACAAGTAGGAAGCCCTGACCAATGCCAGAGGTAGACCGCCCATCGGACAGTCTGCTGGTAATTAGCATATGGCATGCAAACAATTTATCAGGCGATATCTTGAGAGGAAACCCAGATGGGAACAGAATAGAGGTACGGTCACAGACAAATAGAAAAGGCAGCCATTTTGAATTCCATTTCTCACTTGTTTTTGACCAGCTAACATTGGCTGGCAGTTATCTATTGTGCATAGGTACCAGAGTCAAGGCAGCAGATAGGCCCTGGTTTAAGGGTGAGGCTAGTTTTAGACAGCCATATTGCAGCCTGATTTTATTGTCCATATTATGGCCCCAATTTCCAGACCTCATGGGGTCTACTGAAGTGGACTGAAGTTGCTTTAGGAATTTATGGTGATCTATGTTTAGTTGAGTAGAACTGTGACAATTATGGCCATAATCTGGGAGCACTCCAAGCAGTCTACGGACTGAACACTGATTTCAATTAGCCTTGTGTAATGCTTTATTCCCCCTGTGGTGGCGCTGCAGGGAGGTTGAACACTTCATATTCCCCTACAGATCAAATCAATCGCTTCTGATCAGTTTCAGAATTCCTCCTCATATGGCTATTCTTCTATTTTCCTAGAGTGAAAAGGACGACAATCAAATACAGATGGCTGCAGATGATATAGAACTACCCGAGGACCTCCAGAAAATGGTAGTCGAGGATCAGGATGAGGAAGAGGAGAAAGGCACGATCTTTGGTCAGATCCAAAATATTCCGAATATGGACATGGATGCAATTAAGGAAAAGGCAACAGCAACATTCACAGAAATGAAGCAAGCAGCTGAAGAGAAGTGCTGTGTGATGTAGCGGTGAGAAGAACTGTATAGGAAGGAGCCACCATTGGATGGAGAATCTGCTGCCGACAATTCTCCTATCAGGACTATGTGGGAATTGTCGTGCTGCAAGTTATATGATGATATTGAAGGTGTCTTAGAGGGGTTGTTCAGTATTAGGAAAAATGGCTGCTTTTTTTCAAAAAATAGCGCCGTATCTGTCCACAGGATGTATGTGGTATTGCGCCTTAACTGGAAACTACCATACCGGACATAACCCATGGACAGGTGTCGCACTGTTTCTGGAAGAAAGTAGCCATGCTTTTTTTCTAATCTGGACAACTCCTTTAATGTCAACTGAACTCTGTTTTATTTAAAGGGCCTTAAGCTAATCTCTAGAGACGTTCTAAGGAGACTCCTCACCAGAAGACCGTCAACGTTCTCCTACAGCAGAAATAGAGCACTGAATCTCTATACTCACCGGACATGCTGAAACCTCCAGGGGAAGGGGGGGGGGGACTCTTTATACTGGTCCCTTTGCTCCAAATAAGAGGTAGAACCCTTTTATTACATTCATAAGCCTCTAACTAAGCTATACAATTTCCCATTTGAGACATTGATGCTATATTGTGAGTGTCGTTAGACTGTGGCACTAGGAGAGCATTCTGCATCGCACTGATACAGTGCTACAGTATATATGTTATAATCAGTTCAGGCTGAGCTGCACAATTCTCCAGGAATATGAGCTTGAATCTCGCAGTACCCCCTGCTTGTTCAGTTCCTGCACGAAGCTTGCGCTGGGGATTTCTATTATTGGAAGTGTGAGATTTACAACGGGCTCTATACAGTCATCTTACCTAGGGACAACTAACTGTCTCCTGCACTATAGGAGCTTAAAGAAACTGGTAGGGGTGTTTTTGATAACAAGTTTGTTGACTGTGTCCAATGCCAATCAGCAGAACAGTGAGTTTAGCTCTGAAGTATAATACAGGATGTAACTCAGCATCAGTACAGGATAATTAATGTATGTACACTGTGACTCCATGAGCAGAATAGTGAGTGCAGCTCTGGAGTATAATACAGGATGTAACTCAGGATCAGTACAGGATAAGTAATGTATGTACACAGTGACTCCACCAGCAGAATAGTGAGTGCAGCTCCGGAGTATAACACAGGATGTAACTCAGGATCAGTAAAGGATAGGTAATGTATATACACGGTGACTCCACCAGCAGAATAGTGAGTGCAGCTCTGGAGTATAATACAAGATGCCACTCAGGATCAGTACAGGATAAGAAATGTATGTACACAGTGACTCCACCAGCAGAATAGTGAGTGCAGCTCTGGAGTATAATACAGAATGTAACTCAGGATCAGTACAGGGTAAGTAATATATGTACACAGTGACTCCACCAGCAGAATTGTGAGTGCAGCTCTGGAGTATAATACAGGATGTAACTCAGGATCAGTACAGAATAAGTAATGTATGTACACAGTGACTCCACCAGCAGAATGGTGAGTGCAGCTCTGGAGTATAATGCAGGATGTAACTGAGGATCAGTACAGCATAAGTAATGTATGTACACAGTGACTCCACCAGCAGAATGGTGAGTGCAGCTCTGGAGTATAATGCAGGATGTAACTGAGGATCAGTACAGGAAAAGTAAAGTAATTTACAAAGTGATGCTTTGCAGATTCATTGATTATGTAAAATGTTATTTTAAATGTTAATTTATTGCCAGCTTCTGAACTATTTGTATACCATACTATAATACATTGTATATTATAACAAAATGGCCGTATCCCATTTATGCCACCTTATAAAGCATATCAATAAACTGAGACCAGCCATGTTCTTGTTTGCATACATTAAGTAGTTGACATAAAGCTATAATAATCCTTAATCCTAAAAATACTTTCCAAGACGTACAGTACTGTGTAAAAGTTTTAGGCAGGTGTGGGAAAAGTGCTGTAAAGAAAGAATATTTTCAAAAATAGAAGTGTTAATAGTTTATTTTTGTTAATAAAATACAAAGTGACTGAACAAAATAGAAAATTACATCTGATAAATATTTGGCGTGACCGTCCTTTGATTTCTAAACAGCATCAGTTCTTCTAGGTACCCTTGCACACAGTTTTTGAAGGATCTGGGCAGGTAGGTTGTTCTAAACATCTTGGAGAACTAAGCACAGATCTTCTGTGGATGTAGACTTGCTCAAATCCTTCTGTTTCTTCATGTAATCCCAGACAGACTGGATGATGATGAGATCAGGGCTCTGTGGGGCCAAATCATCACTTTCGGGATGCCTTGTTCTTCTCTACACTGAAGATAGTTCTTAATGACATTGGCTGGATGTTTGGGGTTGGTGTCCTGCTGCAGAATACATTTGGAGCCAATCAGATGCCTCCCTGATGGTATTGCATGATGGATTAGTATCTGCCTGTATTTCTCAGCCTTGAGGACACCATTAAGGGTTTGCTCACATCAGCGTTAGAGGTTCCGTTCTGAACCTCCATTGCTGATTTCCGCTAGAAAACAGGACAAAATAGTGCTGCCATCAGTGCTGTTATGTCCTGTAAATTCCAGCAAAATGACAGACTGCTAGCTGGATATTGAACGGACCCCATTACAGTTAATGGGGGTCTATTCGGCGCTGCTCAGTTCCATCATTTTCAAGAGCAGGAAAACTTAAATCCCTAGTGCTGATGTAAAAGAGTTCTGATGTTGACCAAATCCCCAACTCCACTTGTTAAAATGCAGCCCCAGACTTGCAAGGAACCTCCACCATGCTTCACTGCTGCCTGCAGACACTCATTATTGTACTGCTCTCCACCATGCTTCACTGCTGCCTGCAGACACTCATTATTGTACCGCTCTCCACCATGCTTCACTGCTGCCTGCAGACACTCATTATTGTACCGCTCTCCACCATGCTTCACTGCTGCCTGCAGACATTCATTATTGTACCACTCTCCACCATGCTTCACTGCTGCCTGCAGACACTCATTATTGTACCACTCTCCACCATGCTTCACTGCTGCCTGCAGATACTCATTATTGTACCGCTCTCCACCATGCTTCACTGCTGCCTGCGGGCACTCATTATTGTACCACTCTCCGCCATGCTTTACAGCTGCCTGCAGACACTCATTATTGCACCGTTCTCCACCATGCTTCACTGCTGCCTGCAAACACTCATTATTGTTCCTCTCTCCACAATGCTTCACTGCTGCCTGCAGACACTCATTATTATACCACTCTCCAACATGCTTCACTGTTGCCTGCAGACACTAATTATTGTACCACTCTCCACCATGCTTCACTGCTGCCTGCAGACACTCATTGTACCACTTTCTGGCCCTTCGGCAAACAAACTGCCTTCTGTTACAGCCAAATATTCCATATTTTGACTCATCAGTCCAGAGCACTGGCTGACATTTTTCTTCACCCCAGTTCCTATGTTTGCATGCATAGTTGAGTCACTTGGCCTTGTTTCTACTTTGAAGGTGAAGCTTTTTGATTGCACTTCTTCCATGAAGACCGCTTCTGGACAGACTGCTCTGAACAGTGGATGGGTGTACTTGGGTCCCACTGGTCTCTGGCATTTCTGAGTTGATATCACTGCAGGATGTCTTTCAATTTCGAAGGTAGGTAAGCATGATGCATCTTTCATCTGCGGCACTAAGTTTCCTTTGCCGACCACTGCATCTATGGTTCTCAACGTTGCCCATTTCTTTCTTCTTTTTCAAAAGAGCTTGAACATCATATCCTGAATCCCCAGTCTGCTTTGAAATCTTTGCCTGGGAAAGACCTTACTAATGCAGAATAACTACTATGTGTCATGTTGCTATGCTCAATCTTGCCGTGGTTTATGACCTGTGACATGAAGCGGTCTTCCACCATCTTACTTTTGTAGCACAGTTTGGCTTTTCCTCAGTTTTAAGCCTCCTACACAGCTCTTTCTGTTTCAGTTAAAGGGGTTGTCTCGCGAAATCAAGTGGGGGTATACACTTCTGTATGGCCATATTAATGCACTTTGTAATATACATCGTGCATTAAATATGAGCCATACAGAAGTTATTCACTTACCTGCTCCGTTGCTAGCGTCCTCGTCTCCATGGTTCATCTAAATTCGCTGGCAGCTTGCTTTTTTAGAGACGCTTGCGCAGTCCGTTCTTCTTTCAGCACGAGCCGCTTCAGTGTGCTCCCCGCTACAGCTCTTCTGCGCATGCGCAGACGAGCTGTCACTGCTCGGGAGCGCGCTGGAGCGGCCATTCTGTACCATCCTCTGTTAGAGGAAGGTGCAGAGCCGCCCAGCTGTCCCGAGAAGCCGCCCAACTGTCCCGCCGTCCAGCTGTCCCGCCGTCCTGGTAAGTGATGGGCCGGGGGGCTGCCGCTGCGCCGGGGGCGGGCTGCGCCGGGGGGGGGGGGGGGGGGACTGCCGCTGCGATGGGGGGGCTGTCGCTGCGATGGGGGGGCTGTCGCTGTGATGGGGGGGGCTGTCGCTGTGCCGGGGGGGGGGGGCTGCCGCTGCGATGGGGGGCTGTCGCTGTGCCGGGGGGGGGCTGCCGCTGTGATGGGGGGGCTGTCGCTGTGCCGGGGGGGCTACCGCTGTGATGGGGGGGCTGTCGCTGCGATGGGGGGGCTGTCGCTGTGCTGGGGGGGGGCTGCCGCTGTGATGGGGGGGCTGCGCCGGTTACCTGCTGCCTGGCGGTGGGTGACTGGTCGGCCGTGTTCACTCCAGGGGTCCGGTCGGCGGCTGCGTGGCGTCTGGTTGTCAGGGAGACACAGCTGGTAGCGTCTCGGGAGCGCGCACGTCGGGCTACAGCAAGCGATGGGAAAAGAGCTGGCGGCCATCTTGGGAAAATTTTTATAAGTTGCTGAAACGCTGGAACGGTAAGTACAAACCAGCTAGAAAAGTCATTTACAGGGGGGCTTAGTAATGTATGCTTAATTAGGGGGACTGGGCAAAAAAAAAAAATCCACTCCTGCCTCGAGACATCTCCTTTAATGACTGTGTCTCAACCTACATATGAAACTGATGATCATTATCACCTGTTTGGTATAATTGATTAATCATACATCTGACTATATTCCTGCAAAATCCCTGACTGTGTACAAGCGTCCCTACGGTAGAAGAACTGATGCTGTGGAAAGGCAAAAGGCGGTCATGTCAAACAAGAGTAGCTGGCAATAACAAACAATCTGAGTATCACTCTATGGTTACTTAATGTTGTGCGCACTAATTCAGTTCTTTGTTCGTTACCTACTGCAAGTGATAAATTAAAACCATATGTATGACATTTGCAAGGGTTAGACTGGATGGCAGGCACAGGAAGCGGTACACAGTCATTTTGAACAAGGTTGTTACTGCACTACTATGAACGTGCTACAACTCAACGTCTGTTCTCCCAGAACCTATGGTGGGGTATTGCATTAAGTCTCTGTTCGTAGCCAGAGAGTGCTGTCTCTCTAACTGGAAATTGCTGCAGTGTTTTCCTATACAACAGGCCTGTTGCGAGTCTGTACTAGTGTGCACACTTATTATCTGGGTTGGAGAGGATCTCACTTACAGTTTGCCGCTGGAGACTACAATCATCTCTATTCCCTTAACCGGTTTCCGGTTACACAAGCCGTAGCATGTGGGCCTTGTAGAAGCAGCACCAGCAATTGATCTCCCTCTCTGCAGATCGTGACTACATTGTCTCCTCAGAGTTCTTGGGGGTTCAGTTCCTAGATGCTGTGCTCCCTTCTCACTCAGAGCTGTGTCCACAATGTCGTTAAATCCTGGCTGTGCCTTCTCTTATCAGGCCATCACCCACACCGTTTCCACATGAGCACCCTTCTCTGGCCACCATACTAAGGCCTTTCCACCCCTTTACTGCCGAGCTCTAGTGACCTGTGAATGAGGGAGAGCTCACACCCATCTACTATTCCCTATACACTGAGGCTGCCTTATTTACCCCTTGTGGGCAGCCTTGCAACAAAACACCACATGGTCATGGAGCCAACAGAAAGTACTGCACGGGGAACCATCCAACATAAGACCCATCCCGCTAAAGCGTTCTGCAAGATTTTACAGAAAAAGGAAAAAGTGGCATTCTTTACATAGGGCTTGTGTGAAGTGGAACTTTGAAACTTCCTCCACTTACTAACTTTCCATATATCACCATAGCATGATATCCTGAGTGACTATGGTCAACACATTATTCTTGGGTTTTTTTTCTCAGAAATAGCATCACATTTCTCCTTAGGCTGTGCCTGGTATTTCAGTCAAGCAAAGAGGGAAGAGCTGCAATACCAGACACAGCCATGGTCAAGGGTGGCACTATTCTTGTTCGTCGTTAAACCATTGGCCGTGTTTACGCAGAACAATTAGCGTTCATTTCCGCATGCTGCATGTTTTTGATAAACTATAGGGAACTGTTTACCTAATTCCTGCGGACGGACGTCTGGAGGCGACTGCAGTGTCAGATCACATTTGTAAATGTACGTTTTTCACATTGTTAAGCAGACCCGATATACAGGTGTTGCTTAGTAACAACGGTAAAGAGGTAGAACCGGCTTGTTTAATAGGTGTCTGAGGGATTAGCGCAAAGTGATTAACAACTAAACCCCTTTAATCCCTTTCAAATTAAGTGATGCGTCTAATGAGCACAACCACATACAGTATTTGCATGTAACAATTGTAACCCATTCACCTTAATGAAATGCCATTGACAGGAGCCAAGTGAGGGTGAGGAGTGAAGAAACATGAAATTAACCCTTATTATGCCACGTACAAGTTAAGTGATTATTAGTCGGTCCATTTGCACACGCTGAATTAGGAATACCCCACGTCCTCTTCTCCTAAACTAGAATGGTAAACATTTTAGAATTCAGCATAGCTGTGCCTCAGTTATATTAGGGTATCGTTTCTCCTTAGGGAGAGCACCTAGAAGGTGGGAGGAGACTTATTAGACCATGTATGCTCCTCTGGGAAATATGCAAACGAGAAGATGAAACTATACCTCTATACGTATTGGAAGGCAGCATTCCTGCAAGTCATTCTTTTTAACAAGCCTTGTAACCATGACTAGGAATTGTGAGCCAAAGCCAGAATCTTCCCCAAAATGAGAAAACCGAGAGCTGTTTCAGGGTGATCTCCCCTCATCAGTGTGCAGAAGGTTCCTGGCTTGGCTAGTGAGAGGTCTATAGATGTGGGCCTAGGGTGAAACAATACCCTTACTGACCCACATCTATAGACCTCTCACTAGCTAAGCCAGGAACCTGCTGTATACTGGTGAGGGCCAATCACCTGGAAACAGTCTGTCTGTACATGGTTGTCTTCTCCTTCTGGAGAAGAGTCTGGCTTTAGCTTACAGTTCCCAGTCATTGTTACAAGACTTGTTAAAGAGTCTGACATTGACTTGCAGGACTGCTGCCTTCCAATAGGCAGAGGTATTGTAGAGGTACTGTTCCATCTTCCCATCTGAATATCCAGTTGTATTATACTTGCCATCTTTTGTGAAGTGATGTAAGGAACAGGAGGCTTTCTTGGTTTTCCAGGTCAATGTTAACCTGACGAACATAGGGCTCAGGAGTCGCCATTGTTAACAAACAATACTTTGGTAATCCAGGGTATCTCAGTCTATCAATAAAGTTCAAGAGTCCGCATGAACGGCTGTTAATCATAATCCTAGCCTGGTTGACAGGGATCAGCAATAAACGATCATGGTCTCACTAAACAGTCGTTAGGTCCATTAGCACATGATGCCTGTAACAAATCTACGGCTAGATGACTGTCCTTCAGGCCTGCTGCTGTGGGTTCGGCATCGTCGGAGGGAATGGAGAAGCTGCTCCTTCACCCTTTCAGGTGTCTTGACTTTCTCTAACTTGCCTTTTACTCTTTTCCCAGAGGACGCTCACCGTAGGACTGTGACTGCTACACAAACTGGGAGAGACTGCCTTTCGCCTCCGTCTACAGCTTAGCTGCTCTCTGCCAACTCTGCAAGCTTCTCAGCAGCTGCATCTCTATCTCCCAGAAGGAACTATCCTTAGCACTGTATCTGTGAGACTGCAGTATAGCAAGAGAGACTCCTGCTTCAACCTCTGTCCTGCACGAAGCATCTCTCTCAACTTCTGTTTCTTCTTCCTGCTCAGCTGTGTTGCTCTATTTCTGTCCCCTCTTAATGAGACAGTATTGTTACAAAGAATACAATATCATACTACTACCATTAAATGGCAATAAACTATACCCCCTTTACAGTGCCATCAAGAAAGTTCTGAGAAGTGATGTAGTAAGCTGCTCATCAAGTTTTTTTTTTACATATGCTCCCTCCTCATTCATAGAGGATGCACTCCCAGCCAACAGATTTCAAGTATAAGTAATTCATATGACCCTCTTCAGATTGTTCTGTGTGCTTCCTGTATATGCTGACCCTGAAATTCATGATATCTGAAGGTCTTTTTTTGTGAGAACAGGACATTTAAAGATCAAGGTATAACATTTCTACATAATGGAAATTTTTGTAGAACAGAAGAAATGTCCGAGGTTAAATTTCAGATCTGGTTTTATATGTCAGGTAAGAGCTGTATATAGTGAAGGGGACAAAGATGAGAATGAAAAGAATGACTCGGGGAATGTCACTGAAAATGTGCTTTCTGAACCCAGCATGGGCAGTTGCACAAGTGTGCTTCAGTTCATCAATATTTCTGGGGTGCCTTGTGTGCACAGCCCTCTTTAGGTCATGCCACGCAACTCGATAGGGTTAAAGCCAGGACTCTGGCTTGGCCATTCCAAAATACAAACCTTTTTTTCAACTAGTCATTGATTGATTTACTTGTGTGCTTTGTTTTGAGACAGTAAAACAGCCCCAAACCATGACTTTCCCTCTACTAAAGCCCCAAACCATGTTGCCCCTCCATCAGACTTTGCGGCCGGCAAATCGCAGCATGCTGCAAATTGCTGCGATTCTTCGCGGTGAGCCTATCTGTCAGCGGAGATCTCCGCGAGTTACCGCAACGCCCGTGGACAGGCAGCCTTCGTTTTTTTCCCTGCACTGTGTATGATTACTGAGTGTGCTCAATAACAAACATGAATGATACAATGTCTATGTGATATTAGTTACATTGTGTTTGGCTGTAATTGTAGAATAGACAGCAATCAGACCACATGTTGTTAGTAATCAGTGCAGAAATCCAGGTCATGCCAAAGGGCTTACTTACTTTTTTTTGCAACTGAAAACCTAATATATCATGGATTTCATCAGAAATTGATACACTTCTTCTCCCTCTCTCTTCTGTTGGGGAAAACAAAGTGCAGCATGTTGGATCTTAACATACCCAGTCCTGTGTTCAACTGGTTGATAAATTAAGCTACATGTTTTTAGCAGCTGCTTAATCCCCTCTGCCCCAGACAATAGAAATACATGCTCAAGCAGAAGCAAATCCAATGAACCTGGGCAGTGAGTGAGTTTCACAGAGTCAGTGGGTGCAGCACGGGAGAAGTCTGCTAATGGAAGTGAGAGGATGTAGCTACTGGCACCTCTACCATGGGTTTCCCATAATCCTGACACATGGTGGACCCTGTTGTAAGAGGTAAGCTCAGTCACAGATAGTTCAGATTAGCATCCAACAGGAGGAAGCAGACTGATGTTGCATTTTGGCTTAACTTTATTCGCAAGTCAGAAACAGGTGAGCAGTCTCAGCTGTTGCAGGCAGTGGGCACTCACTGCAAGATCTCTTTCTATGAGGCATCTTTTTGGTTTAGCTACTGAAGTTGTAGCCAGAGCAGATAAACAGAATCTCCCCCTCTCTCGGAAGGTATTCCCATCTCTCAGCTCTGTTACCTAGGCAGACACCCCGGAGCTACTTTCGTAGAGCACAATATTTTGTGGACCATCTCTTATGCTCACACCATCCCAGCGCAAGCAGCAGCCAAGGAGAGTCTCTTCGCAAGTGCAAACTTCATCACTAACCAAACACTCCTTGACAGAGTACCCTGTTATATCATCTTTGGTTCATGCTTCCTCACATGAGGCCTGACCCCTGCACTTCATGCCTCCATGCAACCCAGACAATAAACACATTTTTTAAAGAAACAGCGACATTGATATAGTTCGGTCCCTCAGTCTCCGATGCTTTCGTCTCCTCCCATTGATTCCCCAAAAGGGTCTTGGCTGCCCAGATCCCTCTGGGCCCTTGCAATGTAGTAGACGTGCACCTCACCCAGCAGTTCATTCAGTCCAAAGGATGCTTGGGTTTTGAGGTGGCCCTCCAATGTACGAATACAGCATCTTGAAGTTCAATGTCCCAAATAAAACCAAATCCTTTAGGAACATCAAGCTTCACCACAATTCGCATGCTCCGGAGAGACCGTTGCTCTGCTTCTGAAGCCTTTTATAGGTGCTTTTGTATGTTTGTTTTCTGCCACCTTTCGGTCCCTACAATACAGGGCAACGTCATCAACAGGATAGGGATCCCCAGAGTAGTCTTGCAAGAACTGTGGATGATGATTAGTCTGTCACAGAATGCTACTCCCCAAGTAGCACCACATCCTTATGTGTGACTTACAATCCATTTGATTAGGGCCGCGGGCATGCAATAGCTTCTCCCCCTAGCCTATCTTGCAAACTATGCCACATTTGATACCCACTTGGGTGGCAGGAGAAGGGTACTCATCTTTAAGCATAGACATAAAGGGGTCGAAAATAAAACAATTTTTTAAAGAAACAGTGATATTAATATAATCTCATGTGAAATAAAGTGTGTAAAGGTAAGCTCATTGGCTCCTAAACTTTCATCCTATTTTTTTTTCCATATGTCTAAGGAAATCAGATATTCGAACCCCCCCCCCCCCCTTCTTTTAACAAACTTTAGATAAGAGTTTTCTTTTTTCCTGTAAAGCAACTGGCTGCAGCAGGAGCTCTACCCCACTGATATGTCTGCTTGTCTATGGCTTAATTGCTGAGAAAATTCAATGAGGGCTCATTCACACGGACATCAAAATTATGCAGGAGTTAGCCATGCAAAAAAATTGTGACTTAGGCCACCTGCAGACGGGCGGGTCGGATCCGGCGGCGAGAATTCTCGTCGCGGGACCCGACCCCAGCGCCTGCAGGGAGGAGCGCGTACTCACCCGCGCCTGGCGGCCCCGGCTCTTTCATGTGTGGGCAGCCGGCGCATGCGCAGACCGGAGCCGGCAGCCGGGTGAGTGACGTTTCTGTGCGAGGCTCTGCGAGCCCCGCACAGAAATAGGACATGCCGTGGTTTGTTTCCTGCGCGACATTTCGTGCGGCCAAACCGCGGCCGTCTGCATAGGAGTGCATATTGTAATGCACTCCTATTCAGGCTTTCAGTGGCGGAAATCCCGCGGATAATCCCGCCGCGGGATTTCCGCCCGTGTGCAGGTGGCTTAAATCTATTAAAATTGCGTAAATGGACAATTTCCCACTGTCAAGTCCTGAGCTTAATTTGCGGTGAAACTACCCATTCACACAATTGGGAGCTGCATGTTACATACAGAAAGTGCTGCTGTCCCGGGAGGAGAGAGAGCGATGAAGGAAAGCCTCGGGGGAACCCTCTTCTCCGCAGGGCTTCCCTTCATCTCAGTGGGGCTAGAGGAATTCCCCAGCAGCGGGGAGACAGGGGAGGAATCCTCCCATAGCAGAGAAAGAGGGGTCCCCCTGCAGGGGAGATGGAGGAGTTCCCCCGTAGCAGGGAAAGAGGGGGTCCCCCTGTAGGGGAGATGAAGGGAAGCCCCGCAGAGAAGAAGGAGGTTCCCCTAGGGCTTTCATTTATTGCTCACTCTCTGCTGCTGGGAAATCCCTTCATCTGCCTTTGCTGTCCGGCTCACATAGTCTCCCATAGGAATCTATGGTGACTTCTGCGATTTTCTGCCAAAAGATAGGTCAAGGCCTATTTTTTCACGCAGCAGGGAATTTCAGTCACTGAATTATGCCACTGATGTCCTATGCTTTTGTTGTGATTTTTTTGACACAGCTACAAATCATTCATCTGAAGGTTTCCATAGGAAGCCATTGGTTCTTTTAGTTGAGATTTTTTGACGCATGTAACTTTGCTGCAGAAAATCGTCCATGTGAATGAGCCCTTAACTAACCATTAATCATCACGTCCTACACAAACAACCATGAGAGGGGTGTCTAAGTGTTTTCATTCCTATACATTACAAAGACTGTGGTCAGGTCTAATTGGGCTGGCACCTAATCTGTGAACTTTATCCAGCACTACTGCATTTGGTGAACGATCTCCTTTAACATGTTGTAGACCTGGTGCCATGTTATTTTTAAAATTGGTGCTATTGCTCTTTAACAGTTAAAGGGATACTCATCCCAAATAACCATCCACTGAAAAACATATGTTATCTGATAAAACAGCTTTTATATAGATGTAGAGTTAAAGTTAGCAATGTAACAGGTATGAGTTAATAAGACAGTGCAAAGTGTATGAAAGGGAAACCAGCAGAATATCCCAGATAACGGAAAGTAACTGGAAAGGGCAGATTAGCAGGGCTGAGTCACATGGGACAAGCTGGAGGTAACTGGGATTTGCATTCTTGCAGCTAATAGGATCATTTCAGCTCAGGACTGTCATCCCATCAAGCTAAACGTCTCTGTTGCCCACTCTCAAGCAATCTGAATTCAATTAAGCTAATTGGAAAACAAGTAAAGAAGGATTGCATTAATATAGATTTGCTTCATGAAACTCTAAAACCGTTCTCTCTCGGGGAATCGCATAAGTTTGTCCGCCACTCGTGTTTTAATGGGTAATTATTACAAATGACGACACGTGAAGAACTTTGTATCTATTGTAATCATAGTGGTGGCTTATCCCATTGAAAACCCTATCAAGACCTGCATTAACAAAACCTTACTCGACTGAGCACAAGTATGTACAGTATAGATGCATAGATTTTTAATATACCCCATATTTGGGGCCCATATGACTCAGATTCTAAATGCCACCATTTGTATGAGAGTTGTGGGGACTGAATTGAGGCAAGCAACTTTCACGTGGTTTGAGTTGTGCAATGCAGTGGACTTCAAAGTCAGGCCCATATGGGCCATCTTGCCCTGGCCAAATTAGTTGATAACAAGGGACTCCGCTGTTAACTATGAGTCCAAAGTTAAAGGGGTTTTCTAGGGGAAAAAAAAAATAATAGGCAGGGAATGTTGTAAAATTAAAACAAATAAGCCATACTCACATCCTTAAATGGCCCCCGGTACAGTGCAAAAGACCCAGTCCCCACCTCTTCGATCCTGGAAGAAGCTGCAGCGATCATATGTTATTCAATGTATGCGTGACTGTTCAGCCAATCACTGACTTTAGTGCTCATGTACCATTCATGGGAGTATTACCGCTGAAGTCAATGATCAGCTGAGCAGTTATGACACTGGAGCTCCTGCGCTGGACTGGTAAGCCATTTAAAGAGGGGGGTATGGCTTATTTTTAATCTTACAACATTCCATGGCCATTAGATTTTGTTAGTCCCAGAAGTCTGTCTTACAAAACTGTAGGACTCTGCATATCACCATATGAAGCCTCCATGAGGCCGCATATTCTTTACTAAAAGTACTAAGTTTCTGCATGACTTCTTGTCCTTGCCTGGACTCTCTAATTTTCAACAGATTTTTCCCGAGCATACATTTTTTTTTTTTTTTCCAATTTGAGAATACTCTTGTTGTGGTCCTTTTGTGGCATTTCCCTCCACATCATTGATACACTACCCCATGAAGATAAATGCAAAACAATACAACAATTACAATGTGAGATACATTGGGTTAGACACAAATGGGTTGAGGGTGGTACAGGAGGTGCAGAGGTTGGGGAACACAGGCAATAGGAAATTTTATGTACAGATCATCTACCTTGGTTGCAGAATCACAGATATATTACCCTATGAAGATATACTTTGGCTCGGGAATAATATCATGGAAGACGTTTTGGTTGTGCAGTGTTAGCAGTCACACCCGAGCCCTGGTGCCTGAGGAAAGCCAGACATTACATCTTATGGCACACTCTTGGTAGTAGAGCCTCCTATTCTATGAAGTATCATCTTGGTAAAAGAAACATTTAAAACACATTCATGGCAGCACATCCATTGATACACAACCCTATGAAGGGCTATCTTCGTACTACAAGCTGATGGCTATAGATACAACGCCATAAGAAGCACGATGTTCTGCCCATGAGTACTACTGCCATAAAACATAACAAGCTGTTCTGCACATTCAGCAATTTTGGGAGATTGTGATGACACTTACTGGAGGGATGATTTAAAATGCTTTAGGTCAAGTTGCATCTGTGGTGGTGTTGAAGAGGCCACCATACACATTATATGTTTTGCAGATCCTGACGAGTTCAGTCTAATGTGTTTGGACAACTTCAGAGAGCATAAAAGCGACAGACAACATATTTCATGCATAGTTTTAACAACAGGTGCTCTTATAATTAGTAAATCACTGGGGATAATTAATATGTGACTGTTAAGGTACTTGTTAAAGGGGTCTCTTGTCAACTTAATTTTTCTGTACGTTTTCACCCGTCCAATGGATAGGTGAAAATTGGTAGATTGATGGGGGTCCGACATCTGAAACCCCCATCTACTTCAAGAAAGACATGTAATTATAAGGACATTATAGTAGCAGTGTTTTTGGTGGCACATCACTCTCACAGTAGCTTGATTACCACAAAAGACAAACACAGCTTGTCTCCTCCCACTGCAGTGAAGTCACCACAGGTCCTTTAGCCCACCGGATCTCTGTGGTGGTGGTAGGTCAATGTGTTCTGTCAGGACTGCAAACTTGTGTAGGAAACTATAGTATCAGTGTTTCTGGTGGCGCAATGCGCCACACAGCTCTGCTACATGGTACATGCACACACACAGCTCTGCTACATGGTACATGCACACACACAGCTCTACTACACTCCACACATTACAAACAGCTTGGCTCCTCCCACAGCAGTGACATCACCACAGGTCTTTCAGCCCACTGGATCTCTGTGGTGATGGTAGGTTGTTGTCTTCTGTCAGGACTGCTGAGTTGTGTCTTCTGAGATAATAACAGCTTAGTTGTATTCTCATTGTGTTATTTTTATCCTTCCCTTTCAAGAGCCGCAACTGTGTTGTTCTTCTGTTGGTCAGACTCTTCTGTGTTTTATATATGTTGTAGAACCTTTGATGGCGTCACCAGGTGGGGGGAGCGATGACGTTACCAGGGGCGGAGCATCAGAAGCATTCACTCACATACTACAGACAAGTGGTCATTAGTAGTTTGATAGTCTGATTAGTCTCCAGGGGAATGGAGGTCACACCGTCACACCACCTTTCCATTAATTTCTATGAGAGTTGTGGAGATAGCTGAATTCAAGTGTCTGGTAATCTCTGGCACTCTCATTAAAATAAAAGAAACGGCGGTGCGCCCGTGAGACCTCCATTCCATTCCTTTGCAGACCAACTGGATCTCCCTTCTCATGATCGTTGGGGGTCCTAGCAGTTGGACCCCCCTCGATCTGTCAGTTTTCATCTATCTAGTGGATGGGTGAAAATTTGAAAAAACCCTAAGTCTCCAGAATGCCCCTCTAATTATCCCCAGAAGATGTAAGAAGAAAGCATTCAGTGATTCGGAGAGTACAATGTTTCTTAACACTTAAGAACCTTATACTGTATCTGAGTATAAAGTACTCATCCATGTAGGTCCTTGGTATAGTTGGTCACTAGAAGCCCAGAACAATAGAAGTTCTGCTATGTATATATATTCAGTGGTCTGTAGTGACATGAGGCAGCCTGATAGGTTGTGAGCCTCATTCACTACGTAAATCGTTGTTATTGAGCAGTGCACATGGCAACAATGGCCCGCAGCTGGCAGCCATCAGAGTCTTGTGGTGACCACACAATGCTATTTATCCACTCTAGACATCCCTGTACAAAAGGCCCAAGCCTTCCCTCCAGTCGCTCCGCTCTCCTGGGCAGCGCCGTCTTTTCTCAGGGACATATTATATTAAATGGCAAAGCAACAGACAGGAGAGGAGTATAGCCTCCGAAACATAGGATGTTGGAAAAATAACTTTAACCCCTTAATGACATGGCCCTTGCTTTTCATTTCAGTTTTTTCTTCCCCATTTTCAAAAAATCATAACGCGTTTATTCTTCTATCAATGTAGCTGTCTGAGGGCTTGACTTTTGTGGGACAAGTTGTATTTTTCAATGGTACTACTTAATGTACCATATAATGTATTGAAAAACTTTAAAAAAATTCTAAGGGGAGTGAAGTGGAAAGATAACGCAATTCCGCCATATTTTCTGCCGCCATCTTCTGATAGCCATATATTTTTTATTTTTCCGTTGATATAATTGTGTGCTGCCTCATTTTTTGCAGGACGTCCTGTAGTTTCTATTGTTTCTACTTCGGAGTTCATGTGACTTTTTGATCACTTTCTATTAGATTTGTTTTTGGAGACAGGGTGACCAAAAAGAAAAAAAAACACAATTCTGGTGTGTATTTTTTTTTCTGATGACATTTACCATGTGGAATAAATAATGCGTTACTTTGCCAGATAAGACTATCGTGAACACGGTCATATGAAATATGCTTTTTTTATTTAGATTTTTCATCATAAATATGGGAAACAGATTTTTTTACTTTGCCTTTCTACGGGCTCTGTCACATGAGCAATTTTTACGCACGTGTATAGGCGCATGAAAAAAAATGCACTGCATGCGTGAAAAAATCACGTGACAGTGTCAATTGACAGCCATATGTTCTATCTTTTGCAGGTGCGAATTTTAAGCATATGTAAAATTCGCACATGTGACCGCTTCCTTTGGAAACCATCGGTTCTATATAGATGCAATTTAAAATCGCACCTATATATGCGTGAAAAAAAAATGCTCGTGTGACTGAGCCCTAATAATTAATAAAACCTTTTTTCTACTTATTTTTACATTTTTTAGTCCTCATAGGGGACTTGAACTTGTGATTGCTTGATCACTCACACAGTAGAATGTAATGCCACAGTATTACATTATACTTTATTTTAGCAGCCAGTCTATCAAATTTTGCCACAGGCATGCCATGTTAGGAATTTATCCATGGAAGTCCTGGTGGCCTTCTGAAGGCCCCAGGCTGCCAACGGAACCAAACGGCATCCTGCAATCTCATTGCAGGGGTGCTGTTTGGGACCCTTTAGCACTGACTGAGGCATTTAAATGCCTCTGTCAAAGTTAACAGTGGCATTTAAAGGGTTAACAGCTCCGATCAGCATGAGTTCTGATCGCAGCTGTTGCGAGTAAGTGTCAGTTGTAAAAGACAGCCAGCAACCGCCATGTGTGGAGCGGGATCAGCTCCCCATCCTGCTCCAGACAAACCCCACAAGTCCAGGATGTAAATGCATGACCTGGGGTGTGAAGGGGTTAATATTAATACAATATACAATAAAAGAAAATCTGTAAAAACCCAAATTCAGATATTTTAGACATTCCAATACCAACTCTCCACTTATTTCAATATACAATAGGGCAAGTTTATCACTGGTGTTATGCCGAAAATTCTGGTGTACGTTGCACCTTTGTTGCACTCATCCTTTCAAAAGTGTCTTGAAAAGGGGGCGGAGTTTGAGCGAAGTGAGGTTTTCAGAGAAATTCAAGAATAGTTGCAATCCAGTAGCTGGGTGGCATTCAAAGGGTTAAGGATAGGTATAATACCATAAAAAGCCCTTAGCGCTCCAGCAAATATCCAATCTATGTATGTGATATCAGGATAGACTTACTTTACAGGGGGGAGGGCCTCTGCTGAGTGCCCCCCCCCCCCCCCCAATCCAAGACAGCAGTATTTAGTATACATCAGACAGGTGTCCCATGGTGAAGCTCCAAAATAGCAGGACAAACTCGGTAGCACACAAACAGCTTAATCCAGAAGGGTATAAAATGCAACACGTTTCAGCCCAACAGCATATAAAGGGGCCTTTCTCAAGCAAATTGTTTTTCGGTGGCGTTTAAAGTGACTCCACATCTCTATAACTATATAAAGATGTGACAAATGTATCAAACTCATGCGATATTTCATTAATGTGTGGCATTAGAGAAAAAAGCTACCAGAAAAGCAGCATAAAAAATCTCTTTGATGATAAATTGCCGCCTTTATATTCACATCCTGACAGTAGAAATAACAATAATACTAAAAGGACAAATAATAAGACAGGTTTGTTTCCTACTATTGATAAGAAGTAAAACATACCTAAAAGTTTTCAACTCTTTGAACACTGAATAAGTAGTATCCAGATTACTGAAAGCTATTATTATTAATTCTGCCACTATTTGTGTTATTATAATTATTACTAACATCATCATGATTATTTGATCATTTTTTGAATTTATTACTATTAATGAGCTTTTTGTATAATTTATTTTTATTCTAAATGTATTATTCTAAATGTGTATACTATTTAAATAATAATAGCTCTAATAAAACAAAAAATCACAGTATTATTCATTTGCAGTTCAGACGATCAGATTGATCTTATTAATTATTAATATTGTTATCAATTATTAATTTGACCAAATAAACTGTTTATTCTTAGAAGCTAGAGTGTAAATACAACAGTCAAATAATAATAATAATAATATCCTATGTGATATTTCTTTCCATGCACAGTGCATTATATAACCTAAGTAAAACCCTCTTTCCTATTAACAGTCCTTCCCTCCCTCCTAGCACCCGGTAACATTTCTTGCAAGGACATACCCAGGCTTTCCTTACAGAGTGATGTCTCCTCTGCTGCAGCTCTACGTTCATACAAATAGAGGACAGAATGATACTTTTTATTCTTTTTGTAATCTACAGCTGCATATGTGCAATGGATTGATCTAGATACATAATACTTAAGCCATTGAAGTAATAAAGTATAAAAATGTGTAGTGGTATAAGGATAGATAGATAGATAGATAGATAGATAGATAGATAGATAGATAGATAGATAGATAGATAGATAGATAGATAGATAGATAGATAGATAGATATGAGATAGATAGATAGATAGATATGAGATAGATAAAGATAGATATGAGATACATAGATAGAGATAGATAGATAGATAGACATAGATAGATATGAGATAGATAGAGATAGATATGAGATAGATAGAGATAGATATATAGATAGATAGATAGATTCTGCTTGCTCTGATTCCAGGAAGGCACAAATGTAGCAATATGTAACTAGACATTTAATATGTTATGATGGCTTTACATCTGCATTGGAACCTCCAGCCGGAGGTTCTGTCACAGATCGGTTAGAAATACCGGAAGAAAAAGCACTGCATGCAGCACTTTTACTTCAGTCCAGAAACCAGCCAACTGGGCAGAAAGCAGGCGGAACTCATTATAGTCAATTGGGTCCGCCTGGTGCAATATGGTTCCGTCCAGAAACAGAACCGTGCTGCCATGTGGATTCCCCTTTTCTGCTCCACAAATGGGGCAGGAAAGCGGAATCCTCAGCGCACATGTGAAAGCATACTTAAATAAACTGTAGCATATAACTTTTTCTTGCCTTTTCAATAGATTTTCAATGGCTTTTGGCAACAAGTTATCAGCGGTCAGTTCAATTTTGTTACAGCTGTAGACAGATTAGAGTTAAATTGCTACATAGATATTAGTTGATTGATAGATATGATAGATATTATATAGAAGGATTACAGGTGGGTGACTAAATAGTTATTAGAATAATGAGATAGATAGATAGATAGATAGATAGATAGATAGATAGATAGATAGATAGATAGATAGATAGATAGATAGATAGATAGATAGATAGATGTAACACATGGTGGTCTCCTCATCTGAGTCTATGAGGTAAATGAACACGCTCAATCTTATTAACCTCCTCTGTAAAGATTGTGTGAAAACAAGCTGTTTATGGCACAAGCTGATTATGTTAATCAATCCAATTTATAATTTATAATAGACCATTATGATAATTACCTAGAGACATCTGTCAGCCTAAGCAATGTCCACCCCTGCTGTAGCATCACTTGTCAATGACCCACCTGCTGTACTGTATCATCTCTAATAAAGTTGCTTTCAGAAGTAATTGAGGTTGTCTTTTGAAACAACCTATGGTGATATCAGTGGCGTTTACATAGGACTGCAGTAAACTTACTGGATTATTGTCACAGTAAGTACAGCCACAAAGAGTTTAGTTACATGGTCAGCTCTGCCGCATAGAATAAAAGGGGGTAAACTATTTAAACAAACATTGTGTTTAGAAGTTAAGTTCTGTGGACAGTGATGAATGGAGATTTGGGAGAGGTGGAGCCTGAGTGAGCATCTTCTTCTTATCCAGGTAGTGGACATAATAAACACAAAGCCTCAGCTAGTGGTGGGGATGTGACAGCTTTAGAGGAGCACAGCAGGGGCAGCTGACACACAGTCACAAAGAACAGACATTACTTTAAAAGTCTTCAGCAAACTGGGACTGAGTCACTCCTTCCTGAGAGGTCATAAGGAGCTGATCCTCTGCTCCTGAAGGACAGCTAGTCATCCACAGCTCAAGCAGAAGGATCTGATGCTGGGAGCCAGCTTAGAGGAATCAGCCTTTCTTAAGGGAGATTTGCAGCCTGTTGTGGCTGAACTACGCTAGCACACTGCTATTCCTTATAGTATTATATCTAGAAGTAGACGTTTGCTGCTTAAAAGCTTCAAAGAACCATAAACAAGAGACGTCAAGAACTTTGGAACTCTTCAGAAACCCAAAAACTCATGGACTTGTAGAGTTTTTTTTCACATACTTTGGAAAGTATCAAAAAGACCATTGTACCCATTGGAGACTTAGACGTAAGATAACAAAAAGATAACCCCCATGCATCTCCACAGTCCTTCGCTCATGGCAGAAGGAAACTTCTCTCTTTCTGGACACTTGCTGAGAAGTCCAGTCGGAAACCCATCTAGGCTTCACAGCATAGAGGCTATTTTAGGATTTTCCAAAGAGGACAGTGTTCTGAGCTCATTCCAGCCAGAGGGCAGTCCCAGGAATGGCAAGGAAGCTGAGAAGAGGAACTCTAGACACTGTCATCACAAAATGGCTGAGGATATACAACCACAGCAGAACCAGTTAGAAGACAGGCAAGAGGACAACTATGGGGGTAAGTGACTAGATACACAAACCTATGGTTGAGTTCTCACTTTGTATGTTAGTCAAGATGTGCATCTTTGACTTTGATAGTCACTGGGGAACATTAAACAGGAGCTTGCTATTAATAGTTGAAGTTACAAACTTTGATCACATTGTGAGACCACCTATAAAGTAGTTGTTACATTGACGAGACCCTGGGTGAATTCTAATACCCTTATATGGTCCTGAAAGTACCACAAATTCTAAGTTCTTATTGTTCCTTGTAACTGAAACTTAGCATGTAATCATATAGTGACCAAGAACCTAATAATCTGATGGGAACTGGTGTCTTGTAGGGGTAAACTCACAATAATATGAACCTTCTGAACTTATTCCAGATGCCTACTGTAGCAAAACGTCCAGCGAGTGCTTGAGCCCAGGCTTATCAGCAAATAACAGCGACCATAAACTATCAGATGATGAACAACCCAAGAAGAAGCACAGAAGGAACCGAACCACATTCACTACTTACCAACTCCATGAGCTGGAGAGAGCTTTTGAAAAATCCCATTATCCAGATGTATACAGCAGAGAGGAGCTGGCTATGAAGGTGAACCTCCCAGAAGTAAGAGTCCAGGTAAGATGAAACTGGCTGGATTATTAAACGTCTAACCCCCAGCAAATCAAAAGGATTGTTATGTTTCTAATCCAGTTATAGTAATTATAAGCCAATGTTACTCATGAGCTAAAGAGTAATTTAATTAGGATGGCTACAATTAGTTGGGATCGCTCAGGTGGCTGCGAGATGAATATATCTCATGGAAAGTTGTATACACAAATTAAGATAACTTTCATAATAATCATATAAAACCATCAAACCTTATTCATTGTGCTTAGAAACTAGACAAGTACACAAATTCTTATTTTTTACACAATTGTTTTTTTCTTGAATTTTCTATAGAGTTTAGGAAATGCATTTATCAAAAAGTATATAAATGCTACAATTTTTGCAGAGTCATTGCAAAAGTAAATTAATGTATTAAGAAAACACACACAAGTATATTATATACACACACATACATATATATATATATATATATATATATGTTTTCTGTCTCTTTAAAGGTTTGTTACAGAAATTTGATAACGTTTCCATTCTTGGCATTCTATACAGTACTATAATTATCCTTGTGTCCTAAGAAAATGCTAGTTCAAGCATGTCTATCTATAGTATAGTAATTCCGTAACAAAAAAGTAGTAATGATCAGGTTGTTCATAATTACTTTGGACTAACACATCCAAAGCTTGTGCAATCAAGTAACACGGAAATGCATTATCAACATCATTCTATCATTCCATATATACAGACATACATATATAATTAAAAATGTTTTACTTTAATTAGAACATTTCTATGAATGAAATCGAATATTGTATTTCCAACTGAATGAATTTTTTTTAAATCAGTAATCAATTTAATCTACTTAGAAAATATAATTGTAACTTTTGCTCCTTTTCTGTTACTAATTTAATAAACACATTTTAATTTCTAATATATAGGAATTCACTTTCTCTCCATAATAAATTATGTATTTACAAACTTCGTAGGAATGTATCCATGGAATCATTCATGATATATCTAATAACACAGTAATAGTTAAGGAAGTGTTAATAAATATTTACGCAATTAAAAACACAAAAATATAATTTTGTATTACACAAAAAATACCTTAATTACAAAATTTGAAAATGAGTTGTTGTGAGCAGTCCAAATATCAATATACCAGTATATGCCATGTATGACATAATTACATATATAAAAATATCTTTACATTTTTGTAATACATTTACAAAATTAAAGCTCAGAAATTAAAACCCGAAAATATTATTAAATTGACTTTATTATTAGTTTTATTAAAAAATAGTGAAAAGACTTTAGTGAAGCGCCTATAGAAGTGCTTATACTCACTTGCTGTCAATGGAAGAGTAATTTTAGGTAGAAATTAGATAATATATAAATTAAACTGTGTAAAATATTTAAATAATGATCGTGTATTCATGCTTTACTGTGAGCGGTTGAGGCTTTAGAAAATAAGAATATAAAGTTTGATTCCTGTAAAAGTTCCAATAACTTTCGCATGATTTTGAAAACTTTTTAAAAAGTGAGTGTTTATGCTAATTATTATTAGTATTTTAACATTTCTACTATTACTCTATATTTTAATTTTAAGTTATCTTTATTTTTATTTTTTTCACATCTGTTTTAGCAACTCATTACATAATAGGCCACAGAATAGTAATAGGAAAAAAAAAGATAAACTAAAAAAAGTTTTACAAAACTCATTTACATATTGGCCTTCAGTGTCTGCGGATATACAACCTTGCTCTTATGAGTGATAAGAATAGACAATGTTCAATTAGTAGTCTATGTTATGATTTTCACTTTTTCATACCATGCAGAGTGACAGGTTTATTGTTTTGATTAAACCTGTAGCGTTGTAAGCGTCTCAATCATTGGAGCTGCACTTATAGGCACCGGGTCCTTTAAAAATCAAGGAAATGTACTGAGTTCTACCATATCTTTATATCTCGCTTGTGAGACACGCATTATATGACATAATTGCCCAAGGGCCTCTACCAGCCTTGATTTGGCTCCAGATATAGCAGAGCAGAGTTTGTAAGCCGTACTTGGTTATTTTCAAACAATCACAAAGTTGCCAAATCGGAGCTGAGATTATGAGAGGTGCAGATTTTATTCTGTCGGTTGCTTCAGATCACAATGGATAAACAATAGTTCCTCATAGAGTTAAATGACAAATCCAGCTCTGTTACTTTTGTATATACTATTTATAGTTTATTTACTGCCTTTTATTATTTACTGATTTTTCTTATTTTTTTCTGTGTTTATTACAGGTTTGGTTTCAGAACAGAAGAGCCAAATGGAGACGACAAGAAAAATTGGAGGTTACGTCTATGAAGCTTCAAGACTCCCCAATTCTATCATTTAACCGATCCCCACAGCCTCCAACCATGAGCACCATCAGTACTAATCTGCCCCTAGATTCCTGGCTTACTCCACCCATGTCCAACACCACCACCCTACAGACCCTACCGGGATTTGTGACAACCCAACAAAGTATTCCTGGCAGTTACACCCCACCACCTTTCATGAACACTGCACCTGTTGGCCATGCTCTACAACCATTGGGTTCCATGGGGCCACCACCTCCATACCAGTGCGGAGCCAACTTTGTGGACAAATATCCTCTTGAAGAAGTTGACCCTAGAAACACAAGTATAGCAGCACTGAGGATGAAGGCAAAGGAACACATTCAATCTATTGGCAAACCTTGGCAAACCATATAATGCAGGTCTTTCTGGGCACCCGGCTCAGAAATGTGTTCATACGTTCACACTAATGGACTATGTGGACTATTGGGACAGGAACATTATGTGCCAAGCACAAAATCATCATCTGTTTTTTATTCTGATCAATCACCCTCCATTTTCCAATAGGCTGCGGCTAGGATTCAATATCTTCCAATGTTATATAGAGTTTATGGACTTTGGATTTAATAAATGACTTCATGTTTACAGATTTAAAACCATTCCAACATAAAAATAAGAAAAAACAAAATCACCAGTGAGTTTTCTGTTCAGTTGCTTAATAAGTATATCTGTTTCTAGGAAAGCCAGGTAACAACCAATAGGACTGCCTTTAGAGCGGGGATACGAGTGGGATTTATGTTTGCCATATTGGTTTCCATCCAGCTTTTCCACAAACAGATATAAGTAAGAAACAGCTGAATGTAATTTTTAATTTATACTGACCGAATTTTTTGTAAATTTTTGGGAAAATGTTTATTTAGATTTCAGTGCTGATTAAGCAACAGGAAAGTGTTGTAGCTCTTTCTAGGCTGTAGGATGAACGACTTCTATGACTTTTGTATTTAAGAATATCAGAAGATGTAAATATGCGGAGGGGTGCGTCTGATCATTAAATGCTGTATTTCGAATTTCCCATGTCTGTTGTCTGTTGATATGATGATATCCCCAAAAAAGTCCCTTCACCTACTGTCGAAGACGTCCCACCGGGGTCAAGCAGTGAGTAGAACATCCGTCTTGTAAAATAGCAAGCACATGACTCTCAGCTGCATAACGGGATTGTTGGAAATGGTAATAAGGTTATGTTACTTTTTGAAAAATTCACAGTTTACTAATTTCACCATGGAAGGAAAAAAATCAACAAGACCCCTAATGTTTTCCACCTGCTTTGAACACCAATGTGCAAATTACATATAGATATACCATAATCTGTACGAAAGGTTTATGAATATATTAGTTGTCTAATGCTGATCCTGAGTTACATCTTGTATTATACTCTAGAGCTGCACTCACTATTCTGCACCAGCAGCTCTGGAGTATAATAGAGGATATAACTCAGGATCAGTACAGAATAAGTAATGTATGTACACAGTGACTCCACAAAGCAGAATAGCGAGTGCAGCTCTGGAGTATAATACAGGATGTAACTCAGGATCAGTACAGGATAAGTAATGTATGTACACAGTGACTCCACCAGCAGAATAGCGAGTGCAGCTCTGGAGTATAATACAGGATGTAACTCAGGATCAGTACAGGATAAGTAATGTATGTATACAGTGACTCCACCAGCAGAATAGTGAGTACAGCTGTGGAGTATAATACAGGATGTAACTCAGGACCAGTACAGGATAAGTAATGTATGTATACAGTGTGTCCGCCAGCAGAATAGTGAGTGCAGCTCTGCAGTATAATAAAGGATGTAACTCAGGATCAGTACAGGATAAGTAATGTATGTACACTGTGACTCTGCCAGCAGAATAGTGAGTGCAGCTCTGGAGTATAATACTGGATGTAACTCAGGATCAGTACAGGATAAGTAATGTATGTACACAGTGACTCCGCCAGCAGAATAGTGAGTGCAGCTCTGGGGTATAATACTGGATGTAACTCAGGATCAGTACAGGATAAGTAATGTATGTACAGAGTGACTCCACCAGCAGAATAGTGAGTGCAGCTCTGGAGTATAATACAGGATGTAACTCAGGATCAGTACAGGATAAGTAATGTATGTACACAGTGACTCCACCAGCAGAATAGTGAGTACAGCTCTGCAGTATAATAAAGGATGTAACTCAGGATCAGTACAGGATAAGTAATGTATGTACAGTGACTCCACCAGCAGAATAGTGAGTGCAGCTCTGGAGTATAATACAGAATATAACTCAGGATCAGTACAGAATAAGTAATGTATGTACACAGTGACTCCACCAGCAGGATAGTAAGTGTAGCTCTGGAGTATAATACAGGATGTAACTCAGGATCAGTACAGGTTAAGTCATGTATGTACACTGTGACTCCGCCAGCAGAATAGTGAGTGGAGCTCTGGGGTATAATACTTGATGTAACTCAGGATCAGTAAAGGATAAGTAATGTATGTACACAGTGACTCCACCAGCAGAATAGTGAGTGGAGCTCTGGGGTATAATACTTGATGTAAGTCAGGATCAGTACAAGATAAGTAATGTATGCACACAGTGACTCCACCAGCTGAATAGGGAGTGCAGCTCTGCAGTATAATACAGGATGTTACTCAGGATCAGTACAGGATAAGTAATGTATGTACACTGTGACTCCGCCAGCAGAATAGTGAGTGCAGCTCTGGAGTATAATACTGGATGTCACTCTGGATCAGTACAGGATAAGTAATGTATGTATACAGTGACTCCACCAGCAGAATAGTGAGTGCAGCTCTGGGGTATAATACAAGATGTAACTCAGGATCAGTACAGGATAAGTAATGTATGTACACAGTAACTCCGCCAGCAGAATAGTGAGTGCAGCTCTGGAGTATAATACTGGATGTAACTGAGGATCAGTACAAGATAAGGCATGTATTTACACAGTGACTCCACCGGCAGAATAGGGAGTGCAGCTCTGGTTTATAATACAGGATGTAACTCAGGGTCAGTACAGGATAAATAATATATGTACACAGTGACTCCACCAGCAGAATAGTGAGTGCAGCTCTGGAGTATAAAACAGAATCTAACTCAGGATCAGTACAAATATGTAGTGTTATATATTTATAAAGTGGGAACTGGGAGCCATAATGTTGCTCTTTTGCACTGTAGAGTGATCCAACTGGATCATATTCAGGTCAGGCTTAGCAGGCAGCATGAGAGAGAGACTCAATAGCTCAGTGTTACATAATTATAATGGGAGATTTCATTAAAAGATCAGAGTGCAATTTGGATACTTGGTTGTCTGATTACTATAGAACTATAAGACCAATCATGCTTTTTGACCCTTCCTGCATCTTTACACAATGTGAGGAGATTGTAAAGGGGTTTTCCAGTATTATAATATTAATAAGCTATTCACAGAATGGTCAAATATTCAAATTGGTTGAGGGTCCGTCACCTGGCACGATCATCAATCAGCTGATGAGAAGACGGTGTAGCACGCTGAAAGATGCACGACTCCGTACACCGTGCAATGGGCTGGAGTGGTACTGCGGCTCTGTCCCATTCAGGTGATATTGACCGTGTAGTGTCACTGCAGTAGTAATAGCTTATCGGTTTCTGACATGAAACAGCAATGTGACAGAACACAAAAAGTTGGTGTTTTATATGAACTTTGCACTGTACTCTTTTTCTGTCCCTTCATGTGCAAACACTGGTCCCAGCAAAATATCAGGGAGGGTTCATAAAATATGCAAAAATTAACACTATACTTGAGGAACTAATGAAGTCTTGGTCAACATCTCCCCTAACTTTTCTTATTATTATTTGTCCCCTTTGTCTTGCTTAATATCTTGAAGCACATAATCACTTATTCAATATCCTCATAGCTTTGCTGCCTAACTGGGGGATACCTAAAACATGCCTGTGCAGCATGCAGGGGCAGTCTCCTGTACATCAGAAAGAACTTTGTAAAGTACATACAGCTGGATTGTGATCATGAAGTCTGTAAGCTTGCTAGTCAAGATGATGTAATACATCATGAGGTCAAAGTAGGAAAACAAACATAATGTAAGGGTATGCACTAGGTACACTGTATATGCAGTTATGGCAATGGGGCATGTATAGAAATCATCATCGACAGAAAACCTCCACCTCCAAAACCCTTTCCTTGAGTACTTCTTAATATTGTGTACTGTACATGACAATGCCTAAAAAATACCACAATGTACAATATACAAGTAAATGTTCCATACAGTGCTCACATAATACCCCTACAGAGTAGCAACATAATAGTAAAATAGAGTGCCCAAATAATACTCAATACTAGTGCCATATACTGTAGTGCCCACATAAGAGCTCTATGCACAGCTAAAATAATACTTGATTGCTAATAATGGTATAGTTTAGTACTAATATAGCCACACCACAGGGCCAAATAAGATCATTAAATCCCAATATAGGGTTCCTAATACTTTGTCATCCAATCACAGGGCCCTAGAAAAAAGGGGAAGAATTGCATCAGCAATTTTAATAAAAACCTATATTTGAAACATACATGTTACGATCGTGTGGGCAAACTAAGCATGGGGCCCACACGATCGTGACCAAAAGAGAGGGATGCACACAGGTTTCAGACAACTGATCCTGAACTACAGGGAGGATGACATGGCCCTACCTGAGCGGGGACATCGCCCCGATAAAGGGCAGCCCAGCGGTCTTCAGAACTGGGCCCTAGCTTATCCTAGGAACCACGGACCAGAACAGGACACATACACATGCCACATGACAGGGACAGAACAACAGGACAAACAGAGCCAGAAAACACAGCATAAAACAGCCAGAATGCAAACACTAATAGCAAATGGTAAAGCTGAATACAAATACCAGGTATTAGTTGACATTTTGATCAAAACATGGAAGCTAGTGGGCCACGTTATGTCTCCTGGCTATACTGCTAGTCCCTACACTAACCAGGAGTCCAGCAGCACCGGACACAGTTCACACAGCAAGCTGTACAGGACAGACAACAGAACACAAGTCACACATCAAGCTGCAACACAACCTTACTTGCAGCCACCACACATAGAACCAGTTCACACCACAAACAGAGACAGAATGAGCACTACAAAGGACTGCTCACACCAGACTACAACAGGTAGTGCACACAACACGGACTCCCCCCAGAGCTCACATGCACACAGATTAAACACCTCAGCAAGTCTAATAGTGTCCTCATACAAGGGGGATAGACAGTCAGCCACCAAGCTGACATAGGGAACTGTGTCAGGGATCCACCAACTGACACACAGACGAGACATAAGACGTTTGGAGGCCGCACCTGTCAGGGGAAGGGAAGAGGGGGTCTGCATATGATACAGACTAGGACTACAGGTGTCCAAACCGTCTTTGGGAAGCAGAGAGACACAACAGACCTACATGCAAACACAGCACTGAGTGAGAACAGATACATACAAACAGTACAAAGACCAGCATGAACCACTGAGAGATGCTGGTTCTTATGTGCTACAGAATAAAGGGGATTGGCTGCTGGAGAATACCACACCCAGCCAGCTCAATTAACCCCAGCCTGTGCCGATGTTCTCCTGGAACCCAGTAGAACTACAGATCCAAGCCAGCACTACCTAACAATTCAACTATATTACAACTATGTTAAACTAAAGGACTTTTCCAATTGAATCTAAAAGCTTAAAGGGGTTGGCCAGTTGTAAACTATGAATGGCCTATCCTCAGGAAAAGCCATCAATAGTAGATTGACAGGAACTTTGACCCATTACACCTTACTGATCAGCTGTTCACCAGGTCGATGAGCTTGTACACTGAGATGATTTCTGCAGGAAGCAGAAGGCTCTATTTTCTCTGCAGTGGCCAGATTTAGTATTACAGGCCTTTCATTTCAAAGAGAACTTTGCCTGTAACACCAAGACTGACCACTGCAGTGAGAACGGAGCTGTCTGCTTCCTGCAAAAATCAACTCAGTGCATGAGCACACTGGGCCAGAGAACAGCTGATCAAAGGGGGTTCCCTGCTGATCTACTATTGATAACCTGCCCTGAGGATAAGCCAACAATAGTTTACAAGTGGACAAACCTTTTAAAAACATTGATCAGGATTAGAAAAATGTGGCGTCTTTCTACCAGAAATAGTGTCACACCTGTCCATGAGTTGTGTCTGGTATTTCTGTTCAGCACCACTGAAATTAAAAGGGCTGAACTGCAATTTTACACCCAATCATTGGGCAGATGGGGAGTTCTTCTTCAAAGAAAGCAGCTATGTTCTACTAATCATGGATAACCCCTTTAACTCATTTATGCCCCACTGCGTAACAGTATGCTGTGAGCTGTTCCTGCAAAATGCTGTAGTACAATAGTGCAAGCTTAGTGTGGGCACAAGAACTGTGTCCATGCCACCACGTGTGGGTGTTCCTGTATTAAAGATGATGCCCAATTGTAAACGATGGATGGCCTATCTTCAGGATAAGTGATCAATAGTAGGTTGCTGAGGGTTTGTTGCCTGACCGATGCACTTTTGTATTGAACTGAATTCTGCAGGAAGCAGACAGCTCAGTTGTTTACTGTAGTGGCCAGGCTTGGTATTGCAGGCCAAGTTCCCATTGAAACGAATCGGAACTTAGCCTGTAATACCAAGCCTGGTCAGTGCAGTAGGAACAGAGCTGCCTGCTTCCTGCAGAAATCAGTTCAGTGCACAAGCATGTGAGCCTGGCTATCAGCTGTTTGGTGGGGGTCCCAGGCAGCAGTACCCCACCAATCTACTACTGATGACTAATCCTGAGAATAGAGAATATAACTGGACAACCCCTTTAAATAGTCAACATTCAATTTGAATGGCTCAGATCCCTCCTGTTTAACCCCTTAGACCACAGAACTAAAAGAATTTTACAGAGAAAGAGTTCACAGATTTGCTATTGGTAGCCATCTTTTGGGCCAGAGGCAGTGTATCACTGCAGGCACTGGTAATTTGCACATTGCAAATGTAAAATGATGGCAGTTTCACTTAATTTCCCCATCAATTCTATAAAAAAAAGTAATAAAATCAATCAAGAAGTTGAATGCAAACCAAACTAGCGCCAACGATAGCTAGAACTCATCCCACAAAAAGCAAGCCATCATAAAGCTCAGCCTCCAGAAGTAAATTATGTGCCCCCCAAAATGGTGCCACTGTAAAATATAACTCCCAAAACAAGCCCTTGTATAGCCAAGGTAATGAGAGAGGAATAAAGTTATGGCTCTTGAAATGTAAAACTGTGTTGTGCCCTGAAGGTTCCAAAAATGATGGTCCGTAACACGCTGGTAACAGAAATACTTACTTACCAATTCCCTATCATTCTCAAACTATCAGTAAGGTGTCAATATTATTTATTAAAGGTTGAAACTGTTGTCATTCAGGAAAGGGTTTGCTACAATGTATCCAGTTTTAGCAATCCTCTGTGAGCTAAATACATCAGCTTTTTACAGACTTTCTCCAGCCTGAAAAGTTTGTAATACCGTATTTACAATGGATTACAGTCATGGCCAAAAGTTTTGAGACTGACACAAGTTTTGATTTTCACAAAGTTTGCTGCTTCAGCGGTTTTAGATCTTTTAGTTAGATGTTTTTATCGTTACTGTAGTATAATTATAAGCATTTCATAAGTTTTTAAACTTTTATTGACAAATACATCAACAGTGTGAAGGGGGTTTCATCAGAGAAATTATTGTACAGCGATTGGCCTGCAGAGAACTGGGGCAAGGTTATTTTTTCTGATGAAGGCCCCTTCAGACTGTTTGGGACATCTGGAAGAACGATTGTCTGGAAAAGAAAAGGTGAGCACTACCACGGGTCCTGTGTCATAGTATCAGTAAAACATTCTGAGACCATTCATATATGAGGTCACTTTTCAACACCACCATGAATAAAGAATGGCATCTAAACATCCCCCAAGAGCAACTTCTCTCAACCATCCAGGAGCAATTTGGTGATGAACAATGCTATTTCTAGCATGATAGAGCTCCATATTACAAAGCAAAAGTGATAATTTAGTAGCTTGGTGAACAAAATATTGAAATTTTGGGTCCATGGCCAGGAAACTCCCCAGATCTTAATCCCATTGAGAACCCACGGTCAAACCTCAAAAGTGGGTGGACAAATAAAACACAGAAATTGTAATTATCTCCAAGCACTGTTTAGATTAGAATCGGTTGTCATCAGTCAGGATTTGGCCCCAAAGTGGATACCCAGCATGCCAGGACAAATTGCAGAAGTTTTTGAAAATAAGGGGCAACACTCTAAATGTTGAGTCTTTGTCTCAATATTTGTTAATTTGTCACACGAATTTGAACTTCATTTCTTTGAGAATAAAACCCATTGATTACAATGGGTTTGCTCACATTTCCTGTTTTTGTGTGTGCAAAAAACTAGAAAACACTCTATTTTGAGCGCGTTTGCACACAAAAAGGCCCATTTAAGTCCATCAGTGGGGTACACAAATGTGTATGCAATGTGCAAGAGGATGCGCGAAATACAGCGCAAAACCACAGGGGAGAAAATTAGAGATGAGCAAACATACTCGCTAAGGGCAATTACTCGATTGAGCATTGTACCTGCCCGCTCGGGAGCAAAGATTCGGCTGCCGGCGGCGGGCGGGGAGCTGAGGGGGAGAGCGGGGAGGAACAGAGGGGAGATCTCTCTCTCCCTCTCTCCCCCCCGCTCCTCCATGCTCACTGCCGCAACTCACCTGTCACCCGCGGCGGCAGCCAAACCTTTTCTTCCGAGTGGGGAGATACTCGCTAAGGGCAATGCTCAATCAAGCAATTGTCCTTAGCGAGTATGCTCGCTCATCTCTAGAGAAAATATATCTGGACCTCATTAGGCTAGATAACCTTTTAATTCGGGACAGGGAGGTGTTGCTCGCACATATGAACAGCCCCTGCGTGTGCAAAAAGTACAGTACAATGCGCAGACATGAGTGCAAATCAACCTTTCTCACAGCGCAGATGCATTGTGCTGAAGCATGTGCATTTGCGCATGCCCTCGTCTGAAAGAGCCCTAAGGATGTATGTAAATGGGAGATACTTCTGTGCAAGTTCTGTCCGATTATGATATAGACGGAAGTTGCATGGGAAAATATCCCATTCATTTGAATGGGTTCATATGCATAAGCAATTTTTCACTTAGACCAACGGTGTGAATTTGAAAAATTGTTGCATGTCCTATTTTTGTGCGAGTCTTGCTTGATAATAGGACATATAATGTGCAGTGTACCACGCATCGCACAGCACACGGATGACAATCTTTGGCACAACCCGAAACACTTGTGTAAGTATAGCCTAACGACAAGAAGAGATCTTGCAATTGTTGATAAATTAAAACACAATAGACCACATTTACTAATCAATTTACGCCAGTTTTCAGTGTAAACGAAGCCCCAAAAAGTAGCAATTTGTGCAAAAAAGCCACAAAAAGTGCAACTTGCACAAACAATGTCACTTTTTAAAGGCTCTTTCACACAAACATATATCGGCTGCTGTTTTCACTTGGATTCCAATGCATCAGATCACATGGCCGTATTCCTATTATAGCAGCGGGCATTTTCACGCCGGGTCGAAAAGATAGCCCTGGAACGATCTTTTCTTCCGGAATACATCGGCCGCTGCATAGGCTCCTATGGGAGCCAATGACAGCGGCTGAAGAAGGGAGGTGGGAGGGAGTTTAGTAGCGTGACTGCTAAACTCCCTCCCTCTTCTCTCCTCCTCTCTCCTCCCCTCTGGCTGTTTGCAATGGGAGAGGGCGGAGCTATGCTTCTCCTCCTCTCATTGCAAACAGCCGGAAGGTAGGAGAGAGGAGGTGAGCCGGCGAGGGAGAGGGAAGGAGAGGCAATGGCATGGAGGCCCCGGCGTATATGTGCTGGGGCCCTTGCCATCTAAACGGGCGCACAAATGTTAGCTTTGTGCGCCCATTCACGCGTTTTTACGGCGCCGGCAAGCACACGTAAAAACACTGACGGCCGTGAGAAAGGGGCCTAAGCTATGCTTGGCAGCATTTTTAAAAAGTCAGTGTGTTTTATGTGGAGAGGGTGTGGACAGTAACTTTCATACAGATTAATTAAGCCTTAAGCCATGAAATGGTGCAAACTTTGGTGCAAATCTATGCGAGGTAGAGATTTTACTTTGTGACTTTGGGATAGTCTAATATTTTAGTCAGTATTTTTTAGACAAATGTTTAAATTTGCTAATAATTTGAGGTAACTTTCTTCCAACAATCTTATTTTTTCAGACCAGCGTACAAGACACAAGTTTTAATAAAGCTGCTCCAATATATTTTAGAAAGTTGCAGAACTTTTCATGATGTTAAGATCAAACTTTGTGGGTAAAGATCTTGACATTTCCTAAGTTAATAGGGAATATTTGCTTTTCACCATGATTGATAACGAGCTGCGGGAGACGCTAAAAAAAAGTGAAACATTTTATTTTCCATTAACTCCGTTACCACATTTAATGAGGATGAGAAGTTTAAGAACCATTTAAATAAAACACCCCTTCTTTCTCCTGCAAGCAGGACGCCGCTTAGGACAATCTGGAAATTATGGCAATTAGTGTTTCTCATTAGAGAGAGGAGAAGGACTCAGAGGCAAGACCATTATGAGCAGGGCCAGCTCAATGAATCCTGGGAGACCTTTCCTTTCAATGTTTCCCACTCATTGTGTGGAAACAAAAGCCAACCTCTAATTATATTTTCACAATCTGTGCTTAGCTTAAAAAGCCCTGTCTGAAGCAGACATGTCAACTTTGTTCAGCTTCACTTCAAGAAGTTTTTCACTTGTAAGATAATTTGGAAGCGTCCACGGCTGGCGTGCTCTCCAGACCAGGGCGCTCGGTATCTACGGAGTAAGTAACACTATGCTTACCGTATGTAATGCATCAAGAAGAATGAAGTTGTACAATGCAAGAAAGTTGCAATGGAAACACTCATTTATTCATGCATTTCCAGGAATAACAACAGAGGAACAGAGTTCTCAGAAAAGATGCTCCAGAATTGTAATTTGATGTGCAGTATAAGTATTATATAAGTCAGGAGAGCCAAGAGCTCCTCTATATACTACAGCACACAGCAGAATCAACAGCCCCTCTATATACTACATCACACAGGAGAGCCAACAACTCCTCTATATACTACACCCCACAGGGGAGCAGACAGCTCCTCTATATACTACACCCCACTGGAGAGCAGACAGCTCCTCTATATACTACAGCACACAGGAGAGCCGACAGCTCCTCTATATACTACAGCACACAGGAGAGCTGACAGCTCCTCTATATACAACACCACACAGGAAAGCCTACAGCTCCTCTATATACTGCACTGCTGTCAGGGCTCGACCCCACAATCTCTTGTGTTCCAGTCGGCAGCTCTCTCCGCTAGGCTATCCAGGATTTGGACAGTTCCTTGCTGAAGCCTAGCCTTGTTCTATGTTTCCTTGCTCCTGCTGAATCTCTTTCCTGTCTCCCTGTTCTGGCTCCACCCTGCTACTAATTAGGGCTTCCTATATAAACCTAGCCCTACCACTCCTACAGTGCGTGATTATTGTGTTCCACCACCTTGATCAAGCTCCTCTCCAAGCATACCGATACCTATTGCTGCTGGCCTTTGGCTTCCTTTGACCACGCTTCCGGCTCATCCCATTTGTACTGCATACTGTTATCTCCTGCTGACCTTTGACTTCCATTGGCTATGCTTCTGTCTCATCCATTTGTACTGCATACCGATACATTCTCTGCTGCCCCTGTGTCGTCTACTATACCTGCGGCTCCAATCCAGCATCGGTAAGACGCAACAAGATAATCACGCCCCCTAAAATGGAATCTGTAGTAGCCACACTCAGGAAACAGGTCAAGAGTTCTCTGCCTCTTACTAGAAAAGGGATGCTGCTATGCAATATGAGATTGAGGGATACAGAAGCCACTCATGGAGATGCACAATTTAGGGCCAGACATCCGCATGCCATTGTCACCAAAATTTGCTGGAGATCATCGCCAATACCGAGGCTTCCTAAATCAATGCCGGATATATGTCCAGGTGCAGCCTACCTTGTTTATCAGTGACAGGAACAAGGTGTTTTTCATCATTAACCTCCTCACTGATGAGGCGCTCGCATGGACCTCTCCGTACATACAGATTAATAGTAATCTGCTTGACAGCATTGATGCCTTCACATGGGTCAAATTTTTGATGATCCAAACCACTGTGCCACAACCAAAGGAAGGTTACATAACCTACGACAGGGGCAACGTTCCGTTGCAGAGTTTTATTGATGGGCGATTGATACCATGTAGAATCCAGCTGCACAACAGAGCCAATTTCGTCAGAGATTTTTGGAGTGAGTATAGGATGAACTTGCCAGAGTGGAGACTGCTGACAACCTGGAGACTGCGGGGGTTGGGGTACTAACACCCCCTATTCCTTCATCTAATCCATATTTAGTCTTGCGCTGAGTACTGAAGCTGCACCAGAACCAATGCCGGTCGATGTCATCCACAAACCCCTTTCCATTCCTGAAAAGGAAAGACGCCGTGTTGGTATCTGTGCCTTTATTGTGGAAACTCGGGACATTATGCTTTAAACTGTCCACATAAGTTCCAAACTCTAGACTCTCGCCCTAGCCAACGTCAAGGCCACAATCAATCTAGCCATCACGGAACAAGGCAATGTCACCAAGCACACCTTTACACCAGTAATTCAAGATAGTGTGAAGACTCTTCCCCCACTCCACTATTTTGTTCTCCCAATAAAGATCTTCACGGGAGATCAGATGACGCAGTGTTCAGTGATGCTGGATTCGGGAGCAAGAAGAAACTTTATGGATTCAAAATTTGCTCGGGACCTGTCACACTGGACACAGTCAAACTGGAGCTCTGCATGAAACCGGACCATCAAGAAATGATCAGCTTCCAGCTCATCTCGTCCCCTAAATTTCTGTGATTCCTTGATTCTCTGCCCACAATCCCTCTATCAACTGGGACCATTGCTTTCCCTTCAGAATTTTGTAAAGAGAATTGCCAGGTAGCATCATCCACCCGTGAAACAGTACAAGACCCCGCGGATGATCAACAGGACTTTGTAAAGTTACCAATTCATTACCACATTTTCAAGGATGTCTGCAGCAAGAAGAAAGCTGACCAGCTGCCACCTCATCGGCCATATAATTGTCCTATTGATTTGCTCCCTGGATCCTCTATTCCATTTGGGCGTATCTACAACCTTGCAGAACCAGAGTTAGGGTCCTTTGGGAACATTTGGGTGAGAATCTAAAGAAGGGTTTCATCCAATCACCTTCCTCCCCAGCAGGAGCACCCATTTTCTTCGTTAAAAAGAAGGATTCTACTCTTCAGCCATGCATTGACTACTAGGAGCTAAACAAGATTATTGTTAAGAATCACTATCCTCTCCCGTTAATTCCACAACTGCTGGAGAGGCTTTGGGCAGCCAAGGTCTTTACTAAACTAGACCTCAGAGGAGCATATAATCTGGTACAGATCCGGCCCAGAGAGATAAATGGAAGATGGCTTTTAGAACAAGATATGGACACTTTGAATCTTTAGTGATGCCATTCGGTCTCTGCAATGCTCCCGCTGCCTTCCAGCATTTCATTAATGACGTATTTCGAGACCTGTTGGACCAATTCGTAATGGCATAGCTCAACGACATCCTCATTTTCTCTGATAACTTGGAGGAACATCGCAAGCACGTTCGGGTGGAGACACCTCTTGGAAGGAGCCCATCATCCAGTGATTGTTTTTACTGACCATAAAAAATTTAGAGTTCCTCCGCACTGCCAAGAGGTTATCTGCAAGACAAGCACGATGGGCTTTGTTCTTCTCCTGGTTTAATTTTATTGTGTCCTACTGCCACAGTTCCTGAAATAGCAAGGCAGATGCATTGTCCAGGATATGTGCAGAGTCTGAATAGAGGGCAAATACAAATGACACAACTCTGTCCCCCCAAATTTTTTTGGGCATCTTGCACTCTGAAGACCTCCTAACAAAGCTTAAGGGAGGATACGAAAAGGACCCGTTCTTGAGTTGACCTTCAAATTATGTGAAGCCTTTCTTTATAAAAGGATGGGAGGCAAGAACACCAACTGTATGTTCCCAAGGCTGGTCCACAATTCCAAGCTAGCTGGTCACCTGGGGGTCACAAAGATTTCAGTACTTTTACTTCATTCCTTTTGGTGGCCTGACTGAAGGAGGGATCTGAAGAAGTATGTCACCTCTTGCAAGGTAGCAAGGTATGAGCTCGGAACAAAATGCCATGAGCTCATCATCTGGGGTTGTTACAGCCCCTCCCAGTCTCATCCAGACCCTGGGGAACTATATCCATGGATTTTATAATTGATCTGCCCCCCCCCCCCCCTCAAAAGGGATGACTACTGTCCTTGTAGTTGTGGATCGACTTATGAAGATGGCCACTTCATCCCCATAGAGAAGATTCCCACCACCGAGCACACCGTGAAGTTGATGATCCAAAAAGTTTTCAGATTACACGGAATCCTGGATGATATTGTTTCTGACAGAGGGGTCCAGTTCACCTCAAAGTTCTGGAGATATTTCTGCACGGCTCTGGGTATTACAGTAAATCTTTCCTCTACCTTTCATCCGCAGTCCAACGGCCGGATGGAAAGAACAAATCAGACTCTGGAGCAATATCTCTGCTGCTTTATGTCCCATCTACAGCATGACTGGGTGGATTTTTTGTCAACAACCTACAACAATGCTCAACACAGTTCAACCGCCCAGAGCCGGTTCTTTTCCAACTATGGTACACATCCTGTCTTTATTCCTGGCCTCCCTATCAACACTCTGGTCCCAACAGTTAACCATAGACTGACGGCATTATCAGTAACTAAAAGAAACCTTACAGGAAGCCCAGAATACCTATAAGAAGGGGTTCGACAGCCATCACCAAGCAGCTCCTATCTTCCAGGTTGGAAAAAAGGTGTGATTAGCCTCCAAAAACCTGAAGGCGCACACACTTCCTCCCAAGCTTGGGCAAAGATTGTTAGGACCTTTCCCAATTGCAGCAAGGGTCAGCCAGGTGGCATTCTCACTAAAACTCCCAGGTAGCCTGAGGATTCACCCTGCTTTTCCCATTTCCCCACTAAAGCCATTTCATGAGAATATTTTTGTAGGAAGACCTCAACCACCTCCCACTCCTTTGAAAGTTCAGGGACAGGACAAGTTTGTGGTAAAGAAGATTCTAGACTCCAGACAGGTAAAATACAGTACCTTGTGAAGTGGCAAGGGTATGGGCCTGAGGAGAACTCCTGGGAGCCAGAGAAAGATGTGCATGCTCTGAGGATCGCAAAGTAGTCTCACAGGAGATACCCAGTGAAACCGGCACCTGGTATTTCCGGAGGTCATACTCCAAGAGGGGTGCTACTGTCAGGGCTGAAACCCACAACCTTTTGTGTTCCAGTCGGCAGCTCTCTCCGCTAGGCTATCTAGGATTTGGAAAGTGCCTTGCTGAAACCCAGCCTTGTTCTCTGTTTTCTTGCTTCTGCTAAATTCACTTCCTGTCTCCGTGTTCTGGCTCCACCCTGCTACTAATTAGGACTTTCTATATAACCTTTTTGCTTTAATTGACTACACTTCTTTCACATCCATTTGTACTGCATACTGATACCTACTGCTGCTGACCTTTGGCTTTCATTGGTAATGCTTCTGTCTCATCCATTTCCACTGCATACCGATACATCCTCTGGTGCTCCTGTATTGGCTATTACACCTGCGGCTCCAATCCAGCATCAGTAAGATGCGACAATATTACACCACACAGGAGAGCCGATAGCTCCTATATATACTACACCACACAGGACACCAAAGAACACCTTTATATACTACACCACACAGAACAGCCGACAGCTCCTCTATATAGTACACCACACAGGACAGCCGACAGCTCCTCTATATACTACACCAGACAAAACAGCCGACAGCTCCACTATATACTACACCACACAGGAGAGCCGACACCTCTTCTATATACTACAGCAAACAGAAGAGCCGACAGCTGCTCTATATACTATACCACACAGGAGAGCCAACTACTCCTCTATATACTACACCACATAGGAGAGCTGACAGCTCCTCTATAAACTGCACCAGACAGAACAGCTGACAGCTCCTCTGTACTACACCACACAGGAGAACCGACAGCTCCTCTATAGACTACACCACGCAGGAGAGCCGACAGCTCCTCTATATACTGCACCACATAGGAAATCTGACAGCTCCTCTATATACTACACCACACAAGAGAGCCGACAGCTCCTCTATATACTACACCACACAGGGGAGCCGACAGCTCCTCTATATACTACACCACACAGGGGAGCCCACAGCTCCTCTGTATACTACAGCACACAGGAGAGCCGACAGCTCCTCTGTATACTACACCACACAGGAGAGCCGACAGCTCCTCTATATACTACACCACACAGGAGAGCCAACAACTCCTCTATATACTACACCACACAGCGAAGCCAAGAGCTCCTTTATATACTACACCGCACAGGAAAGCAGAAAGCTCCTCTATATATTACACTACAAAGGAGAGCCCACAGCTCTACTGTATACTACACCACACAGGAAAGCCTATAGCTCCTCCTATATACAACACCACACAGGAAAGCCAGCAGCTCCTCTATATACTACACCACACGGGAGAGCCGACAGCTCGTCCTATATACTACACCACACAGGAGAGCTGACCGATCCTCCTATATACTACAGCACACAAGAGAGCCAACAGCTACACTATATACTACACCCCACAGGAGAGGAGGCAGCTCCTCTATATACTACACCACACAGGAGAGCCGGCAGCTCCTTCTATAAACTACACCACCGGAAGACACAACAGATCCCCCTATATACTACACCACACAAGAAAGCCGACAGCTCCTCTATATACTACACCACATAGGAGAGCCGACAGCTCCTCTATATACTATACCCCACCGGAGAGCAGACAACTCCTCTATATACTACACCACACAGGAGAGAAGACAGCTCCTTTTTATACTACACCACACAGGAGAGCCAACAGCTCCTTCTATATACTGCACCGCCGGGAGCGACAACAGACCCCCCTATATATTACACTACACAAGAAAGCTGACAGCTCCTCTATATATTACACCACACAGGAGAGCTCATAGCTGCTCTATATACTACACCCCACCGGAGAGCAGACAGCTCCTATATATACTACACCACACAGGAGAGCAGACAGCTCCTCTATATACTACACCACACAGGAGAGTAGACAGCTCCTCTATATACTACACCACACAGGAGAGCAGACAGCTCCTCTATATACTACACCACACAGCAGAGCAGACAGCTCCTCTTTATACTACACCACACAGGAGAGCCGACAGCTACTTCTATATACTGCACCACCGGGAGAGACGACAGACCCCCCTATATACTACAATACACAAGAAAGCTGACAGTTCTTCTATATACTACACCACACAGGAGAGCCCACAGCTGCTCTATATACTACACTGCACTGGAGAGCAGACAGCTCCTCTATATACTACACCACACAGGAGAGCCAACAGCTCCTCCTATATACTACACCGAAAAGGAGAGCCGACAGCTCCTCTATATACTACCCCACACGAGAGAGCTGACAGCTCCTCTATATACTACACCCCACAGGAGAGCAGGCAGCTCCTCTATATACTACACCGCCGGAACAGACAACAGATCCCCCTATATACTACACCACACAAGAAAGCCCACAGCTCCTCTATATACTATACCACACAGGAGAGCTGACAGCTCCTCTATATACTACACCTTACTGGAGAGCAGACAGCTCCCTTATATACTACAGCACACAGGAGAGCCGACAGCTACTCTATATACTACACCCCACAGGAGAGGACGCAGCTCCTCTATATACTATACCACACAGGAGAGCCGACAGCTCCGTCTATATACTACACCGCCGGAACACACAACAGATCCACCTATATACTACTCCACACAAGAAAGCCGACAGCTCCTCTATATACTACACCACACAGGAGAGCAGACAGCTCCTCTATATACTACACCACACAGGAGAGCCGACAGCTCCTTCTATATACTGCACCACCGGGAGAGACGACAGACCCCCCTATATACTACACTACACAAGAAAGCTGACAGCTCCTCTATATACTACACCCCACAGGAGAGCAGGCAGCTGCTCTATATACTACACCCCACCGGAAGAGACACCAGATCCCCCTATATACTACACCACACAAGAAAGCCCACAGCTCCTCTATATACTATACCACACAGGAGAGCTGACAGATCCTCTATATACTACACCTCACTGGAGAGCAGACAGCTCCCTTATATATTACAGCACACAGGAGAGCCGACAGCTCCTCTATATACTACACCACGCAGAAGAGCCAACAGCTCCTCTATATACTACACCACACAGGGGAGCCAACAGCTCCTCTATATACTACACCACACAGGAGAGCAGACAGCTCCTCTGTATACTACACCACACAGGGGAGCTGACAGCTCCTCTATATACTACACCCCAATGGAGAGCAGACAGCTCCTCTATATACTACACCACACAAGAGAGCTGACAGCTCCTCTATATACTACACCCCACAGGAGAGCAGACAGCTCCTCTATATACTACACCACACAAGAGAGCTGACAGCTCCTCTATATACTACACCACACAAGAAAGCTGACAGCTCCTCTATATACTACACCACACTGGAGGGCCGACAGCTCCGCTATATGCTACACCCCACTGGAGAGCAGACAGCTCCTCCATATACTACACCACACAGGAGAGCCCACAGCTCCTCTATATACTACTCCACACAGGAGAGCTGACAGCTCCTCTATATACTACACCCCACAGGAGAGCCGACAGCTCCTCTATATATTATACCACACAGGAGGGCCGACAGCTCTGCTATATACTACACCCCACTGGAGAGCAGACAGCTCCTCTAAATACTACACCACACAGGAGAGCTAACAGCTCCTCTATATACTACTCAACACAGGAGAGCCGACAGCTCCTCTATATAATACACCACACAGGAGAGCCAACAGCTCCTCTATATACTACACCACACAGGAGAGCCAACAGCTCCTTCTATATACTGCACCGCCAGTAGAGACGACAGACCCCCCTATATACTACACAACACAAGAAAGCCGACAACTCCTCTATATACTACACCACACTGGAGAGCCGACAGCTCCTCTATATACTACACCGCACTGGAGAGCAGACAGCTCCTCTATATACTACACCACACTGGAGAGCCGACAGCTCCTCTATATACTACACCACACAGGAGAGCCGACAGCTCCTCTATATACTACACCACACAGGAGAACCGACAGATCCTCTATATACTACACCACACAGGAGAGCCGACAACTCCTCTATATACTACACCCCACCGGAGAGCAGACAGCTCCTCTATATACTACACCACACTGGAGAGCCGACAGCTCCTCTATATACTACACCACACAGGAGAGCAGACAGCTCCTCTATATACTACACCACACTGGAGAGCCGACAGCTCCTCTATATACTACACCACACAGCAGAGCAGACAGCTCCTCTATATACTACACCACACAGGAGAGCCGACAGCTCCTTCTATATACTGCACCACTGGGAGAGACAACAGACCCCCGTATATACTACAATACACAAGAAAGCTGACAGTTCCTCTATATACTACACCACACAAGAAAGCCCACAGCTCCTCTATATACTATACCACACAGGAGAGCTGACAGATCCTCTATATACTACACCTCACTGGAGAGCAGACAGCTCCCTTATATATTACAGCACACAGGAGAGCCGACAGCTCCTCTATATACTACACCACGCAGAAGAGCCAACAGCTCCTCTATATACTACACCACACAGGGGAGCCAACAGCTCCTCTATATACTACACCACACAGGAGAGCAGACAGCTCCTCTGTATACTACACCACACAGGGGAGCTGACAGCTCCTCTATATACTACACCCCAATGGAGAGCAGACAGCTCCTCTATATACTACACCACACAAGAGAGCTGACAGCTCCTCTATATACTACACCCCACAGGAGAGCAGACAGCTCCTCTATATACTACACCACACAAGAGAGCTGACAGCTCCTCTATATACTACACCACACAAGAAAGCTGACAGCTCCTCTATATACTACACCACACTGGAGGGCCGACAGCTCCGCTATATGCTACACCCCACTGGAGAGCAGACAGCTCCTCCATATACTACACCACACAGGAGAGCCCACAGCTCCTCTATATACTACTCCACACAGGAGAGCTGACAGCTCCTCTATATACTACACCCCACAGGAGAGCCGACAGCTCCTCTATATATTATACCACACAGGAGGGCCGACAGCTCTGCTATATACTACACCCCACTGGAGAGCAGACAGCTCCTCTAAATACTACACCACACAGGAGAGCTAACAGCTCCTCTATATACTACTCAACACAGGAGAGCCGACAGCTCCTCTATATAATACACCACACAGGAGAGCCAACAGCTCCTCTATATACTACACCACACAGGAGAGCCAACAGCTCCTTCTATATACTGCACCGCCAGTAGAGACGACAGACCCCCCTATATACTACACAACACAAGAAAGCCGACAACTCCTCTATATACTACACCACACTGGAGAGCCGACAGCTCCTCTATATACTACACCGCACTGGAGAGCAGACAGCTCCTCTATATACTACACCACACTGGAGAGCCGACAGCTCCTCTATATACTACACCACACAGGAGAGCCGACAGCTCCTCTATATACTACACCACACAGGAGAACCGACAGATCCTCTATATACTACACCACACAGGAGAGCCGACAACTCCTCTATATACTACACCCCACCGGAGAGCAGACAGCTCCTCTATATACTACACCACACTGGAGAGCCGACAGCTCCTCTATATACTACACCACACAGGAGAGCAGACAGCTCCTCTATATACTACACCACACTGGAGAGCCGACAGCTCCTCTATATACTACACCACACAGCAGAGCAGACAGCTCCTCTATATACTACACCACACAGGAGAGCCGACAGCTCCTTCTATATACTGCACCACTGGGAGAGACAACAGACCCCCGTATATACTACAATACACAAGAAAGCTGACAGTTCCTCTAAGTACTACACCACACAGGAGAGCCCACAGCTGCTCTATATACTACACTACACTGGAGAGCAGACAGCTCCTCTATATACTACACCACACAGGACAGCCAACAGCTCCTCCTATATACTACACCGAAAAGGAGAGCCGACAGATCCTCCTATATACTACACCACACAAGAGAGCTGACAGCTCCTCTATATACTACACCCCACAGGAGAGCAGGCAGCTCCTCTATATACTACACCGCCGGAAGAGACGACAGAGCCCCCTATATACTACACCACACAAGAAAGCCCACAGCTCCTATATATACTATACCACACAGGAGAGCTGACAGCTCCTCTATATACTGCACCTCACTGGAGAGCAGACAGCTCCCTTATATACTACAGCAAACAGGAGAGCCAACAGCTCCTCTATATACTACACCACATAGGAGAACCAACAGCTCCTCTATATACTACACCACACAGGAGAGCCGACAGCTCCTCTGTATACTACACCACACAGGGGAGCCAACAGCTCCTCTATATACTACACCCCACTGGAGAGCAGACAGCTCCTCTAAGTACTACACCACACAGGAGAGCCCACAGCTGCTCTATATACTACACCCCACAGGAGAGTAGGCAGCTGCTCTATATACTACACCGCCGGAAGAGACAACAGATCTCCCTATATACTACAACACACAAGAAAGCCCACAGCTCCTCTATATACTATACCACACAGGAGAGCCAACAGCTCCTTCTATATACTGCACCGCCAGTAGAGACGACAGACCCCCCTATATACTACACAACACAAGAAAGCCGACAACTCCTCTATATACTACACCACACTGGAGAGCCGACAGCTCCTCTATATACTACACCGCACTGGAGAGCAGACAGCTCCTCTATATACTACACCACACAGGGGAGCAGACAGCTCCTCTATATACTACACCACACAGGAGAACCGACAGATCCTCTATATACTACACCACATAGGAGAGCCGACAGCTCCTCTATATACTACGCCACACAGGAGAACCGACAGATCCTCTATATACTACACCACACAGGAGAGCCGACAACTCCTCTATATACTACACCCCACCGGAGAGCAGACAGCTCCTCTATATACTACACCACACTGGAGAGCCGACAGCTCCTCTATATACTACACCACACAGGAGAGCAGACAGCTGCTCTATATACTACACCACACAGGAGAGCCGACAGCTCCTTCTATATACTGCACCACTGGGAGAGACAACAGACCCCCGTATATACTACAATACACAAGAAAGCTGACAGTTCCTCTATATACTACACCACACAGGAGAGCCCACAACTGCTCTATATACTACACTGCACTGGAGAGCAGACAGCTCCTCTATATACTACACCACACAGGAGAGCCAACAGCTCCTCCTATATACTACACCGAAAAGGAGAGCCGACAGATCCTCCTATATACTATACCACACAGGAGAGCTGACAGCTCCTCTATATACTACACCCCACAGGAGAGCAGGCAGCTCCTCTATATAGTACACCGCCGGAAGAGACGACAGATCCCCCTATATACTACACCACACAAGAAAGCCCACAGCTCCTATATATACTATACCACACAGGAGAGCTGACAGCTCCTCTATATACTGCACCTCACTGGAGAGCAGACAGCTCCCTTATATACTACAGCAATCAAGAGAGCCGACATCTCCTCTATATACTACACCACATAGGAGAACCAACAGCTCCTCTATATACTACACCACACAGGAGAGCCGACAGCTCCTCTGTATACTACACCACACAGGGGAGCCAACAGCTCCTCTATATACTACACCCCACTGGAGAGCAGACAGCTCCTCTATATACTACAACCCACTGGAGAGCAGACAGCTCCTATATATACTACACCACACAGGAGAGCCGACAGCTCCTCTGTATACTACACCACACAGGAGAGCCGACGGCTCCTCTGTATACTACACCACACAGGGGAGCCGACAGCTCCTCTATATACTACACCCCACTGGAGAGCAGACAGCTCCTATATATACTACACCACACAAGAGAGCTGACAGCTCCTCTGTATACTACACCCCACAGGAGAGTAGGCAGCTGCTCTATATACTACACCGCCGGAAGAGACAACAGATCTCCCTATATACTACAACACACAAGAAAGCCCACAGCTCCTCTCTATACTATACCACACAGGAGAGCCAACAGCTCTTCTATATACTACATCCCACAGGAGAGCAGATAGCTCCCTTATATACCACAGCACACAGGAAAGCCGACAGCTCCTCTATATACTACACCACACAGGAGAGCCAACAGCTCCTCTATATAGTACACCACACAAGAGAGCTGACAGCTCCTCTGTATACTACACCACACAGGGGAGCCGACAGCTCCTCTATATACTACACCCCACTAGAGAGCAGACAGCTTCTCTATATACTACACCACACAGGAGAGCCAACAGCTCCTCCTATTTACAACACTGTCGGAAGAGATGACAGATCCCCCTATATACTACACCACACTAGAAAGCAGACAGCTCCTCTATATACTACACCACACAGGATAGCCGACAGCTCCTCTATATACTACACCACACAGGAGAGCCGACAGCTCCTCTATATACTACACCACAGAGGAGAGCCGACAACTCCTCTATATACTACACCCCACCGGAGAGCAGACAGCTCCTCTATATACTACACCACACTGGAGAGCCGACAGCTCCTCTATATACTACACCACACAGGAGAGCAGACAGCTCCTCTATATACTACACCACACTGGAGAGCCGACAGCTCCTCTATATACTACACCACACAGCAGAGCAGACAGCTCCTCTATATACTACACCACACTGGAGAGCCGACAGCTCCTCTATATACTACACCACACAGCAGAGCAGACAGCTCCTCTATATACTACACCACACAGGAGAGCCGACAGCTCCTTCTATATACTGCACCACTGGGAGAGACAACAGACCCCCCTATATACTACAATACACAAGAAAGCTGACAGTTCCTCTATATACTACACCACACAGGAGAGCCCACAGCTGCTCTATATACTACACTGCACTGGAGAGCAGACAGCTCCTCTATATACTACACCACACAGGAGAGCCAACAGCTCCTCCTATATACTACACCGAAAAGGAGAGCCGACAGATCCTCCTATATACTACACCACACAAGAGAGCTGACAGCTCCTCTATATACTACACCCCACAGGAGAGCAGGCAGCTCCTCTATATACTACACCGCCGGAAGAGACGACAGATCCCCCTATATACTACACCACACAAGAAAGCCCACAGCTCCTATATATACTATACCACACAGGAGAGCTGACAGCTCCTCTATATACTACACCACACAGGAGAGCCAATAGCTCCTCTATATACTACTCCAAACAGGAGAGCCGACAGCTCCTCTATATACTACACCACACAGGAGGGCCAACAGCTCCGCTATATACTACACCAGACTGGAGAGCAGACAGCTCCTCTATATACTACACCAAACAAGAGAGCCAACAGCTCCTCTATATACTACTCCACACAGGAGAGCCAACAGCTTCTCTATATACTACACCACACAGGAGAGCAACAGCTCCTTCTATATACCGCACCGCCGGTAAAGACGACAGAACCCCCTGTATGCTACACAACACAAGAAAGCCGACAACTCCTCTATATACTACATCACACAGGAGAGGAGACAGCTCCTCTATATACTACACCACACTGGAGAGCCGACAGCTCCTCTATATACTACAACCCACTGGAGAGCAGACAGCTCCTATATATACTACACCACACAGGAGAGCCGACAGCTCCTCTGTATACTACACCACACAGGAGAGCCGACGGCTCCTCTGTATACTACACCACACAGGGGAGCCGACAGCTCCTCTATATACTACACCCCACTGGAGAGCAGACAGCTCCTATATATACTACACCACACAAGAGAGCTGACAGCTCCTCTGTATACTACACCCCACAGGAGAGTAGGCAGCTGCTCTATATACTACACCGCCGGAAGAGACAACAGATCTCCCTATATACTACAACACACAAGAAAGCCCACAGCTCCTCTCTATACTATACCACACAGGAGAGCCAACAGCTCTTCTATATACTACATCCCACAGGAGAGCAGATAGCTCCCTTATATACCACAGCACACAGGAAAGCCGACAGCTCCTCTATATACTACACCACACAGGAGAGCCAACAGCTCCTCTATATAGTACACCACACAAGAGAGCTGACAGCTCCTCTGTATACTACACCACACAGGGGAGCCGACAGCTCCTCTATATACTACACCCCACTAGAGAGCAGACAGCTTCTCTATATACTACACCACACAGGAGAGCCAACAGCTCCTCCTATTTACAACACTGTCGGAAGAGATGACAGATCCCCCTATATACAACACCACACTAGAAAGCAGACAGCTCCTCTATATACTACACCACACAGGATAGCCGACAGCTCCTCTATATACTACACCACACAGGAGAGCCGACAGCTCCTCTATATACTACACCACAGAGGAGAGCCGACAACTCCTCTATATACTACACCCCACCGGAGAGCAGACAGCTCCTCTATATACTACACCACACTGGAGAGCCGACAGCTCCTCTATATACTACACCACACAGGAGAGCAGACAGCTCCTCTATATACTACACCACACTGGAGAGCCGACAGCTCCTCTATATACTACACCACACAGCAGAGCAGACAGCTCCTCTATATACTACACCACACTGGAGAGCCGACAGCTCCTCTATATACTACACCACACAGCAGAGCAGACAGCTCCTCTATATACTACACCACACAGGAGAGCCGACAGCTCCTTCTATATACTGCACCACTGGGAGAGACAACAGACCCCCCTATATACTACAATACACAAGAAAGCTGACAGTTCCTCTATATACTACACCACACAGGAGAGCCCACAGCTGCTCTATATACTACACTGCACTGGAGAGCAGACAGCTCCTCTATATACTACACCACACAGGAGAGCCAACAGCTCCTCCTATATACTACACCGAAAAGGAGAGCCGACAGATCCTCCTATATACTACACCACACAAGAGAGCTGACAGCTCCTCTATATACTACACCCCACAGGAGAGCAGGCAGCTCCTCTATATACTACACCGCCGGAAGAGACGACAGATCCCCCTATATACTACACCACACAAGAAAGCCCACAGCTCCTATATATACTATACCACACAGGAGAGCTGACAGCTCCTCTATATACTACACCACACAGGAGAGCCAATAGCTCCTCTATATACTACTCCACACAGGAGAGCCGACAGCTCCTCTATATACTACACCACACAGGAGGGCCAACAGCTCCGCTATATACTACACCAGACTGGAGAGCAGACAGCTCCTCTATATACTACACCAAACAAGAGAGCCAACAGCTCCTCTATATACTACTCCACACAGGAGAGCCAACAGCTTCTCTATATACTACACCACACAGGAGAGCAACAGCTCCTTCTATATACCGCACCGCCGGTAAAGACGACAGAACCCCCTGTATGCTACACAACACAAGAAAGCCGACAACTCCTCTATATACTACATCACACAGGAGAGGAGACAGCTCCTCTATATACTACACCGCACTGGAGAGCAGACAGCTCCTCTGTATACTACACCCCACAGGAGAGTAGGCAGCTGCTCTATATACTACACCGCCGAAGAGACAACAGATCTCCTTATATACTACAACACACAAGAAAGCCCACAGCTCCTCTATATACTATACCACACAGGAGAGCCAAAAGCTCCTCTATATACTACACCCCACAGGAGAGCAGACAGCTCCCTTATATACCACAGCACACAGGAGAGCCGACAGCTCCTCTATATACTACACCACACAGGAGAGCCAACAGCTCCTCTATATACTACACCACACAGGAGAGCTGACCGCTCCTCTGTATACTACACCACACAGGGGAGCCGACAGCTCCTCTATATACTACACCCCACTGGAGAGCAGACAGCTTCTCTATATACTACACCACACAGGAGAGCCGACAGCTCCTCCTATTTACAACACCGTCGGAAGAGACGACAGATCCCCCTATATACTACACCACACTAGAAAGCGGACAGCTCCTCTATATACTACACCCCACTGGAGAGCCGACAGCTCCTCTATATACTACACCACACAGGAGAGCCAACAGCTCCTCTATATACTACTTCACACAGGAGGGTTGACAGCTCCGCTATATACTACACCAGACTGGAGAGCAGACAGCTCCTCTATATACTACACCACACAGGAGAGCCAACAGCTTCTCTATTTACTACTCCACACAGGAGAGCCAACAGCTCCTATATATACTACACCACACAGGAGAGCCAACAGCTCCTTCCATATGCCGCACCACCGGTAGAGACGACAGACCCCCCTATATGCTACACAACACAAGAAAGCCGACAAGTCCTCTATATACTACACCGCACTGGAGAGCAGACAGCTCCTCTATATACTACACTGCACTGGAGAGCAGACAGCTCCTCTATATACTACACCACACAGGAGAGCCGACAGCTCCTCTATGTACTACACCACACAAGAGAGCCAACAGCTATGCTGGTGCATTTTTCAGTAGTATAAACCTCCCTTTTCAAGCACTTGACAAAATAGTTATCAGGAGATGCATATATAGCTATAGGGACCTTTTGGGGGTGTAGTATGAATTCTCACCACTTTGCTCGCTTTAATGTGCTAAATAGCCACCAAGATACTTGTTATGTTACCTTGGAAGTCTGGTCTTGGAGACTGTAATTGTAATGCCTGTATTGTGAGCCAAACCATTGGAAATCCTTGGGTAGTCTGCAATTTTGTGTGCCCTCAAGTGACAGCATGTGAAACTGCCAGAAATGCATATTACTTGAACCAATTTAGAATGTAATTAAATTAATGTAGTTAAAATTCACAGGTATGTGATCATGCCAGTATAGTAAACTGAAAATGAGGAAAAGTATAGATGCCCATATAAGATAAAAAATTATTCATAAAAATAGATCATAGCAATACGGAGGAGTGATGATGTTGTGGTTTGGTATTTAAACTGGGGAGGTTGTGGTTTTGTATTTAAACTGGGGATGAAATTTGCTCTTTAAGAGCTATTTTATATATACATACTAGCTGATATACCAGGCTCCATCTGAGTTAATTTAGTGCAGATCTTTATTTTTTGTTTGCACAGAAACTTTTTGGAATTCTTAGTTACTTTAAAGGAACCGAGGAATAAAAAATGTATACACATAGAGGAGCGTTAGATTCTCCTCAGACTGCATGTACTGATGTCCCTCTGCAGAATGTGCCACCCCTCCCACTCACCTAAATTTTTATCCTTAAAGGTAACACCCTTTTTTATTCAAATTTTCCCCCAGATTGGTGGGTAGCCCCTTCTAAGCCTTTACGAAATGCTCTGTCCCTGCAGTCTATGGGAGCTTCCTTATGTACTTTACAGCCTTTCAATATATACACACAGAAGTCAGTTAGATTCTCCTCAGTATATACACATAGAGGTGAGGTAGATTCTTCTCAGTACATACACACAGAGGTCAGTTAGAATATCCTCAGTATATACACACAGATGTCAGTTAAATTCTCCTAAGTAGACTAATCTTTTCCCTAAGCTTTATGGTTTATATAACTATCTCATATATTAGTTTTTCTCACTTAGAATTGAATATTGAAGTTGCGACCCCTTTACTTTTTCTATTTAGGACATGAATTGAATTTAATGAATGGGTGAGTGCTGCCTCTGACTGGCTGAGTGCAGGGACCAATCACAGGCAGCTCTCAGCTGTCATTCAATAGCTGAGAGCTGCTTTTGATTGGTCACAGTGCTCAGCCAATCAGAGGCAGCCCTTTCAGCAGGCGGGGATTTTAAATCACCGCCTGCTGAAAGCATTTCGGAGCAGTGCAGGAGAAGACTCGGCTGGATGCGCCTGAGCCCCGCAGCTGCAGAGAGGTGAGTATATATATTTTTTACACAGCATCCAGGGGTTTCACATCCAAAAAAGAGGGATGCCGTTGTTACCTGCATTTTAAAATCTACTGCCCTATATTTACCGCTGCACATTTTTGTGCGCAGGTAAATATCGGGCATCAGACCACTGCCATTGAAAAGCATTGGTTCTATATAGATGCAGATCGCAAACGCAGGTAACATACACACACACATAAAAACGCCCGTGTGACTGAACCCTAAATAGGGTAAAAGAAGGATTAAAATTATATTATATTCAATATATAGAGAGGACTTTAAATTTAAAAGTTAAAAAAATATATATTAAATGATTAATAATAAATATTAAATAAAATAATGTAAAAAGTTGTAATGCTAAAAATCATAATATAAAACATAAGATTACAGTTAAAAGTGCTGAGATGATGGAGGTCTCCACACGGTACTGTCCAGGAATCATAAAATAAAAGATACTAAAAATCATAAAATCCCAGTGTCACTTCTTATCAAGGATTTCATTAAAGGAGATGTCTCGAGGAAGCAGTTAATTTTTTTTTTTGCCCAGTCCCCCCCATTAAACACACATTACTAAGCCCCCCTGTAAATGACATTTCTAGCTGGTTCGTACTTACCGTTCCAGCGTTTCAGCAAGTTATAAAACTTTCCTCAAGATGGCCGCCGGCTCTTTCCTAGTCGCTCGCTGCAGCCCGACGTGCGCGCTCCCGAGACGCCGCCAGCTGTGTCTCCATGGCAACCGGACGCATCGCAGCCGCCGACCAGACGCCCCGCAGCCGCCGACCAGACAGCAGGTAACCGGCGCTAGCCCCCGGCTCCCCAGCGCTAGCTCCCCCGGCGCAGCGACAGCCCCCCCCCATCGCAGCGACAGCCCCCCCGGCCTAGCGCTAGCTCCCCCGGCGCAGCGACAGCCCCCCCGGCCTAGCGACAGCCCCCCCGGCCTAGCGACAGCCCCCCCCCATCGCAGCGACAGCCCCCCCGGCCTAGCGACAGCCCCCCCGGCCTAGCGACAGCCCCCCCCATCGCAGCGACAGCCCCCCCGGCCTAGCGCTAGCTCCCCCATCGCAGCGACAGCCCCCCCGGCCTAGCGCTAGCTCCCCCGGCGCAGCGACAGCTCCCCCGGCGCAGCGACAGCCCCCCCGGCCTAGCGACAGCCCCCCCGGCCTAGCGACAGCCCCCCCGGCCTAGCGCTAGCTCCCCCGGCGCAGCGACAGCCCCCCCGGCGCAGCGGCAGCCCGGCGCAGCGGCAGCCCCCCCCGACCCATCACTTACCTGGGAGGCTTCTCGGGGCTGCTGGGCTGGGCTGGGCTGGTCTTCTCCGCTGGGCAGCTCCAGTTTCTGCACCTTCCTCTAACAGAGGAAGGTGCAGAATGGCCGCTGCAGCGCGCTCCCGAGCAGTGACAGCTCGTCTGCGCATGCGCAGAAGAGCTGTAGCGGGGAGCACACTGAAGCGGCTCGTGCTGAATGGAGAAGACCGGACTGCGCAAGCGCGTCTAAAAAAGCAAGCTGCCAGCGAATTTAGACGGAACCATGGAGACGAGGACGCTAGCAACGGAGCAGGTAAGTGGAATAACTTCTGTATGGCTCATATTTAATGCACAATGTACATTACAAAGTGCATTAATATGGCCATACGGAAGTGTATAACCCCACTTGGTTTCGCGAGACCACCCCTTTAAGGCCATTTTGGATTATAAATGATCTGGAGGAGAGAACTGAAGGGAAAGTGATCAAATTTGCCAATGACACAAAGCTTGGAGGGATAGCTAACACTAGAGAAGAGAGAGAGATAATCTAGATAACCTTTAACAGTGGGTGGCAACTAACAGAATGGTATTTAACAAGGAGAAATGCAAAGTATTACATCTGGGCAAGAAAAAATGAAAAAGCACATACAAAATGGGAGGAATTTGGCTAAGCAGCAGCACAAGTGAAAAAGACGGGTATACTAATAGATCATAGACTGAACATGAGTCAACAGTGTGATGCAGCAGCCAAAAAGGCAGACACAATTCTGGGATGTATTAAGAGAAGCATAGAGTCTAGATCACGTGAGGTCATTATCCCTTCTACTCTTCCTTAGTCAGACCTCATCTGGAATACTGTGTCCAGTTCTAGGCCCCCCAATTTAAAAAAGACATAGACAAACTGGAGCAAGTTCAGAGAAGAGTTACCAAGATGGTGAGCGTTCTGCAAACCATGTCCTATGAGGCACAGTTAAAGGATCTGGGAATGTTTGCAAAAAAAGGAAGGCTGAGAGAAGATGTAATAGCTGTCTACAAATATTTGAAAGCCTGTCCCAGTGTAGAGGGAGGAGACACAAATTAGATATTAGGAAAAACTTTCTGACAGTGAGGGTGATCAATGAATGAAACAGGTTACTATGGGAGGTGGTGAGTTCTCCTTCATTGGAAGTGTTCAAACAAAGGCTGGACAGACATCTGTCTGGGATGATTTAGTGAATCTTGCACTGAGCAGGGGGTTTGGCCCAATGACCCTGGAGGTCCCTTCCATCTCTACCATTCAAGGATTTTATAAGTGTGTTGAGCCAAAAAAAAATGCAAAGCATCTCCTTTTATTTTACTTTTGAAAATTACCCCTGAAGGATCATCTCAAAAGGGGTAATGCGTAAACCCAAAGGGCTGATGTTATGCTGACTGGGAAAATGTCATGATATGCTGTGTTGCATAAACACCTTCTGTATATTTGAGTGATGTTTAGCTCTGATTCTTTAGTCATTGATGGTTCTACATACATAAGGCCACAGGGGCATTCTATAAAGTAGATCACATAATTCAATCTGCAATTTAGGAAATACCTCAGGGGTTTTCTGCTTCTATTTGGATTTCGCTCCGATTGCGGCATATGTTTGTACAGGATTTGCAGCCCCTTTTACCACATCTGATAGAGCCTCTTAGCAACATCTTAATGCATTCTGGGAAGGAGTTAACGCATGACATTTACAAGTGCGTGAGGGTGACAATTTTTTTTTTTTTTAAGGGTCCTGTTTTTTCTTAAGACAATTCAATCAAACCCATTCAATCCTGCAAAGTGCAATGCATATAACTCTGATGCATACTACACATAAAATACTGACAAGACAATGGCATGAGACAGACATATAACATTATGGAGGAGCCCCACTAACTCTGGGCGACTAGAGTTCCTCCTACTTAGAAAAAGCCAACCCGACACCTCTTAAATCAAAGTGTAAAATCTGGAGTTAAAATTTCTCAGTGTTCTACTAATCAATATCTTTAAAACTATGTACACAGTCTTGGATAGTGCACGGCGAAACCGTTACGCAAACTCCCCCTTTTGGTTACTACTCAGAGCTTCCTCAACCAGGTGTACTCAGACTACCTGGGATCTTATTTTCTCTGTAAAGCCATAATATATATACAGTGTGCACAAAAGTGGTGTGGCCATAGCCATCGGAAAATTACTACTAGGCTGAACAGAATCCAGGATGCACTAGGATTGCTATAGGGCTCTTACATAATTCTTCTCCCCAAAGTCTAACGAAGAAGTACAACACTGTAGCTACACAGAAGAATAGAAAAAGGGTGACTGGTAGGACTTGAGAAATAAGAGGTAAGTGGAATGACCATCACTTCCCCTAAATAACATCTCTTAAAAAGTTCAACAGTACAGCACTAATACATGGAGTCTCTCAACACCAAGTCACCTTTCAAACACCAGACCATAAAGTGGGCTTCTCAGTCTCTGACTGTGTGCTGAAGCCTGTTGGTGTGGTATTCCTACTTCACGACTGAATTCTCACAGACAAACACTAGGATGGACTGGCTCGCAAAAAGGCTCTCACCTCTGTGTCCTCACCTCTGAAACACTGTCCTCTTCCTGGATCGGCTCAGAACAGTCAGCTTCTGACTGCCATTGGGCTTGCGATAAGTCCTCCAGGCAAGGAGTGATGTCCAAACAAGCTTGTGACAACTGGACATTGCTGAGTGGATGTTGCAGTCCCACCGGTGATCCCCCTACTCTTTCCACAGCCAGGGTGGGAACTGAGTGGTGGGAAAGTTTTGCAGGTTCTGTAAAGGTAGAGAAAGAAGAAGCTTGGGCGGTATCTTGAGTGTCCATATTGACCTCTAAATTTTCTAGTGCAAAGTGCAAATAAGGTGACTCTACCTTGTCCAATAACACTACACGATTTTTCTTTAAGTGATAACTCATCCAGGATACATAAGAACAGAGTTGAAAGTCTCCTTCGTTGTTCTGCATTCTTGCCTTGACTCTCTGGCTTTCTCAGAGGGCTGGAACCGAACACAACTTGACACCTTGACTATCCGCATAGACTCAGGCACAGGCACACTTCTCTCTGTATCTGGGAAAATGTTGGAGGCGCTCCTCCATTTTGCAGTGAAGGCACAGAGGAATCATCCTGTTCGTGATGCCATAACTCCGCCCCGCCCACATCCGAGGAGCGGGCTCACAGGGCTCTACTATCTCCTCCTCTGAGGTAACTCGGGACCCGACCGTATAACTGCTGAGGGAGGTCACAGGGAAAAGTAACCGCAGGTTACCTGTAGTCTCTTTGTCACTCGTGACGCCACTGTTCCGTCCTTTATGGTGAATCTTGATGGTAGAATAAAGTAGTCCACACACAGGGTAACGTTCTGGACAAAACCGGGAATGGTCGGTAGTGTCTGTTTACTGTAACTTTAACAAAGGCCACTTTACAACAATGGTTTGGCACAGATACAACTAGAGAAAGTGGTGTGACAGGGAGGATTCTCAGGGTATTCCAGGCGACCCACAGTCTCAGTTATCTGTGTGATCCCACTCCCAGCGATTCTCTCTCACCCACTCTCTACCGGTCAACACTCACACTTTTGGTGCCTTTCTCTCCCCAAGCAGTGGTCCTTCTCTCTTACTCCGTGGTAGCACCAGCATATCCTGGGTTAGCTGGTCTTAGGCCAAGCAGAATGGAGTCTCTCGGCTTCCTCTACTCTCTCCACTCACAGGCCAATCAGTTGTGTGGCTCACTTGCAGACTTATGATAAGAACTCCTTGCACTGCCCCTGATTTACTGACCTACTGACTTACTGACTGCTTTGCATTCTTTGCAAACACATAAGACATAGTCACATGATACACAAAGTGATACATTTTCCAGACATAACCCAGACATTAACCCATTTAATCCTGCAAAGGTGCAATACATATAACTCTGATGCATACTACACATAAGACACTGACAAGACAATGGCACGAGACAGACATATAACATTATGGAGGGGCCCCACTAACTCTGGGCCACTACATATGGACAAGCAACTGGCAGAAACTGCATCCACATCGAATGCAGGAGACCCCACACATATATTACACAGGTCAGTGCAACGCTCTTTAGCTTCCATGGGATATGGAAGCAGAAGACCCACTTGAGCACCTCTACTATCACCACAAACCAGCCTTAGTGCCTCACCTGAGATCATAAGGTTGCTAACTGACCCCTAGAGGACTGGCCACATGTGACGTTCTCCTAGGAGTCACAGAACCAATTGTTTTGGGCTGATGATAGGGTTTGCATGTGGCGCAGACCCCATAAAGCCATAGACCCTAGTTGTCAACAACTCACTGTGCAGGCCGGTGGTGGCTCTATACCGCAGTGGGGTGTGTTCTCATGGCATGATTAGGGTTCACTTGTCCACTTAAACACATTATTGACTGCTGACTTCCATGTTAGTGACATAGACACCATTTGCAGCCCTTCATGGACTTCATGTACCCTCACAATGATAGGATATTCCAGCAGGATAATGCACCATGCCATCAGGCCCAAATTATCCAGAATTGGTTCAAGGAGCATTCTGAAGAATTCCTATGAGTGATGTGGAATGCATGTTCACAAGACATTCATGGGATATGGTGAAGAGGTCCAGTCACACCTGAGATTCTGAAGCTACAAATAGCACAGAGCTGTGGGTGGGTATCCAAATTGCATGGCTCAACATCCCTCCAGACACTTTCCATCCACTTGTGGAATTGATGCAAAGTCAAGTTCCTGCAATGGTCAGGCTCTCAGGTCCTAGGCCAGTCCTGTCAGACAGGGCTTGGGTCAGCACCTGAGCAATTACCTGGAAAACTGCACTCTGGTGGGCTCACTGCAGCTGAAGTAGGGTTGATGCAAGATGCAGCACTTGATACAGACCCCGCTCTCATGCTGGTTCAGGGTCTTTAAGGAGTAGATGCACGTTGACTGTAGTGGGAGACTGCTTATTACAGACAGCTGCATGGCTATGTAGCATGGAGGTGGTACTAGCGCATGTGTCCTCATCAGTTGGCTTCGATGTCTCTTCCCTAACTTTAATATCCCTTTCTGCTTCCTTTTTGGTTTGATAAAGAGCTGAGCTGATGCAATGTGCACTGCGCTCAGCTCATGAATGACCCGAGAAAGAAGCAACGACTGGATGACATTGTGAAGTACAGATCCAGCATCAGCTCATTCTTATATTGGCCACCTTTGAGAATAATTTGGACCCATCTACAACATGAGGCCACTTTTAGATTTTTTTTCACCGGGTCATTTTAATGGCACCCCTGAAGCAGGTATACTAAGTGTCCTACTTTGTGTAACTTTAACAGGACCAACACTTCGTGGATTCCCAAAAATTTACTAGTGATGGCCAAGTACCGTACAAAAATTCACGGCATGCCCGATCACCTGTTTGATGATGGAGGAGCAGGGCTTCCAGGGGAGAATATCGACCACATTTGGCATGTGATGGAGCATGGTACCAAGTATCCAGTATATAGTGGCTGGTGTCTACTTGCACCACTATTCAACCTTCTGCACATAACTTTGCCATCTATATGAGGCCTTTGTGTTCAGGTTGTAGTTTGGCAAAACTGCTGCATTGTATAAAGCGGCTGGGGGTTGAATTGTAGGGGCCTCTATAGGGGAATTGCTTGCCTTTAACTGTAGCTCATTCAGGTAAAGATCTCAAGCATATTTTGGGGAGGATCTATCGGTCTCGCCTACCGACATTTCCAACTTTAAGAGGCAGTTTGATAGAACTGTTGTAAAAGCCTTACCCTCCTTAATTGGGTGTTGAGTCTAATAATCCTGCCTCAGCTTGTTAACGGTACAATGGCAGCCAAAGTTAATGACCCATTAGTGATTAATTCCTTAACCAGCATCTAATTGCTCGGGGTAAAACTTTAAAAAAAAAACTGGATTAAATCATCTTGATCCTTAACCACTTACTCGCTATTACCAGGCTTACCATGGATTAGAGATAACGAGCGGAGAGCACTAACGACCCCAGAAGCAATCGATGTTACCTCTACTATCTTCATCTTCTCATCAAATCATTTTCGAGAATGAAGTTTTGTTACAGAAAATGAAGAAAAGCTCTGGCTATTGAGAAGCTACAAGTCCCAGAAGCAGGCTTCAGATAATGCTGGGATTTGTAGTTTTAGAACAACCAGAGAGCTGAAAGTTATGAGCCATTGCATATTTAGACCGTGCACAAGATCCTACTGGCAATACTGACTGTAATGCCTGTTTGTAAGCAAGACTATAATATGCCAGCTATGTGCAGCCACCACTAGAGGGAGCATGGGAGCGTATTGCAGACAGACTTATCAGTGGGTTCAATGGATAATCAATATGTATTGTGCTCTCTTTAGTGGTGGCTGCCAGAAGCAAACATACTGGGGGTGATTTATGAAACTGTCTAAAAGAAAAGCTGTCTTGATTGCCCCTAGCATCCAGTCACAGCACAGCTTTCATTTTGTATTCTGCTTTGGTAAAATTAAAGCTGAGCTCTGATTGTTTGCCGGGTCAACTAATACAGTTTTTCTCTTAGACAGTTTCATAAATCTGACCCATTATGTTTTAATCTATATGAGGTTGTGTACAAAAATTAATCTACCTAAAAAGTCAAGTCACTGTGTGCATACATTACTTATCCTGTACTGATCCTGAGTTACATCCTGTATTATACTCCAGAGCTGCACTGACTATTCTGCTGGTGGAGTCACTGTGTACATACATTACTTATCCTGTACTGATCCTAAGTTACATCCTGTATTATACTTCAGAGCTGTACTCACTATTCTGCTGGTGGAGTCACTGTGTACATACATTACTTATCCTGTACTGATCCTGAGTTACATCCTGTATTATACTCCAGAGCTGCACTGACTATTCTGCTGGTGGAGTCACTGTGTACATACATTACTTATCCTGTACTGATCCTAAGTTACATCCTGTATTATACTTCAGAGCTGTACTCACTATTCTGCTGGTGGAGTCACTGTGTACATACATTACTTATCCTGTATTATACTCCAGAGCTGCACTGACTATTCTGCTGGTGGAGTTACTGTGTACATACATTACTTATCCTGTACTGATCCTGAGTTACATCCTGTATTATACTCCAGAGCTGCACTGACTATTCTGCTGGTGGAGTCACTGTGTACATACATTACTTATCCTGTACTGATCCTAAGTTACATCCTGTATTATACTTCAGAGCTGTACTCACTATTCTGCTGGTGGAGTCACTGTGTACATACATTACTTATCCTGTATTATACCCCAGAGCTGCACTGACTATTCTGCTGGTGGATTTACTGTGTACATACATTACTTATCCTGTACTGATCCTGAGTTACATCCTGTATTATACTCCAGAGCTGCACTGACTATTCTGCTGGTGGAGTCACTGTGTACATACATTACTTATCCTGTACTGATCCTAAGTTACATCCTGTATTATACTTCAGAGCTGTACTCACTATTGTGCTGGTGGAGTCACTGTGTACATACATTACTTATCCTGTATTATACTCCAGAGCTGCACTGACTATTCTGCTGGTGGGGTCACTGTGTACATACATTACTTATCCTGTACTGATCCTGAGTTACATCCTGTATTATACTCCAGAGCTGCACTGACTATTCTGCTGGTGGAGTCACTGTGTACATACATTACTTATCTTGAACTAATCCTAAATTACATCCTGTATTATTTTCCAGAGCTGCACTCACTATTCTGCTGTTTTAGTCACTGTGTACATACATTACTTATCCTGTACTGATCCTCAGTTACATCCTGCATTATACTCCAGAGCTGCACTCACTATTCTGCTGGTGGAGACACTGTGTACATACATTACTTATCCTGTACTCATCCTGAGGTACATCATGTATTATACTCCAAAAAGGCACTTACTATTCTGCTGGTGGAGTCATTGTGTACATACATTACTTATCCTGCACTGACTATGAGTTACATCCTGTATTATACTGCAGAGCTGCACTCACTATTCTGCTGGTGGAGTCACTGTGTACATACATTACTTATCCTGTACTCACCCTGAGTTACATCCTGTATTATACTCCAGAGCTGCACTCACTATTCTGCTGGTAGAGTCACTGTGCACATACATTACTTATCCTGTACTGATCCTGAGTTACAGTCTGTATTATACTCCAGAGCTGCACTTACTATTCTGCTGGTGGAGTCACTGTGTACATACATTACTTATCCTGTACTGATCCTGAGTTACATCCTGTATTATACTCCAGAGCTGCACTTACTATACTGCTGGTAGTGTCACTGTGTACATACAATACTTATCCTACACTGTTCTTGAGTTACATCATGTGTTATATACGCCAGAGCTGTACCCTATATTTTGCCGGTGAAGTCACTGTGTTAATACACAATATTACTTTTCCTGTACTGATCCTAAGGGCCCATTTAGACGGGACGAATGTTGAGCAAACAATCCCCAATACTCGTCCCTGCACATACTCTCTCTCGTGCTATTGTATGGAAGCTAGTATCGCTAGCTGGCTCACAGAGCAGCCAGCAGGTGGGTCGGGAGGTTGCAGGAGATTTCTCTCCTCACTCTCCCCCACCCCTTTCAATTGACTTAACATAGCGGCGGTTCAATACTGAACAGCTGCTATTTACACTGAGCGATCAGCGATCAGCTCATTGTCCATTGTTTATGCTTCAAAAATGATGGATGATGAGCTGATCGCTGATCATTCAGTGTAACCAGCAGCCATTCAGTACTGAACGGCCGCTATGTTAAGTGAATGGAGAGGGGCGGGGGAGAGCAGGGAGAGAAATCTTTTGCAGCCACTCCACTATGAGCCAACGATACTAGCTCTGATGCAGCAGGACAAGAGCGAGTATGTGCGGGGACGAGTGTCATCGTTTGCCCAACACTGGTCCCTTCTAAATGGGCCTTTAGCCACACTTTTCAGGTGACTGACCAGATTAAGCCTCATTCACACTTTTTCTCTCCGTTCATGCTTTTCGCTTGTTTGTTCCATTATTGGAGCAGAGATAAGAGATTAAATAGATCAATTTGTCCCCATAAATTTCAATGCGGTTTTAAAAAAAATGGAAATCAAGTAAAACAGAAGCAAACTGAAAGAATTCTGTTAGCTTTCTATTTTTTTAAAAAAGCCATTGTAATTAATGGGGAAAAATGGATCCTTCAATCCTGTTTTAATTCTCTCTCTCTGCTCCAAAAGCGTGATGAGATGGAAAGCCTGAACAGAGAGAAAACACCCTAAGTTGTGACTTGTCTCCTGCATTTCTCACTAGTTTCCCCTCTGAAGGCTGTAGTGTATATCTATTTCTCAGCCTTCCTTCAGCTGGTGGGTGTAGGCTGCTGCTATGATGTCTTCTATAAACTTCACACACAGAGAAAAGGAAATCCTTATTTCTCCTATACATAGAAGGAACATCCTGGAGGATACTGAGCAGTGTACAGTAGCTGATATTCCAGCACTGGGGTGAGATAACGTCTGCAGCCATGTCTCTTTCTAAGTCTGTCTGCCTCTGTCCCTCCCCAGCATCTCCCTCATCTTCCTGCATGTGTTCCCCATAGACTTCTATGGGCAGCATGACAGAAAGACACTCTGTAATCTGTCTCGATGTCTCTGCTATTAAAGAGAGATTTCACGTGACTGCAGGCAGTGAATAAACAATAAGAAGGAAGGCAGACCCCTAGCAGCCATCACTTTAGGATTTTTCATCCCCCAAATTTTATTTTAAGTAATTTAAGTGACTTGCAATTTTTGCTAATTATCACACTGGCCATCACATAACCAGAAGGTTATTAAAAGGCTAGCGACTGTTTAAAGTGAATCCCCACCTTTTAACAAAAGTTTCTGTGCAATTTTTGCAGAAGCAGAACTGCAAATTCCGTACATAGATAGGATGTTAAATACTAGAGTTCTGGATGCCCGTAGTCACCACTAGGGGGAGATGAAGAGCCTGCTGTATACTATTTTATTACCAAATTCAATATTGTATGCTCCCCTTACTCGTGGCTTCAGGTAGATAGAATTTTACCCTTAAGGTCTATGCAGGGGATTTAGAGGTTTCTATCATGAAAACAAAGCTCAGAGTGCTATAAAGATATTTCATAATATCAATCACCACTAAAAATAAAGATAGACTATATTCTAAGGGTAGACATTCACTTCAAACATTCTTTGGACAACCCCTTTAAGTTTCTGACTTTAAACAAGTAATTGCAGTGTATATCAGATCAAGAAATCAGTGTAAAAGTCCACAAGGGACTCATTTTGAAGTCCATATTCATGTTTGATTCCGCATCCTATTGTACTGGCTGGATATTACATTGATGTTTGGGGGAGGTCACTACTTGCGATGAAAACAATCTTCTTTTGTAATCAATTTTGTAAAAATCAAACCTGAGACACATGGAAAGATTCCAAATGCATAAAATGCCATAAACTCCAAGATTTCTGGATCTCGGAGACAATCAGGGTTTGAAATTTCTCTTATAAGCAGTGAGCTCCCCCATGTGGTGCAATTATCACACTGCAGTTGTGGAACGTGGAACTGGAGGCTCTAGGAATACATTTAGCAGAGAGCTCCCTCATGCGGTAAAATTATAATAATTTCGCCTTGCTGCATAAAATGGGATTTTGTAGTAATGGCAAGAAATAAAATAGGATTTTTCATCACAATCAATTTAATGTCATCCAGGGTGTCAGGAAGGGGGAAACAGGGATTAGGAAAAGGCACAGGGGGTGGGGTGTTTAGGCTTCCAGCCCCCCACCCCCACCCCCCCAATAAACATACACATCATCATGATGGGTAAAGTCAAGAATAAGACTAAAGCCAAGCAAGACACCAAACTTGACCACGATGTCCACACTCCAAAGTGCTCTTTGCTAAGACATCAAATGTTTCTGAATTTCCCGTTCAGCCACCATCCAATCTTTTTCGTAGTCCCAAGCTACAAACTGGCGCTGAACAGTAGCCTAATTGACCACGGTTGATTCCCCAAGGCCTTTCAGCAAGAATTGAGGTTGATCAGGTTTCCAGGGAATATCAGTCTCCAAATAATACCAGTAAATGATGGTAACCTTCAACGTAAGTCAGTTTTTTCCCTCCCGACCTGTAATGCCAACTACGCCACATTTAATGCCCCCCAGTATGTCAGGAACTGGCCAATAGAAATAAAGGAAAGGCATGTGGGGGTGACCGCGTAAGGATTGCTGCTTACTTTAGAGTCACACCCTCTTAAACAGCTGGTCGAAACATCACAGCACACAGGTGGTATATCAAATGGCAGTCTTTATTCAACAGGTAATGCAGTCTCGAAACTCCTGGTGGTGGCTTGCGGAAACCAGAGATACTGGGCGAGTAGGTCATGCTCACTAGAATGTTGCGTCACTGTTCACAAGGACTTTCACTGGCTTTTCAGCATTTTTGGAAATTGTTGCTCGGTCAGCTAGAAATTCGAGAAGCTAGACGGTCATAGGAATCTAGCACAACTGGTTGTAGGCCACTTGATCTGGGCTAAGGCTGAGGGACCCATGTCTGCTCTTAGTGAAACTCTAGCCACTCTGCCATACCCGGTGACATATTACCTCATATATTACTGGCCATACGGGGCTTACCATACCTCTTACCTCATATTAATGGGACCAATTATCTCAAGAATGACTACTTAGCAGATTTTGGACCTCCCATAGCCATCTGCAGAGAGTAGTCGCATATGTGCAACTTCTTCTCTGCAAATGGGCAACAAAGGTCCTTAGTTGTCAGGATCAGGGGAGCTTGCGAATAAAACTAGTGGACATACATCACATTACTAATCTTGTACTGATCCTCAGTTAAGACCCCAATTAAATGCCCCAATTATTGGGCATAAGCATTTCTCTGAATGCAAATCAGAACAGGTAGATGTACAGATACAGACAGCCTATGGGGACGAATGATCATACTAAAAATCATTCGTTCCCATGGCAGTGATTTTTGACCCATGTAAAACAACAGCAAATGAGCGTAACCAACATGCTTGCCAATCAGAAAACACATTTACATCAGGCCAAGAATCAGCATCGTATTGTATTTGCTGTGTACGTGCAGCGAGCAGGAGTTGGTGGGAGTAGCTCAAATGGGTGTGCCTGACTTGGGCCCGTTCATGGTAGTGGCTACTCTGCCTAAAATGGTAGGTGGTGCGGCAGGTGGGATTGCAAATGGGGTTCTTGGCAAAGCAATCAGTAGGTAGTGTAGAGTCATTGCAACGCCAGTGCCTTTGACTAAATGCGTGGTGGTGATGAAATGAAGAGACAAGTCCAAAGATGTATCAGTAAAACTGAAGGCACACATTTTACTTAAGTTTGCGGACTGAGTACAATATTCACACCTTTCTTGCAACAAACAGTAAATTCACCAACACTTCCTTAGTATATGCAATGACATACATTGATCTCTTCACAGTCTCTTGATGAAGGGAATGCGGATGCCAGGCTGAGTAGAGAGGTTGCTGTACTATGGGGTTATTTATGGAGGCATGGGGGGAACAGTGCAGGCTTCTGACCATGCAGGGACAACTTAAACGAACAGTCCTCTACCCCAGACTCCAAACTCAGACTCCTCTCACCCGAACCTCAGACTACCGTCCTCTGTCTCTTTTTCCTCCTCATCTCTCTACTCTTCCAACTTCACTTCAGGACTGTCTCCATAGCTGGGCTCCAGGACTAGACTAAACTGCTCGATTTCACCCCACCCACTCCCTGTCATTTATTGCCTTCACACTAACCAATCCTGAGCGAAAGAAAATCTCTATACTCAATCCCAGTACTAGCTAGGGGTGACTGACAAGTGTGAAAGCAGGTTAGGGTGTATAGTGCTAGGTGGTAGACACAACAGACATTAACTCCTTAGTGCCCATTTTAGGTCAATACATGAAATTAAATACAATTTACCATAAGAACACATATATACATGTACACTTTACGTGAGGTAGCCATAAAAGTGCTTTGGGATATTACATGCATACATTACTTATCCTGTACTTATCCTGAGTTACATCCTGTATTATACTCCAGAGCTGTACTCACTATTCTGCTGGTGGAGTCACTGTGTACATACATTACTTATCCTGTACTGCTCCTGAGTTACATCCTGTATTATACTCCAGAGCTACACTCATTATTCTGCTGGTGTAGTCACTGTGTACATACATTACTTATCCTGTACTGATCCTGAGTTACATCCTGTATTATACTCCAGAGCTGCACTCACTATTCTGCTGGTGGAGTCACTGTGTACATACATTACTTATCCTGTACTGATCCGGAGTTACATCCTGTATTATACTCCAGAGCTACACTCATTATTCTGCTGGTGGAGTCACTGTGTACATACATTACTTATCCTGTACTGATCCGGAGTTCCATCCTGTAGATCTTTTTTTATTATAAAATTAAAAAACATAACAGCAACAAAACAGACCCGCCTCACAGAGACAATAACCAAATACAAATTGTTAATACTAAATACATAAAGGTTTGTCTGAAAAGTCTGGCTCTCGGTCAACGAAACTTGTCCTTAAATTATAACTAAACGGTCCTTCTGGTCAGGCTAAAAATACCACACACACACACACACACACACACACACACACACACACACACACACACTATACACCACACACCATCCAAACCATCACAACCTACATAATCTGTAACTGCCCCTTTTTTTTTTTTTTATAGAAAACATGAAAAACGGGATACTAAACTAAGGATTTGGGGGAGGAGACAAAATAAAGCTATATTTAACAACCGAACTCAAGGGATCCAGTCTGACCTAATCCAGACCTGCTTCGGTCCAAATTATAATGAGCTAAGAACAAACCAAAATAAACAGCAACTAAATGAGGGGGGGGGGGACCTAAGAAATCTTATCAATATAACTGAACTTAAACCATCATTCTGTATAATTTTTTTTTTTTTTCAAATATATAAATGCACACAAAACTAAAATGAAATCAATTATCCCAACTATTCCTGAGCTAATTCCCCGCCACCACACACCCAGCACTCCATCCATACAGTGCAGCCTGGGGGCCACGCCTGCATCCCAAGTCCGTACCCAATGTTTCTGTCCAGGATGGGCCAAGCTGCACCGCATTACACGCCTTGCCCGCCGCAGCCTGAGGGCCACGCCCGCACCAACAGTCCGTGCCCAATGTTCATTGTCCGGGACGTGTCAAGCTACGGCTGAGGCATAAATCCCCCCTCCCCCCAATAAGCCCCCACCCAACCTATCTATAACCCCCAACCCTATATACAAAACAAAACATATAGCATATCTTATACTACATAACTACAAACCAACACTACATATTAATACCCGAAAGCCTAAGGTTCAGTTACCTGCAGCCGTACATACTTCATCTTTGACCGAAAACAAAAACTCTACTAGTGTCACACACAGCCCTCCACAAGGACTGGATATGATAAGCCGGGCACCGACCAGGTAGAGAAAAACTATCCCTATAGTTAATCTGTCCCTACATTGTCCCTACTCCTTCCCTAAAACTTACCCTCAGAGAAACTGTCCCTATCTCTCCCTATTCTGTCCCTACAAAGACCCTAACAATAAGAAAACTGTCCCTAACGAAAGACAAACCCTCTCCATAGGAGAGAGGCCTTAGTCGTGCCCAACCTCTCATAATCCAGAGAACCCACCTTCACCAGGTCACCCAGGATGTTTCTATTCACCTCATCCACGGGGAGGATTTTCTCTTCCGTCGAAACTAAACACCGTGCATTCCAAATGTGAAACCTGACCACTAGGCTGACTAAGAATAAAGTGCACCGGTCCCTGCCACCAAGGTCCCTGAATGCCCCATAGACCCATTCCGCATACGAGAGGTGTGCCAACCTGGGCCAACCAATGGAGGCGCCCACCCGATTGTATACCTCTGTATTAAAGGGACACTGAAGCAGGAAATGCTCCATGCTTTCCAGCACATCGCTGCACTCCTGGCGGGGACAACCCCTATCCACCAGTGGCATGCTCTTCAAGTTGCCTCTTACATACAGTCTCCCGTGGAAACAGCGCCAAGTCAAGTCCCAAAACTTCAAGGGGATCCTGTCAGAATTCAATAAACGTAACCCTCCCTCCAGGTCCCGACTTGGGCAGTCCTTGAGCGCCAGGGGCTTCTGGAAATGGGTCAACAGAACCCTCTTATCGAGGAGTTTCCTCGACAGAGTTCTGATCTCCCACATCCCCAGACCCCACCGACGTATCATCTTCAGAACCACGGTAGCGTACGCCTGGAAGATGCCCGTGCGGCGTGCGAAGATCCTTCACTCGCCCTCCAGTCTCCCATTCCTGGAAGAAAGGCCGAAGCCATCCCCAACAGGAGAATACCCACGGAGGAGCCCTCTCTTGCCAGAGGTTGCCTATATTGATCTTAACAAAGGTGTTTACAAGAAACACCACTGGGTTGACCATAGATAACCCCCCTAGTCTCCTCGTGCGATATGTGACATCTCTCCTAATTAGGTTCAACCTGTTCCCCCACAACATTAGGAAGAACAGGTTGTAGACCCGGGTCCAGAGAGGCTCTGGCAAAATGCATACGCTGCCCAGGTAGATGAATAAAGGGAGCAGGTATGTTCTGATCAGGTTAACCCTTTCCCGAAGGGTCAAAGACCAACCCTTCCACTGGGCCACCTTCTGAGTGGCACCATCGAGCCTGACCACCCAATTTTGCATGGGGTAATCTCCCCGGCCAAATTTGATGCCAAGAACTTTAGCCGAGTCCTGGGGCACTGGAAGGGTGTCCGGGAGACCAAATGTAGGATCTCCCCTTCCTAACCAGAGACTTTCGCACTTATCCCAGTTGATGCCAGACCCGGATGCTTCCAAGTAGCGATCCACCTCTGCCATCATGTACTCTGCCTCCCCCTTCGAGGACACAAAGACGGTGACGTCATCAGCGTATGCTGCCACCCTGAGGGTGGCTTCCGGCACCGTCCGATCCATCCCGACCCCCACCATAGGCCCACCATCAATCCTCCTAAGGAAGGGATCAATGGCAAACACATACAGCAAGGGGCTCAGAGGACAACCTTGACGGACGCCAGACCCAACCGTTCACTAGCGGGAAAGTTTCAGCCCCCGCATACAATGTCCTGAGCCAATTGACAAACCCCACTGGCAGGCCATATCTCAGAAGAACAGACCAGAGGTACTCGTGATTAACCTGATCAAACGCTTTGGCCTGATCCAAGGACAGCAGGTACCCCTCCTAGTGACCAGCCCTACCCTGCTCCACTGCCTCCCGGACACCTAGAACAGCACTAAAGGTGCTACGGCCTGGAACAGAGCAATGCTGGGCGCCCGAGAGGAGCCGGGGTGCAAACTTGACCAGCCGATTAAACAGCACTTTTGCCAGAACCTTCCTGTCCGTATTGAGAAGCGCTATGGGACGCCAGTTCTCAATACAGCTCGAGTCTTTACCCTTTGACAGAAGGATCAAAGCCGACCTCCTCATTGACTTTGGGAGAGTGTCCGAGGAAAGACACTCATTGAAAACCTCAGTCAAGAGGGGACTCAAGCGGTCCTTAAAGGTTTTATAATACTCGGATGTTAAAGGGGTTGTCTCGCGGCAAACCTCAAAATTTTACCTTACCCCATTCCCCCTGTCACCCACCTGGCATAAAATAGCAAAGTAAAGCAGTTTTTAAGCCGCTTGCTACTTACCGATCCGACGAAATAAGGACTTTAAAAAATCTTCTCCCAAGATGGCCGTCGCTCCTTTCCCAGGGATGCACTGTGGTTTTCTCCCATGGTGCACCGCGGGTCTTCTCCCATGGTGCACCATAGGCTCTGTGCGTTTCATTGCCGATTCCAGCCTCCTCATTGGCTGGAATCGGCACACATGATGGGGCGGAGCTACGTGATGACGTGTAGAAGGGGCGGAGCCAGAACACCGCTCGTGCCTCGACCGAGCAGAAGGGGAGAAGACCGCACAGTGCAAGCGCGTTTAAAAAAGCAAGAAGACATCAGAATTAGACGGATCCATGGCGACGGGGACGCTAGCAACAGAGCAGGTAAGTGAATAACTTCTGTATGGCTCATATTTAATGCACGATGTACATTACAAAGTGCATTAATATGGCCATACAGAAGTGTATAACCCCACTTGCTGCCGTGAGACAACCCCTTTAAGCCATCCGGTCCTGGCGATTTTTGAGCGCAAGCCCATCAATCGCCAGTTTAACTTCCTCTATGTTGATCTCCTCTGTCAAAACATTAAGGGAGATGTCATCCCCTGGCTCAGGAACAGCTTCAGCCAGGAAAGCCGACATTACATCTCGATCTAGATCCCTCTTTCTCAAAAGGTGCGAGTAGAAGGATCTGATGACTTCCAGAATCCCTGATCTGGACCTGTTCAGAGATCCTGTACCATCGATCAGTCCAGTGACAACTTTACGATTCACTGACATCTTGCAGTTTCTGTAAGGGTCGGGCGAGTGGTACTTCCCGAAGTCCCTCTCAAAAACCAAAGATGCGTGCCTATTATACTGACACCCTTTGAGCAAAGACTTCACTCTGGAGATCTCCTCGCGGCTACCTTCAGTCGAGACGAGATGCTCGAGTTTCCTCCTCAGGCCATGATAAAGACAGTACTTACTCAGGCTCCTGAGGCTAGAGAGCTGGCGGAAGAACCTCACCGCCCTGATCTTGAGCATCTCCCACCACTCTGACTTACTGCTACAAAGATCCAGTAATGGTACCTGGCTCTGCAGAAAATCCTCAAAGGACTGTCTTATCTCTGCTTCCTCCAGGAGTGATGAATTCAGCCTCCACAATCCTCTACCCATCCGGGGGGTCTCTGCAACATTCAGGGAAAACAAAGTCAGACAGTGGTCGGAGAATTGCACCTCAACAACAGAAACTGGTGAAGAGATGGCTTCCTCCTTCAAATAAAACCTATCTATTCTAGACCTGCACTTGCCTCTATAATAGGTGAAACCCGCGTGGCCTGGGGTGTGCCGGATGTGGACATCCACCAGGCGAGCTTCGCTAGCTATGCTATTAAGCGCGATGCTATCATAAGTCAGCTTGCCTAGGGAGCCTCCCCTGTCACGGGTCCTCGTGACTGCGTTAAAGTCACCCCCAAAGATCACCTGCTGACTGGTAAAAAGGTACGGCTTGATCCTCATAAAGAGATCTTTGCGGTCCCGCTTGGTTTGGGGACCATAGATGTTGATTAGCTGAAGCTCTTGTCCCTTCATGAGAACATCCAGGATCAGGCACCTCCCTATTTCTAACTCAATAACCCGTCGGCATTCAACCGCTGCGGTAAAAAGAACCGCCACTCCGCTATATGGCTTGGCCGCAAGAGACCAGTAGGATGGCCCGGACCTCCACTCCCTCTTTGCTTTATATATAGCTGCTAAATTTGGCAGCCTGGTCTCTTGCAAAAACAAAATGTCGGCTTCAACACGGCCGAGAAAATCAAAGGCCGCAAATCTCACCATATCTGACTTAATGCTGGCAACGTTAATTGATGCCAGAGTCAACGGAGCGGGTGCCGCCATCTTTGATGATTGAGTTAAATGGCTTTCTTCTTCCCACCCCTTTTCACTTCAGGATCTGAGGAAGAACCCTTGCCACGTTTTTTTGACACCGAAAGGTCCATGGCAAGGGGCTCCTCAACCTCGTCGTCCTTGTCACCGGGCCCCGGGCCAGCCCTCCCCTTGGAGGTTACTGTACGCTCACAAGAGGAAGACTTGGCGCCCCCTGTAGGCCGCATACTTGCCCCAGGATCCTCACCCTCCACCTCCTCCTCTGAAGAAGAGAGAGCTTGGAACCTGTTGGAGAGCTCAACAAGAGGCGAGTTTGGTTTACCTTCCTGCACCTGGGCCAGTATAGGGGAAGTTCTTCTTTCCCGGATTTTTTTCTTTTTTCCCCCGGTGCCCTGCTTTCGCTTTTTCTGTCGCCACTCCTTGCCATCCTCATCCACACTTTCATAGCGGGAGGAATCTGAAGAAGTGGCAGCCTCCTCCCTCTGGAACCTTCTGACCTCCTCATCCAACTGGCCCTCCCCTGGAGCCTCAGCCACACGAGTCGCATCCAGAACAGGTGACAGCATTGACCCACCTGCCACCTGGGTCTCCACCAGTTCTCTGCTCTTTCTGCGTTTCTCTTGGCGCCTTAGTGCAGCAGCCCCAACATGTTTGTTCTTCACAGGCTCCTGGACTCCTCTGCCTCTGCTGGTCCCTCCCCCTGCAGAGGCAACCTCATGGCTCTCCTCCGTTGGGGCCATGACCGCAAGAGCGTGGACAGCGGCTGAATGGGTGACCGAGGTCACCACACAGGTGACACCTAATCTCCGCACAAGAGGCCACAAGATGACCTACCTCGCCACACAGAGCGCACTTGATGACATTGCAGGCGGCACTCAAATGTGTGGGGTCGCCGCACTTGTGGCAGAGCTTCGGTTGCCCCTGGTAGGCCAGAATGCAATCCCTACCGAGGAAAGCCGCAGATGGTATGTGGGCCACCGAGTTCCCTGAACTCTTTAGTTTTACCATGAATGTCCAGGCTCCGGACCAGATGCCGTGCTCATCTCTGTTTTTTTGCGGCATATCCACTACCTCACCGTACCGACTGAGCCAAGTCATGATGTCATAACAAGAGAGTGACTCATTACGGGTCAAAACGGTCACTCTCTTCACTCCAGTTTGGCGGGTTACCACTTGCGCAGCAAAACCACGCCAGCCGGGCTCGTCCTTCATCAGCTCATAGTTCCCCCAGAAGAGCTCAAGGCCCTCTGGGCGAGCACAGCTGATGTCGAACTCAGACGAGCCGTAGGGGTGGATAAGGGCATAGATGTCCTGCGCCCTAAAACCCTTCTTCAGCAGAAGCTCAACCACTTTGTCCCTCAATGGGCATGCATCACTACCTCTCCACTGAAGACGAGCCATGTTCCTACGGCCAACGTCCTGTCCGATTGTCGGCAGGGACCGTACGGTCTCCCCCCTTTGCTCTCGGAAGTCTCGAAGTCCATGTCTCTCTACCCAAAGAGACAAGTCCACAACTCTACCTCCTACAGTCATTGAGCTCTCTCCTCTCCTCAAAGCCTCCAGGAGACGCCACTGTAAGACACCGTCCCCGGAGCCCGAAGACAAGGAGGACACCTCTCCCCTCCCCCCAGCGGCGACACTGGCATAACTTCTGCCAGATGTTGTCGCCGCTGGAGGGCCAACTGGATCCTGTCCCCCCCCCCCCCCCCGACCATGTACTGAAACCGTACCTACTTCTTCAGCAGGCAATGAACCTGGGGGTTTGGGGACATTTGGACGTATAGAAACAACAGCAGCAGTAGCGGGGGTAACAGGGGTACTCACATTCACACTCTTTACACCCTTCTCCTGACCAGGACCTGTCTTCTGCTTAGTTAATTTTTTCCAGAGGGCAAGTCCCCGACCTCAGCAGCCGACTGAGCCTGCCAAACCACATCCCCCATGCGTAATTTAGATGGATTTTTTGTTGTTGAAGCTCCGCCCACACCAGCAAAACTGGGATCTGCAGTGGGACATCCAGGATGGGTGGGAGGATTGGCCGACCACCACCCACTGCGGTCCCTCAGCCCCCGACAGGCACTTCAGGGACACAGGGAGGACAGCCAAGCCGCCATCTTTATTTATGCCACCTGGCGCTGAATCGCCTCCCCCTCCCACTGGGTTGCGACTAACAGCGTCAGTGCCTCCGGTCTGGCCACGACCCTTCATTTTGCCCTTTTCACCGACCTTCTCTGCCTCCTTAACTCCTCCAGTCCCACTACTGGCACAAGCGGGCTTGGAGCTTTGGGTCGCATTAACCCTCTCTTCCCTGGTCCCCTGCACCGGACTCACAACAGAGGCCGGGTCTAGGAGCCCAGGGCTAGCCCCCTGTCCTGACTTTGCAATCAGGCCAGGGCGCTTGGTTACATAAACGAACCTCTCCTGTATATAAGCTTTATTCTTCTTTTTCTTTGCCTTTGTCTTTTTACCTCCCGCTGCTGTTTCTGGTGGTAGTTCATCCCCAAAGTGCATAGCCTGCATTCTTGCAGGGGACTCCTGCAGCATGATCTGCTGCATCAACAGCGCCCCCTGGTCGCTGCTGCTGCTCTCGTAGTCACTACCATCCGAGTCTTGTGACGATGAGGGCAGGCAGATCTGCTCCGCCGGGATGCTGGTGCCCGTTCCTGGTTGCAGCGAGGACTGCTGCTCAGCATTGCATGCCGCCCGCCCCTCCAAAGCTTCCGATTCTTCTGTGCTGCTGGGTTGGTATCTACGCCCAGTTTCTCTGCTGCCAGGGCTCCTGGCTGCTATCTGGGAGAACCACCTGTCGTTTTGCAACTTTTCCCTAAAGGGACCGCTGGTCTCCAGGATCCTCTCCCTTTCCTCCCCGTACATTTCAATAGCCTCCTCACAGGTTTTAATTTTCTGGCTTATTGCGATCTTTCTATTACGGGAGGCTCGCTCCATGTCACAGCGGGCTGCTTGTAGCTCTGCGCTGCTTCACCAGCTCTTTTCCAGCCTCTTCATAGTCCCGCATATGTGTGGCGATACGGGATGCCAGCTCCTCCACGGACTCTCCTTTTTGGCGTTCGCCCCAAACTGATAGCCTGTCTTTTAGCACTGACCTGCTTTTCTTTAGCTTGGGATCTTGTCCTCCTGGGCTCTGTATCCACCCGGGGAGTTGGGGTGACATTGCTGCTGCCCCGACTAGCTCTCTTTCCCTCCTGGGATTCAACCCTCCCTCCCCCCGACCGAAGCCGGAGGGAGGAGGTCAGGGGCCCGATTGCTCCTGGAAGCCCCAGAAACAGCACGCCTTGCTGGGCCAAAACTCTGAACCTGAGTTACATCCTGTATTATACCCCAGAGCTGCACTCACTATTCTGCTGGTAGAGTCACTGTGTATATACATTACTTATCCTGTACTGATCCTGAGTTACATCCTGTATTATACTCCAGAGCTGCACTCACTATTCTGCAGGTGGAGTCACTGTGTACATACATTACTTATCCTCTACTGATCCTGAGTTACATCCTGTATTATACCCCAGAGCTGCGCTCACTATTCTGCTGCTGGAGTCAGTGTGTATATACATTACTTATCCTGTACTCATCCTGAGTTACATCCTGTGTTATACTCCAGATCTGCACTCACTATTCTGCTGGTGGAGTCACTGTGTACATACATTACTTATCCTGTACTGATCCTGAGTTACATCCTGTAGATCTTTTATTATAAAAGTAAAAAACACAACAAAGACAAACTGTAACAATAAGAATAACCATATAAAGCAATATAAGGCCCTTCCCCCACAGTCCGTGATCCATAAACAAAGTAAATGTCCATATCCGGGTTTCGTCCCCGCCGTACACACCCACACACATACACACTCTACATATAACACAATATACAGGTATATACCTAAAATATAAAACTAAGGAAACTACAACTACATAAACCCTGTAAACTATAACTCCAGGTCCAGCCGTACCGCACTGTACCCACACAGAACAAAACTTAAGCAATAACATAAACAGCAGAAATAACTGAAATAGCAACATAAATAAGCAAATTCAAACAGAAAGACCGAGCCAACTGGCATAAAACTAACTAAAAAATTTTTTTTTTTTTTTTTTTTTTTTTTGGGTCCCCAGTGCAGCTTGGGGGCCAAGCCTGCTCCATCAGTCCGTGCCCAGAGTTCTTAGTTCAGGACATGCCAAGCCACACCAGGGGTTTTTTTTTTTTAATAAATACCACACAGTGCCCGCCGCAGCCTGGGGGCCATGCCCGCTCCACCAGTCCGTGCCCAGAGTTCAATGTTCGAGACGTGCCAGGCTACGGCTCAAGGCGTGAATCCCACTCCCCCCAACTCCCCCACCCAACCTACCTACCACCCAAAACGTGAATATATACAATATATACAAAAGCATAATACACTCCAATATCAACATGCATAATATATACTATATACATAACCCGAAAGCCTAAGGTCGGCTCTCCTGCAGCCCTACTTCATTTCATTTTGCCCAAATCAAAACAAAAAGCTTCATGGTGCACTCACAGCCCCCCACCGGGATTGGAGGTGATAAGCCGGGCACAGACATCACACTGTACTATCCCTTGCATTTTCTCCCTATTCTCTCCCTAATTTGCCCTAGACTATCCTTAGTCTGCCCCTCAGTCTGACCCTTCATGGAAACCTGTCCCTGCCCTATCCCTCCTCTCTCCCTATCCTGTCCCTTCTCTCTCCCTACTCTTCCCCTAGAAAATTAAGAAAACACTGTCCCTAACGAAATACAAGCCCTCTCCATAGGAGAGAAGCTTTAGGTGTGCCCAGCCTCTCATACTCCACAGAACGCACCTTCACCAGGTCACCCAGGATGTTCCTACATACCGTATCCACAGGGAGGACTTTCAGCTCCGTCGAGATTAAACACCGTGCACTCCAGATGTGGAACCTGACCACTAGGCTAACTAGGAATAAAGTGCAGCGGTCCCTGCCACCAAGGCCTCTGAACGCTCCATAAGCCCACTCCGCATAGGAGAGGTGTGCCAGCTGACGCCAGCCTATGGAGACCCCTACCCGTTGGTATACCTCTGTATTAAAGGGGCACTGAAGCAGGAAATGCTCCATGCTTTCCAGCACATCGCTGCACTCCTGACGGGGGCAACCCCTGTCAATCAGAGGCCTGCTCTTCAAGTTACCCCTTACATACAGTCTCCCGTGAAAGCAGCGCCAAGCCAAGTCCCAAAACTTCAAGGGGACCCGGGTTGAATTCAGTAAACGTAACCCTCCCTCCAGGTCCCGACTTGGGCAGTCCTTGAGCGCCAGGGGCTTCTGGAAATGAGTCAACAGGACTCTTTCGTCGAGGAGCCTCCTCGTCAGAGTCCTGATCTCCCACATCCCCAGACCCCACCGGCGTATCACCTTCAGAACCAAGGTAGCGTAAGCCGGGAGATATCCATGCTGCGTGCGAAGGTCCTTCACTCGCCCTCCTGTCTCCCATTCCTGGAAGAAGGGCCGAAACCATCCCCGGCAGGAGTAGACCCACAGAGGAGCCCTTTCTTGCCAGAGGTTGCCTATGTTGATCTTAAAAAAGGTGTCTACAAGAAACACCACGGGGTTGACCATAGATAACCCCCCTAGTCTCCTCGTGCGGTATGTAACATCTCTCCTGATCAGGTTCAACCTATTCCCCCACAACATTAGGAAGAACAAGTTGTAGACCCGGGTCCAGAGAGGTTCTGGCAAAATGCATACGCTGCCCAGGTAGATGAATAAAGGGAGCAGGTATGTTTTGATCAGGCTAACTCTTTCCCGAAGGGTCAAAGACCAACCCTTCCACTGGTTTACCTTCTGAGTGGCACCATCCAGCCTGTCTACCCAATTTTGCATGGGGTAATCCCCCTGGCCAAATTTGATGCCAAGAACTTTTGCTGAAGTCTGGGGCACCGGAAGAGTGTCCGGGAGATCAAACACAGGATCCCCCCTTCCTAACCAGAGACTTTTGCACTTATCCCAGTTGACTCTGGACCCGGATGCCTCTGAGTAGGCATCCACCTCCGACACCACAAACTCCGCCTCCTCCCTTGAGGATACGAAGAGCGTGACATCATCGGCGTATGCCACTGCCCTCAGGGTAGCCCCCGGCACCGCCCGGTCCATCCCGACCCCTGCTATAGGTCCACGATCAACCCTCCTAAGAAAGGGATCTATCGCAAACACATACAACAGGGGACTTAGAGGACAGCCCTGACGGACACCGGAACCCACCTCAAAAGGGCGGCCAAGCCAACCGTTCACCAGCGGGAAAGTCTCAGCCCCTGCATACAATGTTCGCAGCCAATCAACAAACCCCACTGGCAGGCCATATCTCAGAAGGACTGACCAGAGGTACTCGTGATTAACCCGATCAAACGCTTTGGCCTGATCCAAGGACAGCAAGTACCCCTCCCAGTGACCAGCCCTACCCTGCTCCACTGCCTCCCGGACACCAAGAACAGCGCTAAAGGTGCTACGGCCTGGAACAGAGCAATGCTGGGCCCCCGAGAGGAGCTGGGGTGCAAACTTGACCAACCGATTAAACAGCACTTTTGCCAGAACCTTCCTGTCCGTATTGAGAAGTGCTATGGGACGCCAGTTCTCAATACGGCTCGAGTCTTTACCCTTTGACAGAAGGATCAAAGCTGACCTTCTCATTGACTTTGGCAGAGTGCCCGAGGAAAGACACTCATTTAATACCTCCGTCAAGAGGGGACTCAAGAGGTCCTTGAAGGTCTTATAATACTCGGATGTTAGTCCATCCGGTCCTGGCGATTTTTTGAGCCGGAGCCCATCAATCGCCAGTTTAACTTCCTCTATTCTGATCTCTCCTGTCAAAACATCAAGAGAGGTGTCTACCCCCGGCTCAGGGACAGTTTCAGCCAGGAAAGCCGACATCACTTCCGAATCTAGATCCCTCTTTCCCAAGAGTTGCGAGTAGTAGGATCTGACGACCTCCAGAATCCCTGATCTGGATCGATTCAGGGATCCTGTACTATCGATCAGTCCAGTGACCACTTTACTATTCACTGACATCCTACAGTTTCTGTAAGGGTCGGGCGAGCGGTACTTCCCGAAATCCCTCTCAAAAACCAAGGATGCGTGTCTATCGTACTGGCACTTCTTGAGCAAAGATTTCACTCTGGAGATCTCCTCGCGGCTACCTCCAGTCGAAACGAGATGTTCGAGTTTCCTCCTCAGGCCGTTGTACAGGCGGTACCTGTCCAGGCATCTGAGGTTGGAGAGCTCTCGGAAGAACCTTGCCGCCCTCCTCTTGAACATCTCCCACCACTCTGACTTACTGCTACAGAGATCCAGTAATGGTACCTGGCTCTGCAGAAAATCCTCAAAGGACTGTCTTATCTCTGCTTCCTCCAGGAGTGATGAATTCAGTCTCCAAAAACCTCTGCCCATCCGGGGGGTCTCTGCAACATTCAGAGAAAACAATATTAGACAGTGATCGGAGAATTCCACCTCAACAACGGACACTGGTGAAGAGATGGCTTCCTCCTTCAAATAAAACCTGTCTATTCTAGACCTGCTCTGACCTCTATAATAGGTGAACCCCTCGTGGCCTGGGGTGTGCCGGATGTGGACATCCACCAGACGAGCTTCGCTAGCTATGCTATTAAGTGCGACGCTGTCAAAAGTCAACCGCCTGTCTCCAGAGCCTCCCCTATCGCGGGCTCTCGTGACTGCATTAAAGTCACCTCCAAAGACAACTTGGCGGCTGGTAAAAAGGTAGGGCTTGATCCTCATAAAGAGACTCTTCCTGTCCTTTTTTGACTGGGGACCGTAGATGTTGACAAGTCTTAATTCTTGTCCCTTCATGAGGACATCTAAGATCAGGCACCTTCCCATTTCTAATTCAATAACGCGTCGGCATTCAACCGCTGCGGTAAAAAGGACCGCCACTCCACTATACGGCTCGGCCGCAAGAGACCAGTAGGAAGGGCCTGACCTCCACTCCCTTTTTGCCTTATGTATGGCTGCCAAATCGGACAGCCTGGTCTCCTGCAAAAATAAAATGTCGGCTTCAACGCGGCCGAGAAAATCAAAGGCCGCAAATCTAGCCGTATCAGACTTAATGCTGGCAACGTTAATTGATGCCAGAGTCAGCGGAGTGGGTGCCGCCATCATGAGTGATTAAATTAGACGGCTTTCTTCCTCACACCCGCTTCCTCGGGGTCAGAGGAAATCCCCTTGCCTCTTTTTTTGGACACAGATGTGTCCATAGCAAGGGATCCCCCGACCCCGTCGTCCTTGTTTCCAGGCTCCAGAGTAGCCTCCACCCCGGAAGGAACTATGCCTTCACGAGGTGGAGACTCAGCGCCCCCTGTTGACCCTTCCTTTGCCCTAGGAACCTTGCCCTCCGCCTCCCCCTCAGAAGAGGAGGAAGAGATGTCTCGGAGGGCTCGGAACCTATTGGAGAGTCCAACTGGAGGTGAGCAGGCTTTTCCTTCCAGTACTTGGCCCGGGGTGGGAGAAGATCTTGAATCCCCCCTTCGTTTCCTCCTCGTGGCACCGAGCTTACGCCGTTTCTCTAGCCACCTCTTGCCTTCCTCATCCACACTTTCGCAGTGAGAGGAATCTGCAGAGTTGGTCTCCTCCCTCTGGATCCTCCTGTCCTCCTCATCTAAATCGCTGTCCCTCAAAGCCTCAGCCGCGAGATTTGCCTCTGGAACAGGGGCCACCATCGACCCACCTGCTGTGGGTGCTCCTGTCAGCTCCCTGCTCCGTCTGCGTTTCTCCTGACGCCTCTGCTCCGCAGGCGTCTTTTGCCGGTTCTTCCCTGGCTCCTGAGCTCCTCCACCTCTGCTGGCCCCCTCACCCCCGGAGGCCACATCATGACCCCCATCCGTAGGTGCTGAGACCGCATTGGCAAAGGAGCGCGGACAGCGACTAAATGGGTGACCGAGGTCACCACACAGGTTACACCTAATCTCCGCACAGGAGGCGGCTAGATGACCCACACCCCCACACAGAGCGCACTTCAAGGTCTTACAAGCGGCGCTCAAGTGTGAGGGGTCGCCGCACCTGTGGCAGAGCTTCGGCTGCCCCTGGTAAAAGGCCAAGATACGATCCCTGCCGAGGAAGGCTGCAGAAGGTATGTGTGCCACTGAGTTACCTGAACGTTTCAGCTGGACCATGAACGTCCAGGCCCCAGACCATATGCCGTGCTCATCCCTGTTCTTTTGGGGCATCTCCGTCACCTCTCCGTACCTACTGAGCCACGTCATGATGTCAAAGCAAGAAAGTGACTCGTTACGAGTCAAAATGGTCACCTTCTTGATACCGTTCTGGCGAGACACCACCTGGATGGCAAAGTCTCGCCAGCCGGGCTCGTTTTTCACCAGCTCGTAATTCCCCCAGAAGATTTCTAAGCCCTCTGGGCGAACGAAGCTGATGTCAAACTCAGACGTGCCGTAAGGATGGATCAGGGCAAAGATGTCAACTGCCCTGAAGCCCATCTTCAACAGAAGCTCCACTACCCTTGCCCTCGGGGGGCATGTATCATTGCCTCTCCAACGAAGACGGACCACATTCCTACGACCTGCCTCCTGCCCGGGTGTCGGTAGGGACCATACGGTCTCCCCCCTTTGCTCTCGGAAGGCACCCAAGCCATGTCTCTCTTTCCAGAGAGATAGATCCACCTCTCTTCCTCCAACTGTGATTGTACTCTCCCCCTTCCGTAAAGCCTCCAGGAGACGCTGTTGCAAAGCGCCCTCCCTAGAGCCTGGAGACAAGGAGGACCCCTCCCCTCCAGCGGCGACACTGGCATAACTCCTGCCAGTTGTTGTCGTCGCTGGAGGGGCGACTGGAACCTGTGACCCCCCCGGCCTATCCACCTTATCCCCTGGGCCTCCAGATCCCCAGCTGCCAGGGGGGCCCGAGGTGCCCGAAGGCCCAGAACCTGCAGAGAATTGTTTACTCTCGGCGTTGTCCCTCACATCCACCACACGCTCTCGCACATCCATACCCGGATCTACCACTTTTATCCTCGGATCATGTGGTCCATGGGTCCTGGCCTCTCCGGAGGTAGATGGTAAAGCCTCCGGACTTTTGCTTGTGTTTTTCCTTTTTCCTTTTTTCTTTTTTGCCTCCGCATCACTGGAGGCGCGGGATCCGGCCTGACTTACTCCCAGATTATGGGAGACCCCTGATTTTAGGTCCGCAGCCCCCTCCGCATCACAGGCAGCACTTGCTGCATTAGTGGCACCGCTGCCACCCTCCTTGCTGTTACCGCGACCTGCATCTGTACTGGCCTTTACTGCGCCTTTCTTACTGACCTCCTTGCTCCTGTTACCAACTAACACAGGGACAGGGGGTCTGACCATCTGGGCCCTTTTCTCCCCAACTCCCTGCTCCAGGCCCACCACAGAGTCCGAGCCAGGGGGGTTTTTGGGGTCAGAACTCTGATCCGACTTTGCAGCCAGATCAGTCCTCACGGGAACTTTGACAAACACAAGCTTTTCCTGCAGCTTAACAGGTTTCTTTTTCTTTTTCTTTATCTCTACATCCTCCTCCGGCATCTCATTGCCAAACATGAAGCCCCCAATATGCAGAGAGGCTTCTGGCTGTGGGGTCTTCTGCACTTGTAGCCTTCCTGCGTTTCCCTCCACCTCTGATTCCCCTGAGGTAGATGGCAGTCCAATTTCCTCAGGCAACAGCTCTCTGGAACTTGTAGTGCCACTGGGTGTTGGTACTAGCTCTTGTGAGCATACGGGCTGCTCCTCCAGGGTCTCCTGCACATCCTCAAACAATTCCTCATCTGAGGCTTCATCATCGCTGGACTCGCTTTGCTCCTGGCCACTGCACCTTGCCGCCATCTTTGCAAACCGGTCATCATTTATTATTTTTTCCTTAAAGGGACCGCTGTCCTCCAGTATTTTCTCCCTCACTGCTTCCCACATTCTAATGCAGTCCTTGCATTTCTTTATTGCCCTTCTGGCTTCTGCCTTTCTGTCCTTAGAAGCATTTTGCTCCATGACCAGCTTGGCATCGCGCACCTTCCCTTTTTGCATGACCAACATTTTTCCAGCAAAGTTATAGTCATTAATACTCTTCGCCAGCCTGGAGGCCAGCTCAATCACTGATTCCTCCTTCTTTCTTTCGCTCCACTTACCCATATTTGCCAGGGTCTGCGGCTCACCTGCTCTCCTGCGGGTCTGGCTGCGGGTCACAATCTCACTCCCTGCGCTATCAGAAGCCGCCGTGCTGACTAATGGTGCCACGCTGCTGCAGCCACGACCAGGTCCAAGTCTCTTCTTACCTCCAGCAGAAGCTCCTGTTTTCCTGCGTGCTGCTGGCTTCTCCGGCACCAGTGGCAAACTTTCTTTCGGCATTGCTGATGCCAGCAATGCCTTCACTTCCCTCCCTCCCCCCGAGTGGCCCCGGGGAGAGGAGGTGCGGGACTCCATATCCAACAAAGCCCAGAAAAGTGCACCTTCTCTGGGATCCAAGCTCAGCAAACCTTCCTTCTCTGACCACACCCTGGAAGTTGCAGAGCTTAACCAGCACACACCCAACTCCAGAAGCTGCACTCACTATTCTGCTGGTGGAGTCACTGTGTACATACATTACTTATCCTGTATAGATCCTGAGTTACCTCCTGTATTATACCCCAGAGCTGCACTCACTATTCTGCTGGGGAAGTCACTGTGTACATACATTACTTATCCTGTACTGATCCTGAGTTACATCCTGTATTATACTCCAGAGCTGCACTCACTATTCTGCTGGTGAAGTCACTGTGTACATACATTACTTATCCTGCACTGATCCTGAGTTACATCCTGTAGATCTTTTTATTATAAAAATTAGAAAACAACAGCAACAAAACAGACCCGCCTCACGGCTCACATAGAGACAATAACCAAATACAAATTGTTAATACTAAATACATAAAACTTTGTCTGAGACGTCCGGCTCTCGGTCAACGAAACTTGTCCTTAAATTATAACTAAGCGGTCCTTCTGGTCAGTCTAAAAATACCACACACACACACACTACACACCATCCAAACCATCACAACCTATATAATCTGTAACTGAAGAAAACCTGAAAAATGGGATAATAAATAGAGATGAGCGAACACGTTCGGCTCCGCCCCTTTTTCGCCCGAACACCGAACTTTGCGAACACTTCAGTGTTCGGGAGAAAAAGTTCGGGGGCCGCCGTGGCAGCGCGGGGGGGGTGCGGCGGGGAGTGGGGGGGAGAGGGAGAGAGAGAGGGCTCCCCCCTGTTCCCCGCTACTGCCGCCCGCGCCGCCGCGCATCTCCCCGCCCCCCGGCGGCACCCGGACACTTACGCGCGAACACTGCAGTGTTCGGCAAAGCCGGTGTCCGGGTGCGGATGTGTCCGTAACGGACACGTTCGCTCATCCCTAATAATAAACTAACAACCTAACTCAAGGGATCCGGTCTGACCTAATCCAGACCTGCTTCGGTCCAAATTATAATGAGCTAAGAACAAACCTAAATAAACAGCAACTAAATGAGGGGGGGAAAAAACCTAAGAAATCTTATCAATATAACTGAACTTAAAAACCATCATTATTTATTTTTATTTTTTTTTTATAATTTTTTTATTTTTTTATTTTTTTTTAAATATATAAATGCACACAAAAGTAAAATGAAATCAATTATCCCAACTATTCCTGAGCTAATTCCCCACCACCACACACCCAGCACTCCACCCATACAGTGCAGCCTGGGGGCCACGCCTGCATCCCAAGTCCGTGCCCAATGTTTCTGTCCAGGACGGGCCAAGCTGCACCGCATTACACACCTTGCCCGCCGCAGCCTGAGGGCCACGCCCGCACCAACAGTCCGTGCCCAATGTTCATTGTCCGGGACGTGTCAAGCTACGGCTGTGGCATAAATCCCCCCCTCCCCCCAATAAGCCCCCACCCAACCTATCTATAACCCCTAACCCTATATACAAAACAAAACATATAACATATCTTATACTACACAATTACAAACCAACATTATATATTAATACCCGAAAGCCTAAGGTTCAGTTACCTTCAGCCATACATACTTTATCTTTGACCGAAAACAAAAACTCTACTAGTGTCACACACAGCCCTCCACAAGGACTGGATATGATAAGCCAGGCACCGACCAAGATAGAGAAAAACTATCCCTATAGTTAATCTGTCCCTACAATGTCCCTACTCCTTCCCTAAAACTTACCCTCAGAGAAACTGTCCCTACCTCTCCCTATTCTGTCCCTACAAAGACCCTAACAATAAGAAAACTGTCCCTAACGAAAGACAAACCCTCTCCATAGGAGAGAGGCCTTAGTCGTGCCCAACCTCTCATAATCCAGAGAGCGCACCTTCACCAGGTCACCCAGGATGTTCCTATTCACCTCATCCACGGGGAGGATTTTCTCTTCCGTCAAAACTAAACACCGTGCATTCCAAATGTGAAACCTGACCACTAGGCTGACTAAGAATAAAGTGCACCGGTCCCTGCCACCAAGGTCTCTGAATGCCCCATAGACCCATTCCGCATACGAGAGGCGTGCCAACTTGGGCCAACCAATGGAGGCTCCCACCCGATTGTACACCTCTGTATTAAAGGGACACTGAAGCAGGAAATGCTCCATGCTTTCCAGCACATCGCTGCACTCCTGGCGGGGACAACCCCTATCCACCAGTGGCATGCTCTTCAAGTTGCCTCTTACATACAGTCTCCCGTGGAAACAGCGCCAAGTCAAGTCCCAAAACTTCAAGGGGATCCTGTCAGAATTCAATAAACGTAACCCTCCCTCCAGGTCCCGACTTGGGCAGTCCTTGAGCGCCAGGGGCTTCTGGAAATGGGTCAACAGAACCCTCTTATCGAGGAGTTTCCTCGACAGAGTTCTGATCTCACACATCCCCAGACCCCACCAACGTATCATCTTCAGAACCACGGTAGCGTAAGCTGGAAGATGCCCGTGCGGCGTGCGAAGATCCTTCACTCGCCCTCCAGTCTCCCATTCCTGGAAGAAAGGCCGAAGCCATCCCCAACAGGAGAATACCCACGGAGGAGCCCTCTCTTGCCAGAGGTTGCCTATATTGATCTTAACAAAGGTGTTTACAAGAAACACCACGGGGTTGACCATAGATAACCCCCCTAATCTCCTCGTGCGGTACGTGACATCTCTCCTAATTAGGTTCAACCTGTTCCCCCACAACATTAGGAAGAACAGGTTGTAGACCCGGGTCCAGAGAGGCTCTGGCAAAATGCATACGCTGCCCAAGTAGATGAATAATAGGAGCAGGTATGTTTTGATCAGGTTAACCCTTTCCCGAAGGGTCCAAGACCAACCCTTCCACTGGGCCACCTTCTGAGTGGCACCATCGAGCCTGACCACCCAATTTTGCATGGGGTAATCTCCCCGGCCAAATTTGATGCCGAGAACTTTAGCCGAGTCCTGGGGCACTGGAAGGGTGTCCGGGAGACCAAATGTAGGATCTCCCCTTCCTAACCAGAGACTTTCGCACTTATCCCAATTGATGCCGGACCCGGATGCTTCCGAGTAGCAATCCACCTCTGACATCACGTACTCTGCCTCCCCCCTCGAGGACACAAAGACGGTGACGTCATCAGCGTACGCTGCCACCCTGAGGGTGGCTTCCGGCACCGTCCGATCCATCCCGACCCCCGCCATAGGCCCACCATCAATCCTCCTAAGGAAGGGATCAATGGCAAACACGTACAGCAAGGGGCTCAGAGGACAACCCTGACGGACGCCAGACCCAACCTCAAATGGGTGACCGACCCAACCGTTCACTAGCGGGAAAGTCTCAGCCCCCGCGTACAATGTCCTGAGCCAATTGACAAACCCCACTGGCAGGCCATATCTCAGAAGAACAGACCAGAGGTACTCGTGATTAACCCGATCAAACGCTTTGGCCTGATCCAAGGACAGCAGGTACCCCTCCCAGTGACCAGCCCTACCCTGCTCCACTGCCTCCCTGACACCTAGAACAGCACTAAAGGTGCTACGGCCTGGAACAGAGCAATGCTGGGCGCCCGAGAGGAGCCGGGGTGCAAACTTGACCAGCCGATTAAACAGCACTTTTGCCAGAACCTTCCTGTCCGTATTGAGAAGCGCTATGGGACGCCAGTTCTCAATACGGCTTTACCCTTTGACAGAAGGATCAAAGCCGACCTCCTCATTGACTTTGGGAGAGTGTCCGAGGAAAGACACTCATTAAAAACCTCAGTCAAGAGGGGACTCAAGAGGTCCTTAAAGGTTTTATAATACTCGGATGTTAAGCCATCCGGTCCTGGCGATTTTTTGAGCGCAAGCCCATCAATCGCCAGTTTAACTTCCTCTATGTTGATCTCCTCTGTCAAAACATTAAGGGAGATGTCATCCCCTGGCTCAGGAACAGCTTCAGCCAGGAAAGCCGACATCACATCTCGATCTAGATCCCTCTTTCTCAAAAGGTGCGAGTAGAAGGATCTGATGACTTCCAGAATCCCTGATCTGGACCTGTTCAGAGATCCCGTACCATCGATCAGTCCAGTGACAACTTTACGATTCACTGACATCTTGCAGTTTCTGTAAGGGTCGGGCGAGTGGTACTTCCCGAAGTCCCTCTCAAAAACCAAAGATGCGTGCCTATTATACTGACACCCTTTGAGCAAAGACTTCACTCTGGAGATCTCCTCGCGGCTACCTCCAGTCGAGACGAGATGCTCGAGTTTCCTCCTCAGGCCCTGATAAAGACGGTACTTACTCAGGCTCCTGAGGCTAGAGAGCTGGCGGAAGAACCTCGCAGCCCTGATCTTGAACATCTCCCACCACTCTGACTTACTGCTACAAAGATCCAGTAATGGTACCTGGCTCTGCAGAAAATCCTCAAAGGACAGTCTTATCTCTGCTTCCTCCAGGAGTGATGAATTCAGCCTCCATAAGCCTCTACCCATCCGGGGGGTCTCTGCAACATTCAGGGAAAACAAAATCAGACAGTGGTCGGAGAATTCAACCTCAACAGCAGAAACTGGTGAAGAGATGGCTTCCTCCTTCAAATAAAACCTATCTATTCTAGACCTGCACTCGCCTCTATAATAGGTGAAACCCGCGTGGCCTGGGGTGTGCCGGATGTGGACATCCACCAGGCGAGCTTCGCTAGCTATGCTATTAAGCGCGACGCTATCATAAGTCAGCTTGCCTAGGGAGCCTCCCCTGTCACGGGTCCTCGTGACTGCGTTAAAGTCACCCCCAAAGATCACCTGCCGACTGGTAAAAAGGTACGGCTTGATCCTCATAAAGAGATCCTTGCGGTCCCGCTTGGTTTGGGGACCGTAGATGTTGATTAGCCGAAGCTCTTGTCCCTTCATGAGAACATCCAGGATCAGGCACCTCCCTATTTCTAACTCAATAACCCGTCGGCATTCAACCGCTGCGGTAAAAAGAACCGCCACTCCGCTATATGGCTCGGCCGCAAGAGACCAGTAGGATGGTCCGGACCTCCACTCCCTCTTTGCTTTATGTATAGCTGCTAAATTTGGCAGCCTGGTCTCTTGCAAAAACAAAATGTCGGCTTCAACACGGCCGAGAAAATCAAAGGCCGCAAATCTCGCCATATCTGACTTAATGCTGGCAACGTTAATTGATGCCAGAGTCAACGGAGCGGGTGCCGCCATCTTTGATGATTGAGTTAAATGGCTTTCTTCTTCCCACCCCTTTTCACTTCAGGGTCTGAGGAAGACCCCTTGCCACGTTTTTTTGATACCGAAAGGTCCATGGCAAGGGGCTCCTCAACCTCGTCGTCCTTGTCACCGGGCCCCGGGCCAGCCCTCCCCTTGGAGGTTACTGTGCGCTCAAAAGAGGAAGACTCGGCGCCCCCTGTAGGCCGCACACTTGCTCCAGGATCCTCACCCTCCACCTCCTCCTCTGAAGAGGAGAGAGCTTGGAACCTGTTGGAGAGCTCAACAAGAGGCGAGTTTGGTTTACCTTCCTGCACCTGGGCCAGTATAGGGGAAGTTCTTCTTTCCCGCATTTTTTTCTTTTTTTCCCCGGTGCCCTGCTTTCGCTTTTTCTGTCGCCACTCCTTGCCATCCTCATCCACACTTTCATAGCGGGAGGAATCTGAAGAAGTGGCAGCCTCCTCCCTCTGGATCCTTCTGACCTCCTCATCCAACTCGCCCTCCCCTGGAGCCTCAGCCACACGAGTCGCATCCAGAACAGGTGCCAGCATTGACCCACCTGCCACCTGGGTCTCCACCAGTTCTCTGTTCTTTCTGCGCTTCTCTTGGCGCCTTAGTGCAGCAGCCCCAACATGTTTGTTCTTCACAGGCTCCTGGACTCCTCCGCCTCTGCTGGTCCCTTCCCCTGCAGAGGCAACCTCATGGCTCTCCTCCGTTGGGGCCATGACCGCATTGGCGAAAGAGCGTGGACAGCGGCTGAATGGGTGACCGAGGTCACCACACAGGTGACACCTAATCTCCGCACAAGATGCCGCAAGATGACCTACCTCGCCACACAGAGCGCACTTGATGACATTACAGGCGGCACTCAAATGTGTGGGGTCGCCGCACTTGTGACAGAGCTTCGGTTGCCCCTGGTAGAAGGCCAGAATGCGATCCCTACCGAGGAAAGCCGCAGATGGTATGTGGGCCACCGAGTTCCCTGAACGCTTTAGTTTTACCATGAATGTCCAGGCTCTGGACCAGATGCCGTGCTCATCTCTGTTTTTTTGCGGCATATCCACTACCTCACCATACCGACTGAGCCAAGTCATGATGTCATAACAAGAGAGTGACTCATTACGGGTCAAAACGGTCACTCTCTTCACTCCAGTCTGGCGGGTTACCACTTGCGCAGTAAAACCACGCCAGCCGGGCTCGTCCTTCATCAGCTCATAGTTCCCCCAGAAGAGCTCAAGGCCCTCTGGGCGAGCAAAGCTGATGTCGAACTCAGACGAGCCGTAGGGGTGGATAAGGGCATAGATGTCCTGCGCCCTAAAACCCATCCTCAGCAGAAGCTCAACCACTTTGCCCCTCGATGGGCATGCATCACTGCCTCTCCACTGAAGACGAGCCACATTCCTACGGCCAACGTCCTGCCCGATTGTCGGCAGGGACCGTACGGTCTCCCCCCTTTGCTCTCGGAAGGCTCCAAGTCCATGTCTCTCTACCCAAAGAGACAAGTCCACAACTCTACCTCCTACAGTCATTGAGCTCTCCCCTCTCCTCAAAGCCTCCAGGAGACGCCGCTGTAAGACACCGTCCCCGGAGCCCAAAGACAAGGAGGACGCCTCTCCCCTCCCCCCAGCGGCGACACTGGCATAACTTCTGCCAGATGTTGTCGCCGCTGGAGGGCCAACTGGATCCTGTCCCACCCCCCGACCATCTACTGAAACTGTACCTGCTTGTTCAGCAGGCGGTAAACCTGGGGGTTTGGGGACATTTTGGGGTATAGAAACAACAGCAGCAGCGGGGGCAACAGGGGTACTCACATTCACACTCTTTACACCCTTCTCCTGACCAGGACCTGTCTTCTGCTTACTTAGTTTTTTGCCAGAGGGCAAGTCCCCGACCTCAGCAGCCGACTGAGGCTGCAAACCCGTGTCCGCTGTGCGTAATTTAGATGGATTTTTGGTTGCTGAAGCTCCGCCCACACCAGCGACACTGGGATCTGCAGCGGGACATCCGGGAAGGGTGGGAGGACTGGCCGACCCGACCACCACCCACTGCTTCCCCTCAGCGCCCGACAGACACTTCAGGGACACAGGGGGGACAGCCAAGCCGTCATCTTTTTTGATGGTACCTGGCGCCGAATCGCCTCCCCCTCCCACTGGGTTGCGACCAACAGCGCCAGCGCCTCCGGTCTGGCCACGACCCTTCATTTTAACCTTTTCTGCCTCCTTAACTCCTCCAGTCCCACTACTGGCACAAGCGGGCTTGGAGCTTTGGGTCGCATTAACCCTCTCTTCCCTGGTCCCCTGCACCGGACTCACAACAGAGGCCGGGTCTAGGAGCCCAGGGCTAGCTCCCTGGCCTGACTTTGCAGCCAGGCCAGGGTGCTTGGTTACGTAAACGAACCTCTCCTGGATGTAAGCTTGATTCTTCTTTTTCTTGGTCTTTTTACCTCCCGCTGCCGTTTCTGGTGGTAGTTCATCACCGAAGTGCATTGCCTGCATTCTTGCAGGGGACTCCTGCAGCATGATCTGCTGCAGCAACAGCGCCCCCTGTCCGCTGCTGCTGCTCTCATAGTCACTGCCATCTGGATCACTGCCATCTGATGATGAGGGCAGGCAAACCTGCTCCGCCGGGATGCTGGTGCCCGTTCCCGGTTGCAGCGAGGACTGCTGCTCAGCAGAACATGCCGCCTGCCCCCCCCAAAGCTTCTGATTCCTCCGAGCTGCTGTGCTGGTATTTTCCCCCAGTTTTCCTGCTGCCAGGGCTCCTGGCTGCCATCTGGGAGAACCGCTTGTCATTAAGCAACTTTTCACGGAAGGGACCGCTGGTCCTCAGGATCCTCTCCCTTTCCTCCTCGTACATTTCTATTGCTTCTTCACAAGCTTGAATTTTCTGGCTTATTGGCACTTTCTTGCCACGGGGGGCTCGCTCCATGTCACAGCGGGCAGCCTGGAGCTCTCTACGCTGTTTTACAAGCTCCCTCCCGGCCTCTTCATAGTCCCGCATCTGGGTGGCGATGCGGGATGCCAGCTCCTCCACAGACTCTCCCTTTTGGCGTTCGCCCCAACTTACAGGCTCCCTTTTGGCACTGACCTGCTTTTCTTTAGCCTGGCTTCTGGTCCTCCTGGACTCCGTATCCTGCCGGGGAGTCGGGGTGACATTGCTGCTGCCCCGACTAGCTTTCTTCCCCTCCTGAGATTCAGCCCTCCCTCCCCCCGACTGAAGCCGGAGGGAGGAGGTCAGGGGCTCCATTGCTCCTGGAAGCCCCAGAAACAGCACGCCTTGCTGGGCCAAAACTCTGGAGCTGTGCCTTAGACGACCACACCCTCTGGATCTCAGCAGAGCTCACCAGCACACACCCTTCTCCAGAGATGCACTCACTATTCTGCTGGTGGAGTCACAGTGTACATACATTACTTATCCTGTACTGAACCTGAGTTACATCCTGTATTATACCCCAGAGCTGCACTCACTATTCTGCTGGTAGAGTCACTGTGTATATACATTACTTATCCTGTACTGATCCAGAGTTACATCCTGTATTATACTCCAGAGCTGTACTCACTATTCTGCTGGTGGAGTCACTGTGTACATACATTACTTATCCTGTACTGATCTTGAGTTACATCCTGTATTATACTCCAGAGCTGCACTCACTATTCTGCTGGTGGAGTCACAGTGTACATCCATTACTTATCCTGTACTGATCTTGAGTTACATCCTGTATTATACTCCAGAGCTACACTCACTATTCTGCTGGTGGAGTCACTATGCACATACATTATTAATCCTGAGTTATATCCTTTTTTAGACTCCAAAACTACACTCACTATTCTGCCATTTTCAGAGCTGAAATCTTCCAGGACTTTTTCCTAGCTTAAAGGGCTTCTCCAGCAAAATTACATTCTTCCCTATTCATAGGATAGGGTGTAGTATTGGCCAGACCGCGGAGGGGTAGGTGGCAATAATGGTGGTGGCAGTAGCTTCACTGCTTCCCCTCACAACCACTGACAGTGTAAAAATAATATCTTAGTTTTTGCGCATTGGTGGCTACCCGTGGGGTCGAGCAGGGTAAGATGGTGGTTTGGCAAGTTTGTGATGCCAATCCATATACAGGCTGAGATCTGTGTCAGACAACATACTAATAAAAATGGGAAAAATAAAATAAAAGTGAAGTTGTCCTTTCTCCCCTGAAGTGTAGTGTGGTACCTCAGTGCAGATCTTAACAGTGGTGGGAAGCGACTCCAGGAGGCAGGTTGAACAGTAAAGCAATGAAATGATTTATTTCTCTGAGAGAGGCTTTCTTCATTAAACTTCATAAATACAGCATTACTTCTTCTATGAGGTAGATGATTACAGGGTTATGTACAGGACCATACATCTGTATACTTTACTTCCGGAATGGTTACTGTGACACTTGAAAATGATGAATCCTTTTCTGTACACTATGCTTTGTCTTTCTGTTTCGCCCTCTCTATTACTTATCATTACTCTGTATAGATCTCCTGTTACATCCTTTCTCTCTTTCTTCTGTTCCTGACTGTCAGTTCTTCTTTTCTTTATCTAACTTTCTGTCCACATGAATTCTCTCTTATTCTCTATCTTCTTAACACATTCTGGCTTTTGTACTCACACTTTCTCCCTCCCACTGCAATGAACCTTCTCCTTAGCTCCTGCTTCTTGTTTCTTCAATGACCAAACTCTACACTCAAAACAATCTCTCCTTAACTCCACCACCTTTACCTTTTATCTCTCACCTCTAAACCTCTGCCAATTACAGTGCAGCTCTCTCCCCCCTTGCTACCTAACCAACCAATAAACACCAGAGCATGGGAAGCCAATCAGCAACATTGCAAGTGATGATACAGGATATGCATTGAAAATAAATCAAACATGAACATTTAAAGACATATACTCAAATTCAGGAAGTGACCACATAAATAATGTAGTGTACCAATCCAGGAAACTACAAGAGGATAACTAATTGATTGTTGATTGTCCAGCTGCTGGGACCCCACGAATCATGAGAGCATTGATCCTGAAGATCCCTCTATAATTGGATCACTGGTAATAGTCTCTTCTGGAAGGAGTCAAATTCAAGCACTTACCGATCTCTTATTGAAATGAATGGAACAGCGGTGCGCATGTGTGATTCAAGAATTTTCAAAGCCACAGTTTTTGTAACTGCTGTAAGTCTCAGCGGTCATACTCCCCACCATTCAAATTGTTATCCCCTATTCTGTAGACTGGGGTCAACTTCAGTTCTTGTGACAACTTTTTTAACTCCCTTGTATTCCTTGTATTCCCTCCAGCATCACAGTTTGTATGGAGCGGGGCTGGGAGCTGATCCTGCTACATACGTAGTGAATGTTATATGGGTCTAACAGCTTATAACAGCTGCAATCAGCGCTCCAGCTGATTGTGGCCGGTAACCCTTTTAATGCCACAATCGAAGTTCAGGGGTCCTAAACGTCCCCTCACCCAATGAGATCACAAGGTGCAGTTTGGCTGCCATGGCATCTGAGGACTTCTAAAGGCCCTTAGGACTGCCATGATATGCTGCCTGTCAAAATGTGGAATAATGTAATAACATAGTATTACATTATATTGTATGAGCAATCAAATGATCGCAAGTTCAAGCACCCTATGAAAAAATTGTATTCATTATTAGAAAAAATAAAGGGTAGCATAGGTTTTTTTTTCTTTCAATTCCCTATACGAGGAGTACCAGCTCTGCATCGATTTGCATTTCTCTTATTTGGTCTCATCTATTGGATTTCGGAGCTTGCTTCTGGTCCTGTCCGTGTGCGGTGACATCAGCTGTAATCCTTGTACAAGGGAGTTGGGACAGGACCCCATATTGCATGTCTGAGCATGCATGGCATGGGTGGTAGTGTGAAAGCACAGGTTTGGAATGTCATGCAGCAGAAGGAATGCTAAAATATTCAATATTTATTTATGAGCCGATAAACGCAGATAACTAATAGGATATTAACAAGTAAGCAGCCCAGTCGGCTATGCTCTTCACAGACTATCGCGCTTCTCCTGGCAGCTCCTTAGCAGCACCACACTCTCTTACATAGTCCCTGTACTCTCCTTGTGATACAGCAAGAACTTTTCCTTTTATAGGGTGCGTGCAAGGTGCTGAGAAGTTTTGGGCTTGCTCTTGGGGGCGGGGCTTTCTTCTTTAGCGCTGACAAGCGCTGTAACTTTCTGGCACTCCTGCGCCAGCGGAAAACCTCTCTAAAGGTTATTCTGATTTTGTCAAAATAAATGTTAATATAATAAAAAGTTTTATAAAGTTCCGATATACTTTCTGTATTCACTTTTCAGAATTTTCAAGATCTCTGCTTGCTGTTTATTGGAGTTACAGAGAAAGCACAGCTCAGATATCTGTTCTCTAGCCAGCACCAGTGTGTCCATCACCTGGCCAGGACAGAGATATAATAGGAGGTTTCCTAGACAGCAGAGCAGACTGATAGATATCTTACAGGAGCTGTCAGTCACTCACTGCTCCGGGGGGACAAATAACCTATCACTGTGGCTGCTGATGGATGGATCTATGGCTGTCCTAGTAGGAGCACTGAAGGTGATGTGGATGGTATTGTTATAGCTGCACTGTGGATGTCACTGGGAGATTGTCACTGAAGACACTGCAGCTACAGTAATCTTATGGGCACTGTCTTGGAGGGCTATGGATTTCTCTGTTGGCACTCTGAGGGCATTTACCCACTAGCGTTTTTTTTTTTGCTGCGATTTCGCAGCATTTTTTTCAAATGTCAGTGGGACTTTCTAATGTTAAAATCGCATAGCACAAAAATCGCAAGTTTGCATTGCTGCGATTTTTGTGGGATGCGCTTTTAACATTAGAAAGTCCAATTGACATTTTTAAAAAAAAGCACGCCGTAAAATCGCAGCGAAAGCAAACCGCTAGTGGGTAAAAGCCCTAATGGTGACATTGTGAATATCATTGTTATGTGGCCATTGTTGGTGTCACTGTTACAGAGACATTGTAGCCTTATGGGCAGTATTTTTGGGGGTTATGGATGTCTCTATTATGGGCAATGTGGTGGATGTAATTGTTATGGGGGCATTGTGGATAACACTCTTATGGAGGCATTGTAGATGTCATTGGTATAGGGAGAACTGTGGATGATTTTGTTATGGGGCATTGACATTGTTGTGGAGCACTGTCGCTATTGTAGGGGCATTGTGGATATCATTGCTATGGGGGCACTGTCACTGTTGTAGGGACACTGTTATGGGGCAGCACGGATGTCACTGTTATAGGGGGTATTGTGGATGGCATTCTTATGCAGGATGTCTTTGGTATTGTGGCACTGAATACAGCACTCTAAGTGCCACAATGAAGGGTATTTAGCACAAAATGGCTGTTGGCTGAGGTTCTCATAATGGTTTTCGGCAACACTATGGGCCCTATTTACATGAGCAGGATACAAAACAATAGGCAAGTAAATTATCATTTGTCGTTCAGTGGCTGCAAGCATTTACACTGAACGATTATCACCCCGTATAAAGGGGTCCTTAAAGCATACCTAAGTTTTTTTAAATGCACCAGGTTCTCCTTAACCGCTCATTTGTTGTTATTAAGTTTTGGTTTTCCGGTAGTCTCCCCCATTTTTTGCTGTCCTGCTGTTTGCAATCCATTTTCAGGGAGGGAGAAAGTAGCAAGGCTAGCATTATGTCAGTAGTTCACTGTCCTGAACTTCCTTGCCCTTTATTCCCATGCTGAATTGCACTGTCTCTGGTCTAGTCAGCAGGAAGGCAGTATCTAAATGCCTGCCCCTCTTCTCTACCAGGAGGCCAAATAGTTAGTAAACCTAATATAACAGGCACCTACCTCTTCATATATTAGTCACATCTCTGTTTCTTCATGTGCTGACACAGAAATCTACACCATCTAGAAGCTGGCATAGATTTCTAATATTATGTGCACCAGTTTCTGGCATAAATTATACATAAATCTGTAGGTTTGAGATGGACACGCCCCTCCCAACAAGGCCTGCCCACTTTTCACAAAAATGTCAAAGCCAACGCAGAAGGAAGAAATGTTGCACAAGCCAAACAGGATTTACGCAAAAATTTGTAACTTTTCTACGCCAGAAGTCTGGTATTAAAGCGGTTGTCCCGCGCCGAAACAGGTTTTTTTTTTTTTCAATAGCCCCCCCGTTCAGCGCGAGACAAACCCGATGCAGGGATAAAAAAAAAAACGGGTAGTACTTACCGAATCCCCGCGCTCCGGTGACTTCTTACTTACCTTGCGAAGATGGCCGCCGGGATCTTCACCCACGGTGGACCGCAGGTCTTCTGTGCGTTCCATTGCCGATTCCAGCCTCCTGATTGGCTGGCATCGGCACATGTGATGGGGCGGAGCTACGAGGAGCAGCTCTCCAGCACGAGCGCCCCATTCAACACAGAGAAGACCGGACTGCGCAAGCGCGTCTAATCGGGAGATTAGACACTGAAAATTAGACGGCACCATGGAGACGGGGACGCTAGCAACGGAGCAGGTAAGTGAATAACTTCTGTATGGCTCATAATTAATGCACAATGTACATTACAAAGTGCATTAATATGGCCATACAGAAGTGTATACCCCCACTTTGTTTCGCGGGACAACCCCTTTAACTAGTCTGTAAATGTTGCTGTTTGTCTGCAGATCTGTCAGCCTTTGAGTGCACAGGAGCAGCTTGTGAAGATAGACACTCCCCCACACCCTAGCATTCCTGTAACTACAGAAGCTTAGTACCTAACAACAGACAGTGGATTGCAGAGGGGCTGGAAGAGAAACCTTAGTGGTAGCCACTTCATACATTATTTATAGTGGTAAAGCAACAACATTTTTAATAGAAGTATATTACAAGATTGATGAGACTAACGGGCTAGTAGACGAGCAAAAGTTGTCTGAAAAGTTAGTGCCCCCTTAGGTATGGAATAAAGAACGGAGTTTTATCTACTGATGAATGTTTTCATTTTTGTTCCTACTTCTATGACACTGGCATTTGAAAAAACATCGTTATGATACTTTCAGCAATCTACTATCCCCATCTACATTCCAGTACTAGTGAGTGAAGTTTCTATAATCCAGAATATTCTATAATAATCCAATACGCCACATTAGATACAACAGGCAGTACAACATCTGTATTTGAAGTTTTTATTGTGAATGTCAAAATATTCCGTGTCTACAAACTAAAGAGATGAATGTGTCAGCGGTGCTAAAATATAATGATGTCACTGGAAGGCCCTTCCTAGACTGGTATTTACACATCAGGCAGGTAAGTCCGTGCTCTGGACACAGGGGATCAGTAAGATTATCACTAGGAAATGCACCATGTACACAAAGTATCATTTACAGAAATAATATATCAGGCATCTGGTACAATCAAATGTGGAATAAATCTCCTCCGGGTTACAAACTGCTCCTTTCTTCCAGGGTCTCAGCTCTGTGCGTTCTCCTTCATCATCTGGTAGAGGTAATCCAACACCTGGAAAGATATTAACAGTGATGAGCAGTGGTGTACTAATCAAAGAGGCAGACCATGCCATTTATATGGGATGCGAAGCTTCAATTAATGGTTATTTTTTGTTGACCTACAATGACCACTAGGGGGAGCTCATCACATATAGAATAAATATAGCTCCCAATGAGTTCTGTATACGTCTATATGTAGAGAGCTCCACCTAGTGGCACCTGCGCCTTGGATTTTATCCTTTAAAGGCTATGTAAACCTTTGCACCTTTTTTTTCTTTTAAACAATGTGCTTTTGGAGATTAAGACTTTTTGTAATTGTTTTTCAATAAAAATTTCGGATTGTTTGATTTCTATGCTTGTATTGTTTTCAAAGGCGCTGCAGACTAGAGTACTGAAATCTTAGCAAATTCTGTCAGAGTAAACCAACAGCTATTCCCCTTGCTCCACTGTTGTGAACGTGCATTTTCACTGAGCTATTACAGAGGCTTGGGGGGAAGAGGGAGGAGATCAGGAGGACAGAGAACTGCTACTATTACAGAAGGCTATAATTCACTCCGGGTGAATTTTCTGCTCTTATCAGCAGTGAGGGGGAACTGGACCAGCAGCTACTCAGAGAGAGGATGACATAGCTATGCAGTATTGAGTGGCTGTTGTTATGCTACACAACCTCTGAATGAAGGAAGTTGTGATTGTTCATATTTATGAAAGAGACCAGCTGATTAGTGCTGGGAACTCCCTCCAGACAGATACTTGAATGTAGAAGAGTTAATACACCAAGTATGAGGCTTTCTAAATGCATGAGAAGGAAAACTCCATGTAAAAAAAAACAGATACGTGTAGTGATTTTTCATGCACAAAGGTTTCTATAGCCATGGCAACATGAAGCAAACATTTTTGAAACATCCTTTTCTTTGATTTACTTTCAGGCCTCTGTCAGATGACCGTTTTTTGCCACGATTTGCAGATGCGCATGCGATCTGTGCATATATAGAACCATTGCTTTGCAATGGGATCGGTCACATGTCCGCTTTTTATGCGGATGTCCAATAAATTATAGGACACGACGAATCGCAGATCGCGCCTATCTGTGTTCTGCGATTCCTTGTGTTCTATATATGCGCTCAATGGGGCTGGCGGCAGCAGCGCTGACCCCATTGAGAACATATACTATAAAGATCATTCTCCTCTGTCACAGCTGTAACAGCTGTGGCAGAGAAGAACGATGTTCGCCCATTGAATTCAATACAGCCGGCTCCATTGAAAGCAATGGGCTGCCCGCGAGCGCAGGTTGAATTTTCGGGAAGGGCTTAAACATATAAGCCCTTCCCTGAAAACCATCCAAAAATGTGTAAAAAAAAAATATATATATATACTCACCTTGTCCCTGCAGCCGGAGTTCAGCCGCGGCCGGCCAGCAGTCCTCCTGAACTGCTCTGTGTAGTATGTAAAATCCCCGCCTGCTGAATGGGCTGCCTCTGATTGGTCACAGCCCTCACCAATCAGACACAGCTCTCACTCACCCATTCATGAATTCATAAATGGGTGAGTGAGTGCTGCCTCTGATTGGCTCAGCGCAAGGACCAATCAGGGGCAGCTCTCATCTATTGAATGACAGCTGAGAGCTGCCCCTGATTGGTCCTTGCGCTGAGCCAATCAGAGGCAGCACTCACTCACCCATTCATGAATCATGAATGGGTGAGTGAGAGCTGCCTCTGATTGGTGAGGGCTGTGACCAATCAGAGGCAGCCCATTCAGCAGGCGGGGATTTTAAATCCCCGCGTGCTGAATACTACACAGAGCAGTTCAGGAGAACTGCCGGCCGGCCGCTGCTGAACTCCGGCTGCAGGGACAAGGTGAGTATTTTTTTTTTTTACACATTTTTGGATGGTTTTCAGGGAAGGGCTTATATGTTTAAGCCCTTCCCGAAAATTCATCCTGCGCTCGCCGGCAGCCCATTGCTTTCAATGGAGCCACTGTATTGCCGGCTCCATTGAATTTCAATGGGCGGACAGCGCTCCTTTGATCGGGCCCGTTTCGCCGAAAACGCTGCTACCTGCAGATTTTTCGGTGAATCGTCGGCCCTGGTCACGCGATTTGCGGATGCGCATCCGTCATGCAATCCGCAAATCGTGGCAAAAAACGGTCGTCTGAGCGAGGCCTCAGTCTTTGTGGTTATGCAAATACAATTTCTTATAGGAGAACATAATATAGGCTTATGTAGTACATCTAATGATGTCATATTATTTTATATGCAGTCCGCATTTGCATTCATTATTGATTCGAATGGGCTTACCCCATGAATATTTGTTGCCTGCCCATTGGACAAGTGATACATATGAGCGCAGTGCAGATCTGACCACTTCTTCAATATCCCCAATGTTTTTTCATGGAGCGTGCTGTTCATATCCGCCTCTATTAATAATTGTGGAAAATGAGAAAAAATATATTGGTTCCTTTGCGCTACAATACACCACTAAAAGAGTGTAGACATTTAGAAGCAGCGTACATTTACTTCACTGGGTGTATACTGCTTCTAAATGTTTACACTCTTTTAGTGGTGTATTGTAGCGCAAATGAACCAATATATTTTTTCTTGTTTTCCAGTATTTACCACCGAGGCTGAATACCCCGGATTTGTGTTCCCTGCTGTTCTCCCAATTGGGATTTATTTTCACCTGAGTGGTTCGTCTAAGGCTGAAGTGGACCTACATGGTGTGGAGTTCTGCCTATTGACAGACTCCACACTCAGCAAGTAAGTCCACCTTTCTTCTGATACTGCATTGGCATTGGATTATTGCTTTCTTCTTATACCTGGAGCGCAGACACTTTATTTTGCTGTCCTATTAATAATTGACCATATTCAAGATTATAAGAACCGGAGTCCCCTGTTCTAAGGATCGTGGGGTCCTAGTGGTCGGAGGACACCTTATCTATCTAACATGAACACATTTTCCTAGTTTTTTCCTTTTTTGTGCATGTGTTGATGACTTCTACTGTAACCTTCTCATGTTTCTTACTACTTGAGTGAGAGGAACCTAAAACAAGTCTGTGAAGTATAGAGAGAGTCTGTTGTACAACAAATATTCATCCTGCAACCATCTCCATTGATGACCCTATATGCACTTATTACATTTATGGTATATGCATGAAAGTTTGATTTGACTGATTAGATATGCCATATTGGTGGGGGACTAAGCACTGGATTCCAATCAGTCCTGTGAAGAGATCCAGCATTGTACCCCTGCAAGGGTCTACAAGGGCATATTATTAACCCCTCAAGGGTGTTTAGCCTTTATTGATTACCTGGAACTACAAGGCTTGTGACACTGTCACTTTAATAAATACAACTTGACAAAATGTAAACAGAGTATGGATGGGTGACAATGGATGCTGGAGGTGTGACTAAGTATGTTAATAGGGCTTTAAAGGGATTGTTCTGTTACATAGCTTCTCGTGATCAAGTGTTGCAACACCAAGATTCTCCCAGCGTCTGTTGACAACAGAAGTTGGGTGACCGCTACTTGTCAATCAGAGACTGCAGCATCACTGCCGTGGCACCATGAGGCCAGGAGTTCAGAACAATGATGCTACGACCCCTGATTGCCAGACAGCGGCCACCTGACATCCGCTGTCAACAAACACCAGGAGAATTGCAGGGCTGCAGCCATGGATCACAGGTGAGGAGGACAGATAAGTAACCTTTATTTTATTGTTTTAAGGGATCTAGACTTTATTATAACATTTGCATATGTATCTGGAAAACCCCTTTAAGTAGTGGGTTCCCACACAGAACATGATGATGATGTATGCAACTGTAGCATGGTTGCACAGTGTGCTGGCGCAAGTTATAGAAGAGCTCAGCTGTGTGCGTCTGCGGGAGTTGTGCTGAGGAGAACATTGCTGAGAGGGTCTGCATGGGTGCAGACATAGTTGGTGTAGTGGAGCTATCCCTGTGCAGTGCTGAGCCTTTGCCAGGGAAAGCCTGGCATTAGTAATGCCTAGGGAGCCATATGCTGTTTCTGCCAGTCCAAGACCACCACTTATGACAGTTCTTTGAAAGTTTTTTCAGTAAAGAAGTTTTTAATCATCATCATGTGGCACTATCTCTTCTCTTCACCACCATTCTGTCTGAACCCGCGAGACACAACATATAGTCAGTACGACTTTGTGAAGCCTGACTTGTCTACAGGTGGTTCCAGTCCACAAGCTATAGTGGCAGCTCTCGGTCCCATTCTCCCTGGCCCAGTTGGTTGAGTCTGAGGTCAGCTTACATCCCAACTAATTAGACATGTATTGTTGCACTCCCTCTATTTCCTATATGTTTTGGAGAATTACCATACATACATTTTTGCACTTAAAGGGGAAGTAGAAAATACTATTGCCTTTTTCCTAAAACAGCGCCACTTTTGTCCATAGGTTATTTTTGGTTATACATGTTACAGTCCTGCGATACTTCCTGATAATCTACAGGCCATAGAAGGGGAGATGGAGTAAAGAAAAGGTACTTTTACATGGGATGATTATTACTCGAATGAGTGATTTTCGGCCATAGTCCTCCCGTGTACACACGACCGCTGAAAGGATACTGAGTGAGAAATTGCTCATTAGCCACTAGTCGCTTCGTTTCAGCTCACTGAAATAAAGTGACTTCTTGCTCAGAGTAAACAGGAGTCACTCAATCTTTGAGCGACTGCCTGTTTGCAGCGACTGGAGGCGGGCAACCGGCAGAGATCTCCAGCATGCTCAGCTTCCATTCACAGAACGGCTATCACTCCTGTGTGTGAAAGCAGAGGAGCGATAGTCATTGGGACACCTAATGTGCCTGACAGCCATCCTCTGTAAAGGTACCATAACACATGACTGCAGGATCAGATTAAACCAGTTTTTTTTTTCTAGTCTGAAGCCGCATAAGTCTGCATAGGAGCTGTATACACAAAATCGTTGAATATTTTTAACCAAAACTATCAACAATATTGCTTCATATTTTATTTTAGACACCCTTGAGCAATAAAAAAAAAACTTGCTGCGAAGGTTTAATGTCAGCAAAGGGCTCTCTACTGATACTAAGTAGTTCCAGCACACCACAGCAGTCCAGTGCTTCAGCAGCATGCAGTTTCTCCACAACTGGTTTCTCCAATGGTTGCGAATGCTGCTGTCATAAAGTGTGCGGCCCTCATGAACTCATAATCTCATGCTGTTCTTACTTGGGGCACAGCAGGCATTTAATCAGCTGATCAGTCAGGGTTCCAATTGTTAAACCCCCATTGAATGGATATTGATGACCTATACTAAGAATAAGCCATCAGTATCAAAGTCTAAGAAAACCTCTTTAAAGGGTCCACATCTACCTTACTGAGTGACACTTTCACAAGCAGGTGGCATTACACAGGCACTCACCTCTTTATAGTTATTGTTGTCCTCAGAGTCCCAGAATTTCCTGTTATATGACTTTGTATCTCTCATGGACTGGGAGTTTCTGATGTCACTGGTCTCCAGCATCTTCAATAAACTGATAAGGGCGTCTTTCCATTGCTGAGATCCTTCCACTGATTTATCTCCTTCCATATACCCAGTGTCTGAGTTCCTGTCTCCTCCGTCATACATATAAGGATATTCCTCTATACTCTTTTTACCCATTAAGTGGCCTGAAGAAACAGAAGATCAGAAGATACTTATGTAAGAGGGTACAGGTTGTTACTGTTTAATTTTAAGTGTGAGTTGTTTTTTTATGGCATTGTCTCTTTAAGAGGGGATGGGAATGGAGGAAAAGAGCAGAGTGGGAAAAGACCAGAAGTGGCAGAGGATAAGGAAATTCCTGATTTGTGCTGCAGGGTTGTAGCCATCGTTCGCTGGACAGTATCCTCCGGTGAGTGGGGAGAGGCAGAATGAAGTTAGAAGCAAGCAGTTCCTCCATTCCCTCCCCTGTGATGATGCTCAACCCGCACCAGAGGGCCTAAATGAAATCCTGCATCAGTTGGGCATAGAATGGTTACAGGTACCTAAGGACTGTTTAGTGAGACAGATATTGTATATTGTTGATCTCGGTTAACTGGGCAAGAACTCTGATTAAAGGCGTTAAACAATTGCAAGTTATTCCCTATTCACAGGATTGCTGGTCAGTGGGGGTCTCACGGCTGAGACCCCACCGACCTCGACAATGGGCTCCCATGTCCTGCTCTGACTGTTTCTGATCAAGTCGCTTCTCTCCCTGCAGTGACATCATTGCAAATGGAGCGCTAGGAGAGCATGCGCGGTAAATGCTCCATTCATTTGAATGGGGCTGATGGAAATACCAAAGCGGGTGCAGCTAAAGTATTTCCGCAGTCCCATTGAAAGTGAATGTATGCGCTAGTGCATTTGTGTGACCAGTGCTCCATTCAGTTTCCTTCTCACTACAAGGTGTAAAATAACCCCACAGTGAGAAGGACAAGGTATATGGGACCCTTGGTCTCGAGATTGGCAAGGTTCTCATTGGTGAGACCCCCTACTCATCAGTAAGTTATCCCCTAACCTGTGGATAAAGGAAACATTTGGAATTGTGGTACAAACCCTATAGCAACCATTCACATGGATACTTGAACCATATTGATAGACTGAGATACCCCAGATTACTGGGTCACAAGTTACCTTTTTCCTGTGCTATAGTTAATAAATCTGTTTGTTCAGCAATGAGCCTCAACAGAGGCTTTGTGAACTTCCCCAGAGCCTCTGAGCTATGGCAACCTATCTGACCTACTTCAGAACCCAGCCCTCACTTGAACCAGTATGGCTGGAACTGGGTAATGAGTCGCTAATGTCTCAATTGCCCACCCATGAAGAAAAGGGGACCATGACTTTACTTGTGGAGCTCAGCCTTGTACTTGCCATACCCACTGCCTGCTGCCCCTTACACTTAAACACAATTACCAGGAACCCAAAGTCACCTCAATCAGTGGGTAACCAAAAGTAATCACCATATTCTTCTGTTCTTTTATGTCATATGTCAATTATTGTGTGTAAAGACAGATGAGCCATTGATCGGACTGGGCCCTAGAGAGCAGCATAAAGGGGCTGACAGATTCCCTTTAAATGGCTTATCTTGTATGGACAATTCCTACTAGGGTATATGGACACGTAACACGGGCGAAAAGAGAACATCAAAAAAGTAAAGACTGCATGTAGAAAATAAATTTCTGTCCTAAGGGTGCATTCACATGGGAGAGAGCAATACGGGTCCGAGAAACTCGGACAGATATTGAGTTTGTAAATTTGTGATTCTGCTTGAAAAACACGTCATCTCGCATATATGAACTGCAATTTTTACGTGTTTTTCACACGAGTGAAAAAAACCGGAAGTGCTTCCGAAAGTTTTCAATCCTAAAAGTTGATTGCACTCACATGCAAATCACATGGCATGCGAGTGCGATGCGATTTTCAAACAAATATCCCGTAGGAAATAGGGGGCGATTCCTTCTGAGGAATCTCCCAAAAATAAGACATTCAATGATTTTTCAATCTCGCAGCATCTCTGCAAGAGCAACATGTGAATAAACAGATTGAAATCAATGTGTTATTAACATCTGCGAGTTCCATTCTTATTGCTATTGTATGGTACTCACGAGTGAAACTCATCCATTTGAATACATCCTCAAAGAGACAAAAAATTCAATACAGTAATAGAAATTCTGTAATTTTCTAATATATGTTGTTTCAACATATATAAACATTTTCAAGATCTCTTTTTGCTGTCAGTGAATGAGAATATATGTATAGGCAAAATGAATATAGGATAAATGAGACAGTATAGATTAGATAGAGATAGATAGATAGATAGATAGATAGATAGATAGATAGATAGATAGATAGATAGATAGATATGAGATAGATGGATAGATAAATAAATAAATAGATATGAGATAGATGGATAGATAGATAGATATGAGATAGATAGACAGATAGATAGATATGAGATAGATAGATAGATAGATAGATAGATAGATAGATAGATAGATAGATAGATAGATAGATAGATAGATAGATATGGGATAGATATGAGATAGATAGACAGATAGATATTAGATAGATAGATAGATAGATAGATATGAGATAGATAGATAGATAGATAGATAGATAGATAGATAGATAGATAGATAGATAGATAGATAGATAGATATGAGATAGATGGATAGATAAATAAATAGATATGAGATAGATGGATAGATAGATAGATATGAGATAGATAGATAGATAGATAGATAGATAGATAGATAGATAGATAGATATGAGATAGATGGATAGATAGATATGGGATAGATATGAGATAGATAGACAGATAAATATTAGATAGATAGATAGATAGATAGATAGATAGATAGATAGATAGATAGATAGATAGATAGATAGATATGAGATAGATAGACAGATAGATATTAGATAGATAGATAGATAGATAGATAGATAGATAGATAGATAGATAGATAGATAGATAGAAGAGAGATAGATGGAGATATGATGCATAGATAGACAGAGACAGACCATAAGAACACCGTGTAATAAAAGAACCAGAAAGCTAGCCTATGAGAGCGATAAACACATAGTTGCACTTGTATTTTATATATGCAGAAATCTATATGTCGAAGCCCTAGAAATCCAAAATGTGGCACACTTTTCCAGTTACTGTATTACAGTTAGAATTAAAATGAATAGAATGCTTCCTGAAGAAGTGAATGTGTGTTACACGTAAACAAAAATATAAAGTTCAGCATGTGAGCTACGACTACTGGGAGTCGTAAGTGAACAAAACTGAGCATTGTTATTAATTTCATTGCTTATTTCCAATTATTTATGGACATTATTTACAGTTTGTTTCATTTTTTGTTGGTACATTACATAAACGCTGTCACTGAACGATGTCTTATTTTTGTAAATAAGTTTATATAACGACAGCAATGTACACTATCTATCTAGTCTATCTATCCGTCCATCCCTATTGAATCACGTGACATTGCTTTGTTTTTCAACAAAATGCAGTGTGTTCTGTTTAACTTTGTTCGTGTAGATTTGTTCTCTCTTTCATTATTATTGTATTAGAGAGTCAGACGTTTCCACTTTTTAAAATAATCTGAGTAGGTACAGTAATCTCATTTATGAAGGGTTGTATCACTCGCTCACTCTCCATCCTTATACAGATGTGTTATAAACACATTTACATTGAGGCTATACGGAGGGCATTCATTAGTTAAACCCCAATATAAGGACTAATTCGTATGTAAATGGAAAGACTGTCTGTTCTAAAACGATTTAAAAGGAATTATCTCCTTTGGGGATGAGGAATGTGATCATTCTGCAGGGAGTTTTCACGATTTTGAAGCGAAAATGTATTCAAATATTTTAGTTATATTTTTGCCAGAGAGATGCATTATTATTTATTACAAGTAGAATATAATGTAGTGCAGGTCATAGATTAGGTGTCTAGAACAAGTTGATAGATTTGCTATAGCTATCTAATGTTTATCAAACGTTATCTATCCATCTAACTATCTAATATCTATCTTATTTCTGCCTATCTATGTTCTGTCTATTGCATATACGTACTGTATGTGTAAATGTGAGTGTATGGTTTACTATGTAGAAGCAGAACAGTTTGAAGATACAGAGGTCATCAGCTTGATCACAAATCGGCAAGTAAATAGAACAAAGTAAAATAAAACAGTAATGGAATAGTTTAATTGTACTTCATTAAGTCCATAATTGTTGGTATTAATCAAAAAAGCATAAATGATGACTATATACAAGGCTTTTGTGGTTTATCCATATTCCTGCCCATAGGATCTATCTATCTATGATAGCTGCAACTCCTGTGCACTTTTGCATATCATTCTTACTATTTAATCCTTTATCATCAGAATTCTAAATGGAGGGCAACGATTCACAAAATATCCTATAACCTGCAACATTTGCAGTGATTAGCAGCCTGTTCCTGCCAGGAGGTGTTAACAATTTTAGTCTAATATCAGTTTTAAAGTTACAAATTGCAGACAACCGTCTTATGTTATTGTATCATTATGTGAACTTCCCATTTAGAAGTATAATGAATGAACGTAAAACCTTTGTCCTACTTTTTTCCCTAGCTACCCTATGTACATGCAGTACTTGAACTTCCACTGCTGTAACTCCTGGTTATAACATGTTAGTAGCGCCACCTTGCAGCTGCTCATCATTCTTTGTATTGTCGGGAAATCTAAATAGCTACAGACTCCGGCTCCCTATTTATTTCTGACCTACAAGTATCACTAAAGCTGAACTTGAACCAGATCTTATTTCTTACACAGGAAATTGCTGTGGAACTTTTGTCAACATAAAGAGTTAGTAGTAAAGTGTATTTGTCGGGAGTTTTACTTTGTAGCTTTTTAGTAAACCTGCGACTCTCCAGCTGTTGTACAACAAGTCTGGCAGGACATGCTGGGGATGTCATTTGCACAACAGCTACAAAGTCACACATTTACAACCTTAACCGTAATCTAATCTGAATTGCAAACATTAGTCCGTGTGTAGCCCAATGCATAATACATATCAGTCGATATCTAGGCTGACTAATATAAAAATTGCTAGAGTTTGTTGTCCAGAGGTAGGCTAAATGTGCTCAGTCTATCATAAAGAACATAAGGTCTTCATTATAAGAGCTTGGGGTACTTACCTACAGCCCAATGGCTACCCCGGGTGTGTATTTTGGAGAGAGGAACTGTGTCCTGGTGTTGCTGGGATGGAGCTGCCTGGGAATGGACTTTGAAGAGGATCAAGGTGCAGAGAATGAGGGAGAAGAGGGTTCGGTATCTCCAGAAGATCAGTGCTCCTTCCATAGTAAGTGCTGTCCGGAGTGACTAGAGCTGTCTATGATGCTGAAGCTGAGTCTGGAGCTGTCCAAGGTGCTGAAGCAGAGGGCTGTCCCTATTTGTGGTGCTGCACTGTCAACTCTCCTGTCTCCTCTGGATTCCTTGCTCTTCTAGTATCTCTCTCACTGAGCAGCATTTATAACTGAAGGAAGGAAGGTCTGGTGTCAGAATTTATCAGTCTAGCACCTCCTCCACATTAGCTTCTCCCTGACCCCAACCAACAGCTGACCTGGTCTCTACAACACTGGGTGTAAATGAGTCACATATGCCAGAATCACCTGTGCTCCATGTCACTCAAATCTTATTACTATTTGCTTCCAATAATAAATCTTCTTTCTCCTCCTCTGTTCTCTTTGCTGGTTGTAATCTAAGACCTGACACCTTTCACCAAATGTTCATTACATATAAAAACGGGGTTTGAGATCCATATTTGTTGGACTCATGAATGGATGATATAAAGTACTTGCAAGATGACACCAACATAGATAGATGACATTTATAATTGTGTTAGCTTAGCTGAGTCACTGGAACCCTATAGGTGAACTCCAACCTTTATCTCCAGATGTTTATTCTTCCTTCTGGGTTTTGTCTGTAGAAAATGTCAAACTTGTCAAAATCTCCATAATGTAATATTGTCTACAGCATGGGTGCACAACCCTGAGGTCACATTGTCAGATTATAACACTTCTAAGGCCATATTAAAACTTAAAGGGGTATAACTATCAGAGGCAATGATGCCATATCGACAGTATATGACATAGACTTCTAGTAGCTGGGGATTTAATTTGAATCTCCCTCCTAGCCCACCTCCCATTAAAAAGGTGTTATCTCATGGTAATACACTGAGCATAACAGAGTATGAGCTTTGCTTGGATTGCTCTGTTAAGTTGCTTAAAGCAACCCTCAGGTTTCAAAATTCTGTCTTGCCATCCTTCCAATCCGCCAGTTCTAGCCCTGGTTTTTGGCTGTTTTCTATCTAGCTAATCCGCACTGTGATCATGTGAGCAGCACTGGCCAATCAGAGAACTGGTATAGTGTATTGCTATTCTAATACTACCAATATACTATGGAGATTAGGTAATCAGCTATCTTGAAGGGCCAAAAATGAGCCCCAAAACCAGCAGATTGGATGCACAGTAGAGAAGAACAAATGCATGTAATATACCCACACACCCTCTAGTACCAGGGCAGAATTTTGTTCCAAAACGAAGTCACTTTAAAATAGCACACATATAGCCCCACTGTTCACCCCACAATAGTGGTAGCCACGCACTACCCCCCGTACTAGTGCTGGCCACATAGTGCCCCACATTACAGTAGGATGTTTCAGCATAATGTGATTGTTAAAAGACAGCCATAATTTTTGGCAGTCATATCAGCACAGTCAATTAGGACACAGACAAGCATTTCTGTGTCCTGATGGCTGGGGAACTAATGAAAGGGCATTGTAGACCCCTTGCAGTTCCTAGACTGTAGGTTGTATACTTTTGGCATAGATGAAAGGGAAATGGAGAGTCTGTGATATGAGTAGAGTTGCAATGAATGGCTTGGCAGGATCCTGCAAGATACATAGATGGCATCTGTGGTTCTCCTCTGCCATGGCATGCAAAACATGTCCATCAGTCCAACACCTGAAGCATTGCAGAAACGTATTTCATATAACTTTTAAAAAAGGAAACAGGACAGAAAAAGTTATTTTCATTGTAGCATCTTATTAGGGCATAAACAAGCCTTAATGTGCATATCCATATTTGTTTAATTTTTCTCAGAATTGGTACATAATGATATGTTGATTCTATTCTTAATACAGTATATCTTTATCACAGAGAGAGCTCTAAATCCCCTTCATAGATATAAATGGAAAACAAAGCATGCTGGCTACACCACTAGGGGGTGCTTAACAATTTACTGCCTATTGTTTATACTAAACATTGAATTCAGTAATAGAGCAGTGTGCAGTGAGCTCTCACTAGTGGTTCTTACAGGAAGCAATGTATCTTTTAAAATGTAAACATCATTTAATTTTTTTAATGTACAGAATAGGCAATAAGCATTCTTGAAATTTAATTAATCAGCCTATTCTGTACATTTTTACTAGAAAACCCTTATTGGGCTATGCAGCTAGGAGAAGCCATTGCTAGCGAAATCGGCTACAGCTAGCTACATACGGAGCTCTTTTTCACTGTACCTGCTTTGTCATCTGTAGTGCAGGCACAGCAGGTCCTATACTTTATTAAAAATTGCTGGTTATCCCTGTGACCCCAGAGGCCAGCAAAATATAACGTGACAAGTTTTCCGTGGATCAGTTTCAGTGTGAATCCACATTAGATGGGAAAATCCAGCGATCTGAGTGACTTCCAACGAGGCCGGGTCATCGGGGCTAGACTTGTTAGGTCAGGATTTCACTGCCAACCGCGTGGGGTTTTCTCATACAGCACTGTGGAGAATATACAGAGAATAAGGGGATCGAGGTAAACATCCAGCAGAAGGGAATCCTGTGGAAGGAATTAATTAATCAATGAGGAGGCACTGTGCGATTAAGCAAATTGCAACTGAATACAACACTGGTGAACCAACTAACGTGTCTGAATGCACAGCTCATCGTTCCTTTGTATGCATGTGTTAAAAAAAGCAGACAATGACCTTTTCTGGTGCCCTTGCTATTTAAGAGCAGCAGAAAGGCAAAACTCCAGTGGGAAAATGTGTGCAAAGATTGTATCACCGAGCAGTGTAAAAACATCACCTGGTCATATGAGTCCAGATTTCTGTTGCACCGTGCTGACGGGAGGTCAGAATTTGGAGCAAGCAGCAGGGATCGATGACCCCTTGCTGTCAGCTGAAATCAGCAAATTTATGGCAGCAATGAAAGATGTCAGCTGTTAGCTGTCAGAACATTTCAGGACCCCATTTATGCTGTGGCAACTACAAGAAGCTTCCTGTCTGGATCGGTGAATATTCCTACTGAGTGATTTCAACTCTGGTATAACTATGCCATGGCGATACGCTTCTTCTTTGAAGGCCAAAGATGGTCCAATGCTCTATTAGATGGAGGTCTTTAACAAACGATCCATTCAGTGTATCTACATATTTTACATCCATAATATAAGTAAACATGTACTCAAGATATTGTGTTATGCCTTGTGCAGTACATGTTGTATGAGTTTTGCCTAGAAGCTTCCTTTAAAGGTAATGATTAATTGGCCTCTGGTTGCACTAAAAGAACACAATGTCTGTGAATATTGTACTATATGCTGTTTATTGAAATTATTGGGCCACAATATAATGGTGGATCCAGTTCTCCAGAACAAAAGCAGACATTTGCAATGGTTCATCATGGTGACTGATAGACAGCGCTTACAAGCAAGTGACCCTCTTGTAAGAACCACAGCTCCTAAGATGGAATATAGAAAGGCCAGCTCTGATGAGACAATCCCCTCAATATGTAATCTAGTCCTATATCTGGGTCAGACATAGATATCATGATTCTCTGCTAATTCTACATATGAACACACCACAGGTGAGGTCTGTGTCACTCCATGCATTTTATATGCAAATCAGATAGTCTGCATTCATTAGCTGATAAATTGTCCTCATTGTGTTTAGTTGTGTTTGGTCCAATAAATCCAATTACATTAAACTTTTTGTCAGGCCATTAACTACTCCAGCCCCCTTTTCAGGATTCCTCAATGCTATCTCACCCTCAAATGGTCTATCAGGCCAAGCAGAAGTCTTGTGAATGTCCTATGAGCATTCACAACAATCCACACAGATAAATCACATACGAGGGGACCTCCACCCAGAATGGGGAGCAGCTAGATGAACTGGTCTTTACAAAGCAGTATGTCATCATATGCAGCTATCGGCAGCTGCTGAACAAACGTACTTGGCCGTAAACAGATCATACATAATTATATATTACTGTATATAAGGAAACAGAACTGAATGCTTTATACTACTATATGGAAATCCAGGAGATCTGGTGAGGACTTAATCATTCCAGTTGGTGCTCCTGGTGCATGCTGGTACACTTCTGGCACTACTCTGCTTTTCTGTAAACTTGAAATATAAACCAGGAACCAACAATAAACAACCTCATCAGACAGCTAAAACATAGGTTCAACAAAAAATAGAAAAAAAAAATCACAATATTAAGGGCAGAGCTGTGTAGTATTATAGAAGTTATACTCTTGTACATAGGGGCAGTATTATAGTAGTTATATTCTTGTACATAGGGGGCAGTATTATAGAAGTTATACTCTTGTACATAGGGGCAGTATTATAGTAGTTATATTCTTGTGCATAGGAAGCAGTATTATAGTAGTTATATTCTAGTACATAGGAGGCAGTATTATAGTAGTTATATTCATGTACATAGGAGGCAGTATTATAGTAGTTATATTCTAGTACATAGGAGGCAGTATTATAATAGTTATATTCTTGTACATAGGGGCAGTATTATAGTAGTTATAATCTTGTACATAGGAGGCAGTATTATAGTAGTTATAATCTTGTACATAGGGGCAGTATTATAGTAGTTATATTCTTGTACATAGGGGTCAGTATTATAGTAGTTATATTCTTGTACATAGGGGGCAGTATTATAGTAGTTATATTCTTGTACATAGGAAGCAGTATTATAGTAGTTATAATCTTGTACATAGGGGCAGTATTATAGTAATTATATCCTTGTACATAGGGGCAGTATTATAGTAGTTATATTCTTGTACATAGGAAGCAGTATTATAGTAGTTATATTCTAGTACATAGGAGGCAGTATTATAGTAGTTATATTCATGTACATAGGGGTCAGTATTATAGTAGTTATATTCTTGTACATAGGGGGCAGTATTATAGTAGTTATATTCTTGTACATAGGAAGCAGTATTATAGTAGTTATAATCTTGTACATAGGGGCAGTATTATAGTAATTATATCCTTGTACATAGGGGCAGTATTATAGTAGTTATATTCTTGTACATAGGAAGCAGTATTATAGTAGTTATATTCTAGTACATAGGAGGCAGTATTATAGTAGTTATATTCATGTACATAGGAGGCAGTATTATAGTAGTTATATTCTAGTACATAGGAGGCAGTATTATAATAGTTATATTCTTGTACATAGGGGCAGTATTATAGTAGTTATAATCTTGTACATAGGGGCAGTATTATAGTAGTTATATTCTTGTACATAGGGGTCAGTATTATAGTAGTTATATTCTTGTACATAGGGGGCAGTATTATAGTAGTTATAATCTTGTACATAGGGGCTGTATTATAGTAGTTATATTCTTGTACATAGGGGACAGTATTAGAGTAGTTATATTCTTGTACATGGGAGACAGTATTATAGCAGTTATATTCTTGTACATAGGGGCCAGTATTATAGTAGTTATATCCTTGCACATACGGGGCAGTATTATAGTAGTTGCATCCTTGAACATAGGGGGCAGTATTATAGTAGTCATATTCTTGTACATAGGGAGCAGTATTATAGTAGATATATTCATGTTCATAGGAGGCAGTATTATAGTAGTTATATTCTAGTACACAGGAGCAGTATTATAGTAGTTATATTCTTGTACATAGGGGGCAGTATTATAGTAGTTATAATCTTGTACATAGGGGGCAGTATTATAGTAGTTATATTCTTGTACATAGGAAGCAGTATTATAGTAGTTATAATCTTGTACATAGGGGCAGTATTATAGTAGTTATATTCTTGTACATAGGAGGCAGTATTATAGTAGTTATATTCTTGTACATAGGGGCAGTATTATAGTAGTTATATTCTTGTACATAGGAGGCAGTATTATAGTAGTTATATTCTTGTACATAGGGGCAGTATTATAGTAGTTATATTCTTGTACATAGGAGGCAGTATTATAGTAGTTATATTCTTGTACATAGGAGGCAGTATTATAGTAGTTATATTCTTGTACATAGGAGGCAGTATTATAGTAGTTATATTCTTGTACATAGGGATCAGTATTATAGTAGTTATATTCTTGTACATAGGAGGCAGTATTACAGTAGGTATATTCTTGTATATAGGGGGCAGTATTATAGTAGTTATATTTTTGTACATAGGGGGCAGTATTATAGTAGTTATATTCCTGTACATAGTGGGTAGTATTATAGTAGTTAAATTTTTGTACATAGGGGGCAGTATTATAGTAGTTCTATTCTTGTACATAGTGGGCAGTATTATAGTAGTTATATTCTTGTACATAGGGGGCAGTATTATATTAGTTGCATCCTTGTACATAGGGGGCAGTATTATAGTAGTCATATTCTTGTACATGGGGGGCAGTTTTACAGTAGATTTATTCTTGTACATAGGAGGCAGTATTATAGTAGTTATATTCTTGTACATCGGAGCAGTATTATAGTAGTTATATTCTTGTACATAGGGGGCAGTATTATAGTAGTTATATTCTTGTACATAGGGGCAGTATTATAGTAGTTATATTCTTGTACATAGGGGGCAGTATTATAGTAGTTATATTCTTGTACATAGGAGGCAGTATTATAGTAGTTATATTCTTGTACATCGGAGCAGTATTATAATTCTTATGTTATTTCACAAAGGGGCAGTATAACAGCAGACTTATTGTGATTCATTCTGGGCACAGTTATTTCTTATCTTTTTTTCATGTATGTTTTCCTCCAGTCTGCTGTTTCTAGGTTATAGACATTTGTTTGTAAACTAATGAATAATCAAAACTGACCTTGACTTTACTACCTGGAGATGTCATATATTTGGATAAACACTACATCTTCTACAGACCATGACCCTATATCCGGTTATGATAAGATCTGTCCTATGTAGAGCCATACAATAACCTTCATTGATATTTAACATGAGATTGGTAGATGATTAACAGATGGACCTAATTATCTACTGTGCAACAAATTGTGAATGTCCGTTCTTGTTTTGACACCTGCTCAGGTAGCTATGTACCCCACTCATGACAAAGAGGAGGAGAAAGATGTATTGGACATAGGGATGAAAGCTTTATGACTGTTGCAAGGTCAGAATTTAACCACTGAATGGCAGCAATGAAAGATTGTCCTGCAAACCTCTGTTTAAGTCCCATTTATTGAGTGGCCATGGCTACACCCAAATGTTTTTTTCATGGATTACAATGCAGGGCTGGAAATTATTGACGTCCTACAGAGAATTTGGAAATGAAGAGACAGTCGGATATATTAGTTCTGTCATCAGAAAATATTTTTTGGCTGGATTATCTGAATGTTTAATTTAGAATTAGTTACAACTACCTATGTCATAAAGCACAGCAGTAAAGACTTTGGTAACAATGAGCACACAAGGTTTATCTTTCACAACTACTGAGCATATCATTTTAAAGCGAGTGCTTCATGGCGACTTTAGTTGCGTGACATGATGATCGCAATGTCACATTGCAATATGTCATCTCATGATTGTCAATAGGGTCGTGTCGTGACTTGCAACCTAATATGACTGTGAGCTGACAGCTGCATAAAATCCAAACCTGTTGCCCACTGAGACTTGTCTGCATTTTAGCCCTTCTTTGACAGCCAGCTCACAGCTCTTAAACAGTTGTGAGACAGCAAGTTGTGAACGAGTCACACAAATATGATATTTTGTTAACTTGACTTGTGTGAAACTTGATGTCATGCAACCAAAGTAAATTTTTAGCCATAGCCTAAATTCTATCTATTGCAACCACTTTTTATTGATTCTTCGTCTTCATGAGACAATTTAAAGGAGTCGCTCGAGATAAAAGTTTTTTTGTAAAACAGGTAAAAAAAGCATAATAAAGAGTTTACAGTATGCTCACCTCTGCCCGCAAGTCCCTTGTGAACCGCTTCTAGTCTCCTGTTCCCATTCCAGACTCCTGAATTTCAAGTCTGTGCATCCATATGGATAGGTGTATGGTTTCATGAATCCCTAGGAAGATTTGCCATTCCTTTAAGGAATATTAATGGCCATTTATGTGGTCGCTGTTATGGAAGTAATATTGACCGTCACTCAGCTTCTCTAGAACCCAATAAAACTGAGCAAAGGCTGCAGACAAGTTTTGACAACTTGACCCGAAGCAAGGGCGTACATCAACCCATGAAGTCCCTTGGAAAAACAGAATTGCATCACTTCCTCCTTTCCCTCTCAAATACATACAGTGGGTCTGGAAAGTCTTCAGACCCTTTCATTTTTTTACATAGTGGTATGTTATGGCCTTGTGCAAAGTAAAAAAAAATCAAGTTTCCCCCCATCCTTCAGCACTCAATACACCATAATGACAAAATGAAAGCTGGATATTAGAAATCTTTGCAAATTTTTTCCATTTGTAGTAAGTTCGAGGAAGAGTCCTGGTTGTTCCAATCGTCTTTCATGTAAGAATTCTGGAGGACGCTGGGCTCTTGGGAGCTTTCAGTGCAGCAGAAATGTTTTTGTAGCTTCTCCAGATCTGCGATCCACACAATCCTGTCTCTGAGCTCTACAGGCAGTCATTTCCACCTCATGGCTCTGATATGCATTGTGAGCTGTGAGACCTTATATAGACAGAGGTGTGTCTTCTAAAATTATGTCAAATCAACTGTATTTACCACAGGTGACTCCAAGCACCTTTGCATTTGTGTGTCTCTTGATCATCTCAAAGTCGATCAAGAGAAATGGGAGGTCCCCAGAGCTAAATTCCAAGTGTCATATCACTTATGCCAATGCAAAATGTTTGTAAATTTTTTTAAAACTAAGATTCTGTTGTCACTTCGTCATTATGGGGTATTGAGTGCATGATGACGAGGGAAAATTGAAATTTTCTTTTTAATTTGCACAAGGCCACATCATTACACACACACACACACATATATATATATATATATATATATATATATATATATATATATACATACAACTTTATTACACGGCAGACTTAGATATAGTAGCTTAGCTCTAGGATGCATTCAAGTAATGCAGTCACTACTCCAGTTCCACACAGTGATAGTGATTACAGTGAAGTTCCCTGCAGTGATTACAGGTGATGTCTTCTTGAATTGGTATTTTCAATTTTTGTTTTTCTTCTCTATCCGGGCCCAGACCACTATCAGGAATTCTTCCAGTCACGACACATTTCTGCACACTCATTGAACTGCTACCCTTGAGGCTACTCTCAGTGTTCCCCCATAGTACTAGTGCCCCCTACAAAGTAATTCTACCCCCCTCTGTGGCCTCAATTAGTAATAGGGTCAACTGTACACTAATCAGCAATAGTGCTGCATTTAGTAATAGGGAGGCCTGTTTCTACTTTGTGGTCCCCACACCGTGTTGGCAGTAGAATCATAATCACTCACTCCAAGTCCTGATCTCAAAATACAATGTGCAGGTTGAAAGAAGAGTCAGGTTATACACAGAGTGCAGCACCAGAGTGAGTGATTATGATTTTACTGCTAAACAGAGAGCGGGGCCAGCAAGTTGGGTCATGAGGAGACAGAGCTGTTTGGCCCCGGGTGCTGCACCAACCATATGGTCTGCAGCCCCTGGCAGCACTCCACTTACAAGAAAAACACTTTAAATCTTATACAACTGCAAAAACAAGTAAGTGAACTCTTAGGAACACCCTGGATTTCTACATTGATTAATAGTAAAATGTAGTCTGATTGTTATCTTAGTTACATTTAAAGACAGATGCAATCTAACTAATAACATATGGTTTTTTGAGCACTTACAGTATATTTCAACAGTGCAGGAAGAAAAAGTAAGTGAACCCTTGAATACAGCAACAACCATCTCCACTAAATTCCTATAGCAGCAGATATGATTTGTACAACATTGAGGAGGCATTTTGGACAATGCCTCCAATCCCAGCTCCTTGGGAGGCTGAGGCTGGTGGATCACTTAAGTGCAGGAGTTCTGGTCTGTCCTGCGCTATGTTGATCGGATGTCCACACTACATTCAGTATCAATATGTTGACTCGAGTAAAGTGTGAAGCCACCAGGTTGTCCTAAAGGAGAGGTGAACCAGCCCAGGTCAGACCACGGAGATATTCTGCTGCATAAGGACTGTCACATTTTTGCTTCTAGTAATTCCCAACAATCAGACACTTTGGACCGTATATCCCAAAATCTAGTACCTTTCTTTTCATTTGTTCCTGTTTAATCTAAAATATTGTCTTGTTGTGTATTAATACCGTATAAGCCTATATTCCTGTGTTACATCTTTTTCTGTATACTTTTGTACATATGTATATTTGGCACTAATAGTCTTTTTTTAGAGTAAATCTACAATTTGTTAGTTAAGCCTTGTCTGTTTTAAAATGAATCATAAGTCCGAAGTTTGTGTTCATAATTCATAGTCTGGGTCCCAGATTCCCTTAATACCAGTAGCTGGTGGTGGCAGGGTGTATTTCTGTGGGCATTGTAAAGCGCTGCAGTGCATTAGACCGGACCAGGTGGTGATCTGAGCTTTCGCCTTGCATGCTTGTAGAAACCGAGGAAAGCTGGATACAAATCAGCCTGTATTCTAACGACTCCAAGCTTGCAATCTAGAGTGATTGATAAAGGCTCTGCCGTGACGGTTGGTAGCGGTACGTGCACTCAGAACAGTCGATCTGTGAGCAATCAGGGACAGAGGAGGGATTGTTAGGTAGCGTCCCCTTCTCTCTGCTTTCTGCGACAAATTGGGATGCCTCTTGTGCACAGCTCTCTTCAGGTCATGACACAGCACATCCATAGGGTTAACATCAAGAATCATAAAATGATAGAGTTTGAAATGATATCCAGGGTCATCAGGTCCAACGCCCTGCTCAATGCAGGATTCACTAAATCATCCCAGACAGATGTCAGTCCAGCCTCTTTGAAGACTTCCATTGAAGGAGAACTCACCACCTCCCGTGGTAAGCTGTTCCACTCATGGATCACCCTCACTGTCAAAAAGTTTTTTCTAATATCTAATCTATTTTCTAATCTGTCTCCTCACTCACTTTTATTCCATTGCTTCTAGTCTTTCCTTGTGCAAATGAGAATAGGGCTGATCCCTCTGTGACAGCCCTTCAGATATTTGTAGACAGCTATTAAGTCTTCTCTCAGCCTTGTTTTTTTCAAGCTAAACATTCCCAGATCCTTTAACTGTTTCTCATAGGTCATGATTTGCAGACCGCTCACCATCCTAGTAGCTCTTCTCTGAACTTGCTACAGTTTGTTAGCTATCCCACCTAGCTTTATGTCATTTGGAAATATGATCAGATTCCCCTTAATTCCTTCCTCCAGATCATTTACAAAAGTGTTAAACAACACTGGGCCTAGGACAGAGCCTTGTGGTTCCCCACTTGACACATTCTTCCAATTGGATGTGCAGCCATTTATGACCACTCTGAGTACGATTACTCAGTCAGTTGTGAATCCACCTAACAGTTGCCTTGTCAATCCCACATTTGGTGATTTTTTTTAAATAAGTAGGGTAGGAGATACTTTGTCAAATGCTTTACTAAAGTCAAGATATACTATATCTACTGCATTTTACTGATCAACTCAGTCAGTGATTCTGTCATAGAAGGAAATTAGATTCATCTGGCATGACTTATTTGTTAGAAACCCATGCTGTCTCTGGTTAATTACTCCATTCTCACCCAAGTACTTGCATATATGCGGTTAATTAATTTGTTCAAAGATCTTTCCCAATATAAAAAAATCAGGCTCACAGGCCTGTAGTTTCCTGGGTTCACCTTCTTCCCTATTTTGAAGATAGGAACAACATTTGCCCTTTTCCAATATTCTTGGACTTTTCTTCTCCAGCAATTTTTAAAGATTATGGCAAGTCGTCCAGCAATTACCTCTGCTGCTTCCTTTAGAGTCCTAGCATGTAATTCATCTGGACCTGGAACCCTGAATTCATGTAAGTTAGCTAAGTGTTCCCTCACCATCTCTCTGCTTATGTGGTGGAGAGGAGCATTGACCAGTGTAAAATGTCTATTTGTTGTACAACTATATGTATTTCACTATAATGATTTGATTTACAGAGACACAAAACAACATCTTTCATCATGGTTGCTGCTGGACAGCAGCATGAAGTCAGATGTGTGCTGCATTGGCTGCTGAAGATGCGTTCAGTAGTCCAGATGAAGGGGAGGCTGTCTTTACAGTATCAGACTAGCTCCACATTCAGCCATCTTGAATCACATGACACACACACACTGACTTCATTCTCCCTGCCCCTCCCCTTTTTCCAGCATCATGCCGAGGACAAAGGAGAAGTTTGTACCTGGCACTACAGACCACAAGGCAGGAGGACAAAGACCAGCTAGTATACAGGACTGGAAGGGGGAAAGGGGAGGAGGTTCCATATAGCTAAACCTATAGCAATGAATATATACCATGCATATTATACCTTATACGCCAATAAAGGGCAGGTATTATGTGTGTAGATAAAAGGAGTTTCATGCATAATAAACGTCAGAGCTCTCGAGACTTAAGACTGAACTGGACTCAGTGTGAACTCTCCTTGTGTGCACATAAATCAGAGCTTTCAATTAGGAGGCTACAAGATACCCCAAACCCTGCTGGAGAAATTTTGTTCCAGAACACTTATAGATAGCCTGCATTTTTTTCTACTAATAGCATAAGGAAAAGCAGTTGATGTTACATTTACTTTCTGAGAAAAACAGATACAAAATAGGAATTTAAAAGTTTGACCTTCTCAACATCATTTTTAACCAATTCACCATTTTCATCCTGTAAACATCCTAGAACATCTTTGACTTTTCTTTTGACATACCCCCAAAATCCTTTTTATTGCTTTTGGCATTTGTTGCAAACCTCAATTCATTATTAGCTTTTCTGACACTTGTCCTACAGTTTCTGCAAACTGCATTATATTTTCTTTAAATATTCCCCCCTCTTTCCATTTGATAAACATATTTTTCTTCCTTTTTAGCCCGTGTGTATGTTCTGTGTTTATACATCCTGGTCTCTTTAAATGCTTCCAATTCTTCCTTTTTTTAGGCACTGTTAACGATCGTGCTTTGGAAATCTCATTTCGTAATATTTCCCAACCTTCTTGGACATTTCTGTCCTTAAGAACATCCGGCCATTGGATCCTTCCTACTCTCTTTGAGTCCATTAAAACCTGCCTTTTGTTATCCAAAATTCTGTGAAAATATGATCACTGCCTCCTGAGGTCCCAGCAACTCTTACTTTCTCAACCATTCCCTCCCTGTGGGTAAGAATTAGGTCCAAGATAGCAGATCCCCTTGTTTTCTCTTCTACCTTTTGGAAGATAAAGTTGTCAGCAAGAGCAGATAAGAATTCGTTGGATCCATCACTTTTACCTGAGAGAGATTCCTTACAAATGTCTGGATAGTTAGAATCTCCCATAATCACTATGTCATGCTTTTTTGAGAGCTTGGCCATCTGATGTAGAAAGAGTTCATCCATGTCTTTTTCTTGTCCAGGTGGCCTATAGTAAATGCCTACCATGGTGTCCTTTCTGTTGTTCTCTCCTTGTATTATCACTCAGTTTCTACAGAACTCCCATGCTCTGAAGCTGGAATCTCTGTGGAGATGAATGCTTTTCTAACATACAACGTAATACCGCCTCCCCTTTTATTAGATCTGTTTCTTATAAACCAGTTATATCCTTCAAGCCTTGTATTCCAATCTTGTGTATCCTCCCACCAAGTTTCGGTGATGCCTATGACATCATAGTTCTCTTCCTGCGGTAGGAGCTCCAATTCTCCTCAATTCCCATACTCTGTGGATTTGTGTAGAAACATGTCTCTTGCTGCTTTACTTTCTTTTTGAATGTTTTTGTCTTTGTTCTTTCTTTCCACTTCTAATAGCGAGGTTCTCAAATGTATTATCTGTATATTTTTACCTGGCCTTTCATTTCCTTTCCCATATTGTTCTAGTTTAAAGCTCTCCTGATGAGTATAGCAAAGCACCTTCCAAATATATGCTTACCTGTCTTTGTAAGGTGGAACCTGTCTCCAGCAAAAAGTCGATTGTATAGGTAATTCGCTCCTTGGTTTAGAAATCCAAATCTTTGCTGGCGGAACCATTGATGTAGGCAGTTGTTTAAGCTGACTTGGTCATTCCAAAATACACCATGCTTTAGTTCACTTACTTATGTGGTTTGGGTCATTGTCTTGTATCACCCAATGCGGTTATGGACAGCTGTTCTTACATTCTCCTGTAATATGTTTTGATTCTCCTTACAATGTGTTATTCACCCATTGACAAGTTGCCCAAATCCAGAGGCAGCTAACAAACACCCAATCAGGATGCCCATCCATCATGTTTCAGTTTGGACAAAAGTTTTAGTGTGCAGAGTTCTTTCCTACAACCCTAGCTTTGTGCATTTTCACAGAAGCATTGGGAAACATCCAGGTGGTCATGGACAAACCTGATACGGTCCGTAATGTCTTTTTTTTTTACCTTTTTTGAACAGCACTGTCTTTCATGGCGCTCTTCCATGAAAGCCATTCTTGTTCAGCTGTTCTCTTTTAGTTGTATCAGGGTTAGTTTCTCCTTATAGAAAGCACCACATGCTTGCAGTAAGTCTCATAGGCCATGTAATGCTCTCTCGGAAAATGATATGCTAATTAGCAATGGAATAATGGCTTTACAGCGCAACCTATTAGAAGACAGCTACCCTAGTAGTCAATATTAGAACTTTGCAACACAACTAGGGATGTAAGCCAAAGCAAAATAACCATGTAGATAGAGCTGTTCTTGCTCTTCAGTCAGTGCACACTATAGGTGGTGTGGAGGTGGAATTATTCTATCACTCATTTGCATAACTCTTACCCAGGGAGCATTCCATGACCAATAAGACTCAATAAACTACTGTAGCGCTCTCCCCAAGAACAAACAATAACCTCCTCGGGACTCACATTAATGGACTTTCATCCTGCAACCAACCAAAACCCTACTATACACTGATGAGGGGGCAAGAACCTCAAAACAGTTGTATGTACATGGGTATTGGGGTTTGGCTTACATTTCTAGTCAAATTGCAAGGCCCATTGACAGATTGACTCGTAGGGTAGCTACAATTTCAATGACTGGTCCTGTGGAACAAATCTTCTTGCAGTTTCAGAGTCCTCAGTAAGTGTTTTTCTGTTACCTTTGGGTTCTTTCTCTCCTTGTTCAAAAGACGACAGTGAAAGTAATCCTAAAGGGAACCAGTCAGCAATTCAGAGGTGGTTAAACCAGTTACAGCTTCAGGCCAACACAACAGATGTGTTTCCAAATCATATTTTGTTATAGTGTCTGTATATACCTTGAATAATCGACTTTTAAAATCTCCCGCACTGCATACAAATAATGTCTGAATAGTCTGGTAGGCAACCCTGGACCAACCCTACTGCCCACAGTTCGCCCCATTACCTAGCCCCTCTCGTGTTCCACGACATGCATGACTTTTCCTACATCGTCCACAGGACAGTAGGATGTGGACCTGTAAATGCACATATCATTTGGCCCCATTGTGGACAGATTTGCCTCACGTTTTTGTGCATGCACCACAGAAAATTCCACTTCTGGGAGGACAGAATCCACGGAAGAGCAAGGAGATTTCAAATGTCCATTTTTCAAGGCATACCTAATTCAGGCACTTTAACAAAAGAAGATTTGGAAACACCTCTGCTTTATTAGTCTGAAGCGGTTCAACCTACTCAAAACTTCTGACAGGTTTCCTTTAACAGAATGCCAATTTCTAGGGAGAGCAGCAACTGCTCTGAATTTTCTCTATTTGTAGAGAATTTGTGTAGCCATGGATTGATGTGCGACCACCAAGTCTTGAGCTCCTGTAGCTCTTTCCAGGTTCATGCATCTCTATCACACCTCTTCTGAGGTCTTCTAAAAGGTGTTTGCATCAAGGCATGGTTCACACTAACCAATCTTTCTTGCGGCAAAAAATGTATCACTAACCAGGCTGTGTGCACCATTATTTAATGGGAATAGCACCTATAAAACCTGCACGTCCAATCTCATCTCCTTAAAGAAGTTCTCAGGTTGCAAACATATTTGGCTGCAATTTCAAAAAGGGAGTTAAAGCAAACTGTACTTACCCGTCTTCAGCCCTGGCAATCTAGTGCTGCAGTCCTGCGATTCTCCCAATGTGTATTGACAGTGGAAGTCAGGTGATCACTGCCTGCCAATCAGAGGCATCAGCGTCACAGTTCTAAACTCCTGGCATAATGGCACCTAGGATGCGAGTACTGATTGCAGGAGAATGGGCGGTGATGCTGCAGTCTCTGCTTGGCAGGCAGCAATCACCTAACTTCCCCTGTCAACATGCACCAGGACAATTGCAATATCACTGGGGCTGAGGACGGGTAAGTACAGTTTGTTTTATTGTTTCAACTCATTTGGCTGTAAAGTGTTTATAACCCTACAGGACTAAAGATGATGTTGCTTGTGATGAGGTTGCAAGATGGTGTGAAAAAAAAATAACCAGACGTCTAATTTTTTAGCCATTTTATTGTTTCACATTTTTAGAAAAAAATTGAATTGCATCATAAAATGTGCGATACGGTCTGATGACTCCTACAAATAAAATAAATACATAATTGGCCTGGCGGGTTTCTCTGAAGATATTTATCTGGACCGGTCGATGACTGTTAGCAGGTTTGCTTTGCTGTGTGGCGGAAATAAAAACCATGGTATATATTAAGATTTATTGGCTCTTCTCTTCCGCTCCTCCTCTGCTTAAGATTCACGCTTTAAAAGTACAAAAGCACCCATAATGGCCAAAACCGCATACTGAAAACGAAAAAAGGGACAGGTATCAGTGTTAAGGGAAGTAATAATAATCAAATTCTACAAGAGATGATGGATTATTATAGAAAGCTGAGGAAACACAACCAGGAAAAGGCCCAGGAGAGGAGACGGACTGGCTCATGTGCAGCAGCATGCATGGCATAAGCAGTGTGCAAACTGCAGCAAAGGACGTGGATGACTGGCGGCCAATAGCCTTACATCATCCATAGGAAACAGAAAGCAGCCCGGAGGGCATTATTATGAGCAACTCCCTATTTGTAATGGTGTAACAGAGTTGTTCCTATTTTGAACACAACTTTAAAAAGGGTATTCTGGGCTGTTTGAACTGATGACCTATCCTCTGGATAGGTTATCAGTAGGTGACGGACAGGGGTCTGCTACTCAGCTCCACTGTCCTTTTGCTGTTCGCCAGCCTGCTGTTCAGGGAGTGCATCACTCCCATTCAAATTCAATGGAAGCGTTGCAACTGCACTTGCCTTATACTTCCTGCTTCTCTTACTGTCAGGACGTCATGTCCTATCCTGGCCATAAGTAAAGCAGGAAGTGTAATAAAAAGTTGTCACACTCATTGAGTTCAATGTGAGTGAAGCCAGTGCTCACACTTCCTGCGATGACCATCGATGACTATGTCCAGCCCACTGCACGCCGGACGATCAGCTGATGGACCCTCATCCATCAACTGCCGACGACCTATCCAGACAAAACGTCATCATTTCAAAAAGCCCGGAATACCCCTTTAAAGAGAATGTTATTAGAAAATGACCTATTGTATAAATCAGGATTTTTGGTTGAAAATATTTTTAAAGAATTTTTGATGATAAATTAAAAAAAAAAAATTAATAAAATCCTAAAATCCTGCAGTTTTCTCACTGACCACCAAGCCCAAAAATAGTCTGGCACTGCCTGTTCTGTAAAGAAAACTTATCAGCTGTCATCTCATTATCATCACAGGCAGGATTACACTGAGAGGTGACATCTATATACAGATAACACAGGATCCACCATTCACAATAGGCAATGTCACAGCTCACCTCCCTGCTTTCGCATAGAAATTAATGAGACCCCTCCTGCCCATTGTGTCTATAGCCCATGAGGCTGCTGTAAAGCATTTCTGAATGCTGCTACATATATGAGGCACCGTCCCTTGTGTAGAAATAGTGAAATAAGCATAAACATTTAAATCACCTTAAATTTGGGATAATCGTTCATCACAATTGTTACCATTCCGACATATGGTAAAAACCTGGAATAAAAGGCAAAAAGGAGTATTAGCGGGACAGTAAAATCAGAAATTTGTTTAAATGCTTCTTTTCCTTAACATTGTGAAATAAAACAAATTACAAAAACTCCTCCCCCCCCCCCCATTTCTCGCGGCCCCATCCCTATACATCAAGCAACAGCAAATAAAATTGACAGTCATATCCGTAAAATAGCCCAATATGCATCTGTGATGATACCTAAGCTGTCTGTCGCATCTTTCCCAGGTTAGGGCCTGCCGCTAGTAGCTCTCCAATTTAGGGCAGCGCCACTTCATAAGAATTAGTCCGGCAGTTTGAGATTTGCACCGGAGATATAATGAGGAGTCCTTAGCTCCAATTTTATGCAAAAAAGCTGGGGTTCGATAAACCCCAAGTATCAGGAATGATTAAGACAGACAATGTGACTCACTCAAGGGTTCCTTCGGGGTAACATCGGAAAATTAGCTATGGTTTGACACATTTTTATACTATCCAGTTTTATATGTTTTTGGCAACTTAAAAAAAATTCCATGTCATTATCTGTACTATAAAACAAAAAACACCAACTTTTAGCAGTTCTCACACGGATCACTGAGCCGAATAATAGTCTGACCCTTCCTGTTCTTCTTAGCAGTCATCTCATTATAATCACAGGCAGGATTACACTGAGAGGTGACACCTATATGTAGATAACACAGGCTCCACCATTCACAATAGGTGATGGTCACAGCTAACCCCCTGCCCGGGCAGGTCACTGAGCATGCCCACAACACTCAGAGGCAAGATGGCCGACCCCATGATCATGTACAGGAGCTAAAAACTTAAAAAAAAAAAATTAAAAATCTACAAATAGAATATAAACTAGAAAAAATATATGTGTTAGTACCTGTTTATAAATAAAAAGTCGCTAAAAGGAACATTCGGAGTAGTTAAAAAAAGAAAGTCTGGACTTCCTGATTAAAAATGGATTAACCATTTCGCCACCAGGACAATTTTCACGCTTTTGGCATACACAAAGCCTAAAATTCTAAAAACGAAAACCAAAATCATTGTACCCGCACACACATGTGATTTCTGAAAATGGACACCTGGCACATTACGAAAACCCTGCCAAGCATTTTACCCTCCTGGGCGCTCTCATGCAATTTTGCTGTTTTTTGTAAAATATGCATAAAAATTAATGATTTCCAAGAAAGGTATGACAAAAGTAGAGCCTGAAATGCAGAACGCCTCTTATGAAACATAACTCCAGGATGTGCAGAGTGCATCCATGGGACATATGTCTATATCTACATGCATATATCAGTATAGAGTCTGCATAAGTGAAGAGATCAAAACGATCAGTGATCCACATGACGGTAAACAGTCAGACTAAGGAGTCAACAGATGTCCTGATCAGGCACAGGGGGCGATTATATGTGCAACCGGTCAGCTTTTTACTCCTTGCATGGATAAAAGCACCACTCTGTAAGGTAACAATTAGAGATGAGCGAGTATACTCGCTAAAGGCAATTGCTCGAGTGAGCATTGCCTTTAGCGAGTACCTGCCCGCTCGAGACCGAAGGTTCGGGTGCCGGCGGCGGGCAGGGAGAGCGGGGAGGAACGGAGGGGAGATCTCTCTCTCCCACTCTCCCCCCCACTCCCTCCTGCTGACTGCCGCTACTCACCGCTCCCCCGCGCCGGCACCCGAACCTTTAGTCTCGAGCGGGCAGGTACTCGCTAAAGGCAATTCTCGCTCGAGCAATTGCCTTTAGCGAGTATACTCGCTCATCTCTAGTAACAATCAGAAGGCACATATCATCTCACAATGGAAGGGAAGGTGGGGCAAAAACAAAGGTTCCAGGCTGCGAGCTTTTCTCCTGCTCTTACTTGCATCTTAAAAGGGCTCACCCTTCTTTATAGATGCAATTAAGGATTTATGAGTTAAGACGACCCTCTAGTCCCAGGCAAACCAAGATTTCTGCACTACTACTGACTATCACATGAGCAGCGCTGCCCAATCAAAACACTGTGTAGGGTCTTAGACTATTAATGCATAGTGGTTTGGTTTGTCCATATTTTGATCAAAGCATGTAGGCTCATCCGCCGCATCCAGGCAAACCTTACTGGATGGTTACCTAGCTCTAAAAGACCCCACTTTTTTGGTCAAAAGACTCTAATGGACTAGGGAAAAGCTAGATACCTGGCTATATACTTTCATTAAGTAACCTGGGTTAGATGGCTGAATGGAGTGCAGGACAGAGGTGAGTTTAGCCACTATCCTATTAATGCAATACATACAAAAAAACAAAAGCAAGCCCTTTCAACAAATAAGTGAAATGTGAAGGTACATGTAAGGCATGGCTGCAACACATACAGTAACAGAAGCACACGCCTCAGCACTGTTAATATCTGTTGTTTAACCCAACCACTGAGGCACACATGTTGCTACTGTAATTGTCTAGCCATGGCTTACATGCAATGTCACATTTCATATATTGGAAGTGTTGACTTTTGTTTCTTGTATACATGTTGGTTTGTCCCGATCTGGAGGGTCACTTTAAAGGAAGGGTGGGGATGGGTCTTCTGTTTAGGATCTTCATGTCTTGACTAGAGTGGAGAATAGTAACAAACAGCATCTCTCTCTGGAGGACCAGTCTAACTCTGCATTACAAAGACTATTGATTAAATGAAAACCATGTAATTCTTCAATTCGTCTGTGGAGGCGCTGCAGGAAAATTGAACACTTTCTGCCAGGTTTCCCTATAGATTAAAGATGGTTATAGGGGCATCCCAGCAAGGGAACAGTTTGTGATCTGCTTATTTGTAAAGGACCCTTCAAACAACTAGGGATTGCCCAAAGTTGGGAATGCCTCTAATCGCAGACAACCGCCTAAAGTCTGTGTTAGTTGGCTGTAGCTGAAAAATTTAAACCGACCATCTAAACCCCTATTAGAACATCTACTTGGTTGACTATACGATAAATTAACTAGAATTGTGGACCTCCACTGCGAGTGCCGGGACATGACATGATTTCTTTTGGTGCCCCTTACTAGCCAACTGCCAACCCTATGGTATGTTTATCTGTCCCTTTAAGGCTAGATATAAAATATGTATAATATCTGTCCTAAAGGAACTCCTCTCAACATGGCGTTAACTGGTAGGATCTGCTGCTGACTCTTCCAGCCAGATCAGAGGTGGAGGTGGAGTACACGAAGTAGAATCATATAGTGTTTCACAGATCCGGTATGGCTACGCAGCTACCGATGTAACATGTAAAGAGTTTCACAAGGTTCTTGAGAGAAGAGCTTGTTATATTTCCTCTTGGGTCCTTCATGCCATTTGCTTAGTAATCCACTCTGTATTCTCAACGTCAAACACGTTTTTGCAAAATTGTCCTTCAGAAACTCTAAAAGTTGTTTGCTCAGCCGTGATTTATGCAGTCACCGGAGACCCGGCTGTTGTTTCATTACAGCTTCCATTAAAAGGAACAAGACTTGTTAAGTCTTACCTTGGTAAAAGTTCGATTTTTTTTAAAGAGGACCTGTCACCTCGAAAACCCCCATAAGCTAAAGTAACGAAGGAATAGCAGAAAGGATGCTGCGTTCAATATTTCAAATCTGCAATTTGTATACTTATTGCTAGAGTTGGAAGGGCCCTCCAGGGTCATCGGGTCCAACCCCCTGCTCAGTGCAGGATCACTAAATCATCCCAGACAGATGTCTGTCCAGCCTTTGTCTTTTACACTTTCATTGATGGAGAACTCACCACCTCCCATGGTAACTTGTTCCACTCATTCATCACCCTCACTGTCAGTGACGTTGCACTCCTTCCCTTTTTCCCATTGTGCGCCTGCAAAGCCGCCGTTGGCTGCATCGAGTTGACTACTGAGTGCATGCACTGCACAAAGGAAAAAGCCTCTCTACCCCTTACCCATGGCCAATACACTTTTTACTGACCTAACTTATGCACATACAACTTTTTAGGACAGTGGCTTGGCTGACTAGTAACAGCCAGGCTCCTGCTCTAACCGTCAATAGTGGAGAAACCTCAGATTCAGGCACCTTAACCCCTTTCATGCCACAATAAATAGCAAGTGCAGCATGTAAGTGGATGACATGGCCTTCTTCCCCCCCCCCCCCCCCCCATCAGCATCCGACAGTGTGTTTGCAAGGTACCAAGAGGTTTCCACAGCATTCAGAGCCTGACAAAGGCTTCCATACCTGCCATCTAACTTAGCCCATTACATTAAAAGCAGCACATAATAGGTATTACAGTATTCAAAGTGACTTAGACAAGACATGATGAATACCATTAATTTGAAAACATAATGCCAGAACTATTATTCTTTTGTTTACTTCCCCCACAAAAAGTAATAAAAAGCAATCCAAAAAAGTCACATGCATCTCAAAAAAGTACCAAAAAAACCTTCAAGTCTTCCTGCAAAAAACAAAAATGTGTTATTATGCTAAAATAGTAAAAAATAAAAAATCTATATGCACTTGGTGTCGCAGTAATCGTGTGGATCCAGACAAGAAAGTTTGGGTTTTTTTTTTACCTGCTGGTGAGCGCCATAAAAAAGAATCTATATGGCCAAAGGAACTGCCCTGGCCAGCCTTTGGGGCACTGAGGTTCATGGTGTACAACATTGAGAAAAACTGTACCTGTAACCAGACACAAGCAAGAGAATCCAGGTAGACAAGTCTAATCTTGGCCACAAGTCCGGGAGGTGAATAAGAATTCCCCTCCCTTAAAAAAACCAAAGCACTAGCCCAAACCGATAAGCTGTGCATGGACATCAGCCACCAATGGGCACAGAGTGCCCTTAACACATTGGCACCAGAACCCACGTACAACCAAGAGAGACCAGATGGTCCTCCACCACCTCCAATGCTCAACGGGGAACAACCCCTTTCCCACCGTGCAGGCACTTTAAGAATGACCATTACCCCAAATGGCTGAAGGCAATCAACAAAGAGCTGTCCTGAGAGCGGGCAGAGAGAGAAGACCGTCCATCCCAGCTGCACGCCTCCGAATGAGCAACCCCCCCCTCCCATCCACAAAACACATGTTGCAAAGTAATAACTATCTGCACGGTGCTGACAGATGGCAAAGAATCCGACATTCATCACTTGGCATCTACATGTGGCATATGGAGTCAGGACAACTGCAGGATACAGGGGAGACCTGAGTCACTTCAGATCTGTTCTCCTTCCGATACGCAAAAAGATTAAAAAAGTCAGAAAATAAACATTTATAAAAAGGAAACCTTTAAAGGAAAAGTCCACGGTTAGTTATCTGGGGCTGGGATCCCCATAATGAAGGGACTGGGGAGCAAACTGTGAATGGTTAATAGGAGCACTATGGATATATAGAATATCTCACATTGCTGCCCACACAATGCAGTCTGTAAAAGCGGGTGTACACATTCTGCAAATGGGAAGTCCCCATTCTACCTGTATATAGGGTTGCAGTCTATAGGCGTTCCTGGGCACAGGAGAGGTGGGCAAGTATGGATGTTAATGTACAGATGTAGGGCAGACAGCTGAGGATATAACCATAAATTTGGACATTTGTATGCATTTTAAAGGAGATCAGAGTTATATTTGTGACCTCTTCATTTCCATGCTGTGTCTCTGCCCACCCGCAACCTTATCAGACAGACTTGTAGTGTACAGTAAAAGGGGATTTTCTGATTTTAAAAGGGGTTTTCCAGGGCTTAACTATTAAAGACCAACAGTCTGAGCAACTTCGAACAAGGCCTGGCACTAGGCTAGTCAGAGCCTGCCAGCCATGTGGACTTTTCAATATATAGCGGTGTGGTAATCGCAAGATCAAGGAAAATAGCCAGTGAAAGGAGATGCTGTGGGGACAGAAGCAGCTCACCAATGAAAGGAGTCAGAGGAGGATGGTAGGAATCGTTCTGATCAACAGGCGATGCACAGTAAAGCAGATTAGAAATTCACAGAAAAAAAAGTGTACTGTATTCTTTTAATTAAATTTTCAATTTTATTAGTAATCAAATTATATCTGTAAAAGAAAAACCTAACTGCAACCTATAATGTTCCAACCTGTAATATCTGGTTGAACAAGCAGAGTAACCGCCCCGAAAAGGGAGACCCCACACTGCAACCTGACCTGCCGATCCCTATCTTTCTTGAATTAAAAATAGGGAGGGGATAAGGAGGAGGTATTAGTTACCCAGGTCAGGTTTTGTCTTGACCTGGGTATCTAATACCTCTCCCTTATTTTATCCTCTCCCTATTTTTAATTATAGAAAGATAGGAATAAGCAGGTCAGGTTGCAGTGTGGGGTCACACTTTTTGGGGCGGTTACTCTGCTTGTTCATCCAGATATTACAGTTTAGGACATTATAGGGTGCAGCTTAATTATATATAAATAAAAACTAATAAAATTGAAGTTTTAATCAAAGGATATAGTTCGCTTTTCTGTGCATTTCTAAAAACTGTGTCTGTGACTATATATGTTGGCCTGTGGGTGTGTTTATTCCTGATATTCTGCGAGTTTAAAGTCCAACAGATTGTAGCAGAATACAACACTGGTGCTCCAATTAACATGTACGAACGCTCAACTAGCCCTTCCTTAGCACAGATGGGCTATAACCCCATATGACTAGTTCCAGCACCATTGCTGCCTCAGATTTCTGTTGGACCGTGCTGATGGGAGGTAAGAATTTGGCACAAGCAGCACGAATCGATGACCCTTTCCTGTCAGCTGGTCAGAACATGTCAGCACCTACAAAAAGCTTCCTGTCCGCAGGGGCCAATATACCCACAAAACAATTTCAAACACCTAGTGGAATCCGTGCCACGTTCGATTGCTGCGGTGTTGAAGGCCAAAGGGAACCAACACGCTACTAGATGGGGGTCTCTAATAAAGTGGCCATTCAGTTTAGCATATACGAGTGATATATATGAACTTTGCACAACTTAAACTTTTATTTTTAGGCAGTGTTGAGCATCTTCGGTTCTGCTTCGGTCGGACGTCTACCCACAAACATTAATTTTTAGGCATATGTTGCAAAATATTACACTTTGATACAAAATTGCACGAGGGGGCTCATGACTGTATAATGCAGGGTGGCCTCTTAAAAATGTTCTAGGTGCCAACAAAATATATGGCTACAGGAATATAGGATATGAGGTTTTTATAATTCAGGTTGTATTTGTGTATGTGTAACGCCAGCATTAGCCTGCTCAACTGAGCCAAACATATAATGGTCGTCACCTAAAAAGACGGGCGCTGGCCCTTTAAAATGGTTTATTCTCACCATAGAGTTATAGCGCTGTGTTATAATCTTATCGGGCCGTAATTGTGTGCCGTCCCTTAACACATCCTGAGAAAATTGACGGTAAGCAAACTGCTAGTGAATCCCGAGCCTTGTACAACCACACAGAATATTTAATGCCTCCTTATAAAAGGAAACGAGCGACCACTTAAGGAGCAATAAAAGTAAGGTTTTCCGTAAGAATGAGGATCCGACATTGGCGACTATTCAGCGAGGCGGCGGCGGAGCTGAAGAAGCCACTAAAGCTGAAATGATGTTTTATTCTATTCATGCTCAGAAGGATTTCTCCGCTTACATAATGCCCGCATGCAAGGCTGAATAACATAAAAACGCAATTACCATTACTGAGGCCAGAACGAATGTTAAAAAGAGCCACGAGGGTCTTTACAGCGCTGACTGCGCCAAACTGCGAAAATGAGGAAATGACTATCAACAGCCTGACGGATTTATACAGGTAGATGAAGCAGAGCTGCGGAGGATACTCTTAAAGGGAATGCATCCACTTAAAGGGGCATTCTGGTTGGAAAGCGTTGGAGATAACTCGCTGATCAATGGGGGTTCCTCTGCTGGGACCCACACCGATCCTGAGAACGGGGGTCTGGTCGGTCCCCATATGAGCAAAGGTTGCACAAGTGCTCCATTCATTTCAATGAAAGTTCTAGCGCTTGACAACCTCTGGGGCTGTCATTGAAATGAATGGAGTTGCTGTGCGCTTGCACGACCTCCGCTCTATTAATCTGGGGACCGCCCAGACCCCCCTTCTCATGATCATGAGGATCCCAGCAGATCCCCACCTATCAACTAGGTATTCTGTATCACATGGAAAGGAAAAGAAAATAGGGTGTCTTAAGCAAACAGTTATCTCCTATCCATGAGATATGGAATAACTAGCTGATCAGTGGGGTCTGGCCACTGGGACCCCTACGATCCTGAGAAGGGGGGTCTGGGCGGCCCCCAAATGGATGCAGGCACTCAGCTGCTCCATTCATTTCAACGACAGCGCCGGAGATTGTCAAGCGCTTGAACTCTCATTGAAATGAATGAAGTGACTGTGCGCCTGCACATGCTTCACTTCATTCATCTGGGGACCGCCCAGACCCTCCTTCTCATGATCGTGGAGGACCTAGCGGTCAGACCCCACCGATCAGCTAGTTATTCTGTTCGTTTTAGACACCCCATTTTTATTTGCCCCCATGAGGGCTTATGGAACTAATAGAAAGGCGCCCCACGAGGTTCTCACCCACTTTTCTTAGCAAGCTCCTTTTAAGGCCCACGCCCCTGGCCTCAATACCATCTCTACTGCCCTGATGGTGGCGCTGTGTCAGTTTCTGTTTAGCTCTGTCTCCTAGAAGAACCTGGCTATGATCAGCGACTCCAGCGTAGCTACATGGGCTATTCCAATCTGGCGTACTCATCTTATCTGAAAATTACTTTCTCATCAGAAGCTCTGATTACTGCTTTGTGCCTCCTCCATGCTTTACACTGCAGTTCTGCTTGGTGCAATTTTCTGCTTTGTAAAATGACAAGCTCAGCAGGCAGAGCGACCATCCAATCTCAGGACTAGCTAAAGTCTTCTAAGGTGGCCAGAGAGCTCTGAATACCCATGGTACACTGTGCAAAAGTAATTAAGACGCCACATGCTGCTCTCTGATTGGCCATCGTTGCACATGTTAACAGCAGTGGCCAATCTGAAAGCAGTCTGACGTGCCTTGGACTACTGTTTCTACCGAAACTACATCAGGTAGTAAAAAAAGACTCTCCTACAGACTAGTAGGTAATCAGCTAGAGATCAGTGGGGGCTTCTAGTCAACCGATGTTAAATGCCAGCCCTGTAAGAGAAAAAGCTGGGCAACAACTGTCACAAATAAAGGGGAAGACAGATGTGATAGTTGTGCTAACCAGTAATCTGCCCACAACCAAAAGTAGTCATGCAGTCCTCACCTTACATAGATAGAACATAACGGCACACGACTCACCCTCGTGCTCTGCCCACAACATCCTTCTTCTCCAGCCAGTTCTGTCCTTCCTTATAGAGCCCTCGGTCATCAACTTCATTATTATCTCCCTTAGTCAGGAACTTAATATCTCCATTCTCTCTGAAAATGAAATATGAAGAATTAAAAGGGGCAAGAAACTCCAGAGCTGCACTCCCTATTCTGCTGGTGGAGTCACTGTGGACACTGTTATCCTGAGTTATATCCTGCATTATACTCCAGAGCTGCACTCACTATTCTGCTGGTGGAGTCACTGTGTACATACATTACTTATCCTGCACAGATTCTGAGTTACATCCTGTATTATACTCCAGAGCTGCACTCACTATTCTGCTGGTGGAGTCACCGTGTATATACATTACTTATCCTGTACTGATCCTGAGTTACATCCCATATTATACTCCAGAGCTGCACTCACTATTCAGCTGGTGGAGTCATTGCGTACATACATTACTTATCCTATACTGATCCTGAGTTACATCCTGTATTATACTCCAGAGCAGCACTCACTATTCTGCTGGTGGAGTCACTGTGTACATACATTACTTATCCTGCACAGATTCTGAGTTACATCCTGTATTATACTCTAGAGCTGCACTCACTATTCTGCTGGTGGAGTCACTGTGTATATACATTACTTATCCTGTACTGATCCTGAGTTACATCCCGTATTATACTCCAGAGCTGCACTCACTATTCAGCTGCTGGAGTCACTGTGTACATATATTACTTATCCTATACTGATCCTGAGTTACATCCTGCATTATACTCCAGAGCTGCACTCACTATTCAGCTGGTGGAGTCACTGTGCACATAAATTACTTATCCTGTACTGATCCTAAGTTACAGTCTGTATTATACTCCAGAGCTGCACTCACTGCTCTGCAGGACACAGTCAGCAAGCTTGTGGACCGGTATCACCCAAACAGCTTAGTAGGGGTACACTACGTTCTCCATATATTAGATTATTGTAAAGTGCCAGGGGAAAAAGTCTCAAGATGCAGATGTCTGGGCAGAAATTGTGTCTGTAGGAAATCCTGGGATAGTCTAGCATTGAAGCCTGTAGAAATATGAATGCAGCTCTGAAGTACAAGTCAGGAGTCAGGGATAGACCGCTGTTGTGCAATGAAGCGAGTATACTGCCATGTTTAGTTGTGTTTCTAGATGTTCAGGGAGACTGCCACGTATCCAATAACCCCACAGACTGGTGAACTCTACGTTACTTTTCATGGACTTTGATGACTCGGTGGACTATCGGGATGTCTCTGCCTTCCACTTTGAAGACGACAATTTCTCCGGCCCGGATTGGGTCTTCCTGGAAGTTTGTGAGGAACAGCAGGTCTCCTCGATGAAAGGCTGGCTCCATGCTGCCACTGCGGACCGACCAGAGAGGTTACAAACACGCACCAAAGGCGACACTTCCTACTGATGTAGCAGAGCTGAATAAGGGCCCTTTTACACGGATTCTCACTGGACCGCCGGAATCTGAGTGATAATCGGCAGTAATGAGTGGAGATAGCGCTTGACGGTCGTTCCGTGTAAAAGGGCCCCTAGTCATTGACCTGTGCACTGTACAGCAGCATGTAAGGCAGTATTACTACACATATGGTATGTAGATATGTATGTTATAGCACATACTAGCCATGGTATAGAATGGTTTCTCTTACGTAGCACTGTATGGCGGTATATTCGGAGGACTTTTTGGACATGTTTTGGTAGGTTATGGCACAGTTATCTGATCACCGCTTGGCAATGTCATGTTGGCACTACCCACAACCCCCAGCCCAGACCTACCTCAGTACTACAACGATGGGGCTCTCGCTGCCCGTGACCACAATGAGGCCTTTCCATATCATGAGGGCAGAAGACACAATCATGGCAAAGTTAAGGACTTGATAGTAAAGCTGGAGGAGGACAGAAAAAAGACACATTAATGAAGTGACTCGTTCAGAGCCTCGTGATCATTAATTATCAGTAACCTGCACACAAAGAAAAAGGAAACTGTAAGAGTTCTTCCCTTAAATCGCCTTCTGGGACCCATTTTGGATCATTTTAAAGTCAAAACTGTGAGAAAAAGAATTCTTTCCTCTCTATGCATCCCAAAAAATCTGTTTGTAATGTGACTATGTGCAGCAGCAGCCTTCCCCCGCCCACAGGGGGGCACCGCCAGGAACGGCGCTATACATTACAGGGTGGGCACTGCCAGGAACGGCGCTATACATTACAGGGTGGGCACTGCCAGGAACGGCGCTATACATTACAGGGTGGGCACTGCCAGGAACGGCGCTATACATTACAGGGTGGGCACTGCCAGGAACGGCGCTATACATTACAGGGTGGGCACTGCCAGGAACGGCGCTATACATTACAGGGTGGGCACTGCCAGGAACGGCGCTATACATTACAGGGTGGGCACTGCCAGGAACGGCGCTATACATTACAGGGTGGGCACTGCCAGGAACGGCGCTATACATTACAGGGTGGGCACTGCCAAGAACGGCACTATACATTACAGGGTGGGCACTGCCAGAAACGGCACTATACATTACAGGGTGGGCACTGCCAGGAACGGCGCTATACATTACAGGGTGGGCACTGCCAGGAACGGCGCTATACATTACAGGGTGGGCACTGCCAGGAACGGCGCTATACATTACAGGGTGGGCACTGCCAGGAACGGCGCTATACATTACAGGGTGGGCACTGCCAGGAACGGCGCTATACATTACAGGGTGGGCACTGCCAGGAACGGCGCTATACATTACAGGGTGGGCACTGCCAGGAACGGCGCTATACATTACAGGGTGGGCACTGCCAGGAACGGCGCTATACATTACAGGGTGGGCACTGCCAGGAACGGCACTATACATTACAGGGTGGGCACTGCCAGGAACGGCGCTATACATTACAGGGTGGGCACTGCCAGGAACGGCGCTATACATTACAGGGTGGGCACTGCCAGGAACGGCGCTATACATTACAGGGTGGGCACTGCCAGGAACGGCGCTATACATTACAGGGTGGGCACTGCCAGGAACGGCGCTATACATTACAGGGTGGGCACTGCCAGAAATGGCACTATACATTACAGGGGGCACTGCTAGAAATGGCACTATACATTACAGGGGGCACTGCAAGAAATTGCACTATACATTACAGGGGGCACTGCTAGAAATGGCACTATACATTACAGGGGGGCACTGCTAGAAATGGCACTATACATTACAGGGGGCACTGCTAGGAATGGCACTATACATTACAGGGGGCACTGCTAGGAATGGCACTATACATTACAAGGGGGCACTGCTAGGAATGGCACTATACATTACAAGGGGGCACTGCTAGGAATGGCACTATACATTACAAGAGGGCACTGCTAGGAATGGCACTGTACATTACAAGAGGGCACTGCTAGGAATGGCACTATACATTACAAGGGGGCACTGCTAGGAATGGCACTGAATGGGTGTTGATTTATACAATCTGTTGTGAACTGCACTACGTACCGCAGGGTCATTGCTGGGAATGGCACTATCTACTGTACGGGCACTGATGAGTATGGCATTATTATACGGGCACTAGATGTCTTGCCCAGAATGCTGAGCCATCACCCAGCTTTCCCAGAATCCAGTGTAGTGATTCAGCACATGGATTCTCAGGACTCTTTAGCCCAGACGTTCCCCGACCGTGACAAGTAGGACTGCTCGGGGTCCTATGTTTATGGATGAATTTCTATTTTTGAGGCATTTTCTCCTAATGTAGCTGGCACGCTGCCCTCTGACTCCACCGCTACTGCTGAGGAAAAGTCATCCAATAATTGGCGCTGGAATTAATCATTGAAGGTTGGCAAGAGCGGCGGGCGAATCTGGAGCTGAATGCTGATTACAGCGCATATAACGAACGGCGTGTAAGACGTTCCATACTGTAAGATATCTTGGGTAAGACGCTGCCGTGAATGGAAGCTCGGAAAAGCCTCTCCCGCTGCCAGCCGCAGAGTTACCCAGGAAACCGGCCTCATTACAGCCCATCTGTGCCACCTCAATTTATAGCTCTGTCTCACAAGACACTCTCAGGACCGTTCCGTCTAGAGAGCCAGATCAGTGAAGACGCCGAGACGCAGTCAATGTGGCACGTACAAATTTAACCCCTTGCTTATGCATGTAAAGATAGGTTTGCACCAGTTGGGGAATCCCTGTCTATATGCTCTATAGGAGTCTATGGCCTAAAAAGTTAGTGGGGAGTCCAAAAGTTATACAAGGTGTACCGCAAAGACCATCTCCGACTCCGGAGAACCTGGTGCAGAAGGAGTGCCCTGCAGCACACTTCACTTGCAGAGGATGCCCGCACTTGTGATGCCCCCTGTAGAGTACAAGCACTCTGTCCGTGAGTCGTACAATTGTAAGACCCCGCACAATTCAAGTCCTATTCTCACGCATGAATCGCACGAAAATAGGACCTACTTTCATTTTTCCGTCTGACACTATATGGCTGCCCAGAATCTGCATGCGGATTTCTGCCGCAGAAGTCCCGCGATTCATTGTGAAAATGAATTTAAAATGCTTGCGGATGATCGCGGATTCAAGTTTTCCGAGCAGATGTACAGATCATCTGCGTGGGGGGGGAAAGAAATCGCAAGTCCAATGGTGCCTTCCCTCACCTCCCTGCCTGCTCTCCAGCAACCCGAGGAGTATCCGCCTGGAAATCCGCAATGCATTCAAAAGAATGGAGTTCATATTTGCGCGTCTCGTAACCCGCAAACCTCGCACGAGATTCTCGCCGTGTGAAATCAGACTAAGGTCTCTCACAACCAGATTTGGATTGCGGATTCTTCGGATGATTCGCGCTAAAACGTGGGCATTGAAAGGCATGTGCTTTAGAATTTTCCTTCACACCCGCGAGTATGAATTGCATATTCCGCAATCAGAAAAAAAATCTCAGCGTCCTCTCACTGCAGATCCCGCAGGGGCGGCCTCCATTGGTGTCAATAAATGCATGCGACCAACAGCCTTTACGCAATTAACACATCGCGTATCGGCTGCGGGTACCCGCCTCATCACTAAGGGATGGCACGGGAAATCCGAGCAAAAACAAAACCTGTACTGCGCATGACCGCCTGCGAGCCTCCGCCATCATACACCGTACAGTAAAGTGCTGAACGCAGGGTCACCGGCCGAGCTCACAGCTGGAATCCGACCAGATTATGTGAGCCTGGCCTAAGGGAACATTCGCACCAGCCCTGTCTAGAAGAACAGAAATAAATATAAATGCACCCCCCTCCAATTTATTTAAATGGGATTTCCGTTTTCACATCGCTCTTCCAATCACTTTCACTCCTACAATTTATTTTTTGCTAGAAAATACTGTGCAGGCTACTACAGAAGGGAGGAAAATGTGAAAAAAATGTGAAAACCAAAGGCCATGAGGGATAAAGAAAGCGCTTATTTCTATATGAATAGAAGGAACAGAGAGAAAAAAAGAAAACGTGCTGAAAAGTCACCACCATGTATGCCCCAATGTATCAGTGCTGGTGAAATGTATCACTTTGTAACAAACTCTCAGCCTAAGCTTTGTAGTGGCTGGTAAAGGGTTAATCCCCACTACTGCCTTGTGGACATATCACCGTATGTCCTGAACATCCAAACGTTGGGAAAACCCTTTATAAGGGTATTGTTATACAGCTCGAAAAAGATGAGGGATTGAAATACAAAGGAGATGAGCAAGTGAGGCCCCGTTAACATCAAGTTTTGGTAGGATCTGTAGACTTCCGCAGCAGGTCTTATTTTGGTCAGGAACGCTATCTTTTCTCCTTAGGGAGAGCACCTAGAAGGTGAGCGAGGAGACTTATAAGGCCATTCATGCTCCTCTGGGTAATATGCAAATAAGGGAGATGGAACAATACTTCTGCAGCGCCACCTATTGAATGGCAGCATTCCTGCAAGTCAATATTAGACTTTTTATACAAGCCTTGTAACAATGGCTGGGAATTGAAAACCAAGCCAGTATCCATACACAGACAGCTGTTTCGGGCATTTGCCCTTTATCAGTGTGCAGTAGGTTTCTGGTTTGGCTAGCGAGAGGCCTGTGATGTAGGTCAGGAACGCTATTCTTTCTCCTTAGGGAGAGCACCTAGAATGTGAGTGAGGAGACTTATAAGGCCAATCATACTGCTCTGGGTAATATGCAAATAAAGGAGATGGAACAATTGTTCCATTTCCCCTATTTTGGTCTGAATCACGAACTCGAATTGCCCATTAAAGTCTATGGAATCAAGCCAAAAAAAAAAAAAAAAAGCAAACATGCAGTTGCATGCGTATTTACTGGGTTATTACATAGAAATGTAACATCCGCGTAAAAACAATGCATATGCACCAAAAATGCATGTGCCCGTGTGAACGTGCCCTAAGGGTCTAAATCACCTTAATGAAATATAAGCCCTAGCTACAGTACATAAAAAAAGGACACATTACCTAGCAGGCGCAGTTCGGGTCCCTCAAGCCGCTCTCAATTCAATGCGATGGCTGTGATTGGTTCATTGAGCGCTGCAGTGATTGGCTGAGTCAGCGCTTCCTGGAGGTGGGATTTTTTAACCCCCTGACCAGGAAGCAGCGGCTGAAGACTGCAGACAAGTGTGCCGAAGCTTCGGAGGAGAAGTGCGGCAGGTCGGACAGCGCGTGTTAGATGATGTATTGTTTTTTTTAAAATGCAGCTACGGCTTATTTTAGGGACAAAGTAGGACTTCCTACTGTAAAAGTTGCATCGCACCGCACGCAAACCGCAATGTTGTGTGACGTAACACAAAGGAAAACTCCATAGGGAAACATGGGCTACAAAACAGCAAATCGCTGCAATATATTCAGCATGCCACAATTTTATTTCCCTCGCAATGTAGCAGCCTACAAAACATCGCTAACGAGAAGGAAACCATAGGAAAGCAGGGGTTCACATACATGCGATTTGTAGCATCGCGAGAAAATCGTGCGATTTTCTCGCCCCTTGAAAAGCAGCCTAATACCTATATATACACATTATATATTTAAGGCAGTATCTTGACTGACAGCCAGGCTCCTGCTCTAATAGCCAGGAATGGAAAAATCTCAGATCCTGGCAGTTTAACCCCTAACATGCCACAATCAACAGCAGATAACAGGGGACGGGGCTCTGTCACCCATCGGCACCCCGCAGTATGATTGGGAGGTACCAATTGGTTCCCATGGCATCTGGAAGCCTGACAAAGGCCTCCATGTCTGCCATGTAACTCAGCCTATTAGGCCCCGCCTCTTGCGGGAACTTTTCCTGGAGTATATACCAAACACAGGTTCTGTACATGATATGAACAGACCTTACTGACAAGGCCATTTTAATACCCCAATCAACCCATGCATGGGTATTACAACAGCCCTTTACCCCCTCCCTGGTGTCACCTCACCCCTTTCGTCCACCAAAAGCTTTTGTAGCATACAAAGTTATTAGCATTACTCATCTAATCCAGCAGGCGGCGCTCCTCTGTGCGGCTTCATCTCCAGCAGTCACATGCCTGTGGAAGCATCTGAGCACTGCATCCAATCACCAGCCTCGTTGGTGCCGAGACTGGTGATTGGCTGCATCCGTCACATGACCACAGAACCTGGAAGTGAGCAGAGACCATGGGGATCACAAGAGGCGAGTATAACTTGTATCTCTATTTTTTTTTATACTCCTCAAAACTTTTCACCCGTATCTAGATCCTGAGGATTCAGATACAGTTTTAAGCATTGCCACTAGTAGGGGGGCTGATGCAGATGTACCCTTCACCCTTGGGTTACCCTGCCTACAGAAACTATCACTATACAGAATTAGAGAGGTTGTTCCATGAAACTATATATTATTACCCGACGGCTGCTTCAGTTCGGGCGGGTGGGGTGGGGTGGGGGTGGTCCCAAAGCCAGGACGGTCTGTAAGTCCTAGTAGGGCACATGGATAGGAGTTTCAGAGACGTAAAACCAGCCATTTGTCTGTGTATGGCTGTGAGCTTACAGGGTAGTACCAGCTGAGACGACGACTGGTACACTGCGACAACGGATACCAAATGAGGGATCTCCGACCTTCAAGTGTCAGGTCGGGGACCAGCAGACATTTATAAGCAGCGGCCTTGGCAGCACTGCAGATGACAGGCATTTAATGCGGCTGAGAAATGCATCAGTCACTGAATGAAATTCTGCATTAGATCAGCTTGTTTTAGAGCAACCGTATATCCCTGTATGAGCGTGCATGCAATGAGAGGGGCCAGTCACCGAGCAGGAGCGCCCCCTGGAGCCAGAAGTCCGCAGACAGCATGATACGGATCAATTACAAGTTACGCTCTTTGAAAAAGAAAAATTCAGCACCTAGAAGAAGTTGTGATTTTGTGGCAAAACGCGGCACACAGTTACATCTCAGGCAGATATGCCAATAATTAGAGCTGTGGTGTGATTAGATGAATAGTATTGCCACCTGAGGCCCTAAAAGTGGGTCCCCTCTTGGCCTGTAAGAGGCTCTCGGAGGCTCCTTGTGTGTAGTGACCTCTTCTTCCGCTTGTGTAGAGCTTGTTGACCACTAGACGCCTCTACGACGCAGAGAGGAGATTTCACCCCGTTACCAGAGCCTGAGAGGGGCGCATTATTGGGATGTGAGAAGCTGGATGGTCGTATCGATGAATTGTCCCCCACCGGCCGTTCTGACCAGACTGGTAGGAGGTGTTGGGACCAGACTGGTAGGAGGTGTGAGGGCACACAAGGTGACCAGGCTCAGGACGCCCCCTACAGACCAGCAGTAGAGAGGATCGTCTAACAAGCACGAGCAGTTTCAACGGTTTTGTTGTCCACCATCCAAAGACAGGTGGCGCCATTGTTACCGCTGTGTCTGTCAGAACTATTTCCAGACACTTGGCTGAAGGAAATTTGATCTTCCGTTGCCCATTATATGTACTGTCTTGACACCCACCCACTGTCACCTCTGTTTGCAGTGATGTCGTGAACAAAAAAACTGGACTACCACAGAATGGAACCAGGTTGCCCTCAGCGACGAATTCATATTTAGTTTGGGAGCGGATGACGGTCGTATTCACGTCTGCCCCCTGCTGGTGTGAGGGCCATCGTATACAACAGTCGGTCACCGCAAGTAGTGGTACGAGGGACAATGACAGCTCAGCTATATGTTCAGGACATCCTGTAGCCACATGTGTTCCTCACATGGCGGCTTCCAAGAGGCAGCAGGATGATGCTCGGCCGCACACACAAGGGGGTCACAGGAGCCCCCACAACATTGTCACACTTCCATGGCTGCCCGGTCACCAGATTTATCACCAATAGAACATGTATGGAACCATCTGGGATGACAACTTCTACAGCCTACGAGTTTACACAATCTAGAGGCTCAGTTACAGAAAATGTGGAGCGATATGCAGCAGGATACAATACAGAACCTGTATGCCTCCATGCCCGCCTGTATCACATCTTGTATCCAAGCTATAGGTGGTACAACGGGGTACTAGAGCCTCCATGCCCAACTGTATCACATCCTGTATCCAAGCTATAGGTGGTACAACAGCGTACTAGAGCCTCCATGCCCGCCTGTATCACATCTTGTATCCAAGCTAGAGGCGGTACAACAGGGTACTAGAGCCTCCATGCCCGCCTGTATCACATCTTGTATCCAAGCTAGAGGTGGTACAACAGGGTGCTAGAGCCTGCTCAGTTTTCTGCAATAAATTCTCCTTTTGCTCTGATATGTAATCACTTCTATAAATGTTACAATCACATAGAGAACGTTTCATTCCACCCGACAACTCTGAATGGTGCAGATATTGATGCTGTGGAAAATCCGCAATAAATACGCCACATGTAAACACACCTTTAGGCGGCTTTTCACAAAAGTGTTATTCAGACACATTTTATAGCCTGACTGCAGGTCTACTGACCCAAACTCAAACTGTGGATCCTTGGGATGCCATTAGTTTGGGTCAGTAGACCGGTGGTCGGGGTGGAACACTCGTCTGTATTGCAGGTACAAAAATGCTTCCATAGGACACTCATGTGAAAGCGGCCTTATGTGGCTACATGGGAGTGGGGGATTTTATAACTAAATTATCAAACAGCACATATGCAAGTACTTGGATAAAAATGCAGTAATTAACCAGAGCCAGCATGGGTTTGTAACAAACAAGTCATGCCAGACGAATCTAATTTCCTTTAATGACAAAATCACTGACTGGGTTGATCAGGGAAATACAGTAGATTTAGTATATCTTGACTTTAGTAAAGCATTTGACAAAGTATCTCATACCATACTTATTGAAAAAAATGACCAAGTATGGGATTGATAAGGCAACTGTTAGGTGGATTCACAACTGGCTGAGTGATCATACTCAAAGAGTGGTCATAAATGGCTGCACATCAAAGTGGAAGAATGTATCAAGTGGGGTACCACAAGGCTCTGTCCTAGGCCCAGTGTTGTTCAACATTTTTATAAATGATCTGGAGGAGGGAATTGATGGGAAACTGATCAAATTTGCCGACGACACAAAGCTAGGAGGGATAGCTAACACTAGGGAAGAGAGAGAGGATTCAAAAAGATCTAGAAAAGCTTGAACAGTGGGCGGTGACTAACAGAATGGTATTTAACAAGGAGAAATGCAAAGTCCTACATCTGGGCAAGAAAAATGAAAAAAAAAGCACATATAGAATGGGAGGAATTGGGCTAAGCAGCACGTGTGAAAAAGACTTGGGTATACTAATAGATCATAGACTGAACATGAGTCAACAATGTGATGCAGCAGCCAAAAAGGCAAACACACTCCTGGGATGTATTAAGAGAAGTATAGAGTCTAGATCATGTGAGGTCATTATCCCCCTCTACTCTTCTTTAGTCAGACATCATCTGTAATACTGTGTCCAGTTCTATAATGACACGCTGGTGATCAATGAGTGGAACAGGCTGCCACGGGAGATGGCGAGTTCTCCTTCAATGGCAGTATTCAAACAGAGATTGGACAGACATCTGTCTGCAAATTGATTTAGTGAATCCTGCACTGAGCAGGGGGTTGGACCAGATGACCCTGGAGGACCCTTCCAACTCTACCATTCTATGAATCCAAGACTTGTCAATCTGGTTTGGCTTCAAAACAATACAGTTTTACACTGTTAGCTATTAGGCAGGGCTAGCTTTGCATGGCACTCTGGGTTGGGAGGGGTGCAAGTAGCAGTCAGGTTCCTCATCTTAGAACTGTGTCGAGCCTTATTTATGTGCTGGTATCCACCTGTGAGTGTTACGCACATTCAGCATCCATCTTTGGCTGGCACTCAGTTTGGTTTTCGACTTGTGATTCAAATCTATAGACACAAGGTATTCTATAGGTGGGCTATGCTAAGTCTGGCTAATCAGATCACCCACTATAGGTAGAGCCTTTGATATAATGTTGGAACCCTTTTGTGAGCATCATGGCTAGTTAGTATCCATTGGGCTAGCACTCACTTTGGGTCTTCAAGGAGGATAATAGAGGTTCCATAGATATATGGTGGTACTTTGTGAGGAAATCATGCTTTGTCATTACTCAAGCCGACTAGCAGCTGGATTACCCACCACAGGTATTCACCAAGAATCTAGAGGAATCTAGTAGAGTGGCCTTTGGAAGATACAAAATCTGATGTCCCTATGGTCATAGTAGATGTTCTTTCACCTTTTCCCCTTAATTGATTTTCGCTTGGGATGGTACCCCCATATCTGGTGACTGCCTTTTGCTGAAGGGGCCTCTCTTAAATGTAGCATCATTTTTTGTGTTAAGAATACCTGATATAAGGAGATATCGGAGGGACGAGTCCATACTTCCCTTTCGTCAATGTTGTATCTTTATCCGGCACTAATTGCCAAATTTCTCTGTTTTTAATCTAAATCAATAAAGAATTATTTTCTAATCCTATTCTGTGAAGAATTTCTTCAAATAAGTAGGATTTTTCTGCCTTCTGCGATTCCCCGGTTTATTAACAAGTCTAGGAAAGTTGTCTGACAACTTCTAAAGCCAGCGGTTGTGGAGACCACATTGGTTGTCACCCACCCTAGAGTGAAGCAAGAAAAATGCTAAATTAACCAGTGCTATAGAAATGCGCCGGCATTGTGCCTGCAGCCCATGTAATACCGCCCTCTACACCCCATACAACTACAGTTCACAATGACAGCGACTAATTATTGCTCTCACATTCAGGTCGCAGATTCTTGCACAGATTATACATCTATTGATTACTAGGAAGGCACAGAGGAACGCTGCTGCGCGCCGTGAATGAGAAATACTCTGCTGTGCTTTAGATTTCAACACAGGCATTAAAGTAACATCTAGTGGCATAGAAAAAAACAAAAAAACAAAAACGCTGTTAGCAACACTATGAAAAACTAGCGAAAAGTGGTGGTTTTCTGAAAAAATATTGTGTGAAAGCAGCTTCATCTAAGCATGGCTGATGGGCGGGGATCTGCCACTCGGGATCCCCAGTGATCAGCTGCTTGCCGTCATACTGCCAGGGCAGATAGAGTTGGTATCAAACCCTCACCACTGTTTGCAATGGGAGGGACGGGGGCGGAGCTAAGTTCCACCCCTGCCCTGTCCCCTCCCATTGTAAATAGTGGCGAGGGGCGGAGAGAGGGCGGGAGCTCAGTGCACTGCTCCCGGCCCGCCTCCTCCCCCTGCAGAGAGAGAGCGTATATCAGTTGGGCGTGAAAACCCGGCCGATATACGGACGTGTGAATAAGCCCTAAGGCCCATAGCATTTTTATTTTCCCGGTAACGCAGCTCTGTGAGGTCTTGTTTTTTGCGGGAAGAGTTGTAGTTTTTATTGGTACTTGTGACTTTTGGATTATTTTTATTGTGTTTTTCTAGGGGCAAAACAAAACAAAAATAGCAATTCTAGCGTTACTATTTTAAATTATTTTTACAGTGTTCACTGTGATAAATAGCTAAATACTTTCGGTATTTGGGTAATTACAAACACGGTAATACCCATTATGTGCTGTGCTTTTTGTTTGTTTGTTTTGTATTAGATCCATTTAAAACGTTTTTTCATGGGGAAAAAAAAACGCATGCTTTTTCTACCTAGACTTATTCATTAAATTTAACTTTTTTAGTCCCTGAAGGGGACTTGAAGATGTGATCATTCGATCGCTAGGATAATACACTGCATTACTTATGTAGTGCACTCTACCAAGCCTATGACAGCAGCCTATTAGACTCTGCTGGAGGCGGGGCCTGATAGGCTGAGTTATATGGCTGACAGAGGTCTTTATCAAGCTTACAGATGCCATGGGAACCCATTAGTACCTTGGGATCGCATTGCAAGGTGCCAATGTGTAACAGAAACAGCCCCTCCCCTTGTCATGTGCTTACATGCTGCATTTGCTGTTGACCGTGGCATGTATGGGGTTAAACTGCCAGTATATGACGTTTCTCCATTCCTGGCTATTAGAGCAGGAGCCTGGCGGTCACCGCCTTAAAAAATATATATACCGTATATACTGGCGTATAAGACGACTTTTGAACCCCGAAAAATCTGCTCTGAAGTCGGGGGTCGTCTTATACGCCGGTAATACAAAAAAAAGAAAGTGTCAAAAAAAAAAAAATCATCACTCACTTCCCCCGGCGTTCTGCGGCGCTGCTGCAGGCTGTCGCTCCCTCCTGGTCGCCGGCAGAGCATTGCTTTCTAGACGCAGGGCTTGAAATCCCCGCCTCCAGAAAGCTACTGTGATTAGCTAACACACGCCGTCAGCCAATCAATGACATCATTGAATGGCTGTGATTGGCTGAAGGCACGTGTGTTTTCTGGAGGCGGGGATTTCAAGCCCTGCGTCCAGAAAGCAATGCTCTGCCGGGGACCAGGAGGGAGCAACATCCTGCAGCAGCACCGCAGAACGCCGGGGGAGGTGAGTAATGATTTTTTTTTTTTGCTCCGCTGTATTCCCGGCGTATAAGGTGAAAGTTGGGGGGGGGGGGGGGGGTCGCCTTATACGCCGGTATATACGGTACATGTACAGGTATAAAGCCAGTTATATAGTAAGGTCAGTAAAAAGCTATACTGTGGTCATGAAGGGGTTAAGGTGTTATTTGGCTGCCAGCTGAGTGTGATTTAGGATATGCAAATACCCACAAGACACTGAGAAGATTAAAAAAAAAAAACACAGCCGCTAACATGACTTACTTGTGACTTCCATTGAACTTTATGTTTGGAAAGTCCCATCTGGCAATTTGCACTCTATGATCAAAAGTTCGTCAAGTTTGGATTTTTTTGCCGTAGTCGTCGCGGTCACGTGTAGTAATGTGATCACATTCACAATGAATACCGCAGTGCAACCCAACAAGCTTGGCGTCACGTGACCGGATTCCCTGCGTTGGGGGCTGTTGATATATTCAGATTGTTTTAGACTTGATACAATTGTAACAAACCCTCATTCCATTCACTGAGAGCAAGCAGGGATCTTGATGATTGGTGCAGCCGCCCCCAATGTCTCTGCACAGGGTGGGGGGGGGGGTAATAATGTGTGTTTTACTATAGGGCGACTGTCTTCATCTCTCAGTATGATTTGTGTAAGGCGCTCTTCAGAGCAGCACCGCAGGGAGAGGAGTTAAAAAAAGACAGCGAAAACAATACAAAACCCTCCGACGTTACCTGCATTGTAATGCGGCTGAATACATCACAAACTGAATGCCGGCCTGCTGGGACTTGAGGAACGGCTAAGAAGGCGGTGATAGATTGCTTAGTGCCAGGCGAGACACCGGGGGCTTTAATCACGGCTTACGGCAGAGGTCTGACTCCATGATAGGCAATAGACGGCAGCTATGTCCAACTAGTACAACCTCCTTTTCCTAAGGCAGCAGGCTGATCAATGGGGGGGTCCGGCTCCTTAAAGCCCTGAAACCAGCGGCCACGTTCCCCCAGCAGCGTCAAATGCAGTATTACATGGTCGCCCGCTGGCAGGTAAATGTCTGGTGCCGGCTTAAAGGAAAACTCCACTTAGGCAGAAGCTATTTATTACAATCCGCAGCTGGAGTCTACATAGAACGTCGGATGTCTATGCAGATACTTTGTTTCATTTATTTTGTACTGATCCTTAATTAGAGGAAGTTCTCTAATGAGACAGAACGCTACATTTAGAACTGCAGTCAGGGAGCAATGCATTGTGGGAGTTCGGGGATAGAATGATGCCGTGAGGTCACTGATTGTAAACAAACTTGTGTCTCCCAAGTGTCCCGGAATCAGAGGAGCGGTCCTGGATTTTGCGGGGTCATTATTACTAAGTAGGTGCACTATTACTTTGAGGGGGCACTAAGAGCAGCGCTTACTGTGTGGGGCTTATAGGGGGCACCATTATTGGAAGAGGTTACCAATAGGCACTATTAGGGCCCATTCACATGGGCGTATTCCTGTCTACTATTACGGACAGTATATAAGAACGCTGATTTGCACTGCTGTATTCAGATAAGCTTTTTTGTGGACCACTTGATCACTTGCTGATCGGTGGGGGTCTCTGAGGAGACTGAATGGAGCGCTGGTCACACTTACGCTACGTTCATTTTCAATAGGACTGTGGAGATAGCTGAGCAGCAAGCGTTTGGGCGTTTCCAGCCCCATTGAAATTAATGGAGCGCCGGGCGTACATGCTTGTCCAGAGTTCCATTCATTCTAACATCAGTGCAGGGGGAGAAGCGACCCCCACAGTGACTGGCAGCAGGGGACACAAGACCCCCGTTCTTGAGATTCCCAGGTGTTTCAGCAGTGAGCCCCCCCACCGATCCAGTAGATAGGAGATAAAGGGCCGGTACCAAGATTACAAGTTAAGTTCGTAACTCGGTGTATACAATGTATTCTACACTATTCTGCAGAAGGCCAGGTAATAACTTCCATGAGTATCAAGGTTTTGTTAAGTATTTAATTGACTTTAGCCCTATAATTACAGCCCCCATAGATATCAGATTACTGGCAGAACAACTCCGGGCAACTTTAAACCGTAAACCCTCAAGCAAAGAATATGTGACTCCCCAGCACGGGAACAGATACCTGTATGTACAGGTGTGTCTATATGAAGAGGGAAGCTGAAGGACATGGCTCATAATACAAGGTGCAGAGCACTTCGCCAAAGGCTGCGAAATCCTGGCAAAACTACAGCCCTGGCGCAAATTCAAGATTTTCTTAAGTGGCACAATTTCTCAAGGATGTTTGCAGATTTTATTTATTTGTTTCCATAGGGGAATATCAGAGCTGCAGCACAGTCCACCCCGTGAGTAATGCCGTGTCCTAGATTGAAAGGAGAGGGGTTTTCAAGCTGTGAGAACAGCATGCTCGCACGTTTAGGCGACGTCAGAATAAGCACTCCTCGTGTGTGTACATGAGGAACATCATATCTGGCCATTATATGACATATCCTGTATTTATTACCAGGTTTACCCTCTGCAGACTACATCTCTAATTCTCAGTCTTCCCTGAGCTGGTGGGTGTAGACTAGCTGCTGTTATGTCTCCATACACTGCACACATGGAAGAGCAGGATCTCTTCTTCTCTATAGCACATCTTCATATACAGCAGCATGAAGGAGAGAATTTACAGCTTTACTGTGAAGTCTAGATGTGATTTCAGTAGTTGCGAGACCGGAGATACACGAATCCTGCTGCACCCAAGTCTGTCTCTCTCCTCTCCTATCCATAGACGTCTATGGGTAGTAGGAGACGGCAGCAAGCAAAGACACCTACCGCACACCCCGTCTCACCCTGTAATCCATCTTGGTGTCTTTGTTACTGAACACAGTCTTCATATGACGGCAGGCGGTGGAAGGCTGACCCCTAGTGGCCAGCATTTTAGAGACAAAAGCATCATTTTAGCACTTTGCTAATTTTTTACATGAGCTACCATATAAGTCAACGTGTGGTGACTATTTAAGGAGGTCAGTCTCATTTCAACAAAGAATATATGTCATAAATGGCAGATGGGGGAGGGGCTCTGTGACTCCCAACTCACACCAGCTGCTTTGCCCATAGAAATCAATGGGATATTAAAGCATTCCCCACAGTATTCAATAGAGGTGGCATTTACGACATATCCTGCGCAATATGGGAATTCCGCCTTTAAATGATCGTAAAATGAAAAGTTCAGCTTTCTAATCAACCGTGTTTCAATTCCTCTCCATTTTCAAGATCTTTGCCTCCGAGAGTCCCGTTACATACCAGATAATCTCCGATCACGCCATATGCCGCAGTAAATAACGGGAGAATGTTCCTTTAGGAAAAATGAACGTAACTTATGGATGATAGTTAAAGCCGTTATGTTCTATAAACTATGATCCTTTTTATAGCGCGGCGTATGAGGAAAATTACTAGGGAAGAGATCTCTGTGCAGCCGCATGAGAAATCTGTCTCTACAGAAGCCGCTTAATGCCGCTGATACTTAATGTGGCAGACACTGTATAACACAGGACATTCATCACAGCGTCTGTAAGGAGGAAGAAAGGCGCTGAATACTTCCTATTAATGGCCTGTATCACAAAGAGCATCGGTTACACTATGTAATGAGTGGCACAAGGCTTATGTACAGGGCATACAGGCAGCATGTGACCCCTAAGAAGCCCTTTTTCTCAACAAGTCGTTTGGTTTTATTGGCTATTTTTTTTCCTCAATCAAGTCAATTTGCTTGATTGTTCATCAGCATGATTCCTGACATCCTCTGTTGACCCCTTTCGCTGATCAGCTATTTCCACCCACAAGATCCCCTTTCACCGGATGTTTTTTTTCGATTACACGATTCTCCGCAATCTTATACGAAAACCCTATTAGGTAGATAGTGATGTCCCAACCCCGGCTAGTCTATCACCAATGACCGGGTTTAGTTGGAAGTCGCTCAGATTGATGGATTTCCCCATCTAATGTGGAGTCACCCTAAAACAGATCGGCGGAAAACTAGTCACATGATTTTATTTTGCACTCCGGGGTCACTGTGATAATGTCCATACAGGGAAGCGCCAATCATGAAAGATTCGGGGGCTCTAATAAAGTGGCCGGTGTACTTATCAATTTCTCTCCATCGGCACCATCTACGCTTGCCGTCATCAAATAGGAACATTGTTCCGTACATCCGTAGACCGAAACCTGTACCGACCTAAATCTAGAGCCGAGAGTCTGTTAGGGCAGGAGAGAGTTGAGTGTCTAGACCTGATGCAATTCTATCAGTTTGCTACAATGTATCAGTGCTGGAGAATGTATCAGTTCAGACTATGTTCATATCTACATTAGGAACCTCCATTCGGAGAATCCGTAGCAGATCCGGCATAAGATGTTGGAAGACGACGTCCTGTCATATTGGAGGTTTGAAGTTTGCTTGATTTCACAATGATTTAAAGGGGTTTACTGGACAAATTCTATTAATGACCCATTCTTAGGATAAGTGATCAATAGCAGATGGCTGGTGGTCCGCCACTTGCGGCTCTTACTGATCAGCTATTAAGAAGTTACTGCAAGACGGCCAGAAAGTTCATAACGCTGTCCGTTCAGCCAGTGGGTGCTGCAACTTTCACCTACTGAAATGAATAAATGAAGCGGAGGTACCATTACTTAACCGATTTTGGGTCAGAGCTTGCATCCATTCATTTGAATTGGTGTATACACGCGAGCTGTTTTTTTGGGGGGGATGGAAAGTCAGAGAGAAATAAAATCACGTCCTATTCTTCACCCGATTTTCTGAGGAGACTGATCAGACAGGGAGAAGGAGAACCGTGCAGCTGGAGTATGTATGGCTGCAGAGTTCTCCCGATCATTGATTAGCGCACTGCTGGATCATTAAGGCAACAGTCAGGGGCATCTGGATCTCTCAGACCCCCCTGCCTCTGGATGATAAGGTGCAGAGATTTACAGCAAGATAGCTAAAACCTGCATCTTATAGTCAAAAAGATACATTAAAGTGATTTTGTGGGACAACCCCTTTTAAAAGATGCCATAACATATCTTCTTTCAAATAGACCCATATGAAGCCTGACAGATCCACTGATTTATAGAGGTTGGACTGGGGTTCTCGTGTTTTGACAGGAGGAATAGCAGGCTAAATTATACTTGCTGTCAAAAACAGCAGGATCCTGGGGGAACGGAAAAAGCAGTAAAATTAACAAAATATATGACTGTAACAATGAATCATATGTACAGGATAAATATGGTTGCTAAGCAATAAAATTTGGAGAATTCCTGTATACCCACACACTGCACGGCCCTTTAATAAAGACCCTGGCGCTCTCACGATTGGCGCTTTCCTGCATGGAAATTTCAGCCGTGACCCGGAGTGCGGCATGAAATCACGTGACAAGTTTTCCGTGGATCAGTTTCAGTGTGAATCCATGTTCGGCTAGTGGCACATGAGCCTATTGCCAGGCCATGTGCCCCACAGTAACCCTTAGGGCTATATACATGGGTGTTCTAATACTTGGACCCACGATCCACGTGAAAAAAAAAACTAATAGTGTGTCCCTATCCTGTCCATTTCATAGATGAGAAGTAGGACATGCAATGCGCACGAATGAGCACTGTTGGTCTTTATGGGGCAGCACATGGACTGCTGGCAGTTGCACCCAAGTCCCTGGGGCAAAACTCATAGTTGTGGCTGTGTGGACTTAGCCTTACAATGGGAAAATCCAGCGATCTGAGTGACTTCCAACAAGCCCGGTCATTGGTGCTAGACTAGCCGGGTTGGGATGTCACTGCCAACCATGTGGGGTTTTCTCATGCAGCGGTGTGGAGAGTATACCGAGAACGGTGTGAATGAGGAAAACATCCAGTGAAAGGGGATCCTGTGGACATAACTCGCTGACAAAAAAAGGGGTCAGAGGAGGATGTCAGGAATCATTCTGATGAACAGGAGTTTCACAGTGAAGGACATTACAGCTGAATACAACGCTGGTGCTCCAAATAATGTGTCCAAATGCACAACTCGCCTTTCCCTAGTGTGGATGGGCCATAACAGCAGGCGACTAGTTACAGTGCCATTGTTAAGAGAAAGCCAATCCCCATCCACGGCGGTCACTGCGTCTACCGCTCACCTCAGCCAGTCCCCGTCCGCGGCGGTCACTGCGTCTACCGCTCACGGCAGCCAGTCCCCGTCCGCGGCGGTCACTGCGTCTACCGCTCACCGCAGCCAGTCCCCGTCCGCGGCGGTCACTGCGTCTACCGCTCACCGCAGCCAGTCCCCGTCCGCGGCGGTCACTGCGTCTACCGCTCACCGCAGCCAGTCCCCGTCCGCGGCGGTCACTGCGTCTACCGCTCACCGCAGCCAGTCCCCGTCCGCGGCGGTCACTGCGTCTACCGCTCACCGCAGCCAGTCCCCGTCCGCGGCGGTCACTGCGTCTACCGCTCACCGCAGCCAGTCCCCGTCCGCGGCGGTCACTGCGTCTACCGCTCACCGCAGCCAGTCCCCGTCCGCGGCGGTCACTGCGTCTACCGCTCACCGCAGCCAGTCCCCCGCTCACCGCAGCCAGTCCCCGGCCACGGCGGTCACTGCGTCTACCGCTCACCGCAGTTTTAACTTAAATGTCCAGTATGGGACCATTGGTTATTTTAACCCATAAGCAGCTGGAGAATTGACATTTATTTTAGCCTCTCAAGCTGGAAATTGCTTTAAATACACATAATGGTTCTGCATATCTACCTGCACACATATTATATAGAGAGATATATAGTATCTGCCATGCACAATGCAAATAATGTCATAAGTTCCCATACATTTGCTATCAGGTAGTACAAGAAATACCCCCATGACAAGCTGCTCTTCTCTCACCAGTCCGCACTAACAATGCTAAAAGTTACTGCTGGCGATGAGTGTGGCCCCCGCCTGGTGCAGCACGTGTGGCCCCCGGCTGCTGACACTCACCTGCCTCTTGTTCATTCTCCGTAGATCCCCGAACAGATCCATTTCTAGCGGTTGCATGGGGACCAGAGAGCCGGGGGTGAGGTGGCAGCTGCTGCCACTATCCAGGAGCTGGCAGGAGGAGAGGAGGCGCCAACCGCTGCCAACATCCCCTCCCCGGCTCCCCCTGTTCCATGTGGTACTCGTTCATAGGCCGCTCGCAAGGGATGACGGGAATGGTAGTCTTGGCGGGGCGTGCGCAAGTTCTCTGGAGCCTGTTCAGAACTACAAGCCCCATGATGCATTTCGCAGTTGTCGATACTGAAAGAGAACCAAATGAGGGGAAGGCGGCAGGTGCGCAGAGTTGTCAGAGGATTATTGTCCCTCTAGTAGTCGCCAGTAATGTGCTGACAGTAAAGGGATCTGCAGGGAATTCACAGCATTTACACTTCCAGTAGCCAGGTGTTCCCTGGAAAAGTTGTGTGAGGAGGTCACCCAGCTTTCCTAGGCTCCAGCACAGGACATGCTCTATAGCAAAGCTAAATCTGCTGGTGTGGGAAAGCTGGGTGATCATCAGTGTAATAGCCTATTTAAGGGCTCGTTCACATTAGTCTTTTACTTCCCGTTTTAACGGATCCGTTAAAAAAAACAAAAACAAAAAACGATCGCAAAAGGAGATTAAAACGGAACCAAACATAAACTATAATTAACATATTGTTTTAAAGGATCTGGAAGAAATGTAAAGAAAGGACTGTTCTTATCAGATCGTTTCCATTTAAGTCAGTTTTTTACGGATCTGCTTTGTCTTCCGTTCTGCGCACGCTCATTTCAAAAATGAATCTTTTAAGCGGAGAACAGGAACGGAACTTTCTGTTGCTTTGCGCAGGAGCGATAGTCGTTCTGTGAATGAAGGCAGAACGGGACGGGATTGTTCCGGATGCCCGTCTCCGTTTACAGTAAAAAGTAGTCGCTCAGAGATCGCACGGCCGACAGTTCTTTTGGGTTTAAGTTCTGCTACAAAACAAAACAACTCTGACAGGGGAGCTATTTCTCGCTCCATGTTCCGGTGGCGGCCACGTGTACACGGGACCACTATCACCCGAATTTGCACTTTCTAGCGATAACATTGGCGATAATCGCTGCATGTAAAGGTACCCTAACGTGTAAATCGCCCGCTACAGCTTCCATGACTGAAGTACTCGGCACACAGTTCCATCTCAGGCAGATAACAAATAATGAGCGTTGTGGTGATTAGATGAACGGTCTTGTCACCTGAGACCCTAAAAGTGCTTCCCCCCTTGTCCTATAAGAGGCTCTCGGAGGCTCCTTGTGTGTAGTGACCTCTTCTTCCGCTTGTGTAGAGCTTGTTGACCACTAGACGCCTCTACGACGCAGAGAAGAGATGTCACCCAGTTACCAGAGTCTGAGAGGGGCGCATTATTGGGATGTGAGAAGCTGGATGGTTGTATCGATGAATTGTCCCGCATCGGCCGTTCTGACCAGACTGGTAGGAGGTATTAGGACCAGTGGATGCGTGAGGGCACAAAGGGTGACCGGGCTCAGGATGCCCCCTACAGACCACCAGTAGAGAGGAGCGTCTGACCGGACTGTTAGGACCAGTGGATGTGGGAGGACACACAAGGTGACCGGGCTCAGATCGTCCCCTACAGACCACCAGTAGAGAGGAGCGTCTGACCAGACTGTTAGGAGGTGTTTGGACCAGTGGATGTGTCAGGGCACACAAGGTGACCGGGCTCAGGACGTCCCCTACAGAGCACCAATAAAGAGGAGTGTCTGATCAGACTGTTAGGAGGTGTTGGGACCAGTGGATGTGTGAGGGCACACAAGGTGACCGGGCTCAGGATGTCCCCTACAGAGCACCAGTAAAGAGGAACGCCAGACCAGACTGTTAAGAGGTGTTGGACCATAGGATGCGTGAGGCACACAAGGTGACCGGTCTCAGGATGCCCCCTACCGACCACCAGTAGAGAGGAACGTCTGACCAGACTGTTAGGAGGTGTTGGGACCAGTGGATGTGTGAGGACACCAAGGTGACCGGGCTCAGGACGTCCCCTACAGAGCACCAGTAGAGAGGAACGTCTGACCAAACTGTTAGGAGGTGTTGGGGCCAGTGGGTGTGTGAGGGCACACAAAGTGACCGGGCTCAGGGCGCCCCCTACAGACCACCAGTAGAGAGGAGCGTCTGACTAGACTGTTAGGAGGTGTTGAGACCAGCGTATGTGTGAGGGCACACAAGGTGACCAGGATCAGGACCCCTGACAGACCACCAGTAGAGAGGAGCGTCTGATCCTTAGACAAGCATGAACAGCTCCAACTGTCACATTGTCCACCATCCAGAGACAGGGGGCGCCATTGTTACACCCCTGTGTCTGTCGAAACTATTTCCAGGCACTTGGCTGAAGGACATTTGGCCTCACAACGCTCATTATGTGTACTGGCTTTGACACCCACCATCACCTCTGTCACTTCCATGTGGTGTCGTGAACAATGAAACTGGACACTACAGCGTAAAACGACGAGCCTTGGACGAGGAATACAGATTTAGTTTTGGCACTGATGATGGCCATGTTCGTATCTGGAGACCTAGGGGTGAGCGCCTTAATCCTGTCTTTGCTGTGGAGTGGCACACTGCCCCCTGCTGGTGTGATGGTCTGGGGTGCCATCACATACGACAATCAATCACCCCTAGTAGTGGTAGGAGGGACAATGACAGCTCAGCAATATGTTCAGGATGTCCTGCAGCCACTTGTTCCTCTCATGGCGGCTTCCAGCAGGATAATGCTCAGCCGCAACACACAAGGCGGTCCAGGAATGTCCCCACAACATTGTCACACTTCTGTGGCTGCCCAGAACCATCTGGGACGCTAACTGTGACAGCCTATGAGTTTATATGATCTAGAGGCTCAATTACAGCAAATGTAGCCTGATACACCGCAGGATACAATATAGAACCTGCATGACTCCAAGCCCACCTGTATCACATCTTGTATCCGAGCTGGATGTGGTACAACAGGGTACTAGAACCTCCATGCCAGCCCAGATCACTTCTTGTATACAAGCTGGAGGTGTTACAACAGGGTACTAGAGCCTCCATGCCACCCCGTATCACATCTTGTATCCAAACTAAAGGTGGTACAACAGGGTACTAGAGCCTCTACGCCCGCCCATATCACATCTTATATACAAGCTGGAGGTGGTACAACAGGGTACTAGAGCCTTCATGTCCATCCGTATCACATCTTGCATACAAGCTGGACGTGGTACAACAGGGTACTAGAGCCTTAATGCCCGTCCGTATCACATCTTGTATCCAAGTTAGTGGCAGTACAACAGGGTACTAGAGACTCCATGCCCACCTGTATCATATCTTGTATCCAAGCTAGAGATGGTATAACAGGGTACTAGAGCCTCTATGCCCGCCCGTATCACATTCTGTTTACAAGCTAGAGGTAGTACAACAGGGTACTAGAGCCTCCATGCCCACCTGTATCACATCTTGTATCCAAGCTAGAGGTGGTATAACAGGGTACTAGAGCCTTCATGCCCACCCGTATTACAACTCGTATCCAAGCTAGAGGGGGTACAACAGGGTACTAGAGCCTCCATGCCCACCTGTATCACATTTTGTATCCAAGCTAGAGGTGGTATAACAGGGTACTAGAGCCTTCATGCCCACCCGTATCACAACTCGTATCCAAGCTAGAGGCGGTAGAACAGGGTACTAGAGCCTCCATGCCCGCCTGTATCACATTTTATATACAAGCTAAAAGCGGTACAACAGGGTACTAGAGCCTCCATGCCCGGCTGTATCACATCTTGTGTACAAGCTGGAGGCGGTACAACAGGGTACTAGAGTCTCCCTTTATTTTTTCACAATAAATCCTCCTCTGATATTGTAATCACTTACTTATATCAAAGTTACAATCGCAATCAAATTTTCATTCAATTCTGAGAACTTCTGGGGGAGGGACTGTTTTTGACAATGAGTGTATATACACCTTAGGCCACTCTGAGGCTGGGTTCACACAGGACGGATTTGCTGTGGAAATTCTGTCCGGAATTTTACTGCGGCAAATCCATCCAAATCTTGTCCACACGGGATGGCCAATCTGTTGTGGCAAAGTTGACAGAAGCCGCTGCAGCTGTGTGGATTCCCCAGCCGCAGCATGTCTATTTTTTTTTTTATTCCGTTGACGCCGCGCTCTCTTTTATGGGTGTGCCGGCAGCAACGGAAAAGCATGCCGAGAGTATTGCATATATAAACGTAGTGTTCTTACTAGGGCAGGGCTGCTTTGGGCAGCGTTCAGTGTGAGCTTTGCCTGTGCTTTTACTTCACTTTTAGCGCAGTAACAATGCAGACAAAGTCAATGAATTCACTACTTTCGCTTTCCCTCTCGGCGGCATAGTTTTGTGCGTTTAAAAAAGTCGGTAAAATGCTATACACAGAGTTCTACCGCGTCTTTGACAGTATTGAAAACGCTCCACATTGATTTTAATGGGGGACGCGTTGTGTTTAAAAACGGTTAAATGCCGAAAATAGAACAGACAGCACTCGAATGCTAACCTGAGAATGGAGGCGTTTAAGTCTGCCCTTATCTCTCTCTCTCTCTATATATACTAGCTGATAAACCCGGCTTTGCCCAAGTTAATTTGGTACAGCTGTTTACCTGTTGTTCGCATGGAAAAGTTTCATGAAGTCATGGTTACTTCAGAGGAACTGAGGAATAAAATATGTATACACATAGAGGAGCGTTAGATTCTCCTCAGACTGCATGTACAGATGTCCCTCTGCAGAATGTGCCACCCCTCCCACTCTCTTCATTTTTTACAGGTAACGCCCCTTTTTATTTAAATTTACCCCCAACTGGAGGTTGCAGCTCCTTCTTTGCCTTAGGCCACTCTTAAACATGCGCTTGTAAAAACGTGGGTTTTTTTAATGCAGCGTTTACTGCGTTTTCATCACAGTTATAAATGCAGGCAGGCAAGCTGATGATGCCAGAACTCAAAAACTAACTACATTCTGCTGCATTTTCAGCAGTGCTGAAAACGCACCCCATTCATTTCAGTGGGAAAAGCATTACATTTTAAAATGCAGAAATGCATGAAAATAGAACAGGCAGAGCTTGAAATACGCTGCGTTAAAAGCGCAATGGTAGTGATTGACAGCGTTTAATGCTGCCTTTTCAGCCCAGTGCTAAATGCTGAAAAAGCAGCATTGAAGGCAGAAAAAAAGCGCCTGTGTGAGAGCGGCCCTAAGACCTAATGTCCATGGCACGCACAGATTTTGTGTGCGGAATGCCGCAAAGAATCAGCCCGCGCCCGCAACCATGGGACATTTTCTCAAGTCCAGTTCCAGGGCGGGTCTCCTCCGTCGTGGCCAGATCTTCTTTCTTTGGCACGGTGGATGCGTCTGGACGTGCCAGACGGCACATATGCAGTGCATTTTTAAAAAAAAAATCTGCTTTCCCGCTAATTTGCGGCATGTTCGTGCGGGAATCCGTAGAAAATGAAGCATGCTGCGACTTTCTCTGGCGCGTACGTTCTGCATGCCGGGAAAAAACTAACATTTGCATACTTTAAATTCTTTTGGGGATACTAATGCATCCCTATGGGCGGCTTGATTTGCGGATCTGCTGCGCGGGTGCCACCAGTCAACTCCACCTGTGGAGATTGGGCCTTTAGGCATGCTCCATCGCTGCAGTCCATGGCCACTTCCTTATGTACTTTACAACCTTTCAGTATATACACATACAGGTCAGTTAGATTGTTTTCGGTATATACACATAGAGGTGAGGTAGAGTCTCCTCAGTATATATACATAGAGATCAGTTAACTTCTCCTTAGTATATACACATAGAGGTGAGGTAGATTCTCCTCAGTATATACACACAGAGGTGAGGTAGATTCTCCTCAATATGTACACATAGAGGTGAGGTAGATTCTCCTCAGTATATACACATAGAGGTCAGTTAGATTCTCCTCAGTATATAGACATAGAGGTGAGGTAGATTCTCCTCAGTAGATACACAGAGAGGTGAGGTAGATTCTCCTCAGTAGATACACATAGAGGTGAGGTAGATTCTCTTCAGTATATACACATGGAGGTGAGGTAGATTCTCCTCAGTATATACACATAGAGGTCAGTTAGATTCTCCTCAGTATATAGACATAGAGTTGAGGTAGATTTTACTCAGTATATACACAAAGAGGTGAGGTAGATTCTCCTCAGTATATACACACATAGGTGAGGTAGATTCTGCTCAGTATATACACACAGACGTGTGGTAGATTCTCCTCAGTATATACATATAGAGGTCAGTTAGATTCTCCTCAGTATACACACATAGAGGTGAGGTAGATTCTCCTCAGTATATACACATAGAGGAGAGGTAGATTCTCCTCAGTATATACACATAGAGGTGAGGTAGCTTATCCTCAGTATATACACATGAAGGTTAGGTAGATTCTCCTCAGTGTATACACATAGAGGTGAGGTAGTTTCTCCTCAGTGTATACACACAGAGGTGAGGTAGATTCTCCTCAGTGTATACACACAGAGGTGAGGTAGATTCTCCTCAGTACATACAGAGGTCAGTTAGATTCCCCTCAGTATATACTCATAGAGGTGAGGTAGATTCTCCTCTGTATATACACACACAGAGGTGAGGTACATTCTCCTCTGTATATACACACAGAGGTGAGGTAGATTCTCCTCAGTATATACACACAGAGGTGAGGTAGATTCTCCTCAATATGTACACATAGAGGTGAGGTAGATTCTCCTCAGTATATACACATAGAGGTCAGTTAGATTCCCCTCAGTATATAGTCATAGAGGTGAGGTAGATTCTCCTCTGTATATATACACACACAGAGGTGAGGTAGATTCTCCTCTGTATATACACACAGAGGTGAGGTAGATTCTCCTCAGTATATACACAGAGAGGTGAGGTAGATTCTCCTCAATATGTACACATAGAGGTGAGGTAGATTCTCCTCAGTATATACACAAAGAGGTGAGCTAGATTCTCCTCAGTATATACACATAGAAGTGAGGTAAATTTTCCTCAGTATATACACATAGAGGTGATGTAGATTCTCCTCAGTATATACACATAAAGGTAAGGTAGATTATCCTCAGTATATACACATAGAGGTGAGTTAGATTCTCCTCAGTATATACACACAGAGGTGGGGTAGATTCTCTTTAATATATTGTAGGCAGTTCAAAGGTTGAAGTTGTGGATGGAGTATATCTCCCTCCCAGGCTCTTAGTCTGGACAGGGTGGCGTTCCAGTCCACAACTTCACCGATTCCTAGGAAGCTCAGCTGTAGGCACTGACCCCGTTACTGGGGCATAAAAGGCTGCATGTCTTCAGGAGTCAGTGCCTCACAGCCTGAGGAGGAAGCCTCTGGGCACCTTGCATGGTGCAGCTTTTCAGTTGTGTTTTTTCATGGACCTAAGCACCTTGTGTGGTGCAGCATTTCATTTAGTGTATTGCATGGACTTTTTCTGTCTGGAGCGTTCTTTAAAAATAAAAAGACTGAAGTAAGTTTTACGCACCTTCGAGTCCAGAGTGTCTGTGCCGCCCCCACCCCCTGAAGGACTGTTACATATGGTGGAGGATGTGGGCAGCAATCCTGACCACTGAGGGCAATGGCAAGTCCTGGAAAAAGTCTGCAAGCGCCAACCCCCGCCATGGAGGAGTTGTTGTCGAGGCTGGACTGGATGACAGATGTCCTTCTCAAACATCCGGCCTTGAGCTTCGACTGCACCCACCCAGATGGTTGATAAGATCATGGTGGATCGATATACCCGTACCCTGCTGGCGGATCTGCAACGCTGGGTCGACTATGGAGGACCCAAGGGTGCTAACCAGCTGGTAGATCTGGTCGACTGCTACACTGCGACTTAGAACTACCTCCAGGACATCCATTCTATCCAGACCCCCGCTACGAGTTCCAAGTCTACACAGGGTAAGAGACCAGAAGATGCTGGAGGGAAGCTGTGGCATGGCGGGAAGGAGGTCAGGCCACCGGAAGGGGCACTGTTGGAGTTGAAAGCCTCTGATGGCCCCAACCCATTTGCTAGGCGGATGAAACAGGGGCCTTTGAGGTGCTGGGGATGCCAGGGGCTCGGGCATGTGATGGCTCGGTGCCCTATGGCCTGTGGGCCTATGGAGTGTGACGGTGCTTGGCACCGGTCCTTGTTCGCATGCCCTATTTGCAATGCCTCACAGAGACTAGAGACTAAGCCATAACTGTGTCGTATAAGTGTGAACCACCATTCTGTGGAGGCTCTACTGGACTCGGGTAGCCTGGTCACCTTAGTGCATGCTAGCCTAATAGCAGAAGGCTTCATACCGGGTAAGCACATAAGTGTGGTATGTATACACGGTGACACAAGGGTGTATCCTATGGCACAGTGTAACTTTGAAACTCATGTCAGAACTGTGACCTACAATGTAGGTGTTGTTAAAGGATTAATCCACAGCGTGATATTGGGATGCGATTTCCCTGTGTTCTGGGACTTGTGGGGAAAAATGATAATCCCTTCTAAAGAGACTTACACAAACCCAGCTGACCTTACACCTTCGCAGGATGATGCTGAAGAGGAAGTCTACCCCTCGGTTCAGGATGTGTCCGATCTGGAGGATGCGCCTGGGAACTTTGGGACAGCCCAGTTAAGGGACCCCACGCTTATCAATGCAAAAGAAAATGCCGTAGTGATAAATGGTGTGTTACAAGAACCAGGTTCTGACCAACGGTTCCTCCATTTTGCCATGAATAATAACTTGCTGTATAGAGTAACAAAAATAAGCGGGAAATTGGTGGAACAGTTGGTCGTGCCGAAGCCGTACAAGCGCAAGGTGCTAGACTTAGCACATAATCATGTATTAGGAGGACATTTAGGAACTGATAAAATGCAGGATAGAATTCTTCAAAGGTTCTTCTGGCCAGGGGTATACAAGGACATAAAGGAGTACTGTGAGTCATGCCCCACCTGTCAGATCACCACTCCTGTGTCGCACTTCCACAGCCCCTTAGTACCTCTCCCGATTATAGAGGTTCCCTATGAAAGAATTGGGATGGATTTAGTGGGTCCCATAGTCAAGTCGGGTAGAGGACATAAATACATTTTGGTCATGTTATATTATGCCACTCGATACCCTGAGGCAGTCCCTTTAAGAAGCCCTACTGCCAAAAACATTGCACGAGAGTTGTCCCTTATGTTCTCCTGAATAGGTCTTCCCAAGGAAATCCTCACGGACTAAGGGACTCCGTTCATGTCCAAAGTAACGAAAGAATTGTGCCAACTCTTTAAAATGGATCACATACGAACCTCGGTATACCACCCTCAGCTGGATGGGTTGGTGGAAAGGTTCAATAAGACCCTGAAGCAAATGCTAAAGCGGGTAGTGGAGAAAGATGGTCAGGACTGGGACCGCCTGTTACCTTATCTCATGTTCTCCATACGGGAAGTACCACAGGCTTCTCGCCATTTGAGTTGCTATATGGTCGGCACCCCAGAGAGTTGTTGGATATAGTCAAAGAAACCTGGAAGAACGAGTCTACTCCCTATAGGAGCGTTATAGAGCACGTGGCTCAGATGCAGGATCGCATTAATACTGTAATGCCCATTGTCAGGGAACACTTGCAGAGGGCACAGGAGGCCCAAAGCAGAGTATACAATCGTTCTGCCAGGGTGAGAACTTTTAGTCCCGATGACCGAGTTCTCATCTTGGTGCCTACTGTAGAGAGTAAATTCCTCACTAGATGGCAGGGTCCTTACGAAATCATTGAGAAGGTAGGCGACTTAAAGTATAGAGTGTACCAGCTGGGGAAAAGGAAGCCATATCAGGTGTACCATGTTAATTTAATAAAACCCCAGAAGGATAAAGAGGCTTTGGCTACCTCAAGCATCAGGAGGGGTGGGCCGCAGCCCTCCCTGCCCAATGTTAGAGTAGGTGAGGCCCTCTCGGTTTGCCAATGGCAGGAGGCAAAAGAGTTCCTGCAAAGAAACAGAGACAAATTCTCTAACCTGCCTGATCGTACACACGTCATAACACATGATATCATAACTGAACCCGGGATGAAGGTAAACTTAAAACCATATAGGATTCAAGAAGCACGTAGGGAAGCAGTTTCTGCCTAGGTTAAGCGCATGTTGGAATTAGGAGTGATACAGGAATCAAAAAGCAAGTGGTCTAGCCCCATTGTGTTAGTCCCCAAACGGTACTTGAAGGTTTTGCAATGATTTCAGGAAGTTAAACAAAATCTCCAAACTTGATGCATATCCCATGCCCAGGTTTGATGAATTAATTGAGAGACTGGGAGATGCCAGATATATCACCACACTTGACCTTACCAAAGGGTACTGGTAAATACCTCTGACTGACAAGGCCAAAGGGAAATCGGCCTTTTCAACCCCAGAGGGCTTGCTTCAGTACAAAGACATGCTGTTTGGACTACATGGCACGCCTGCTACCTTTCAAAGGTTAATGGATCGGATTTTGAGGTCTCACCGTAACTATTCTGCCGCGTACCTAGACGATGTCGTAGTCTATAGTACCGATTGGGAGAGCCACTTTGGAAGGTACAGGCGGTCATGGATGCCATAAAAGGGGCAGGTTTAACCTTAAACCCTGGAAAATGTGGACTAGCCCTGGAGGAAGCCAAGTACCTTGGCTATGTTATTGGCCATGGCGTCATTAAACCCCAGGTCAACAAGGTAGAGGCCATACAGGCATGGCCTAGACCTTTAACAAAAAAACAGGTCAGAGCCTTTTTAGGAATGACTGGGTACTACGGTAGGTTTGTGTCTAACTTTGCCTCCATTGCAGCACCACTTACGGACTTGACAATGGGTGCAGTGTTGTCCCAGTCCATAAATGGGGAAGAACATCCAGTACTGTATTTAAGCCGGAAGCTATCTCCTGTGGAGAAGAATTACACTATTGTTAAACGTGAATGTTTAGCGGTAAAATGGGCACTGGAAACATTAAGGTACTATCTCTTGGGGAGAGAGTTCAAATTGGTGTCAGACCATGCCCCCTTGACCTGGATGAAGCAAAATAAGGAAAAGAATGTGAGGGTGACGAGGTGGTTTCTTTCACTTCAGAACTTCAAGTTCACCCTCGAGTATAGACCAGGCAAATCACAAGGTAATGCTGATGCCCTGTCTAGGGTGCATTGTCTGACCACCAAAAATGCTCAGCCCTCCGGTCTGGAGTAGAGGAGGGAGGGGGGGGGGGGGGACTTGTAGGCAGTTAAAGGGTGAAGTTGTGGATGGAGTATATCTGCCTCCCAGGCTCTTAGTCTGGACAGCGTGGCAGTCCAGTCCACAACTTCACCCTGATTCCTAGGAAGCTCAGCTGTAGGCACTGACCCCTTTACTGGGGCATAAAGTGCTGCAGGTCTTTGGGAGTCAGTGGCTGACAGCCTGAGGAGGAAGCCTCTGGGCACCTTGCATGGTGCAGCTTTTCAGTTGTGGTTTTTCATGGACCTGAGCACCTTGTGTGGTGCAGCATTTCATTTGGTGTATTAGATGGACTTTTTCTGTTTCTTTCTGTCTGGAGCGTGCTTTAAAAATAAAAAGACTGAAGTAAGTTTTACGCACCTTCGAGTCCAGAGTGTCTGTGCCGCCCCCACCCCCTGAAGGACTGTTACAATAGAGGTGAGGTAGATTCTCCTCAGTATATACACACAGAGGAGAGGTAGATTCTCCTCAGTATATACACATAGAGGAGAGGTAGATTCTCCTCAGTATATACACATAGAGGAGAGGTAGATTCTCCTCAGTATATACACACAGAGGAGAGGTAGATTCTCCTCAGTATATACACACAGAGGAGAAGTAGATTTTCCTCAGTATATACACATAGAGGAGAGGTAGATTCTCCTCAGTATATACACATAGAGGAGAGGTAGATTCTCCTCAGTATATACACATAGATGTGAGGTAGATTCTCCTCAGTATATACACACAGAGGTGAGGTAGATTCTCCTCAGTAAATACACAGAGAGGTGAGGTAGATTCTCTTCAGTATATACACACACAGCGGTGAGGTAGATTCTCCTTAGTGTATACACATTGAGGTGAGATAGATTCTCCTCAGTATATACACATAGAGGAGTGTTAGATTCTCCTTAGTTTATACACATAGATGTGAGGTAGATTCTCCTCAGTATATACACACAGAGGTGAGGTAGATTCTCCTCAGTAAATACACATAGATGTGAGGTAGATTCTCCTCAGTATATACACACAGAGGTGAGGTAGATTCTCCTTAGTGTATACACATTGAGGTGAGGTAGATTCTCCCCAGTATATACACATAGAGGTGAGGTAAATTCTCCTCAGTATACACACATAGAGGTGAGGTAGATTCCCCTCAGTATATACACATTGATGTGAGGTAGATTCTCCTCAGTATATACACATAGAGGTGAGGTAGATTCTCCTCAGTATATACACACAGAGGAGAAGTAGATTCTCCTCAGTATATACACATAGAGGAGAGGTAGATTCTCCTCAGTATATACACATAGAGGAGAGGTAGATTCTCCTCAGTATATACACATAGAGGTGAGGTAGATTCTCCTCAGTAGATACGCATAGAGGTGAGGTAGATTCTCCTCAGTAAATACACAGAGAGGTGAGGTAGATTCTCCTCAGTAAATACACAGAGAGGTGAGGTAAATTCTCCTCAGTAGATACACATAGTGGTGAGGTAGATTCTCCTCAGTATATACACATAGAGGTAAGGTAGATTCTCCTCAGTAGATACACATAGAGATGAGGTAGATTCTCCTCAGTATATACACAGAAAGGTGAGGTAGATTCTCCTCAGTATATACACAGAGAGGTGAGGTAGATTCTCCTCAGTATATACACAGAGAGGTGAGGTAGATTCTCCTTAGTATATACACAGAGAGGTGAGGTAGATTTTCCTCAGTAGATACACATAGAGGAGAGGTAGATTCTCCTCTGTATGTACACATAGAGGAGAGGTAGATTCTCCTCAGTATATACACATAGAGGAGTGTTAGATTCTCCCTAGTATATACACATAGATGTGAGGTAAATTCTCTTCAGTATATACACACAGAGGTGAGGTAGATTCTCCTCAGTATATACACATAGAGGTGAGGTAGATTCTCCTCAGTAAATACACAGAGAGGTGAGGTAGATTCTCCTCAGTATATACACAGAGAGGTGAGATAGATTCTCCTCAGTATATACACAGAGAGGTGAGGTAGATTCTCCTCAGTATATACACAGAGAGGTGAGGTAGATTCTCCTCAGTAGATACACAGAGAGGTGAGGTAGATTCTCCTCAGTAGATACACATAGAGGTGAGGTAGATGCTCCTCTGTATATACACATAGAGGTGAGGTAGATTCTCCTCAGTATATACACATAGAGATGAGGTAGATTCTCCTCAGTATATACACATAGAGGTAAGGTAGATTCTCCTCAGTATATACACATAGATGTGAGGTAGATTCTCCTTAGTATATACACATAGAGGAGTGTTAGATTCTTCTTAGTATATACACATAGATGTGAGGTAGATTCTCCTCAGTATATACACATAGAGGTGAGGTAGATTCTCCTCAGTATATACACACAGAGGAGAAGTAGATTCTCCTCAGTATATACACATAGAGGAGAGGTAGATTCTCCTCAGTATATACACATAGAGGAGAGGTAGATTCTCCTCAGTATATACACATAGAGGTGAGGTAGATTCTCCTCAGTAGATACGCATAGAGGTGAGGTAGATTCTCCTCAGTAAATACACAGAGAGGTGAGGTAGATTCTCCTCAGTAAATACACAGAGAGGTGAGGTAAATTCTCCTCAGTAGATACACATAGTGGTGAGGTAGATTCTCCTCAGTATATACACATAGAGGTAAGGTAGATTCTCCTCAGTAGATACACATAGAGATGAGGTAGATTCTCCTCAGTATATACACAGAAAGGTGAGGTAGATTCTCCTCAGTTAATACACAGAGAGGTGAGGTAGATTCTCCTCAGTATATACACAGAGAGGTGAGGTAGATTCTCCTCAGTATATACACAGAGAGGTGAGATAGATTCTCCTCAGTATATACACAGAGAGGTGAGGTAGATTCTCCTCAGTATATACACAGAGAGGTGAGGTAGATTCTCCTCAGTAGATACACAGAGAGGTGAGGTAGATTCTCCTCAGTAGATACACATAGAGGTGAGGTAGATGCTCCTCTGTATATACACATAGAGGTGAGGTAGATTCTCCTCAGTATATACACATAGAGATGAGGTAGATTCTCCTCAGTATATACACATAGAGGTAAGGTAGATTCTCCTCAGTATATACACATAGATGTGAGGTAGATTCTCCTTAGTATATACACATAGAGGAGTGTTAGATTCTTCTTAGTATATACACATAGATGTGAGGTAGATTCTCCTCAGTATATACACACAGAGGTGAGGTAGATTCTCCTCAGTAAATACACATAGAGGTGAGGTAGATTCTCCTCAGTAAATACACAGAGAGGTGAGGTAGATTCTCTTCAGTATATACACACACAACGGTGAGGTAGATTCTCCTTAGTGTATACACATTGAGGTGAGATAGATTCTCCTCAGTATAGACACATAGAGGAGTGTTAGATTCTCCTTAGTATATACACACAGAGGTGAGGTAGATTCTCCTCAGTAAATACACATAGAGGTGAGGTAGATTCTCCTCAGTAAATACACAGAGAGGTGAGGTAGATTCTCTTCAGTATATACACACACAGCGGTGAGGTAGATTCTCCTTAGTGTATACACATTGAGGTGAGGTAGATTCTCCCCAGTATATACACATAGAGGTGAGGTAAATTCTCCTCAGTATACACACATAGAGGTGAGGTAGATTCCCCTCAGTATATACACATAGAGGTAAGGTAGATTCTCCTCAGTATATACACAGAGAGGTGAGGTAGATTCTCCTCAGTATATACACAGAGAGGTGAGGTAGATTCTCCTCAGTATATACACATAGAGGTGAGGTAGATTCTCCTCAGTATATACACAGAGAGGTGAGGTAGATGCTCCTCAGTATATGCACATAGAGGTGAGGTAGATTCTCCTCAGTATATACACATAGAGGTGAGGTAGATTCTCCTCAGTATATGCACATAGAGGTGAGGTAGATTCTCCTCAGTATATACACATAGAGGTGAGGTAGATTCTCCTCAGTATATACACATAGAGGTGAGGTAGATTCTCCTCAGTATATACACAGAGAGGTGAGGTAGATTCTCCTCAGTATATACACATAGAGGTGAGGTAGATTCTCCTCAGTATATACACATAGAGGTGAGGTAGATTCTCCTCAGTATATGCACATAGAGGTGAGGTAGATTCTCCTCAGTATATGCACATAGAGGTGAGGTAGATTCTCCTCAGCATATGCACATAGAGGTGAGGTAGATTCTCCTCAGTATATGCACATAGAGGTGAGGTAGATTCACACTCTTATGAAAGCTGTCTAAAAGACAATCTGCCTTTGTTGTCCGTAGCAGCCAATCACAGCGCAGCTTTCATTTTACCTCAGCAGTATAAGAATTGATAGGTTCGCTGTGATTGGTTGCTAAGGGCAAGAGCGATAGATTGCTGCACTATGTTTCTGTGCCGCACCCTGCATTATACACATTACACCCATGTTACAAACATATGCATACATATTACACACATGTACTGAACATATATACGCACACGTTACACATATGACGGGAGCAGCAGAGGAGTCTTATCCATCCAGCACAGAGAGGACGGAGCCTCCTCCTATCTGTCCAGTCTACAGTGTCTGCAGTCTCCAGTCTCCCCTTTCCTCCCTCTTGCACATATTCTGTCCCTTATGGTGCCGTTCATATTCCATCCTGGTTTCCATTCCTGCTGTTGCTAAAACAACTTGAACTTGAAGTGTTTTTGGTCCTACCTCCCGTTCCTACACAGTTTTCGGCATGGAGGATGGAAAGCTGAGGCGAAACTAGTGCAGGACAGCATAAATACAGTGTGAAACAAGCTTACGGCCGTATTCACGTGAGCGTATGCTTATTGACGTACACATTGGCTGAATGAGCGATTCCTATTCGCAAAACAACACGCAACATTGCTCTCGGACACTAAAATGGCCAATTAGTTTAAAGAGTTCAATATGTGTTCCTTCGTAGCGCAAATGCGCAGGTAAATAGAGCATGCGGCGTATTTTTTTGCATACGCAAAGTACGTGCATTTGAACGAACCCTATTGAAACCAGCGAGCTCTATTTTCTGCATATTGCGCATACTAATTTTTCATGCGCAAATACGCTCATGTGAATCCAGACTTGAGGCTCATGCACATGGCCATGTTTTCACAGCATATCACGCGTGCATTGAACGGACACGTCATAGGTGGTGAATGGACTCTCTGCCAGCAGCATGTCTAGCTGAAAATGTGTAAAACGCTGCAGGGAGACCCACAGCGTTTTATGCGTACGGCCATGGGCATGAGCCTTATGCTGGGTTCCCAAGGGACGCTTACCCAGCGGAAATTGCACTTGATTTCCGCAGGATAAGCGCAGCTTGAAAACCTATGGCACTTAGCCGCGGGTTTTGGAGCGGCTTTGCCGCATGCTTTTCCATTGCGCCCGTGTTTTCCATAGAGAGGAGCGAGGCCGCAACAGAAAAAAAAAAAAAGAATGGACATGCTGCATCCCGGGAATTCGTGTCACAGCGCCGGCTAACGCCAGCTTTGCCATAACGGATTGTCCGCCCCATGTGGATGAGATTTTTGACAAATCTCGTCCACGTGGTTGGCTAATCCTGGCTAACAAGTGCGTTTGTTCGCAACTGAAATTTCTTCCTTACCCTATCTTTGGACCGCACAACCCTGGAGGCTCCATAGACTACTATGGCAGCCATTAAAAAAGGGGCGGAGGGAGTTTAGCAGCAGCTAGCGCTGCTAAACACTGACAGATGCCTCTAGTGAGGCATTTAAAGTGACTCAATAGTAGCTCTGCCGACCGAGGGATTTCGGGGCTGCAGTGTAATTTCCCTGCATGATGCCGCAGCCAGCCGTGTGAATGGACGTTACAATTGCGAATAATAGCTGCAACTCAGCCACGACTATTCTTCGTCCATGCGATTTTATGGTGCGAGCTGCGGAACATAAAATTTAAGTATTATATGCATAACATGCAGTGAATAGAACCCATTGATTTAATGGGTTCATTCACAACTACGTATTTTTCACGTGGATTTCGGTGAAAAATAATGCAGCAAGTCATATACTAGTGCATATTACGCACAAAATCTGCCCATGTGAGTGAATGCGTATTCACTGTGTATTTATGCAAGAAATCAATGGGATTTATTGCAGTTTTTTATACACGCATAAAAAACGCTAATAGGCAGAATCAGCGTACTTTGGTCCGTTATGATTCTGCGTATTTATGGACTGAAAAACGCAACACGGCCATGTGAATAAGCCCTAATGATACACTAAAAATTCATTTCAAAATCCACACCATTGGAGGCGCTCAACATACAGAATGTTATAAAGTGTTGCAAAAAAAAGTTTTGTCAATGATATTGTTCTCCTCTCTCACCAGTGGTGGCACCTTAGGCAGTCGCCTACATTCTCCTACCCTTTGTCCCGGCCTGGAAAGATCCCTTTGAAGGGATATTCCCAGCTGTGACTTTGGCTTTCAGAACTACAGCACTTCATTGTGGCTTGTCAATAGATGTGGAAATCGTTCTTCAGGAATATCGGCCCATGAGGATAGGAAGCTTCTTGTAGTTGGTTGGCGGTACTGACAGGAAGGGGCAAGGATTCATGCTGCTTGTGCCAAATTCTGACCTCCCATCAGCACGGTGCAACAGAAATCTGGAGATGTTTCTCCACTGCTCAGTGGTGCTATTTTTGTGCTCTTTTGACCACTGGAGTCTCACCTTTCTGTTTCTCTTAGTCACTGTGGAACTGGTAATCTGCCGTCATAGCCCATCTTTGCTAAGAAACGGTGAGTTGTGCATTTAGATATATTATTTGGAGCACCAGTCTTGTATTCGGCTGCAGCTTGCTTGACTGTGCAGCATCTGTTCATCAGAATGATTCCTGACATCCTCTCCTGACCCCTTTCATCAACGAGTCATTTCCATCCACAGCATCCCCTTTCACTGGGTTTTTTTCCTCAATTACACCATTCTCCGTATACTCTCCACACAGTTACGTGAGAAAACCCCACGCGGTTGACAGTGACATCCCGGCCCGGCTAGTCTAGCGCCGATGACCAGACCTCGTTGGAATCACTCAGATCGCTGGATTTTCTCATCTAATGTGGATTCACACTGAAACTGATCCACGGAAAACTTGTTGCACTCTGGGGTCATAGCTCTAATATCCATACTGGGAAGCGCCAATTGTGAAAGGGTCGGGGGCTCAGTTGAATGTTAGTAGGGTGAGATGGGTAAGACCGGTTGCTGCTAATGTTGTATAACCCAACCCTTTAGAAGTACTAACCATTTATTAAGAATTATTAATTAACAAATAAAACATTGTGGAACGTACGGCAATACCCAGACAAGGAAATCAACCAGCTCCACCTTTTGATGTAAAAGATAAGGAAAAGTTCCTCGGGGACCTTTGACACGGGACGGAATTGTCCTCAGGATGTAGCGCGCATACGGATCTTGCGGATTTTCATGCGTTTTTAACTGCACTGAAACATCTTGCAGAATTTATTGCATTTTTTTCCACAAACGTAAATTGCGGAATTACATATCCTGTATATCAGAGATCCGCAACGACAATTCCGCAAGACGTCCGTAATTCCGCAGTAGAAAGCTTTTCAGCTGCAGAATTTATTTTTGCAGTTTTGAAGTCAAGATGTGCAGATTTTGACAGGTGCGGAATCTGAACCCCATAGGGGTAACTGTGACGCAGAAATGTCCGTGCGGCCTCATTCCGTGAGAGGTCCCTAAGGAACAATAAACAGTAACCAATAGGGGATCTGGTGTTACACAAGAAATGATTAAAGTTCTGTTGATTCATAGAAAGGTTATAATGTTTCCGATATTAAGTTTACTTTTCATACAATTTCACAAGTGTTTGAGAAGATTTTACTTCTGGACTATAATTACCGCTATAATATCCGTCCCGGCTCTTTTGCCAAGTTAAAAAAAAAAAGCTTAAAGGTCAGTGTAATATCAGCGTTAGTTTAGTTAAGTATGTCTGACATCCACAAGTCCCTACAGAGGAGGTGGGGAGGGGCGCAGTGATATTTGGTCGGTCTGGAGATCACATACTGATGATACTGCCGGTAAAATGGTTTCTGCATAAATGTAGAGAATAAGAAGGAATGACCTTTTAAGTTTTTGTTATTATTTAGTACTATTAAATGGACTTTTATTAAAGTTCTGCAGGTTTATGTTGTTGTCTAGAATACAGCGTGAGGCAAAAGTCTGGACACATCTGTTTAACTGGTATGGTAATGAGAAAATTGATTTCCAATGTGTGAAAGTATTAATTGGGAAGGAAGCTGCTTTTTTTTTCGGTAGAGAACACCTTTTCAGTGGCCATTTTGAACTGCCCCATTATGAATTCAGCTTAGATTTTTTTGAATGCAAAGTGGGCCATGTGATATATTAGTTTGGCTAGAATTCACTCAGAAATACACTAGAAGTGTCAGTTTTGCCCTATCTTTCCTTTTTTAGGAGCAAAAGTTGGTAAATTGTGTCTGACATCCAGGTCCTTTTTTCCTGGATCACCTAATGGTGAAAAGTACCTCCAGATGTTACAGGATAACATTTTCCCATATGTGCTCAATGAGAACAGTGAGTCCCACGCTACGTTCAACAGGATGGCATGGCTCTACACTTTGTTGTGGCTGTACACAGATGGCTGCATGTGAAATTCCCTGGGCACTAGATTAATTGGGGGTAGAGACCGATAGAACAGCTGCCAAGGTCATTGGACTTAACACCTTTGGACTTCTAACTCTGGGACTATTTAAAGTCTCTTGTGTATGCAGAAAAAATACACAATATAGTTCACCTGAAAGACGAATCCTACGGTGCTGGGCAGAAAGCACTTTGTGAAACTTTGCCCTCACTTACCACAAACAAACGAGTAAAGATAAGGTAAAACTGCAGTGAATTCTAGCCAAGTTGGATATATTATATGATCCCCTTCCAATTTGGAAAACCTGCACTGAATTCAATATAGCAGAGTTCAAAATGCCCACTGAGAAGGTCTCATCCACCAAAAAATAAAGTCACCCTCCCAGTTTAGGTGTTAACAGATTGCAAGTTAATTTTCTCATTATTACAGCAGTCAAATGTGTGTGTCCAGACTTGTGCCTCATCCTGTATAGTTACAAGAGGTAGCAACCACTGAGGAAAATTTTTTGAAATGTACAGTATATTAATTTTTTAAAATACAGGTATCATTAAAGCGGTTGTACAGAACTACATGAATATGGGTGCTGTGCATGTATGTCTTATGTCTGGTATTGCAACTCAGCTCGCTAAAAAGCAAATAGGGCTGAACTGCAATACAAAGCAGATCTGTAGGCGGGCATGGCACTATTTTTGAACACAGCCACAATTTTCTTTGTCTGTGAAGCCCTTTTAAATTGACCATATATTACAGTCAGCAAACTGACTGCTTTGTCATTTGTCATATTATTCACTCTTTGCAGCAGTTACAGCAGTATGTCAGTAACTGAGGAGTTTGGGGGGGAATGGAAGTGTTAATCCAAGACGTCTGTACAGTTATGTAAAAAATGTTTAATTGGAAACTGATATTTACACAGGCAGGGGCATTCGTAGAACTTATGGAGCAAAACCTATAATGCCCCCTTTTTCTTCTGGGAAATGCATATCTGTAAAACATAATGAAATCACCATATAATAGATACCTGCTCTACACAGTAATGGTGATTGCAGTGTAGTTAATTCCAGTGATTATCGGTGACGTTCTCCACTGATTGTGTAGCATCTCGTAGGGTGACCCCGGACACTTGGCATACGCTGAGAAGCTGGGAGGGCAAGATGCTGGCTTGTCACGGCGGCACTTACCTTGCTCACTTCCGGAGAGACACCCGCAGCCAATGCCAGGGCAGCACTGGGCCTCTTCCGGACACCCCCAGCATGGGGATACCCAAAAAACATTAGGACAGGTGAAGGGGTTGTCACGGGTGATGCCATAGTTCCGGTACCCACCGGTATGAACTTTGGCAGGGAAGTAGTTGAGCCACAGACAAGGTTATAGTACCTTAGGTCCCTGTAAACAGCCAGGGCCTGGAATAACTTTTACTTGAAAATAACTTCAGCAATACAAGGCAAAATAGACAGTCTTCCAAGTACAGGCAAGATTAGGGATATATTCAGACAATCTGGAAGATGAGTACCTCCACACAGCGGTTCCAGACTTCAGGACACCTGTGTGTGTGACAACTGTAGATGAGTACCTCCACCCAGTGGTCCCAGAGTTCAGGACGCTTGAGCGTGAACAATTGAGAAAGGAAGAGTACCTCTGTACTGGGCCCTGTGTAGGAAAGACTGGCACTGGCTCACGCTCTCTCTCTCTCTCTCTCTCTGAGGGGCTTGCTTACAGTTCATAGAAGCAGGTGCTCTGGGAAAATCTCTCTTCCTCCTCCATGTTTCACTACATGAGGGCTGAAGGTGCCCCTATCCAGCTGGACCTCATGACTACAACTCCAGAAGACATGGAACTCCTTTTCCCGCTCTCAAGCACTCACATTTATAGCCTCACCCATACCGTGTGACAGGATATGAATTGATACATTTACAGACAACCAGCTCACACTTTGCAGACATTAACCTCTCATTTGCTGCAGCTGTGCAATACACATAACAGAATGACAATACAATTTTGCACAGAGCATCTACATAAGATATGCATGTATGACATTATGGAGTGGGCCAGGAAAGCATGTACTGGGCCACTACAGTTCCCCCCTACTTAAAAATAAGCTGACCCTGGCACCTCCAAAGCAAGAATCCGGAGTCGGGTCATCTTCAGTGTGAGACTTCCAATTCACCTGTAAGGCCTCTGTGCCATCACATTATTTATCAATGACCTGATAGAGGGACTGCACGGCAAAATATCAATATTTGCAGATGACACAAAATTATACAATATAATTAATGGAACGGAGGACAATGTGCTGCTACAAACGGACCTGGATAAGCTGGAGGCTTGGGCAGGAAAATGGCAAATGAAGTTCAATGTTGAAAAATGTAAGACTATGCACATGGGCAGGAGAAACGGATGTCACCAATATTCACTTAATGGGGTACCGCTGGGGAAAAGTGATATGGAAAAGGATCTGGGGGTATTAGTGGATAATAGACTAAACTGGAGTAACCAATGCCAGTCAGCCGCTGCAAAGGCAAATAAAGTCTTGGGGTGCATTAAAAGAGGTATAGGGGCGAAGGACGAGAACATTATCCTTCCATTATATAAGGCACTTGTCAGGCCTCACATGGAAAACTGCGTACAATTCTGGTCACCGGTGCTCAGGAAAGATGTCACAGTGCTTGAGGGGGTTCAAAGAAGGGCAACTAAACTAATAAATGGAATGACAGGACTAGAATACCCAGAGAGGCTATCCAAATTGGGACTATTTACTCTAGAAAAAAGAAGGTTAAGAGGCGACCAAATAACCATGTATAAGTACATGAGGGGACAATACAAGGATCTCTCCCGTGATCTGTTTACACCCAGGACCATGACGGTAACAAGAGGACATCCGCTACGATTAGAGGAAAGTAGGTTTCATCACCAACATAGAAGGGGATTCTTTATTGTAAGAGCAGTTAGACTGTGGAACTCTCTACCGGAGGAAGTGGTGATGGCAAAATCCATAGAGGAGTTTAAAAGGGGACTTGATGTCTTTCTGGAGAAGAAGGATATTACAGGATATAAATCTTAGGTTAAGTGTCAATCCGGGTATATAGGAAGGTAGGAACTATTAGGGGTTGATCCAGGGAACAATCTGATTGCCATTAGGGAGTCGGGAAGGAATTTTTTCCCCAAAAGGGCTAATTAGCTTCTGGCCTTTGGTTTTTTTTTGCCTTCCTCTGGATCAACACAGTAGGATAGACAGGCTGGACTAGATGGACATTTTCTTCATTCAGCCTTACATACTATGTTACTATGTTACTATCACGGAGTGTGCAAGGTGAAACCTATAAACACAACTCCTACCTCTGGTTACCTATGTGAAGGAGTAACCCACTCCAGGTGTACGGAGACTACAAGAAGTGTCATTTTTGTGTATGGCTTTTTGTTTATGACAGCATGTAAAGAAATGACTTGCAAGTACATTTAGAAATTCTACTAGGCTGAACAGAATTCAGGGACACTAGTATTGCAATGGAGCACATTCATGACTCTTCTCTCCAAAGACTAAAGAACTGAGATAAGTGGAATGACCATCACTTTATCTTACTGAGGATTAAACACACTGTTACCAAACCAATTATTAGAAAGGGAGACTGGCTGGAAATACAAGAGACGAGTGGAATGACCATCATTCTCCCTAAAAAAGTAGAAATCAATGACACAGTCAGTAGCTTAAGTCAACACTGCTGTCCGTGATTGAGATAAAGGTGAAAGGAAGGCCCCGCCTGCTGGGACAGACCAGACAGACAGCTAGCATTAAGACACAACATGGGGGACACAGAAAACCTACAACCATACACATAAATCATACATACCATATGCAGAGATCACCCACACAGGGGCATTTCTAATCTAAGCATTCTCTACATTAGCATATTACATTAAAAGGAAAATCTATTACTTGAATTTAGACATGAGCAAGTGAAACCAACAATAAGTGCTGTATTCAACCTCCTGCACAATGCTTAAACATTTTAAACATTGCATGACATTATAAACTTTTCAATATGAAAAAACATATGTCTTACTATGAAAGGGGAATAAAACTTTAAAGTCCTTTTTCTTAAGGGGCTTAACTGAGGCCAGGAACAAATGTCTCTTACATAAAGAGTCTCTCTTTCGGCCATTGAAAGTTATTGGCGACATGTTGGATCACTTTTTCACTTGAATCTCTTCATCTTCAGATCCAGAGATCCACCCCGTAGGAGTCCGTGGGCTACCCCATGAGCGGATCCCCAATGAGGCCAATGATGAGGGGCTATCTGGATCTTGCACACTCCGAGCAACAGTCCTGGGCGGCGTGATTGCAGGGCGAGGTTCCTCCAAGGCAGCCGGACTTGAGAGTGGAGGGTGCAACTCCCTCCATAGGTGCAGGTGCTCTCTGGCACTGAAGAACACCTGTACCCCAGAGTCCTCAAAATCCCGGACAAAGAGATGCAACTCCGGGGGTATAACAGTGCATGCCACCCGTTTGGCCCGATGGATGACAGCTGAGCGCTGCCGGTCATTGGTCACAGCGCTTAGCCAATCACAGGCAGCACTCAGCTATTCATTGAATTCAATCCCCAGCCTCCAGAAGACAGAAGAAGACTGCCATGCCGGAGAGAAGACACCGCTCTTCTAGGTGAGTATAACTTTTTTTTACAGCTAGGGCTGATTTTCAGGGCTTATGTTTCAAACCCTTCTCCAAAAATCATTGCTGGGGGGTTGCAGCAGTGCCGACCCCATTGAAAGCAATTGGATAGCATCACGAATTTCTGCCACACCTGAAGGAATCCTCTGCCATAGCTGTCACAGCTGTGGTAGAAGTCCGCAATGTATTCCCTATGTTTTCAATGGGGCTGGCACTGCTGCCACTGGCCCCATTGAAAGCAGTGTGCAATATCGCAGATTTTTTTCTCTGTGCTGTGAGACTTAGAAGTAAAAATCACAAATGAGTATGGAACCATTGAAAAATCATTGGTTTCATAATCGTGTGTTTTCACTTGCTCTCGCATCGTAGGAATAAATATCATTAGTGGGAAGCCACCCTAATTTTAAGACCTTCTGAGGAACACCTGCTTGTTTTATTATGTCTTGATATGTAAAACCATAGAATTCAAAGAGTGTGTACTTACTTTTTCTCATTACTGTATATGTGGGGTTGTGAGATCTTGATTTTGGGTCACTGCATAGGATTGTTACATAATCAGTGTATCTGGTAGGTAAGTGGTACTATATCATCATGCTTCAAGTTGTTGGGTATTATCATCACCATTGCTAGATGTAAAAAACGTGATTGTGACATTATGATCAAGACTAGCAAATTTGGGCGTGACATTATTGTTGGCGTTACTATGCATAATTGTGATATCATGGGTGCATCTGGTTGGTAGTCTTTATGATAACTTAATTGTGGTTGATGGTTATCATTGTAACTTTATTGAAGGATCTGATAAGAGTGATTGTGTCATCATGACCACTAAATTTGACAGTTACATCATAGTCGTGGTTGTTACTGGGTACCATTGTAACATCATGAGTGCAACTGGTGAGTGCTCTTAAAGGGATTGTCCAGTTGTAAACCATTGATAGTCTATCCTTAGGAAACGCTTCCAATAATAGATTGGTGGGGGTCTGCTGCCCCGGCCGGTGTGCTCATGCACTGAGCTGATTTTTTTACTCTGCTATAAGTTTAAAGACCTACCAGAGGAAAAGCCAAACTTCACCTGCCAGAAATGTAAGCTTGTGTCTCTACTGGAGGAAAAGGTGCGTAGCCCTCAGGAGAGAATAACTACATTGAAACTCATTAACGAAGTTATGGATTTCCTTGACAGAGCAGAAGAAAGTCTTCAAAATGTTGAAGGAAAAGAAATATCCAGTGTACCTGTAGAAGCCAGGGAATAGAAGCATGTGACCCAAAGAAGTAGGAGGATCTGGAGTCCATCAGCACCCATACTACTTGGGAACCAGTACCAGGTTCTCACGCAGGGACCCCTGGTACTGGTTCCTGAGCAGAAGGAGAAAGAGGTACAGCAAGAAACGACTCTACCCACAAAAAACAGAGCAGAAGTACAACAAGAAATGACTCTACCCACAAAGAACAGAGCAGAGGAGAAAGAGGTACAGCAAGAAATGACTCTACTCACAAAGAACAGAGCAAAGGAGAAAGAGGTACAACAAGAAATGACTCTACCCACAAAAGAGCGGAGCAGAGGAAAAAGAGGTACAGCAAGAAATGACTCTACCCACAAAGAACAGAGCAGAGGAGAAAGAGGTACAGCAAGAAATGACTCTACCCACAAAGAACAGAGCAGAGGAGAAAGAAGTACAGCAAGAAATTACTTTACCCACAAAGAACTGTGTAGTAAGCAAACACTCTTGAATAGAGAAAAAGAAGTGCTGCTGTGAAGAAGAAATGGAGAGTGCTGGTTGTGGGGGATTCCCTATTGGAAGGAACAGAGGCTGCTGTCTGCACACCTGACACCTCATGAGAGGTGTGCCGTCTTGCGTCTGATAGGCTGTCAAGACTCTTAAGTCCTACAGAACACCACCGATTCCTACTAACACATGTAGGGACAAATTACACTGCAAAAAGGACCTTGCAACTATCTGCAGTGACTTTGAAGATCTTGGAAAGAATTTGAAGGAACTAGGAACACAGGTGGTTTTCTCATCCATCCTCCCAGTGGAGGGCCATGGAATAAGAAGATGGAACAGAATTCTAGAGGTGAACCACCTGCTACGTCATCGGTGCCGTCAGCAAAGATTTGGAGTTCTAGACCAGGGAGTGAATTACCTATACAATGGGCTGCTTGCTTGAGACAGGTTGCACCTAACAAAAACAGGTAAGCATATATTTGGTGGGCGCCTTGCTTCACTCATTAGGAGAGCTTTAAATTAGAACAATACGGGAAGGGAAGTGAAAGGCCAGGTAAAAATAAACAGCTAATTAATACCATTGAGAACCTTGCTATTAGACGTGGAAAGAAAGAACAAAGACAAAAAATTCAGAAGGCAAGTAGAGGACCAAAGACACCGATAACAAACGAAAATGCCTCTGCACAAATGCCCAGAGCATGGGAAACAAGCAAGGAGAACTGGAGCTCCTAACACAGGAAGAGAAATATGATGTCATAGGCATCACGGAAAGTTGGTGGAATGATACACAGGATTGAAATACAAGGTTTGAAGGATACAACTTATTTAGAGGAAACAGACCTAAAACAAAGGAGAGGAGGTATTGTGGTATATGTTAGGAAAACATTAATCTCCACAGAGATGGGAGTTCTGTAGACACTGAGTAAGAATACAAGGAGAGAACAACAGAAAGGACACCATTGTAGGCATTTACTATAGGCCACCTGGACAAGCAGAAGATATTGATGAACTCTTTCTACATCAGATGGCCAAGCTCTCAAAAAAGCATGACATAGTGATTATGGGAGATTTTAACTATCCAGACATTTGTAGGGAATCTCACTTAGGTAAAAGTAATGGATCCAATTAATTAATATCCGCTCTTACTGCCAACTTTATCTTTCAAAAAAGGTAGAAGAGAAAAAAGGGGATCTGCTATCTTGGACCTAATTCTTACCAACAGGGAGGGAATGGCTGAGGAGGTAAGGGTGGCAGTGATCATGCTATCCTTTAATTTTGGATAAGAAAGGGAGGAAGAACTGAGAAGACTCAGACCTTAAGGTTGGATTTCAGAAAGGCAGATTTTAATGAACTCATTAAAAGGGTAGGAAGAATCCAATGGCTGGATGTTCTTAAGGACAGAAATGTCCAAGAAGGTTGGGAAATATTGTGAAATAAGATTCTCAAAGCACAATCATTAACAATCCCTAAAAGAAGCAAGAATTGGAAGCATTTAAAGAGACAAGGATAGATGAACACAGAACTTACACAAATGTTAAAAACAAAGAAAAATATGTTTATCAAATGGAAAGAGGGAGGATATCTAAAGCAGAATATAATGCGGTCTGCAGAAACTGTAGGACAAGTGTCAGAAAAGCTAATAATGAATTAAGGCTTGCAACAGAGGCCAAAAGCAATAAAAAAGGATTTGGGGGTATGTCAAAAGCAAAAGAAAAGTCAAAGATGCTTGTGGACGCCTTTTGAAGCATTTAAATTCCTATTTTGTATCTATTTTCTCTTAGAAAGTAGATGGAACATCAACTGGTCTTCCCTGTGCTATTGGGGGGGATAAAAGAATGCAGACTATAAGCAGAGAGATGGTGAGGGAACGCATAATCTTTGAAAATTCCTGGAGAACAGGAGAAGTCCCAGAAGATTGGAAAAGGGCAAATATTATCCCTATCTTCAAAAAAGGGAAGAAGGTGGATCCAGGAAACTACAGGCCTGTGAGCCTGACTTCTATACCGGGAAAGATCTTTGAACAAATTATCAAACAGCATGTATGCGAGTACTTGGTTAAAAATGGAGTAATTAACCAGAGCCAGTATGAGTTTGTAACAAACGACTTGAGCCTTTGCCAGCCGCTCACCATCAGAGCCGCAGGCGCTGCATCTCTGCTCTTATCCTTCACCTGAACTATACTTTCTCTAGCTAGTAGGGTAACGCAGTATTGTCTTACAGTCTTGGTACTGCCGTTGGCCCACACAAGCGCATTGGGGTACCTGATCCATTCCCGCAATAGGGATTTTTTTATGGATGAAGAGCCTTATCATCTTTTATAGGCCTTTATCCTTTCTATTTTTTAAAAAATAGGAGACTATTTCAGAGCCAATGTGCTTGGACCATAGTGTCCACCTGGAAGAGGTTCTTGCCTCATATGGGCATTATATAGGATGCGCTGCATGAGATAGATATCTGCCTTTTTGACTTTTCCCCCGGTGGCTTGATATTGGGGTTATTAACCCCCGCCTACCCGCTTTGAGACCAAATACCCCGATCGATATCTCGGAGCGGCTCGGTGCTTGGTCTCCAACAAAATACGCTTATGGTGAAGTTAGACTTTCTGTCAACTCATCCAATATAGTGACCTACTACATCTAGGTTCTGAGTCAAGGCAGGAAAAGGGTCTAGAGGAGAATTTTGTTTGAAACAACGACAAGGTTCAATCTTTTAAAGGACTATCAACAATGGTCTGAAGTACAGTGATAGGACGAATAGGGACAATCACGCACACTTCTGGGCGATCGTCGGCCCTGCTCCTGAGGAACCGCCCTAGACAGGGACGGAGAAATGCGTCGAGCAATTACATTACCTGTAATGTTGAAACACGCAAAAACATCTGAACAACTACCTTACCTTTAATGTTGAAACATGCAAAAACATCTGAGCAGTTACATAAACCACTATTGTGAAAATACGTATATAAACATCAAAGCGGCGACACTAACAGTCAGATAGCTTCCATTGCTAAAACATGAATAGAAATACTCGAGTAGCTATATAAATGATTGGAAGCCTGACACTTTGATTACTCCATGAAGCGTGACGTGCCGCTCTAGACTAACGACCCAGTCCCCTTATATCGCTATATCTGGTCTAACCAGATTGGCTACCTGGTCCTATTTTGGAGGGAGTCGATACCCTCACACTACCCGGTTAGCTGTGTTTATCTAGCACGATTTATGTTGTTAATCCATGTCTGTTTTATGTTGTATGTGGCCCTATTTTTAATATTAGTTGACAATAAAAGTTATTAGTTTTAATCTATATCTGTGAAGGGGGGTAAAGATCTTTGAACAAATTATCAAACAGCATGTATGCGAGTACTTGGTTAAAAATGGAGTAATTAACCAGAGCCAGCATGGGTTTGTAACAAATGACTCGAGCCAGCATGAGTTTGTAACAAACGACTCAAGCCAAATGAATCTAGTTTCCTTTATGACAGAATCACCGACTGGGTTGATCAGGTAAATGCGGTGGATATAATATATCTTGACTTTAGTAAAGCATTTGACAAAGTATCTCATACCATACTTATTTAAAAAATGACCAAATATGGGATTGACAAGGCAACTGTTAGGTGGATTCACAACTGGCTGAGTGATCGTACTCAAAGAGTGGTCATAAATGGCTGCACATCCAAGTGGAAGAATGTATCAAGTGGGGCACCACAAGGCTCTGTCCTAGGCCCAGTGTTGTTCAACATTTTTATAACTGATCTGAAGGAGGGAATTGATGGCAAACTGATCAAATTTGCAGACGACACAAAGCTAGGAGGGATAGCAAACACTAGGGAAGAGAGAGAGTATTCAAAAAGATCTAGAAAAGCTTAAACAGTGGGCAGTGACTAACAGGATGGTATTTAACAAGGGGAAATGCAAGGTCCTACATCTGGGCAAGAAAAATGAAAAAAGCACTTGTAGGCAATTAAAGGGTGAAGTGATGGATGGAGTATATCTCCCTCCCAGGCTCTTAGTCTGGACAGGGTGGCGGTCCAGTCCACAACTTCAGCCAGCTTCTCAGAAAGCTCAGCTGTAGGCACTGACCCCGTTACTGGGGCATAAAAAACTGCAGCTCTAAGGAGTCAGTGTCTGACAGCCTGAGGAGGGAATACCACTTCACAGCAGGACCTGAAGAAACCTCTGAGCACCCTGCGTGGTGCAGCATTACATATGTTATGTTGCATGGACTTTTGTTGCTTTTTGCCTGGAGTGTACTGTAAAGAATAAAACTGAAAGTAAGATTTATACAGCCTCTCAGTCCAGAGTGTCATTGCCTCCCCCACCCCCTGGAGGACTTGGTTACAACATACAGAATGGGAGGAATTGTGCTAAGCAGCAGCACATGTGAAAAAGACTTGGGTATACTAGTAGATCATAGACTGAACATGAGTCAACAATGTGATGCAGCAGCCAAAAAGGCAAACACAATCCTGGGATTTATTAAGAGAAGCATAGAGTCTAGATCACGTGTAGTAATTATCCCCTTCTCCTCTTCCTTAGTCAGACCTCATCTGGAATACTGTGTCCAGTTCTGGGCATCCTACTTTAAAAAAGACATAGACAAACTGGAGCAAGTTCAGAGAAGAGTTACCAAGATGGTGAGTGGTCTGCAAATCATGTCCTATTCACCTGCAGTGGCCAGGCTTGGTATTACAGGCAAAATTCCCATTCACCTAAGTTGGAACATAGCCTGCAATACCAAGCCTGACCACTGTAGTGGGAACAGTGCTGTGTGCTTCCTGCAGAAATCAGCTCAGTGCACAAACACACTGGCAAAGGGAACAGCTGATCGGTGGAGATCTTGTACAACAAGCTTCTCTGTGGATCTACTCTTAATGGCCTGTCCTAAGGATAGACTATCAATAATTAATTTGACAACATACGCCCTTGTGAGCCCCAACACTCAGGTTGCCGTGTTCCTGTCCAGCCTCACTTGGTCTTATGTTTACAAAAGCGGATTTCCAATTTTGGACTTTTCCTTAGTAATTCTATTCACGCTTTTCTCACTAATTCTTGGCAAGTGACGAGCTCTTGTTTTCACAGCAGTACTTTATTGCTGCAGATTAAATAAAAGTGCTTTCTTGAGACAGTTTTGAGCGCTGTAGTTTTGTTAGAATTACAGAAAAGCAGACCCTGAATGTGCAGTTTATTAGCAATTATGACTAATTGATAATAAATGTGGCATCATACCTTAAAATAACTGAGAGAAATGCTGATATTTCTTGGCTGGAAGCCTGGAACGAGCGGTTACCGGAATCAAGCACAGAAAACCAGGCTCTTCCTGCTTCACTCCATCTCTTAATAGGGGCAAACTGAGGGGTTATGCTGGTAGAGAAAAACTTGCCTGATCCAGTCCAGGTCCAGCAGTGCCAATACCTCCACTTCCGGCATGAGACCATACCTGGCCCAATTACTACAATGCACTGCAGATCTGAGCTGACATAGGTTTCAGCCTGGTGCACAGAGGTGCTGTCAGACGCCAGTTTGGGCGCAATGTGCCTAAGGCTTCATTCACGTGAGTGTATATCAGCCGCACTTTCATGCCCGGCCAATATACACTGCTCATCTGATGCTTTGGCTTACAATGCATCAGTGCAGGTGGGCGTATTCCTGCGATATAAAAGCACCCGGACAGCCACGGCTTCCATAGACTCCTATGGAAGTCTATGGTAGCTGCCGGAGAAGGGAGGTGGGAGGGAATTTAGCAGCGTGTTTAAACTTCCGCTCCCCTTTCTTCCTCCTCTCCCCCCCCCCCCCCTTGCTGGTTGTTTGCAATGGGATGGGAACGGGGCGGGAGTTAGTTGCTAAACTCCCACCTCATCCTGCCCCTCCCATTGCTGGCAGCCAACAAGGTACCAAGAGGGGCCGGGAGATAAGCACACTAGCTCCTGTCCTGCCTCTTTCCCTTGCCGAAAGCCGGCGAAGGGTGGAAAGGGGGAGGCAGTTTAGCAGAGCTAAACTGTTCCCCGCCGATGGCAATCCAGTCTCGGCGTATATGCACTGGACCCGAGCTGTCTGAACAGGCGCACAAACTGCAGATTTGTGCACATGTTCACGCGATTCTCGGGCGCGCATCGGCCGTGACACGGCCAACCGAAAATCACTGCGTTCGTATGAAAGAGCCCTTACAGGCACATGTTTCAATAAAGGTAATTAAAACCTAAATTGTTAATTCAAGCTATCTGCAACTAATCAACGACATTTTGAGGGGTTTTAAAGGGGAAAGTTCCAAATTAAAAACTTATTTAATTAATTAATTGTAAGTAAATCTGATACTCCATACCAAATACCACCGTCATGTAAAAAAATGAATTAAAGTTAAGAAAACGGTAAAAAAAAAAATCTCAAATCATGAGCTACAGTTCCATTGGAAGGCAAGTCACTGGAAGAATCACTCGACATTTAAATGTTCTTCCTTGAAGCACAGATCACACACCTGACATTTCTTGCATCCATGGTTTGTCAGCCTTCTAAGTCCGGTTTCGGTGATGCAGATTGAACAGCGACGTCTTTTTGGAGATAATGGCGTCTTTCTTGGGTAGGAGGACGAAATCTCTTTAGCTTGTTAAATGAACATAAAAACCTATTTTTACATAAATATTTTTAAAATACACACCTTCAAAAATATGAGGAGTTCAGGCGCAATGTGCTTGGCAGATCAAAACTCAAATAACTTCTCCTGGGAGAGACCGAGAACAAAGTGGTTCAAAGCAGTTATAAGCAGCAAGTAATAATGGACAGATACTGGGCGCAACAGTGGCCAACGCTGCCTAGCGTGGGAAGACGAAACTAGAATGCGTGCACTGTACCTGACAGATCGGTTGCACCTGACGGTGGGTTAACCCTTTCCAATCCAATTTGTATCTTTGTTTTCCTAGGAGGCTTACTCTTTTTCTGCCATTATACAATGGCGCTATATGCTGGCTAAAACCAATACCCAGCCGATATACGGTGTCTCTTTCTGCAGGGAAAGGAGGCGGGATAGGCCGGGAGCAGGAACTGAGCTCCCGCCCCCTATTTGCAATGGGAGGGGCGGAGGAGGAACTTAACTTGTTCTTTTGCGTCACCATTTTGGGGTACATATGTCTTTTTTAATTGCTTGTATTGCGCTTTTTGGTAGGTAAAATGAGTAAAATAAGCATTTTGCCTCTGTTTTTCCTACGGTTTTTGCTACGCATTATAATTAGCGTACTCAAATTATAGTACAGCTTATTATGGACACAATGATATTACACGTTAGGTTTTCCTAAATTTTACATTTTTTTCATACAAATAGGGAAAAATGAGCAAAAAACGTTTTTTTTTTTATTATTTTTTTCAAATGTTTTTTCCACACAATTTTTTTCTTTTTTTTACACTCTCTATGTCCCTGAAGGGCACCTGATTCATAGAAGCTATGATCGCTATGGTAAAGTATTGCAGGACTTATGTACTGCAATTAGAAATGAGCGAATGTGCTCGTTTAGGACAATTACTCGATCGAGCATCGCTTTTTTCAAGTTACTGCCTACTCGGGCAAAAAGATTTGGGGGGCGCCGGGGGGTGGCGGGTGGTGGGGTGGAGCGGGGTGTAGCAAGGGGGAACAGAGGGGAGCTCTCTCTCTTCCCCCCCCCCCCCCACTCCTCCTGCAACCCCCCGCCCACCCCCGGCACCCCCCGAATCTTTTTGTCCGATTAGGCAGTCACTCGAAAAAAGGGATGCTTGATCGAGTAATTGCTCTAATGAGCACGTTCGCTTATCTCTAACTGCAATGCCTTATCGCTTGCAATAGCAATTATAGGCAATGGCAAAGCAGGATGCCTGTATCTGGTGTCCTGTTACCATGGCGACCCGTCGGCCCTCTGCAATTACATCGCGGAGTCTGATGACATCATAGAGCGAGCACACTCTCTCTGAATTCTTTGCATGCCGCAATGCAGGGGGTAAACAGTGGGGGTCACTGTTCTGATGCACCACTGCTGTTGCAGCGGGCTGCCGGCTATCGATAACAGCCGGCTCTCGCTAATCCTGCACCATCCACATGATGTAAGATTATGTCCTGTGGCGTTAAGGGGTTAAGGAGACACTGTCACCTACTTTTAGTCCCATGAGCTAAGCTTACCGGCTGAAAATAGGTGACCTGCTGGTTCTGGGTGTGTAAGTGTTATACTTACCTCTCCCATCGTTCCCCCTCGGTGTGAGCACTGAAAGCCGCTGCTGCAGTGCACTGTGCGGTGCTGCTAAGTAGTCCTCCCAGTATAAAATTAGAATAGGAGGATTACTTAGCATCAGCACTCAATGCACTGAGCGGAGTCTTTCAGCAGTGACACCGGGTGAGCAACGGGGAAAGTAAGACATTCGCGGACTCGGCGGATCACCTACTTTCATTGCGGTGGCTCGTGGTTCACTTATACCACTGTGTGACGCACCGTTCTAAGTAACTATGACCCACTGAGTATAAAGCAAGAAAAGGAGGATAACAATTGAAGCCGTCGTGCTAGATCATGCTTTATACATAGAAAGACAATGCTTTGTATATGTAAGTTATACAGACATACAGAACTGCATTATTTACAGGGATTTTCAAGCATAAACAATTAGAATATGCCATAAATGTTTCATTGGGTGGGATCTGATGACCGGGACCCCACTGATCATTAGACGTACTATAGACAATAAGGCTGGTTTCACATACTCCGGAATCAAAGCAGAAATCTCACGATTTGGCCGCAGCGAAAAACCGCAAGATTTCCGCCGGGAGAAGCGCCGCTTCAAGACCCGCAGCACTTAGTCGCGGGTATTGCAGCGGTCTGGCCGCTCCCTCTTCCACTGCGGCCGGCACTCCTATAGAGGAGAGCGCGGCCGCAGCGGAAGAAGAAAAAAAATGAACATGCTGCGGCCGCGAATCCGCTCCGCAGTGCCGACTTCTGCCAGCTTTGCCGCGGCGGATTTGCCGTCCCGTGTGGACGAGATTTCTGAGAAATCTTATCCACATGCCTGGCTAATCCCGAGATTAGCGGTCGCAGGCAGATTTGCGACGGCGAAATTCCGGACGGAATTTCCGCGGCAAATCCGTCCAGTGTGAACCCAGCCTAAGACTGAGAGGAGAGTCTATGGACGATATGAAAACAACTGAATGGCGCTGCTCGCCTGTTTCCATATGTCTCATAGGCCATACTGGACAGCGCTTGCACATGTGTGGTCCGCTTTCCAGTCCTTTCCTCTCCTCTCAGCTCTGAAGTGGACAACAGACCTTTTTTTCTTATTTACTGTAGTACCGAGACCTGGTGGTCCCATGGTGAGTGTTGAAGTGCATTGCTTTGGCCCTCCCTTCAACTGAGGGGTCTTATCCATTTGATGTCCATTTTGCCTATTACTGAGGACAGTCTTGGACTATAGGTGTGGTGGTCTGACCTGTCTAGGACATCCCCATCACACCAGGTGAGCGTTTAGCCCTGTTTTGGAGAACTGTTTGTTTTTTCTGCTTTAACTAATTGTCCATATAAGGCCGCCTGCATACAAACGGGTCAAATTCCGCAAGCGGAGCCCGCAGTGGGATCCGGCCCTGTGCCCAGCCGGCGACCGGACGTACCCGTCTTCTTTCTTTTTCATCTGTACTGCGGGTGGAACCAGCGGCTCGCCTTCCGACATGCGCAGTACAGATTTTTTTTAAAATCTTTTTTCCCCGCGTTGTCGCTAGGCGATGATGCAGAATCCGTGACCTGTCCGCAATGTCAATTGTGGACAGGCCATGGGTCGGATGGCTTCCATTGACTGTAATGGAAGCCATCCGTGTGGACACCGCACCAAAATAGAGTATGCTGCGATTTTTCCTCCACTCGCTGAAATCGCAATTAGTTTCCGCAAGCGTGCAGGTAGAAGCGATTTTCCATAGCATGCTATGAACGATATTTGCTGTAGAACCGCAGTGCAGACCCGAATTCCGCAATGCAAATCCGTTTGTGTACAGGTGGCCTAACAGTAGTCTGGTTGTGTAATCAGAAGCGCCCCCTATAACAGCCATCTGGTTATGTAGCCTGCAGCGCCCCCTATAACAGCAGCCCAGTTTTGTAGCCTGGAGAGGTTCCTATAACATCAGTCTGGCTATATAGTCTGGAGCGCTCCCTATATCGACAGTATGGCTGTGTAGTCTAGACCTTCCCCTATAACAGCAGTCTGGCTGTGTAGTCTAGACCTTCCCCTACAACAGCAGTCTGGCTGTGTAGTCTAGAACATCCCCTACAACAGCAGTCTGGCTGTGTAGCATGCAGCACCCCCTTATAACAGCAGACCAGTTTTGTTAACTGGAGAGGCTCCTATTACAGCAATCTGGACTGTCTCCTATAACCGGTGTGGTGGGCAGCTGACCCCGGTGGACAGACGTTCTGCAAGAAGACTGAAGAACTAGTGCAAACATACACTTAGTACAAGAGTGACACGCACAAGTGAGTCATGTTATGAAGCTTGGACTGCCCCCTATAACAACACTCTGGTTGTGTAGTCTGGACCGCCCCCTATAACAGCAGTCTGGTTGTGTACTCTGGACCACCCCCTATAACAACAGTCTGGTTGTGTAGTCTGGACCGCCCCCTATAACAGCAGTCTGGTTGTGTACTCTGGACCACCCCCTATAAAAGCAGTCTGGTTGTGTACTCTGGACCGCCCCCTATAAAAACAGTCTGGTTGTGTAGTCTGGACCGCCCCCTATAACAACAGTCTGGTTGTGTAGTCTGGACCGCCCCCTATAACAGCAGTCTGGTTGTGTAGTCTGGACCGCCCCCTATAACAGCAGTCTGTATGTGTAGTCTGGAGATTCTCCTATAACAGCAGTCTGTTTGTGTAATCTGGACTTCTCCCTATAACAGCAGTCTGATTATGAAGCCTGGAGTGCCCACTATGGCTGCAGATATCCAACCCTTGACTTTGGATGAAGTGTTGCTTTTGGTCATTGTTATAGTCATCTTAGAGATGTCAGGATATTAGTGTCAAGAGTGTGACTTCACAAATCACTGGAAAGGTAAACTGTCCCAAAAAACCATCATGTGATTTAACAGGTACGGTTGTATTGTATGGAGTCCTTTGAAGCTCTCTGCTTCAAATGAGCACTGTACCTCTTGAGAACTGAAAATGAAGGCATTGTTTCAAAAGTTTCCTTTTGGATTCAGTCATGTTCTTGACTTGATACTTGAGGTTCTTCATTCGATCTTAATGATACTTGTCTGGTGTTTGTTGGCTGTTCAAGTCAAGTCTATCGTTCCTTTGCAGTATAAGTTATATTCCAAGAAAATCTGGTCCATTATAAACTTTCTGTAAGCTGTAGTGTGAACATTTATTCATTGCACTATTGAGTTAAATGTGCATCAACCTTTGGAATGGTCTTTCCACCAGAACCGTTAAAATGATTCCAACGATGACTGTCAATACTGAGTGTCCAATGAAGAGGTACAACTAGTGGAAGAAAAACATTAGAGATCCTTGGTTAAAGTTTTTATTCTCAGGCTTTATGGCAAGAACGTTTCTACAAATGTTCATTGGCCTGATAATTGGACTGTGTGAAGCTGCTACCAATCACCCAAAGAGCGAGTAAACAATTGTTAATCAGGGGATTGCATCTTTGCCCCTGAAATCTTCTCTGTTGGCAGCACATCTCTCCATATGAACGGGGGATGTACTGCTCACAATGACGATCATATGAAATATCGCTCAGTCCATTATAGAGTCTGAATCAGCTAGTGTGAAGGCCAGGTAGACGAGTGCTGATCTTGTTGATTGGCGCTCGTCATTGCCGCTATATCTATACACGTTAAAGGACCCCTTGAAGTTACCAGCAGCTGGAAGTTATTTAGAGGGAACCTGTCTCCTCCCTACAGCAACATAAATTAAGTTATGGTACTGTTCGAGAAGGTGATGGGGAGCTGGGGGATCAAATTTTTATACATACCTGCTCCCCGGTTCTCACGGTGTCCCCCACTGAAGACTGATATTGCCACGAACATCCAGCTTATTTAAGAGGGACATGCACAAATGAGTCGGATGTTCGTGCCAAGTGCGATCTTTAGAGGTAGGGGGGGCAGCCGGAACTAGTGAGCATAAAAATTATATCCCGTGGCTCCCCATCACCTCCTCAAACAGCACCAAAACTTAATTTACGGTGCTGTAGGGAGGTAACAGGTTCCATTCAGAGGTGCATCCCATACGGATAATACTTTCTGAGCTAGGAGACATATAGACACAGTCTTGTCATAAATTTTTTCAAGTTATAATATGTGAATAGTGCATTGCATAAAATGGATTGGTGGGGTCCAGTCACGGTGACCCCACTGATTCCGAAAACTGATTCTCCATTCTGGCTACTAGAGGGGGATTCCGAGCAGGAGATTCCCCCACCTCTATGACATCCATACATTCTATTGCCTTAATTGGACAACCCCTTTAATACTAGTGTCTTCCTATATGAAAGAGCGGCCCTTCTTGTCCCCTATTTAAACTCACCAAATAAGCACTCACCATGTTAATATCCTGATAGTGAAAGAGCGTCTCCTGCAGGCCACAGTATACAATTATAATGATGGGATGGGTCAGATAACATGCATAGCTTATCTTTGAGAGGAAACTCCACGTACCACAAGACAACATTGTGTTTAAAGGACCTGAAGAGAGAAAGCGGGTTAATGCAATCAGTGATAATATGCAATATTCAATATTTAAAATGGTGCAACCTGTGTAGTAGGTAGAAGCTGGAGCTCGTGATAAAAGTGTGCATTGTTAAAAATTCATCCAGTAGAGGGCCCTAGACATATTTGTGGGGCTGTCTGACATTTTTTGGAAGGTGAGAAATAGATTGCATTACTAGCACAATAACAGTACCATATATACTGAATGCTGTTGGACTTCCTTTAGCTTTCAGAGATGTAGCAATTGAACATGAAGTCAGTCCACAGTTATCAGAGGACCCAGGGTGTGCCAAGAAACCCTTCCCCACACCATTAGTTGGTGCACCAGCGTTATATTCATCTGCAATTTGGTTGACTGTCTTTGACCTCCTCCTCTAACCACTTCTGTTGATGAGTTGTTTCCATCTACGGGATTCCCTCTTGCTGTATGTTTCTTCACAGCCGCACCATTCTCAGTATCCTCTCCCTGATCTAACTCTTCTGTATTTACCTCTCTTCTGTATCCCCCCACCTCAGAACCCAACGCCCTTGATCCGACTGTATCCCCCACAATCTATGTACTTCATATCTGTACATACTACCCTATTTGCATAAAAAAATGGCCAAACCATTATACAGAACTAGCGCTGTTACCTTTTATCTTACCCCTATTTCACCATAGCTTGAAAGCTCGTCTGAGCAGAACCCTCACCCATATTTTCTCATAGATTGTAAGCTGTTGTGAGCAGGACCCTCACCTCTATTTCCTCATAAATTGTAAGCTGTGCTGAGCAGGACCCTTGCCCCTATTTCCTCATAGATTGTAAGCTCTTGTGAGCAGGCCCCTCACTTCTATTTTCTCAGATTGCAAGTTCTTGTGACCAGAGTCTTTCCTTTTATTTCCATATAGCCTGTAAGCTCTTGTGAGTGGGACCCTGACCATTGTTTTCTAATAAATTGTAAGCTCTTGTGAGCAGGACCCTCACTCCCATTTTTAGGCCGGTTTCCCAGACTTGCCTGCCTCCTGCTATTTCCAGCAGCTGTGGGCATCGTCCCGTTCTTGTGTAACTTGAATTTCTGCACACTTCTTGCCAGCAATGCAGAGGTTACTCTCTTCAGTGCTCCCAGTTCAGTTGCAGGGCATCAGCAATTACCTTCCTATTTAGGTGAGTTGATAGTCATCCCTAATTGCCTTAGTGTTGATGTGTGTATTTTTCATAGTCACCCAGCTTGGTCTCTGTTTCTGACGTTACTGCATGTTCTTTGCCCAGTCCTTGTATCATTCCCATCTCTGTGGTAAATCAATATTGTCCTGTGTTTATTGTGCACTGCGGTGTGTCCTGTGTTCAGTGCACCTCTCCTGTGCCCTGACATGGAGAGTTAGTTCCAAGGTGAAGATCGCGGGGCTGTTCTTGTCAGGATGCCTACCCTGCTTTTAGGCAGAGCTCTTCCCATTTCCCTGTTTAGCCTAGGATGAGATTTCCCATCTGACATTGCCTGGTTGGAGTCATCAGTCCTTGCTTGTACTAGGTCTATCTTTGGATTAGTACATGCTCCTAAGTCAGTCTGTTTCGCAGTGTCTTGCTCCAGTACCTCTGTCTACCAGTGTCAGCTACCAACACGCCGGTTCTGGTCCAAAGCCTAGCAGGTGAGTTGGCATGGTGGGCCCATACCTGCCATCCATAACATCTATTTCCTCATAGACTGTAAGATGTTGTGAGCAAGTTCTTCACTTCTATTTTCTCAGATTGTAAGCTCTTGTGAGCAGGGTCCTCACTTCTATTTCCATATAGATTGTAAGCTCTTGTGAGCAGGAACCCTCATCCCTATTTTCTCATACATTGTTAGCTCTTGTGAGTAGGACCCTCACCCCTATTTCTTACACATTGTAGGCTTTTGTGAGCAGGACCCTCACCCATATTTCCTTACAGATTGTAAGTTCTTGTGAGCATGACCCTCACCCCTATTTCCTCATAGATTGTAAACTCTTGTGAGCAGGACCCTCACTCCTATTTTTCAAATTATTGGTTTAATACTGTATGTTATGTCTTATTTGGTCTTTGTTCCCTCTGATCTGTAAAGTACTGTTGAATATGTTAGTGCTATAGAAAGAAAGGTTGTTATCATTTTAGGGAGGTGCCAACACTTGGTGAAAATAATTGACATATTTAAAGTCTCATCCTTTTACCTCCATATCCTTCATGGCATAGAACAAGAATCAAACCAAGAGCCACAGCCCATAAAGTGCGGTGAAGTCCTTGGTAAAGGGCAGCCATGATAGAGTAAGAGCTAGGAGTGTCATCCAAAACAAACGCCAGCGTTATAACCATGAGTATGATGACCAGAGCAGATATCCATCCCAATATAGCCTGTGCCTGTGGAAAAAATAATATAGGATAGGAAGACAAGAAATAGATGACCCAACAATTATGTCCCTTCATATTCTATCCTTAGAATAGGCCATCAATATCAGATTGGTGGAGATCCAACTCTCAGAACCCCACTGATCAACTGATTGAAGGAGCAACGAGTCCTCTTTATTGTTTAACAAACAGCTCCATACTTATGGTAGCAGCTGTGTCTGTGCCAATCACTTGAATGGAACCAAGGTGTAATTCTAGGCATGGCTACTACTAAAAATACAGAGCTGTGCCTGGTAAACAATGAAAGACGTGTGATGTCTTGCTGGAGAGCTGTGGCCCCTTCAATCAATTGATCAGCAGATTCGCTAAGAGTCAGCCCCCTGGCAATCTGATATTGACGGTTTATCCTAAAGATGGGCTGTACAGTAGTCAATCCCAGAGACCCTCTGTAAAGGGGTTTCCGATTTTATGTAAATTTCTTATATACTATGCATTTACAGTAATTGCCATTTTATTACAGATATTGGCCCATTCACGATTGGAGCTTCCCTGTATGGAAATTAGATCTGTGACCCCAGAGTTCAGCACACAGTCATATGAAAAGTTTTATGTGGATCTGTTCCAGTGTAGATCCATATTAGATGGAAAAATCCAGCAATCTGACCCACTTCCAACAAGGTCTGGTCATCGGTGCTAGACTAACTGGGACGGGATTTCAATGCCAATCTTGTGGGGTTTTCTTGTGTAGCAGTGTGGAGATTATACCAAGAATGGTGTGATCAAGAAAATACATCCAGCAAAAAGGAATCCTGTGGACAGAAATAAATACCCCAAAAGGGGTCCAAGGAGGATGTCAAGAATTGTTGTGATGAACAGATTGTGCAGTCACCAAGTTGCAGTCAAATACAACGCTGGTGCTCCAACCAATAAGTTGAACGCACAGCTTGTTGTTGCTTAGCACAGATGGGCTATAGGAGCAGACCACCAGTTCCAGCGCCATTGTAACAAGGAAAACTGAAAGATAGGACTCCAAAGCCAGAAACCATGCCCAGACAGCTGATTCAAAGTGATTGCCATTTATTTGTGTACAGTAGGTTTCTGGCTTGGCTTACAATTCCCAGTCATTGTTACTTGTTTAAAGAGTCTCACATGGAATTGCAGGAATGCTGCCCTCCAATAGGTGTTGCTGCAGAGGTATTGGTCCATCAAAATTTGCATATTTCCCAGAGGAGCATGGATGGCCTTATAAGTCTCCTCACACACTTTCTAGGTGCTCTCCTTACGGAGAAACGATACCCTTCTTGACCCACGTCTATAGGCCTCTCATTAGCTAAGCCAGAAATCTACTGCACACTGATGAGTGTCAATCCCTCCATAACAGCTGTCTGTGCATGGTTGCATGTAGAGATGAGCGAGCACGCTCGGATAAGTCAGTTACTCGAGCGAGCCTCGCTCTTCTCGAGTAACTTTATTCTTGTCCGAGCATGCTCGGGGGGGCGGTGGGGGTGAGCGGGGGTTAGCGGTGGGAGAGAGAGAGATCTCTCTCACCCTCTGTAATTGGTTGCTGCAGCTTGTTTGTAGACGGGCTTAATATCTAAAGTAACATCGCAGGCACCGGAGCCAGCAAACCGGGGAGGGGGAAGACGTGAGTAACAGCTGATTTTTTAAATTTTAAGACATGGGTGACCCGGTGATAGAGGTTTCTATGAATCAGACAACCCTTTTAAGAAACTTTCATGGCAGTCTGGGCTAGATGGAGAAGAAAAGAGAAAGTGGGCGATGCCAATCAGAGAAGATGTCACCTGTCATTACTGAAGGAAATTGCTCTGTAATCTCTAGCACTATGTAGATGTAGAATTGCATTAGATAGAGGTTACTGAAGCCCAGCCACTGTATAGTTAAAAGTTATAAAGTCTTAAGATATGCTGATATATATATATACATATAAACAGCACATAGAAGCTGAACTTTTGCACCTGGGCCAGTGAGATTTTAGTTATGCACTTGCCAAGACTCCATTATCATGTCAGAATCTGGACTCAGTGGAGAATCTTCTGGTCGTCTGGTGGGTTACTTTGCTCCCAGCCTTCAATTAAGCAGGGCACTGATGGAAAGCTCGGCTAAAATTACCAATACTGAGGTTTTATGCCAATAACACATGGCCATGGTTATAAAAATTTTGAACCAACTGGTATAAGAGAAACTACTAAGAGGAAAGTTTCTGGGTATTTCAAGAAAAAATATTTGTGAAGCTGAAATCTTGTTAAAAGCTAGAATTTCATTTATTTCATGTTGTAAATCATAGCTTGTCCTTTTTTATGTCAGTAGACAAGGCGAAAACTAGATTTTATTTGTATTAAACTTCAAATTGACAGGAAGTCTGGAAGGGATATTGATGATGTCCCAATGAGCCGTGTAACCAGTCAGTCAAAATGTTACTGTTCTAACTGTAAGACAAACAAAGTCATCTTGTAGATATAACTAAGGCCTCATGTCTACGGCCATACCGGTAAAATGGTGCAGCTTTCCCTGCAGCGTTTTACTAGTATATGAAAAAAAGCAGGTATGCCGGCAGAGACCATGTATGGCTGCAAGCGTACAGCGCATGCCCATGTATCACACGCACACGGACAAGTGCAATGTGACTTTTTTATTTCTTTAAGGCGACCACTAAAGGGGCTGTAGGCTAGGCTGCTGTGTTTTTAAGGTCTTTAGCCCCTTAATGCTACAGAATGTACAGTTACTTCCTGCAGTTTGGCGGTATGTATGAAGAGAGATCGCGGGAAGATCTTGCTCCATACAACACAGGTGCCATCTGTTTCTTACAGCAGCAGCTCCGATAAGCCGTGCTGCTTATTGGAGCTATTAACAGTTTAAATGTTGCATTCAATCCCGACAGTAGGATTTAAATCCCCCTACCGATGTTCAAGGGTTCCGTACAGCCTCCCGCCATGAGATTGCGGGTCTCATGGCAGCCGGGAACCTTCTGAAAGGCCCCAGGGCTGTCATTGTAATTTGCCTATCGAGCCATGTCTGTGGCATGGCTTGATAGCATTACATTATACCATGATCTGACAAGCATTCTATGGCATTACATCATACTGCAGGAGCGATAAAAGCATCACAAGGATTTTAAAAAAAGTAAAAATAAGTTTTAAAATTTTTACTAATTTAAAAAAAAATAATAAAAGTAAAAAAAAAACCTTTTGCCATATTTATAATAAAAGAATCTAAATAATAAATCAAAAATACATACTTGGTATCGATGCATCTGTTGAAGTCCAGTCTATCAAAGTAACGCATTATATACCGCACACGGTGTCAGAAAAAAAAGAACTCCAGAATTGCACTTTTTTGGTCACCCCCTCCCCAAGAAAAAAATGTAATAAAAAGCTAATCAAAAAGTTGTATGTACTCCAGAATGGTACCAACGGAAACTACAGGATATCTTGCACAAAATGAGCTCTCACAAAACTATGTCAGTGGAAAAATGAAAAAGTTATTGCAGTCAGAAGATGGCAACAGAAAATAATAAAAAAAAATATATAAGTGTTACCATTTTTTAAAAGAGGGAAGGAAAATGAAAATGGCAAAAAAAAAGGGGTTAAAGTGTCTGAGGTCTGCACAGGAATGACAGCCAGGACCCTAATGGGCTGGGAGTGAAGAAACCTCAATTACTGAACATGTAACCCCCTTATATACTCTGATCAATAGCCATGACAGGTAGTTCCTCCTGTAATCCACTGGCACACCACAAACCCCCAAATAGTGCAAAAGGAAACTACAGCTAGTCTTAAAAAAAGATGGCTTATTTAGTGAAAAAATAAAAATGTAATGAGCTGTGGAAGGTGGCGATTAGAGATGAGCGGATAAGCGAGCACGCTCGGATAAAGCAGTTACTGGAGCGAGCATCGCTCTTCTCGAGTAACTGCTTATTGGTCCGAGCGGCGATGGGGTAGCGGGGGGGGGAGAGAGATCTCTCTCATTTGATTTTCTCACCCGTGTGAGACTACCCTTAGGGTGCATTTACACGGCCATATCTGTATTTTGACCCATGTATCCTACTGATTTCCTGCATAAATGCACTTCGAATACACAGGTTTCCTCCATGTTTCCTGTGTATTTATGCATGTCCATTGATTTCAATGGGCTATTACAGTATATTATAATATACGCACCAATATAGGACAATATATGCTATGGGTTTTTTTTCACGAGACTGAAAGACTCGTTAAAAATACAGAGCTGTGTGTGAAGCCATTGGAATCAATGGGCTCTATACACAGCACATTTATGCTTGTGTGAATGAGCCTTTAAAGAGTCTAACATTGACATGCAGGAATGCTGCCTTCCAATAGGTGGCGCTGCAGAGGTATTGATCCATTTCCCTTATGAGCCTTTACTTACACACAGAGGGGGCTGGAAATTGTGCAGACCTAATATTTCTGTGGGTTTGCAACAGTTGTATCCAGTTTACACAATGTGTGGACTTGACTGCCAATTGATACATTGTAAGAAGCTATCAGGACAGGACAGCTCTGCGCCCTGCTGTGTTCAGCTCACAGAGGATTGGATACAACTGTCTGTTAGAAGTCTTCGGTATATAACAGGTTACGACCTCCAGATGTAAACAGAAATGTCCTGCTGATGGACATTTTATAAATCCCCAAAATAAGCTGAAACCAAATGTTTTGGTAGTTTCCTTACAATTTGGGGAAGGTTTCATGCAGTTCTTATCAGAGGTGAGCCCTAAGATCCCTAGCACCATCCAGCTGGGGAAACAGCAAGCGCTTTTCTGCAGATCGGTGATCACGATATGTCAGCGCTACACACAGAGTTTTAGAATACGATGAACGATAACTTACCCTGGTTCTAATGTGAAGACACGGCTTGTTGACAAACATTATTGCAAGAATCATTCCAACTAAAAAAGGTCCATACCGGCAGTAAGGTTTTGTGTAATATTCTACCCAATAATTCATCCGAGACTGGCTGTGGAAAAGGAAGGACATTTACATGATTAGCTGAAGTCTCTGAAATCTGTCTATCGCCTGATTAAGTAGACCATAGGCCTAACCATGTTCTTTGCTCAGCACTAGAGATGAGCGAGTATACTCGCTAAGGCACATTACTCGAGCGAGTAGTGCCTTAGCCGAGTATCTCCCCGCTCGTCTCTAAAGATTCGGGGGCCGGCGCGGGTGACTGGTGAGTTGCGGCGGGGAGCGGGGGGGGGGGGGGGGGGGGGGGGGAGAGAGGGAGAGAGAGATCTCCCCTCCGTTCCTCCCCGCTCTCCCCCGCAGCTCCCCACCCCCCTCGGAATCTTTAGAGACGAGCGGGGAGATACTCGGCTAAGGCACTACTCGCTCGAGTAATGTGCCTTAGCGAGTATACTCGCTCATCTCTACTCAGCACCATTGCTATCATCCCCACCACTTGTCTTATCTCTGAACACTCTTTCTATAATGCTACCCCACTCATTAACTCCTTATAGTAATAGTGCCCCTCTTAGTGACCCAAAGAGTACTAGTGCCCCCACATGCTAATATTTGCCCCATAGTATCTACAACAAGAAATAATGCCTTCTTTGTGCCACACAGTAATAGTGTCCTCCTTTGTGCCCCCACACAGTAATAATAGTTATGTATGGAGCGGCACATTGTAAGGCTTTGTCCACACAGGGCAGAATTTGCTGCGGAATGTCTGCAGCGGACATTCTGTGGCAGAGCTGCGATGCAAAGTCCGCACCATTTGGTATAGATCCTGAGGCAGATTTTAATGTGGATTTTGGTGCGCAACTCACCCCCCTCATTTCAAGAGGTGGAATCCACACCAAAAATCTGGTGCTATAATTGACAAGCTTTGGATCAAAAACACGTTCCGCTGATCAATTTCAGCAAAAACGTTTAACTTCTCTTTCACTTTGCCGACACTGTAAATGCTATAGATTTTCTGCGCTCCCAAGGAAAATCCATGTTAAATCCACCGCGTGTGAACATGGCTGTGTGAGTGACCAGCAGCCTGTAAAGATGGTGGTGTGAATTGGGCAATCATTGGCTCCCCAGGAGCTTCGGACCTCAGCCGGCCACCCAAACTATCTTCCACTCCATCTATCCATCCTAATCTTGCTCCTTGGCTGCTGTTTAGCTCAGCACTATTAGGCCAGAGCTGTAATCTACAATACAGTTTAGCGACAGTGCCTAATGTTAAGTAGTCTGGGACACACCCCCTGCCTCTTTTGCAGCTTGAAACAGTGATGAGATGGGTTTGTCCCAGATTACTTCACATTCGGCAAAGTAGCTCAACTATAGTCATAGAGCCTTGTGTGGCGCAGAGTGCTAAGGCCATAGAAATGCAGTCCTAAGCTCTTGCTCATGACCTGAAGGTTGTCAGTTCAGTCCACACGTGGTCCAGGTAGCCAGCTCCATGTTGACTCAGCCTTCCATTCTTTCGAGGTCGGTAAAATGAGTGCCTAGCTTGGTGGAGTGTAATAAATAAATGACTTGAAAATGCTGTAGAATAGGTTCACATCTAATAGAACTGAGCTAAAAAGTATTGGCTACTTAGCAAGAGCTGAAAAAATAAATAGCAGGTAACTATATATTGACTTATATATCAATTTTGAGTTCATCACCTTAACTTTATGATGATGGGAAAGAAAATAAGGGATTTGGATCGCAGTATGAGAAAAACTAGAGCTCCAACACTTAGAAAGATATATTAGGATTTTTGGACCTAAACTGACGCGGTTTTCAAATGACGCAAGCATCAACCTTGGCAATTAGAACAGTAATAATTGCATTTACCTTTCACCTCTTGGGTAGCGGATTGCAAGTTTTAAAAAGTATGAAAGCAAAGTTGAGGTGATGATGCAGGAAGCCAAGATCATTGTCACCACAGCAAACATGACGCGTTTCACTCTACATAGGAGAACAATGAGATTATTTCACTTCTCTAAACGACTTCAAGGGGAAATCCACATAATATCCATGTTGTGTCGTCATGACAGAGATGTAGATTATATTAGTGGATCATTATGAACCTGAATCTTTATTAAAGGGGTTGTCTCGTGCCGAAACGGTTTTTTTTTTCCCATAGGCCCCCCGTTCGGCGCAGGACAACCCCAAGGGATGTGTTAAAAAAAATAAAATTTATATTACTTACCCGAATCCCCGCTCTGCGACGTCTTCCTTCTTTCTACTTCTTCCTTCACCAAGATGGCCGCCGGGATCTTCACCCACGATGCACCGCGGGTCTTCTCCCATGGTGCACCGTGGGCTCTGTGCGGTCCATTGCCGATTCCAGCCTCCTGATTGGCTGGAATCGGCAACGTGATGGGGCGGAGCTACGTGATGACGCTTAGAAGGGGGCGGAGCCAGAACGCCGCTCGTGCCTGGACCAAGCAGAAGGGGAGAAGACCGCACAGCGCAAGCGCGTCTAAAAAAGCAAGAAGACATCAGAATTAGACGGATCCATGGCGACGGGGACGCCAGCAACGGAGCAGGTAAGTGAATAACTTTTGTATGGCTCATATTTAATGCACGATGTACATTACAAAGTGCATTAATATGGCCATACAGAAGTGCTTAACCCCACTTGCTGCCGCGAGACAACCCCTTTAATGCCAGTACATTACATGGGGAACAGCAAGTTGCGCCTCAGTTTCTAAGGCACAACTCACATCATACAGCACAGGTAAGTTTGTTTATGGTGCTTTAGGCAGGTGACAGGTTCCCTTTAAAGAGGTGGTACAGAAAAGGATCAGCTTTTTTTCCATCAACAGCATAACTCCTGTTTGTAAACTCTGTTTGGTATTGCAGTGTTGTGAATGAATAGTAGTGCAATACCAAACACAGCCCATTAACAGATGTGACGCTGTTTCTAGAAAAAACAGAAGTCCTTTTTTTTCTAGTTCTGGACATACCCCATTAAATCAAGTTTTAATGTTGGGCATATGTTTTAAAGTGTTTTGGTAATGCTTTTTCTCATTTTCTAAGTTAATATCTGTACTTAAAATTAATCCTGAAATCCTGCAGTTCTCCCACTGACCACTAAACCTCATAATAGTCTGTTCTGTTGAAAACGCTTCTCAGCAGTCATCTCATCATCATCATCACAAGCAGGATTATAATAACAGGTAACACCTATATATCAATAATAGAGATGAGCGAACGCGTTCGTCCGAGCTTGATATTCGTGCGAATATTAGGGTGTTCGGGATGTTCGTTATTCGTGACGAACACCATGCGGTGTTCTGGTTACTTTCACTTCCTTCCCTGAGACGTTAGCGCGCTTTTCTGGCCAATTGAAAGACAGGGAAGGCATTACAACTTCCCCCTGCAACGTTTAAGCCCTATACCACCCCCCTGCTGTGAGTGGCTGGCGAGATCAGGTGTTCGCCTAATATAAAAGTCGGCCCCTCCCGCGGCTCGCCTCAGATGCCTGGTGAGTTAGATGAGGGACAGTGCTGTTTATACCGGAGCTGCTGTAGGGAAAGAATTGGTAGTTAGTGTAGGCTTCAAGACCCCCCAAAGGTCCTTATTAGGGCCACTGATAGCTGTGTGTTGGCTGCTGTTAGCAGTGGGATTTTTTTTTTCTCAAAATCGCCTCTGCAGACCGTTGCACCTGGCATTAGGGACAGAAGTGCTGCATAGGCAGGGAGAGTGTTAGGAGTGAGTGTAGCCTTCAAGAACCTCAACGGTCCTTTCTAGGGCCATATTTATCCGTGTGCAGTACTGTCCAGGCTGCTGTTGGCTGTGCTGCATTTTTTTTGGGCTTCTCAAAATCGCCTCTGCAGAGCATTCCACCCTCCATTGATACTGCAGGGAAAGAATTGTATAGGCAGGGCCACAACACAGTTATTATTCATAGAATATACGCAGTGCTGCCTGTTGGTGGGAAAAAACTGAAAACAAATCTATTTGTCCAGCCTGTGTCCGTCCTTACGGGCGGTGGACACGTGTGAGCTGCGTGAAAAACATTGCTAAATCATACGCAGCCAGCTACGCTTTACTGCTGGGTTCGCCATTTGCTTTCCTTAATTGGGAAAAAAAATACCTGCTCTCCAAGAGTTATAATAACTCTGCTACCCTCACGTTCTGTGACACATAAGCAGGGACACAGCACAGTTATTAAACTTCTCAGGTTCATTGAATATACGCAGTGCTGCCTGTTGGTGGGAAAAAACTGAAAACAAATCTATTTGTCCAGCCTGTGTCCGTCCTTACGCCTGTGGAGACGTGTGAGCTGCGTGAAAAACATTGCTAAATCATACGCAGCCAGCTACGCTTTACTGCTGGGTTCGCCATTTGCTTTCCTTAATTGGGAAAAAAAATACCTGCTCTCCAAGAGTTATAATAACTCTGCTACCCTCACGTTCTGTGACACATAAGCAGGGACACAGCACAGTTATTAAACTTCTCAGGTTCATTGAATATACGCAGTGCTGCCTGTTGGTGGGAAAAAACTGAAAACAAATCTATTTGTCCAGCCTCTGTCCGTCCTTACGCCTGTGGAGACGTGTGAGCTGCGTGAAAAACATTGCTAAATCATACGCAGCCAGCTACGCTTTACTGCTGGGTTCGCCTTTTACTTTCCTTAATTGGGAAAAAAAATACCTGCTCTCCAAGAGTTATAATAACTCTGCTACCCTCACGTTCTGTGACACATAAGCAGGGACACAGCACAGTTATTAAACTTCTCAGGTTCATTGAATATACGCAGTGCTGCCTGTTGGTGGGAAAAAACTGAAAACAAATCTATTTGTCCAGCCTCTGTCCGTCCTTACGGGCGGTGGACACGTGTGAGCTGCGTGAAAAACATTGCTAAATCATACGCAGCCAGCTACGCTTTACTGCTGGGTTCGCCATTTGCTTTCCTTAATTGGGAAAAAAAATACCTGCTCTGCCACAGTTAATAACTCTGCTACCCTCACGTTCTGTGACACATAAGCAGGGACACAGCACAGTTATTAAACTTCTCAGGTTCATTGAATATACGCAGTGCTGCCTGTTGGTGGGAAAAAACTGAAAAGAAATCTATTTGTCCAGCCTGTGTCCGTCCTTACGCCTGTGGAGACGTGTGAGCTGCGTGAAAAACATTGCTAAATCATACGCAGCCAGCTACGCTTTACTGCTGGGTTCGCCATTTGCTTTCCTTAATTGGGAAAAAAAATACCTGCTCTCCAAGAGTTATAATAACTCTGCTACCCTCACGTTCTGTGACACATAAGCAGGGACACAGCACAGTTATTAAACTTCTCAGGTTCATTGAATATACGCAGTGCTGCCTGTTGGTGGGAAAAAACTGAAAAGAAATCTATTTGTCCAGCCTGTGTCCGTCCTTACGCCTGTGGAGACGTGTGAGCTGCGTGAAAAACATTGCTAAATCATACGCAGCCAGCTACGCTTTACTGCTGGGTTCGCCATTTGCTTTCCTTAATTGGGAAAAAAAATACCTGCTCTCCAAGAGTTATAATAACTCTGCTACCCTCACGTTCTGTGACACATAAGCAGGGACACAGCACAGTTATTAAACTTCTCAGGTTCATTGAATATACGCAGTGCTGCCTGTTGGTGGGAAAAAACTGAAAACAAATCTATTTGTCCAGCCTGTGTCCGTCCTTACGCCTGTGGAGACGTGTGAGCTGCGTGAAAAACATTGCTAAATCATACGCAGCCAGCTACGCTTTACTGCTGGGTTCGCCATTTGCTTTCCTTAATTGGGAAAAAAAATACCTGCTCTCCAAGAGTTATAATAACTCTGCTACCCTCACGTTCTGTGACACATAAGCAGGGACACAGCACAGTTATTAAACTTCTCAGGTTCATTGAATATACGCAGTGCTGCCTGTTGGTGGGAAAAAACTGAAAACAAATCTATTTGTCCAGCCTCTGTCCGTCCTTACGCCTGTGGAGACGTGTGAGCTGCGTGAAAAACATTGCTAAATCATACGCACCCAGCTACGCTTTACTGCTGGCTTCGCCATTTGCTTTCCTTAATTGGGAAAAAAAATACCTGCTCTCCAAGAGTTATAATAACTCTGCTACCCTCACGTTCTGTGACACATAAGCAGGGACACAGCACAGTTATTAAACTTCTCAGGTTCATTGAATATACGCAGTGCTGCCTGTTGGTGGGAAAAAACTGAAAACAAATCTATTTGTCCAGCCTCTGTCCGTCCTTACGGGCGGTGGACACGTGTGAGCTGCGTGAAAAACATTGCTAAATCATACGCAGCCAGCTACGCTTTACTGCTGGGTTCGCCATTTGCTTTCCTTAATTGGGAAAAAAAATACCTGCTCTGCCACAGTTAATAACTCTGCTACCCTCACGTTCTGTGACACATAAGCAGGGACACAGCACAGTTATTAAACTTCTCAGGTTCATTGAATATACGCAGTGCTGCCTGTTGGTGGGAAAAAACTGAAAACAAATCTATTTGTCCAGCCTCTGTCCGTCCTTACGCCTGTGGAGACGTGTGAGCTGCGTGAAAAACATTGCTAAATCATACGCACCCAGCTACGCTTTACTGCTGGCTTCGCCATTTGCTTTCCTTAATTGGGAAAAAAAAATACCTGCTCTGCCACAGTTAATAACTCTGCTACCCTCACGTTCTGTGACACATAAGCAGGGACACAGCACAGTTATTAAACTTAGATAATTCATTCACTAGAGGCAGTGGGGCCTTTCGTTTTCCAAAAAGGGCAAAAATTATATTTGGCCTGCAGTCTTGCGCCAATTTATTTCCTGCCTGGGAAATCTAATCACTGGTAATACAGCATGCTGAGGGGTAGGGGTAAGCCTAGAGGACGTGGACGTGGACGTGGCCGAGGACGCGGAGGGCCAAGTGAGGGTGTGGGCACAGGCCAAGCTCCTGATCCAGGTGTGTCGCAGCTGTCTGCTGCGCGATTAGGAGAGAGGCACGTTTCTGGCGTCCCCACATTCATCGCCCAATTAATGGGTCCACGCGGGAGACGGTTATTAGAAAATGAGCAGTGTGAGCAGGTCCTGTCCTGGATGGCAGAAAGTGCTTCGAGCAACCTATCGTCTACCCGCAGTTCTGCGCCGTCCACTGCTGCCAATCCGAATCCTCTGTCTGCTGCTCCTCCTTCCTCCCAGCCTCCTCACTCCACTACAATGACACCTGCTCAGGAGCGGGAACACTCCCAGGAACTGTTCTCGGGCCCCTGCTTAGATTGGGCAGCAGCGGTTCCTCTCCCACCAGAGGAGTTTATCGTCACTGATGCCCAACCATTCGAAAGTTCCCGGGGTCCGGGGGAAGAGGCTGGGGACTTCCGCCAACTGTCTCAACAACTTTCTGTGGGTGAGGAGGACGATGACGATCAGACACAGTTGTCTTGCAGTGAGGTAGTAGTAAGGGCAGTAAGTCCCAGGGAGCAGCGCACAGAGGATTCGGAGGAAGAGCAGCAGGACGATGAGGTGACTGACCCCACCTGGTGTGCAACGCTTACTCAGGAGGACAGGTCTTCAGAGGGGGAGTCAAGGGCATCAGCAGGGCAGGTTGCAAGAGGCAGTGCAGTGGCCAGGGGTAGAGGCAGGGCCAGACCGAATAATCCACCAAGTGTTTCCCAAAGCGCCCCCTCGCGCCATGCCACCCTGCGGAGGCCGAGGTGCTCTAAGGTCTGGCAGTTTTTCACAGAGACGCCTGACGACCGACGAACAGTGGTGTGCAACCTTTGTCGCGCAAAGCTCAGCCGGGGAGCCAACACCAACAGCCTCACCACCACCACCATGCGCAGACATATGATGGCCAAGCACCCCGCAAGGTGGGACAAAGGCCGTTCACCGCCTCCGGTTTGCACCCCTGCCTCTCCCCCTGTGCCCCAACCTGCCACTGAGATGCAACCCCCCTCTCAGGACACAGGCACTACCGCCTCATGGCCTGCACCCACACCCTCATCTCCGCTGTCCTCGGCCCCATCCAGCAGTGTAGTTCAGCGCACCGTTCAGCCGTCGCTTGCGCAAGTGTTCGAGCGCAAGCGCAAGTACGCCGCCACGCACCCGCACGCTCAAACGTTAACCGTCCGCATCGCAAAATTCATCAGCCTTGAGATGCTGCCGTATAGGGTTGTGGAAACGGAGTCCTTCAAAAGTATCATGGAGGCGGCGGCCCCGCGCTACTCAGTTCCCAGTCGCCACTACTTTTCCCGATGTGCCGTCCCAGCCCTGCACGACCACGTCTCCCGCAACATTGTGCGCGCCCTCACCAACGCGGTTACTGCCACGGTCCACTTAACTACGGACACGTGGACAAGCACAGGCGGGCAGGGCCACTACATCTCCCTGACGGCACATTGGGTGAATTTAGTGGAGGCTGGGACAGAGTCAGAGCCTGGGACCGCTCACGTCCTACCCACCCCCAGAATTGCGGGCCCCAGCTCGGTGGTGGTATCTGCGGAGGTGTATGCTTCCTCCACTAAAGCACCCTCCTCCTCCTCCTCCTCTGTCTCACAATCAAGATGTGTTAGCAGCAGCATGTCGCCAGCAGTCGGTGTCGCGCGGTGTGGCAGCACAGCGGTGGGCAAGCGTCAGCAGGCCGTGCTGAAACTACTCAGCTTAGGCGATAAGAGGCACACGGCCCACGAACTGCTGCAGGGTCTGACACAGCAGACCGACCGCTGGCTTGCGCCGCTGAGCCTCCAACCGGGCATGGTCGTGTGTGACAACGGCCGTAACCTGGTGGCGGCTCTGCAGCTCGGCAGCCTCACGCACGTGCCATGCCTGGCCCACGTCTTTAATTTGGTGGTTCAGCGGTTTCTGAAAAGCTACCCACGCTTGTCAGACCTGCTCGTAAAGGCGCGCCGGCTCTGCGCACATTTCCGCAAGTCCCACACGGACGCTGCCACCCTGCGCACCCTGCAACATCACTTTAAGCTGCCAGTGCACCGACTGCTGTGCGACGTGCCCACACGGTGGAACTCTACGCTCCACATGTTGGCCAGGCTCTATGAACAGCGTAGAGCTATCGTGGAATACCAACTCCAACATGGGCGGCGCAGTGGGAGTCAGCCTCCTCAATTCCTTTCAGAAGAGTGGGCCTGGTTGGCAGACATCTGCCATGTCCTTGGTAATTTTGAGGAGTCTACCCAGGTGGTGAGCGGCGATGCTACAATCATTAGCGTCACCATTCCTCTGCTATGCATCTTGAGAAATTCCCTGCAAACCATAAAGGCAGCTGCTTTGCGCTCGGAAACGGGGGCGGGGGAAGACAGTATGCCGCTGGATAGTCAGGGCACCCTCCTGTCTATTTCTCAGCGCGTACAGGAGGAGGAGGAGGAGCATGAGGAGGATGAGGAGGAGGGGGAAGAGACAGCTTGGCCCGCTGCTGACGGTACACCGGCTGATTGCCTGTCATCCTTTCAGCGTGTATGGCCTGAGGAGGAGGAGGAGGAGGAGGATCCTGAAAGTGATCTTCCTAGTGAAGACAGCCATGTGTTGCGTACAGGTACCCTGGCACACATGGCTGACTTCATGTTAGGATGCCTTTCTCGTGACCCTCGCGTTGCACGCATTCTGGCCACTACGGATTACTGGGTGTACACACTGCTCGATCCACGGTATAAGGAGAACCTGCCCACTCTGATTCCCGAAGAGGAAAGGGGTTCGAGAGTGTTGCTATACCACAGGACCCTTGCGGACAAGCTGATGGTAAAATTCCCAGCCGACAGCGCTAGTGGCAGAAGGCGCAGTTCCGAGGGCCATGTTGCAGGGGATGTGCGTAGATCGAGCAGCATGTACATCCCAGGCAGTGCAACAGTCTTTAAGGGCCTGGCCAGCTTTATGGCTCCCCACCAAGACTGTGTCACCGCTCCCCAGTCACGGCTGAGTCGGCGGGAGCACTGCAAAAGGATGGTGAGGGAGTACGTAGCGGATCGCACGACCATCCTTGGTGACGCCTCTGCCCCCTACAACTACTGGGTGTCGAAGCTGGACACGTGGCCTGAACTAGCCCTGTATGCCCTTGAGGTGCTTGCTTGTCCTGCGGCTAGCGTGTTGTCGGAGAGGGTGTTTAGTGCGGCTGGGGGAATCATCACAGATAAGCGTAGCCGCTTGTCAACCGACAGTGCCGACAGGCTAACACTCATCAAGATGAACAAAGGCTGGATTTCCCCAGACTTCTGTTCTCCACCAGCGGACAGCAGCGATACGTAAGCAATACGTAGGCTGCACCCGCGGATGGAAGCTACGTTCTCTCTCACCATCCAAAACGGGGACATTTCTGCTTCATCAATCTGTGTCTAATATTCCTCCTCCTCCTCCTCCTCCTGCTCCACCTCCTGAAACCTCACGTAATCACGCTGAACGGGCAATTTTTCTTAGGGCCACAAGGCTCACTCAAATAATTTTTCAGAACAATTTTTATAAGTTTCAATGCGCTTAAAAGCATTGGAACTTTAACTTGAACCAATTTTTCGTTACACTGGGCTGCCTCCAGGCCTAGTTACCACTTAAGCCACATTAACCAAAGCGATTAATGGGTTTCACCTGCCCTCTTGGCTGGCCATGGCCAATTTTTGGGATGTACATTAGTACTGTTGATACAGCAATTTTTGTGGGCCCTCGCCTACAGTGTAATCAAATTAATTTTTAGCCCACCTGCATTACAGCTGACGTTACCTCAGCTGTGTTGGGCAATGCAATGGGATATTTCTATGTACCGCCGGTGGCTTCCTGGCACCCACCCAGGCAGTGGGTCCACAGGGAGTTAAACCTACATGTGTCCACTTGTAAAGAATCCCAGTCTGACTGGGGCATGCAGTGTGGGCCGAAGCCCACCTGTATTACGCACGACATTACTACCTCAGCTGTGTTGGGCAATGCAATGGGATATTTTTGTGTACCGCCGGTGGGTTCCAGGGAGCCACCCATGCTGTAGGTGCACACTGAGTTTTTAATACATCTGTACACTTCTAAAGAACCCGTCTGACTGGGGCATGCAGTGTGGGCCGAAGCCCACCTGTATTACGCACGACATTACTACCTCAGCTGTGTTGGGCAATGCAATGGGATATTTCTATGTACCGCCGGTGGCTTCCTGGCACCCACCCAGGCAGTGGGTCCACAGGGAGTTAAACCTACATGTGTCCACTTGTAAAGAACCCCAGTCTGACTGGGGCATGCAGTGTGGGCCGAAGCCCACCTGCATTAAGCACGACATTACTACCTCAGCTGTGTTGGGCAATGCAATGGGATATTTCTGTGTACCGCCGGTGGGTTCCAGGGAGCCACCCATGCTGTGGGTCGACAGGGACTTCACAATAGGGAGTTGTACCTGCCTGTGTCTATGAATTAAAAAGCCCGGTCTGACTGGGGCATGCAGACACCTTGACAGAATGAATAGTGTGTGGCACATAGGTTCCCCATTGCTATGCCCACGTGTGCAGCTCCTGATGGCGGTGGCACAGGATTCTATTTCTCATTGCTTCTGTACAGCATTGTGGGCTATCGCTCCGCCACTTTTAAAGAGGGTCGCTGCCTAGCCGTGCCAACCTCTGCAGTGTATGCCTGCGGTCCCTCGTCATGGCAGACGCAATTCTAAATAGACATGAGCGTGGTGTGGCATGAGGGCAGCTGAAGGCTGCGCAGGGACACTTTGGTGTGCGCTGTGGGGGGGAGGGGGTGCGGTTGGGCAGCATGTAACTCAGGAGAAGTGGCAGTGGAGTGTCATGCAGGCAGTGATTGTGCTTTGTTGGAGGTAGTGTGGTGCTTAGCAAAGGTATGCCATGCTAATGAGCGCTTTTCAGAAGTAAAAGTTGTTGGGAGGGGGGGGGGGCCCACTCTTGCCGCTATTGTGGCTTAATAGTGGGACCTGTGAACTTAGGATGCAGCCCAACATGTAGCCCCTCGCCTGCCCTATCCGTCACTGTGTCATTCCCATCACTTTCCTGAATTGCCCAGATTTTCACACATGAAAACCTTAGCGAGCATCGGCAAAATACAAAAATGTTCTGGTCGCCCATTGACTTCAATGGGGTTCGTTGTTCGAAACGAACCCTCGAGCATCACGGGAAGTTCGTTACGAATAACGAACACCCGAACATTTTGGTGTTCGCTCATCTCTAATCAATAACACAGGATCCACCATTCACAATAGGTGATGGTCACAGCTCACCTCCTCCCTGCACAGATCACAGAGCATGACTACAACACTCTCAAATAGGAATCAATGGGTCAGCTCCTGTCAGTTGTTTCTATGGCCCATAAAGCTGCAGTAAAGCATATCTCTAAATGCTGTTGACTGCAGCTCAAGTAAGATGGTCGCCCCTGTAGTCATATACAGATAATAGTATAGGGTGGTCCAAGATACTGTTTCTAAATTCTGATTGTAGACTTTTTATTCTACAGGCTGGTCCAAAGGTATGCAGGCACCTGAATAAATGGAAAACAGTGGTTAGGAAGGCCATCCTGTGTGTGGCATGTTGCTAAGGGGAAGGGGGCAAATCTGTGAGGGGCAGTGTCCAACACCGCGGCCATTTTTAAAGCCGCCATCTTGCAACCAAATTGATATTTTCAATTGGGAAGGGGTGCAGGTGGCATATGTATCAGATAGAGAATGGGATGAAGAATCCAAATCTCTGCTTAAAGTTGACGTATCTTTATTTCTGCCAAAGTTATTATCAATTTACTCTTTGTTACAGACACAGATATGGCTAGGAGATTAACACGCAAGGTGAGGACAGAGATTGTGCTGATCTCTAAGGAATGCAGTACCTGAGCCATTGCACCAAATTTCAACAGTTGGCACCCTGACAGACCACCCATCCGCCATGGCACACTTGGCAAATTACTTGCCAAATTTTGCCAAACAGGTTCTGTGTTGGACTTGACAAAAAAAGGGGAAAACAAAACGCCGACAGATGAAGCAACAACAATGGCCGCCCTGGCGTCCTTCTGCAATAGTTACATGACAAGTTGATACTATTACTGTGCAACGAAGATGACCTTCACAGTTATTCTTCCATTAGGATGGTACCCCCCCCCCCCCCCACACACACACACACACCCCCAACCCCCCATTATGGACAAGTTGTCCCAGAGTTTTTGGATCAGCAGTTTCCGTTGCCTGGTGGGGTGGCCCCGCACTTTCCAGATCTCACCCCTTGGACTTCTACCTGTGGGTTGCACAGGTAGTATAATGAATATGTCCTCTAGTGGACAGCCGTTGTGTTTCATGTCACTGAAAAAGTGATAACTTTGGCAGGAATAAAGGTACATAACATTTAGGCACAGATTTGGACTCCTCATCAGTTCTCTACCACATACGAAGGTCACATGCACACCTTCCCATTTGAAAATATCAACATGATTCCAAGATGGCACCTTTCAAAATGGCCGTTACGTTGGAAACCCCTTGCCCCCCACAGATTTGTCACCTCCCCCTTAGCAATATGCCGGACGCAGGATGGCGTTCTCAACCATTTTCCATTTAATCAGGTGTCTCCATACCTTTGGACCAGCCTGTGGAATAAACAAATCTACAATCAGAATATTAAAACCACAAATGAGCGTCAGAATCTAGATTTAATGAGTGAAATAAGAATCTATGTTACACGGTCATCATGTAAGGGGAGGCTAAAGGTTCATGAAATGGTGACTCATCTCAACTGTCCCAACTCTGCTTTCCGTATGGCAGGGGTTGCACGGTTGAGCTTTAGATTAGCAACTCCTGTTCTATAATGTAAGGCAGCTAGGACTGCATGGTGGTTTTGGCTGTGCAACCAAAGGTCACTGTGAAGCCCTGCAGCCTCACACGGACATTCAAGTCAATGAGGTCGCTGTGTGAGTTTCAGATTGCCATGGCTATGACTTGCAAGTCGCAAAAAATCAAACCTCAATGAACTTTTTTCAACCAGCGAGTCATAGTAACTTGCAACTCATACTACAACCCTATTGACTACGGTGGCAGTGAGAGGTCTCTGGGCTGCACACCAATCTTTGGTCACATGACCTGTCTTGTGGCCAAAGTTGCCATGTAGCCCTAGTCTAACATATGGATGTCTAGAGCTCAGCAACCTCTCCCTGAAAACTCACAATGCAAATGAAAAAGTTGAACCCCAAATTATTTGCTACCTGTGAATCACCATTTTAGTTTTAACCCCTTCATATTAGAAAAATATTCTGGCCTTAGCCTTGAATTATTCCATTTAACTAATACAAATTTACAGATGGAAACTCTGTGTATAGAAACATATCTGATGCGCTGCAGTTGTTCTGTGACAAATACAAATGTGCTGAGAAATATACACTTTGTCAAAAAAAATCAAGCACCTAGAAGTTGTCGTTTTGCTGCAAAACTCGGCATGCAGCTCCATCTTAGGTAGATTAGCGTTGTGGTGATTGGATGAACGGTCTTGGCTCCAGAGGCTCTAAAAGTAGTTCCCCCCTTGGCCTATAAAAGGCTCTCGAGGGCTCCTTGTGTGTAGTGACCTCTTCTTCCGCTTGTGTAGAGCTTGTTGACCACTAGACGCCTCTACGATGCAGAGAAGAGATGTCACCCGGTTACCAGAGTCTGAGAGGCGCATTACTGGGTAGGGAGAAGCTGGATGGTCGTATCGATGAATTGTCCCCCACCGGCCGTTCTGACCAGACTGTGAGGAGGTGTTGGGACCAGCCGATTTGTGCGGGCACACAAGGCGAGTAAGCGTAGGATGCCTTAGACAGACCACCAGTAGAGAGGAATGTCTGATTGTCCGACAAGCACGAGCAGCTCCAACTGTTTTGTTGTCCGCCAGCCAGAGACAGGTGGCACCATCGTTAGAGGCCTCTGTGTCTGTCAAAAGCATTTCTAGGCACTTGACTGGAGGACATTTAGTCTCATGGTGCCCATTACATGTACCGTCTTTGACACCCACCGTTGCCTCCGTTTGCAGTGGGGTCGTGAACGATAAAACTGGACTGCTATGGATCAGAACTGGGCTGTCTTTAGCGACAAATCCAGCTTTAGTTTGGGTGCTAACGACGGCTGTGTTCATGTTTAGAGACCCCTGGGGAAGCACCTCAATCCTGCCTTTGCTGTGGAGTGGCACACTGCCCCCTGCTGGTGTGATGGTCTGGGGGGCCATCACATATAACAGTCGGTCACCCCTAGTAGTGGTACGAGGGACAATGACAGCTCAGTGATATGTTCAGTACATCCTGCAGCCACATGTGTTTCTCTCATGGCGGCTTCCAAGAGGCAGCAGGATTATGCTCGTCCACACACAAAAGGGGATCACAGGAGCCTCCACAACATTGTCACAATTCTATGGATGACCAAATGCAAGATTTTTCACTACTATGGGACCATCTGGGATGCAAAATTCGATAACCTACAAGTTTATACGATCTAGCGGCTGAGTTATAGCAAATATGGAGCAATATGCCGAAGGATTCCATACAGAACCTGTATGCTTCCATCCCCATCTGAATCACATCTTGTATCTAAGCTTGAGGCATTACAACAGGGTACTAGAGCCTCCATGCCCACCCGAATCACATCTCGTATCCATGCTAGAGGCATTACAACAGGGTACTAGAGCCTCCATGCCCACCTGTATCACATATTTTATCCAACCTAGAGGTGGTACAAGAGTCTTCATGACCGGCCATATCACATCTTGTATCCAAGTTAGAGGTGGTAAAACATGGTACTAGAGCCTCATTGCCTCTCCATATCACATTTTGTATCTAAGCTACAGGCTGTATAACATGGTATTAGAGCCTCCATGCCCACCCGTATCACATCTTGTATCCATGCTAGAGGTGTTACAACAGGGTGCTAGAGCCTCCATGCCTGCACGTATTACATCTTGTATCTCAACCTAGAAGCAGTACAACAGGATACTAGAGCCTCCATGCCCGTGTATATCACATATTGTAACCAAGCTAGAGGCGGTACAACAGGGTAGTAGAGACTCCATGCTCCCCTGTATTACATCCTGTATCAATGCTAGAGGCAGTACAACAGGGTACTAGAGCCTCCATGCCCACTTGCATCACATCTTGTATGCAACCTAGAGGCAGTACAACAGGGTACTAGAGCCTCCATTCCCACCTGTATCACAACTTGCATCCAAGACAGAGGTGGTACAACAGGGTACTAGAGGCTTCATGACCAGCCATATCACACCTTGTATCCAAGCTAGAGGCGGTACAAAAGGGTACTAGAGCCTCCAAACCTGTCCATATCACATTTTGTATCTAAGCTAGAGGCAGTACAACAGGGTACTAGAGCCTCCATGCTCTCCGAATCACATCTTGTATCCAAGCTACAGGCATTACAACAGTGTACTAGAGCCTCCATGCTCCTCTGTATTACATCTTGTATCCAAGCTAGAGGAGGTATAACAGGGTACTAGAGCCTCCATGCTCCCCTGTATTACATCTTGTATCCAAGCTAGAGGCAGTACAACAGGGTAATAGAGCCTCCTTACCCACCCGTATCACATCTTGTATCCAAGCTAAAGGCCATACAACAGGGTACTAGAGCCTCCATGCCAGCCATATCACATCTTGTATCCAAACTAGAGGCAGTACAACAGGGTACTAGAGCCTCCATGCCCTCCGTATCGTATCTTGTATCCCACCTAGAGGCGGTACAACAGGGTAGTAGAACCTCCATGATCCCCTGTATTACATCTTGTATCCATGTTAGAGGTATTACAACAGGGTACTAGAGCCTCCATGCCCACCTGTATCACAACTTGCATCCAAGCTAGAGGTGGTACAACAGGGTACTAGAGACTTCATGACCAGCCATATCATACCTTGTATCCAAGCTAGAGGCGGTACAACAGGGTACTAGAGCCTCCAAACCTGTCCATATCACATTTTGTATCCAAGCTAGAGGCAGTACAACAGGGTACTAGAGCCTCCATTCCCCCCGAATCACATCTTGTATCCAAGCTACAGGCATTACAACAGGGTACAAAGGCCTCCATGATCCCCTGTATTACATCTTGTATCCAAGCTAGAGGCAGTACAACAGGGTAATAGAGCCTCCTTACCCACCCGTATCACATCTTGTATCCAAGATAAAGGCCATACAACAGAGTACTAGAGCCTCCATAGCCGGCCACATCACATCTTGTATCCAAACTAGAGGCAGTACAACAGGGTACTAGAGTCTCCAAACCTGTCCATATCACATTTTGTATCTAAGCTAGAGGCAGTACAACAGGGTACTAGAGCCTCCATTCCCCCCGAATCACATCTTGTATCCAAGCTACAGGCATTACAACAGGGTACTAAGGCCTCCATGATCCCCTGTATTACATCTTGTATCCAAGCTAGAGGCGGTATAACAGGGTACTAGAGCCACCATGCTTCCCTGTATTACATCTTGTTTCCAAGCTAGAGGCGGTACAACAGGGTAATAAATCCTCCATGCCCACCCATATCACATCTTGTATCTAAGCTGAAGGCCATACAACATAGTACTAGAGCCTGCATGGCCGGACATATCACATCTTGTATCCAAACTAGAGGCAGTACAACAGGGTACTAGAGTCTCCATGCCCCCGTATCACATCTTGTTTCCAAGCTAGAGGCGGTACAACAGGGTACTAGAGCCTCCATGCCCTCCGTATCGCATCTTGTATCCAACCTAGAGGCGGTACAACAGGGTAGTAGAGCCTCCATGATCCCCTGTATTACATCTTGTATCCATGCTAGAGGTATTACAACAGGGTACTAGAGCCTCCATGCCCACCTGTATCACAACTTGCATCCAAGCTAGAGGTGGTACAACAGGGTACTAGAGGCTTCATGACCAGCCATATCACACCTTGTATCCAAGCTAGAGGCGGTACAACAGGGTACTAGAGCCTCCAAACCTGTCCATATCACATTTTGTATCTAAGCTAGAGGCAGTACAACAGAGTACTAGAGCCCCCATTCCCCCCGAATCACATCTTGTATCCAAGCTACAGGCATTACAACAGGGTACAAAGGCCTCCATGATCCCCTGTATTACATCTTGTATCCAAGCTAGAGGCGGTATAACAGGGTACTAGAGCCACCATGCTTCCCTGTATTACATCTTGTTTACAAGCTAGAGGGGGTACAACAGTGTACTAGAGCCTCCATGCCCACCCGTATCGCATCTTGTATCCAAGCTGAAGGCCATACAACAGAGTACTAGAGCCTCCATGCCTGCCATATCACATCTTGTATCCAAACTAGAGGCAGTACAACAGGGTACTAGAGCCTCCATGCCCTCCGTATCACATCTTGTTTCCAAGCTAGAGGCGGTACAACAGGGTACTAGAGCCTCCATACAAGGGGTCAGTTTTCCGCAATACATTCTCCTTTTGCTCTAATATTATAATCACTTATCAATATCAATGTTACAATCACATATAGAAAGTTTTGTTACATTCTGACAACTTCTAGGGGAGGGATTAGTTTTGACAATCAGTGTATGCAAGCTGTAACAGTTCTACTATTAAGTAGTAATTGCCGTTATGAAGAGTCTTGTCTCACAAATTAGCCAGCAGGCACACACTATAAATACACAGCAATCAGAAGCTGCGGGGTATAAATCAAGCATGGTGTTCACAGACACAGTGCTAAAACGGAGCTGACACTGCTCTGCGGCTCTGTGCGCTGAGTGATCTATGTTATTAATATCCCCAATCACTGGGGAACCGCTGAACCCTAACACACAGTCCAGATAATTACATGTGCCTGAAGACACACTTACCTGATGTAGAGGAAGATTACAAGAGGGGTCGTAAGATGGAACTGGAAATCATTGGAGAGATACCAGGCCCATCCGGTGCACTGCAATAGATGACAAGAACGCGGCTTATTATTTCTTACTGGTCTTGATAAACTTTTATTATATACTATATCGCCAAACGTATGAGACCACCAGTCGGTCACCCCTATCTGAGCTTGTTGGGCATCCCATTCTGAAACAGTGAGCATTACTATGGAGTTGGGCCCTTTTGTGGCTATAACAACCTCCACTCTTCTGGAGAGGTTTTGCTCAGGATTTTGTAGTGCATCGGTGGGAATTTGTGGCCATTCAATCAAAAGTGCAATTGTGAAGTCAGACACTGATGTTGGGAGGACATCTGGCTCATAATTGGCTTCTAATTGATCCAAAGGTGTTGGATCATGGTGGTCATCCGGGCTCTGTGCAGCAACTTGGTTCCTCCACAACAATCTCTTCACAACGTTGTGGAGCTTGCTACGTGCACAGGAGTGCAGTCATGCTGGAACAGGAGAGGGCCTTCCCCAAACTGTTTCAACAAATTCGGAAGTGACAATAGTGTAAAATGCCTGTCATGGCACGCCACCAATGAAAATATCACTGCGCAACATACGCTACAAGGAGACATCATGATATTAGCCCAGCCCATGTGACAGATGTGCTGGCACATGTGCCCTGGCATTCGTCACAAGGCACCAAGCAGGTTACATAATCTGGTAGTATGTAGTCTGATTGGTCAGTGGGAAGGGGTTGTATCATCTGGTTTATCAGCCAGTATTATAGTATATGTATTCTGGCCCCTCCTCTCAGAGGGCAGTGGTTATTCCTCTGTATGTGGAGTTCTGGTCCATCTACTCCATGTTTGTTCGGTGCCTCCTTACAGTCAGATAAGTCCCTGATGTTCATACAGATTATTCTGGTGTTACATCTGCTTCCTTATACTGTTGTATAATTGTTATTAACAACTCCCAGTTTGTACCCCCTTTTCCATCTATGGAACAGTTTGGGTAGCCCCCAGGTTTCTGACATGGGGTCGCCCTCATCAGGGCGATCGCCTTGCTTTTAGGCAGAGATTTTCCCATATTAATTAGAAAGGGTGAGATTTCCCTATTTAGTTTCATTATCGTCAGCTTTGTTTTCCGAGTTTATATATAGCACATATATACGTGTTTACGGACAACTTTTACAACATTAAATAGAGGGGTTGTGGATCCGGGGCTTGAAGTCAGGTACGAACTTTCAAATGTTGATCCAGGGATTATTCTGACTGCCATTATGGAGTCAGGAAGTAAGTTTTTCCACCAAATGGGGTAAATTGGCTTCTGTCTCATTGGTTTTTTTTGCCTTTCTCTGGATCAACAAGGTGTAATAGAAACAGGCTGAACTGGATGGGCATTGTCTTTTGTTTACAACAGGGTGAGGTGTTTTGGCGTCTGGCTCAGACGTAGCAATGTCGTTGTATGCCTAAGTATTAACATTACTCTTCAGTGGAAATAATGTCTAATCGAGCATCAGCTTTAAACGAGCATGCTCGCTCATCTTTACTTACAAGTGATCGGGGAAGATCTAGTTGAAACTTCATGAACTTACCTGTGGCAAAGGTAGCATTCTATGACAGTCACTGAGCTCTTCAGTGCGAGCCACACTACTACCAATGTTTGTCTATGGAGCTTACATGAATGTATTCTTGATTTTGCAATGGGATTGGCAGAAACACCTGAAGTTAATCGTTAGGATGGGGTGTGCATACTTTTGGCCATGTGTATAAACTCTGTGTTCATCCAAAATAAATGTTCTTCAAGTTTCTAATATACTTTTTGTTTCAATTTCTCATCATTATCAATTCCTCTTCAGACTACTCAGGTTTTTTTCGTAGTCTGTAACCATGGAGATGCAATGATCTGTAAGGGAGCTTTTATATTTTTTTAAATTTTTCTACAATATTTTTAAATTGGTCTGAGTGATTGGGGAATTAGGGACAAAAAAATAAATTGATGTAGGTACTCACAGATTCTGAAACCGACACAAAGTTAGTGATGAGTAGGGTGTTCGCCCACCACACCTTCCTGCAGCTGTTCCACTGATGTTTGGGCAATTCCCAAAAAGCGCCCCATTTCACTAATGAGATCAGTCCAATAGATATAGGGATGGAGGCTAGGTGAAGAGGTTGTAACCTGTGGTGATAATGCAAACCATCAATCACTTAACAAATCAAACATTTATCCAGCAATTCTAGATTGTGAGGGTCTCCATTTATTCATTTTGGACATTGTTTAGGTGAACATTTGCATAAATACTGAAGCTAGCCACCCTGGGCCGACATACAGAACTGTTAATAAGTGGGAGCAGACAGAATTATTAATGAATGGGGGCATAAAGGGGGCATTATTAATGAACGGGGGGATTATTATAAAAGAATGGGGCATTAATGTTGCATTAGTAATCAGTGAGAGTATAAAGTGAGGCATTATTACTCAGTAGAGACATAAAATGGGACACTTTTACTATGTGGGGGCACGAAAAACAGCCTACAGGAGGCACAAAAGGGGAGTTACCATTACTATGTGGGTTGCTATGGATTGGGAGGTTATGTAGAGGTGTGAAAAATGTAGGAAGGCTGCTGGAAAAGCAAAGAGCCAAAGATGCTTATATGTCAAATACTGCAGAGACAACTTGTATCCGAGAGAAGTTGTCATGGTGGTCTGGCCAGATGGAAAAGAGAAACTTCTTTTCTTTCATTGAAAAGAACATCAAAAATCCAATTTTTTTTCTTTACGAAGAGAGAGGCACTTACCTCCTTAGCCGTTTGTAGATATATCTTATGACCATGACCAGAGTCACCTCCTGCCCAGAATTTTCAGTTACAGTTAGAAATGATTTAGCTCCCAGAAATCCACTAAAATAAAAGTTGTAGCCTGTTAGAATGCAAGTTCTTTAAAGTGCACCCAATGGACCCAATTTTATGATGTGTGCTCATCAATATGCAACCTTTCCTGCAAAGAGCTGACATTTCAATACTATTCTGAAATACATTTTCAGATTTTTGACTTAATAAAAGCTGAATTATAAAATTAAACAAAATCATATTCTACCTCCGTCCCCATATAAACTTGACACCTGGTACCCTGTGAAAATGCAACCCAGCATTTTACAGTCCTGGGCAGCTTTGTTCCAAGGTTCAAGATGTACAGAGTTGATACACGCCACTTATATCTACGTCTACAGAAAGAATATCTTCACATACTCACTAGAACTAAAATGGCTAAAAATCTCTGCAATCCAGATGCCGGTAAACATCTGAGTCACCAAGTTGACAAATGGCCTAATTAGAGGCAGGGGGCGATTATTTGCCTAACTGCACATAATATTCTTTAGTAGGAGAAAAAGAGAGCAGATATAATGCCACATTGGTAAGGAAGGAGTGATAATATGAAAAAAGGTCCATGCACCCCTGCAATTCTGGGGTCACCAGAGGCAGTACAAGGGAGGGAGAGAGTACAGTAGCAGGCGGGGTCTTTGCAGTTTCCACAGGAAAGGTAATAAATGTCTGATCGCTGGGGTCCAACCATTCACTAGAACGCGGTTCTTGAGCCCGTTACTCTTCACTGCATGACCACAGTATGTAGGAGCTCAGATGGAGTTATGGTCCTACCATTCTACTTCATTCAAAGTCTATTGTACTGATGGAGGTATTCTACTACAGCTTTTTTCTGTTTCCATCAGCCCCATAGACATTAAATGGGGCTGGAGGCCACGTTAGTGACTACTGCTGCATTTAAACTCCTCCTCACTGGGGATATCCAATCTAATGATTTGTGAGGGTCCCGGAGGATGGGCCACTACCTATCCGTAGAAGGATCCTCTTCTACTGCGTCTCCAGCAGTGTTCCCCTAGACAAGTTCCGGTTGTGGCAAGCGTTAACGCCAGTGGTATATCCTTCAGTAGTGTCACTTGACACACAGGGCGGAAATGCTCTAGATTTCCCACACAGAGAATCCACAGCATTTCCAGTACAAGCCATGTGGAAGAGATTTAAAGTGGTTGTCCAAGTTAACTTTTCTCCAAACTCCATAAAATTACTATACCCTGATGCTGGAGTGCTGCTTTAGTGCCATAGCATTTGATAGGTGAAATCCCATAAACCTGGTCTTCTAGGGTAGAAGCCCCTGATGGGTTTATGGGATGTCAATGATGACGTTACTGTTTGGGTTTCTGTTGGCTGCAGCAGTCATGTAGGATAACAAGCCACGGGACCGCTGTAGAACAAATAAACAAAACACTGAATGGCCTGAGTGGCGATGGATAAGCAATACGTGAGTACGGGTGGTGAGTATTGGTATTTTTTTTAACCCCCATTGGCACTAATGTGTCAGAACTCGGAAAACTCCTTTAAGAAAACTTGTCCACATGGTGTGGAAAAATTCTGCACGTAATTTGCAGCAGGATTGACACGCGGAGTGGATTTTAAACCTGCAGCATGTCAATTTATGCTGCATATATTCAGTGCAGATTCCACTTCAGATTTTCCACTTTGGATTCACCGCGGATTTTGTGCTACGGAATATCAGCAGCAAATCCACTACGTGTGAACATACCCTCAGGCTGGCCCTGATCACTACGGAAAACTCTGAACAAGCAGGGGCTACTGCCAGATGTGAGCTCAGAAGCTTTTTAAATTCTGCAGGGGTTGTCCCGCGGCAGCAAGTGGGTCTATACACTTCTGTATGGCCATATTAATGCACTTTGTAATATACATTGTGCATTAATTATGAGCCATACAGAAGTTATAAAAAGTTTTTTACTTACCTGCTCCGTTGCTGGCGTCCTCGTCTCCATGGTGCCGACTAATTTTCGCCCTCCGATGGCCAAATTAGCCGCGCTTGCGCAGTCCGGGTCTTCTGCTTTCTTCTATGGAGCCTTTCGTGCAGGATGCCGGCTCCGTGTAGCTCCGCCCCGTCACGTGCCGATTCCAGCCAATCAGGAGGCTGGAATCGGCAATGGACCGCACAGAAGAGCTGCGGTCCACGGAAGAAGAAGATTCCGGCGGCCATCTTCACAGGTAAGTATAGAAGTCACCGGAGCGCGGGGATTAAGGTAAGCGCTCCGGTAAGCTTTCTGTACGTCCCTGCATCGGGGTTGTCTCGCGACGAACGGGGGGGGGGGTTGAAAAAAAAAAAAAACCCGTTTCGGCGCGGGACAACCCCTTTAAGGACAATAATAGAGTATAATAGGTAATAAAGTAATGAGTGAAGTAAAACAGAGTAAAATACTTAGAAAGATATTCGCAAAGTTTCTCAACTTGTTTCGACAGATTGCATCTATATGTAAACTGGAAAATGTTGTTTAAAGATGAATATACTCTTTAAATGGATGAAACTATGATTCATGGTGCTCGAATATCTGAGACAATGTAGCGGAGTGAGATTTATTCCGGTTGGTGAATGTTTTATATTGCAATTAGTGGCCTCTGAGACTACATTAACTCACCAAGCTGCTCTCCTAGATTTATCAAAATACCATCTTGAATCCCACAAGTGTTGCCACCTGGGAGAAGACCATAATTAAGTCCTCGTTTCCAACAGTAATCACCCGGTCACATTTGCTTTCCTTGCAGTCAATGTGACCCTATTAAACTGACAGTTTGCTGACATTTTAGGTTAGATATTATCATATTACACATCGTCATTTTTCCCGCTCTATAACAGCAGGACACGCCGAGTTCTCTTTTCATCTTCTTATCGAGGACGGGAAGGAGTTTCGGCACAGTTTAACCCTAGTAATTAGAGTCTTTATAACAAGATGCTGAAGCGATGGAGGGTTTTACAGAGAACACTGGAAATGCGGCCCAGAAGAAATTAAATCCGTCAGTCTTAAATGCTATGTTTATTGCAACTTTTATGGCTCATTTTAAGATGCGCAATGGAAAACACGGTGACATCTAAAAAGGACCATAGCTAAATATTCATCACGGGTGATTAAAATGAGCATAAAGATGATTAGTTCCTAAGTCATATAAAGTAGAAGAAGCATATAGCGTCATCTAGTGATACATTGCATTTGGAAAGTCTTCAGATCTTTTTACATTTTTTACATTTTCAGTTTTCCCCATAATGACAAAGAATGTTAGAAATCTTTTTTTTTTTAATGAAAATCTAATATTTAGCATTGACATAAGTATTTACTTCCTTTGGTATGACACTTGAAATTTAGCGCTGTGGGCCTCCTATTTCTCTTGATAATCTTCGAGATGTTTGTACACCTTGATTGGAGTCACCTGCAGTAAATTCAGTTGACTGAGCATAATTGTAAAGACACACCCATGTATATAAGGTCTCACAGCTCACAATGCATATCAGAGCTGAAAACAAACCATGAGGAAGGGAGAACTGCCTCTAGAGCTCAGAGACAGGATTGTGTGGAGGAAAGCTGCAAAAACATTTTCTGCTGCACTGAAAGTTCCCAAGAGCGCAGCGGCCTCCAGAATTCTTACATTGAAGAAGTTTGCAACAACCAGGACTCTTCCTAGAGCTGCCAACCCACCAAACTAAGTAATCGGGGGAGAAGGGCCTTGGTAAGAGAGGAGACCAAGAACCCAATGGTCATTCTGGCTGAGCTCCAAAGATCCTGTGTGCAGATGGGAGAAACTTCCAGAAGGTTAACCATCACTGCTGCCCTCCAAAAAAAAAGATTCTCTGGTTTGATGAAATCAAGATTTAACTTTTTGGCATCAATTCAAAGTGTTATGTCTGAAGGAAACCAGGCGCCGCTCATCACCTGCCCAACACCATCCTTGCAGTGAAGCCTGGTGGTGGCAGCATGATGCTGTGGGGGTGTTTCCAGCGACTTGGACAGGGAGACTGGTCAGGGCTGATAGAAAGCTGAATCGAGCAAAGTACAGAGATATTCTTAGACCTTAGACTGGGCAGAAGGTTCACCTTCCAACAAGACAATGACCCTAAGCACACAGCCAAGACAACACGGAAGGGGCTGAGGGACAACTCTGTGAATGTCCTTGAGTCGCCCAGCTAGACCCCTGACTTGAACTCAATCGAACATCTCTGGAGAGACCTGAATATGGTTGTCCACAGACGGCCCCCATCCAACCTGACCAAGCTCGAGAGGATCTGCAGGGAAGAATCATAGAAAATTCTCAAATCCAGGTGTGCCAACCTTGTGGCATCCTACCCAAGAAGACCGGAGGCTGCAGTTGCTGCCAAAGATGCTTCCGCTAAGTACTGAGTACAGGGTGTGAATACTTATGTCAGTGCAAGATGTTAGTTTCTCTTTTTTAAGTCATTTACAAAGATTTCTAACAACCTGTTGTCACTTTGTCATTATGGGGTACTGAGTGCAGAATGATAGGGAAAAACTGGGATTTTTTTCACTTTGCACCACAACATAAGAAAATGTACAAAAAAAAGAAAAGGGTCTGAAGACTTTCCAAATGCATTGTATGTAAGACATAAAGAAAAGACGTTAGAGGGGTTTTCCAACTAAATAAAGTATTCCATACCCACTAGATTCGGGATAACTCTGATCAGCGGGGGTCCGACCAATCACAATAACAGAGCTACCAAAATAAATGAAACGCTAGTCAAACGTGCACCACTGCTCCATCATTCATTTCAATGGAACTGCTGGAGGTAGCCAAGTGCAAGCGCTCCGCTATCTCTGGTAGTCCCATTGGAATGAATGGAGCTGTGGTGTGCATGTATGACTATCACTTCATTTGAAGATCTTTGGGACCCCCATTTTTGTGATTGGTGGGGTCCCAGTGATTGATACCCCATCAGTCAGATAGTTTTGTATGTAAGGAGTATGAAAAGTTAACTGCATGTAGTTGGGTAAATACTTAAAGGAGATGTCCCGAGGCAGCAAGTGGGTCTATACACTTCTGTATGGCCATAATAATGCACTTTGTAATGTACATTGTGCATTAATTATGAGCCATACAGAAGTTATAAAAAGTTTTATACTTACCTGCTCCGTTGCTAGCGTCCTCGTCTCCATGGAGCCGACTAATTTTTGGCCTCCGATGGCCAAATTAGCCGCGCTTGCGCAGTCCGGGTCTTCTGCAGTCTTCTATGGGGCTCCGTGTAGCTCCGTGTAGCTCCGCCCCGTCACGTGCCGATTCCAGCCAATCAGGAGGCTGGAATCGGCAGTGGACCGCACAGAAGAGCTGCGGTCCACGGAGGAAGAGGCCATCTTCAGCGGTGAGTAGAGAAGTCACCGGAGCGCGGGGATTAAGGTAAGCGCTCCGGTGAGCTTTCTTTACCTCCCTGCATCGGGGTTGTCTCGCGCCGAACGGGGGGGGGGTTGAAAAAAAAAAAAACCCGTTTCGGCGCGGGACAACCCCTTTAAATTGCTTGTATTTATTTAAAGAAACAACATGCAGAAGCACACTGATGAAATGAGATAAAACTGATGGTTATTGTACAACTGCTACTGACCGCATGTAACCATGCATTTAGGTTACTGTAACAGTCTCTTTTGGGGTCTCCAAAGACTATAGACATTGCTTGAGTGGTGTCTATCCCAGACATATTGGCCATATTAAAAGTTTGCATAACTAGTTATTATGCTGGGCATGTGCCTCAGATGGATGAATATAGTAACATAGTATGTTAGGCCGAATGAAGACAACGTCCATCTAGTTCAGCCTGTTAATAGTTCCTACCTGTCTGTAAGACCCGGATCAACAACCCGCTGGTCACCTAAAAATTATATCCTGTAATATTCTTCTGCTCTAGAAAGACATCTAGTCCCCTCGTAAACTCCTCTATGGATTTTGCCATCACCACATCCTCAGGCAGAGAGTTCCACGATCTCAGTGCTCTTACAGTAAAGAACCCTTTTCTGTGTTGGTGATTAAAGCTACTTTCTTCTAGACGTAGCGGATGCCCTCTTGTTACAGTCACAGTCCTGGGTATAAACAGATCATGGTAGAGATCCTTGTATCGTTGCCTCATGTATTTATATAGAGTTATTTGATCACCCCTTAGCCGTCTTTTTTCCAGGGTAAATAATCCCAATTTTGATAGCCTCTCTGGGTATTTCAGTCCTCTCATTCCATGTATTCATTTAGTTGCCCTTCTTTGAACCCCCTCAAGCACGGCAACATCTTTTCTGAGTAGCGAAGTCCAGAACTGTACGCAGTATTCCATGTGAGGCCTGACAAGTGCCTTATATAGTGGGAGGATAATGTCCTTGTCCCTCGCCCCTATAACTCTTTTAATGCACCCCAAGACTTTATTTGCTTTTGCAGCAGCTGACTGGCATTGGTTACTCCAGTTTAGTCTACAATCCACTAGTACCCCCAGGTCTTTTTCCATCTCACTTTTCCCTAGCAGTACCCCATTTAGTGTATATTGGTGACATCCGCTTCTCCTGCCTATGTACATAACCTTACATTTATCAACATTGAACTTCATTTGCCATTTTTCTGCCCAAGCCCCCAGCTTATCTAGGTCCGTTTGTAGCCGTACATTGTCTCCGTTGTATTGATTATCTTGTATAATTTTGTGTCATCTGCAAATATTGATATTTTGCTGTGCAGCCCCTCTATCAGGTCGCTGATAAATATATTGAACAGAATGGGGCCCAATACTGAACCCTGTGGCACCCCACTAGCGACGGTGGCCCAATCAGAGTATGAACTATTTATTACCCTCCTCTGCTTTCTATCTCTGAGCCAATTCTTTACCCAGAAACACACGTTTTTACCCTATCCGAGCTGTCTCATTTTGTATATCAACTAGAGATGAGCGAGCATACTCGCTAAGGGCAATTACTTGATCGAGCATTGCCCTTAGCGAGTACCTGCCCGCTCGGAAGAAAAGATACGTCTGCTGGCGGCGGGCGGGGGCGAGCGGGGAGGAACGGAGGGGAGACCTCTCTCTCCCTCTCTCCCTCCCCCGCTCCACCCTGCTCACCGCCGCAACTCACCTGTCACCCGCGCCGGCAGTCGAACCTTTTCTTCCGAGCGGGGAGATACTCGCTAAGGACAATGCTCGATCAAGGAATTGTCCTTAGCGAGTATGCTCGCTCGTCCTTAGCGAGTATGCTCGCTCATCTCTAATATCAACCTATTATGCGGCACTGTGTCAAATGCTTTAGAGAAGTCCAGATATACAAGATCAATAGACTCTCCAATGTCCAGCCTAGAACTTACTTCATCGTAGAAGCTGATCCGATGGGTCTGACATGATCGACCCCTCATGAACCCATGCTGGTGAGGAGTTATTTCGTTGTTCTCTTTGAGGTATTCTTCGATGGTGTCTCTCAGAAACCCCTAGAATATTTTTCCAGTTACTGAAGTGAGACTTACCGGCATGTAGTTACCAGGCTCACTTTTGGTCCCCTTTTTGTATATTGGAACTACATTGGCAATGCTCCAATCCAGTGGTACAACCCCAGTCTTGATAGTATCAACAAATATTAGATATAGTGGCCTAGCTATCACATCCCTTAGTTCCCTTAGAACCCTTGGGTGTATTCCATCCGGGCCTGGCGATTTATTGATTTTAATCCTCTTTAACCGGTTCTGCACTTCCTCCTGTGTAATATTTTGCAAGGGGTTCATTTTATTCCCCTGCATCTCGTGTGACATTACCTTTTTGTTCGTGAATACACTTGAAAAGAAACTGTTTAATAGGTTTGCTTTCCCTTCATCATCTTCAATGATTCCTTCTGCATTATTTGTTAAAGGGCCAGTGCTCTCAGTGCAAATCCTTTTACTGTTAATATAACTGAAGAATAGTTTCGGGTTGTTTTTGCTTTCTTTGGCAATCAGTCTTTCTGCCTTCTCCTTAGCAATTTTTATCTTTTCTTTGCATATTTTGTTTTTTTCCCAGTACGATTTTAGCGCTTCTTCGCTGCCTTCTTGTTTTAGTAGTTTAAACGCTTTCTTTTTTTCGTTTATTGCCTCCCTTACAATCTTGTCCAGCCACAATGGTTTCCTTTTACCTGCAGTTCTTTTGTTTTTAAAGGGAATGAACTGCTCACATGAGGTGATTAGGATCCTTTTAAACTTATCCCATTTGTCGTCTGTACTGATATTTTTGAGAATGTTGTCCCAATTAATGTTACCGATAGTAGTTCTAAGCTGATCAAATTTTGAATGGTAAAGCACATCTTGGAAGGGTGGTGCTTGTGTTTGGTACAAATAGTGGTTTATGGCATGCAAAGTGTCATTGTGTTGGCCTTGGTGGTGAAATGAAGGGCAAGTACAAGAGGTCATTGCAAGGTTGGGTGTAGCCTGAGTCATGAGCCATTAGAAAAGCCATGTACATGTGCTATAGAGGAGGTTGGGTGCAGCTTGTGCATATGAGCTGCAGAAAGGTGGGAAATGGGAACAGACTTGTTATTTGTATGGCGCCAACTTATTCTGCAGCGTTTTCAGGTTATTTGTTTATTACCCTCCACTAAGCTGGGTACTCATTTTACCGACCTCGGAAGGATGGAAGGATGAGTCAACCTTTAGTCGACTACCTGAACCATGTGGGAATTGAAACCGCAACTTTCAGGTCATGAGTGAGAGTTTAGGACTCCTGTAGCCTCCTACAGCCTTCTGTTCGGCCATTTAGACGGTCGTAGCTATAGGAGCTCCTGTCAGAACCTGCTGTATTGCTAAGAGAGTCCACTGTAAAGAGACTGTGAGAACACACTGTGAGCGTGTACTCCAAGTCATGCAAAGCCTGCTGAATATTTAGAGACTGTGACTTGGCCAACAAGCCAAGACCATGTTGCAAAGTAATAGAGTACTGTACCGCTACTTCAGCTGGCAAGTAAAGATTATTATTCTTTACCACAACATGTCCTCCATTTCTTAACCCCTTAACGACCATCGAGCTGGGCCTTATTCCACACAGCTGTCAAAAAACGGCCTCCCTGTGGAATAAGACCACGGGCCCGAGGGTGTCAGAGATGCAGGGTCTCACCTACCGGAGGTAGGTGGGAGTCTGGAGCACACACTGAGGGCTGCGGATTGCAGTCCCCAGTCATCCGATCGCCAATATATAACATATATCGGCGACCAAATGAAGGTGTATGGCAGTGCATGAAGGGTGAGCGTTTCAGCTCCCCTCAGCGATCAGATCGCTTTAAGTCCTGAAACTGCCTACCTGGAGGCTGCCGCAGTCCCCTGCCACTGCCATCGTCTTTCCCAGGGTCCAGTCTCCCTGCGATGTGCATGCGCCCACTGACCAAAATGGCGGACACGACCGCAGTAGTAAGGAGGGTCTCGGAAAATTTTAAATTTCTTTGCCCCCCGCTACCAGAGGCAGTGGAGAGCAGAGAGAATGCATCAGTCTCCAGGCACGAGGTCACTATTATCAGCGATAATAGCGACACCATGCAAAGTAAAATAAAAGTAAAAGTAAAGTTTTAAAAAGTTTAGGAAGTGTAAAGTTCCATCGTCCCTCACCGAAAGGAATGGTGATGAGAAATGGAACTTCCATGATGTCACCCCCTGCCCCAACTCCTCAACCCCAAGATGCCCTGAACCTATATGCAAAGCTGCCAAATGTATTGTCATTGGTCCCTGGAGGCATGGATGGCTGTGATAAAATCCTATCACAGCCATCCATGGTATTTATTTTGAGAATTATGCACAGCACTAGTGTTGTATTCTTCTCTCCCCTCACAGAGCATTTACTGGAAGGAGAGAGAGAATACATTCTTCTCGTGCTGTGCCCTGAGTCCTCGCAGCACAAAAAAATGCTGCGATATCGCAAATGCTCTCAATTGGGCCGGCAGCAGCAGCGCCAGCCCCATTGACAGCATAGGGATGAATAGCTTAGCGCTGCCTGTAATTGGCTGAGCGCTCAGCCAATCAGCACAGCCCTTTCAGGAGGCAGGATTTTTTAAATCCTTGCATGCTTATAGTGCTGAACAGCAGTGCAGGGGAGCCAGTCGGAGAACACGCCGGAGAGGTGAGTAAAGAATTTTTTTGTTTTTTTTTCACCAGCTAGCGATGATTTTCAGGGAAGGGCTTATATTTCAAGCCCTTCCCCAAAAAATCATGTTGCAGGGGTTGCCTAAAAAATACTGCTTTCAATGGGGCTGGCAGCAGCAGCGCCTACCCCATTGAAAGCAATGGGATAGCATCCTGGACTTCTGCCACAGCTGTCACAGCTGTGGCAGAGGATTCCTTCATCCCCACAGTCCCATGTTTTCAATGGGGCTAGCGCTGCTCCTGGTGGCCCCATTGAAAACACTGAGCGATATCGCAGATTTCTTCTCTGCGATGCGAAGCTCTACTGAAACATCGCAAATGAGTTTGAAACCATTGAAAATAATTGGTTTCATAATCATCACTGTCGCATCGCAGGGGAAAAAAAAAATCGCAAGTGGGTGTCCACCCTTAAAGTGACACATTTCCAAAATTTGGCTTGGTCATTAAAGGGGTTCTGTCGTTAAAAAAAATAATTCTATACTTACCTATTCCTCCCCGTCAGTCTACTTATCAGATCTTCACTTCCCCTAACTTCTCCTGTCTCCTGCAGTTCGGGGTGTAGGGGTGGGGGAAGGGGGTCACCTCACCTCCAGCTGTCTGATTCCTCTGCTTCCTGTGAGGTTACGTACATTGCCGGCAGTCTCCTTCCTGCCAGCCAATGTACATTACGTCACAGATCACAGGCCAGCAGGGGGAGTGCTGATCTACTCCAGAGACTGCTCATGCATGCTGTTTCTGAAATAGATTAGCATTCCTTCCTAACCAGTAAACAACGTGACCTTCACTGACCGGCCCGGAAGAAGAATGTGAGGAATGCAGCCTTCATAACAAACCAGTCGGCGTGTGGTGAGGTGACCCCGATGCAATGCAGAAGCTTAGCGAGGAGAAGATTTGGTAAGAAGACTGACAGGGGAGGAATAGGTGAGTATAGAATTTTCTTTTTATTTAACGACAAAACCCCTTTAAGGCACAAACAGACTTCGTCACTAGGGGACTAATCTACTTCTCTGTGAGGTTCCAAAGAGCTTTATTTCATGCAACAAACCCTTTAAAGGAATAGTCCAGTTTAACTCCTCTGAATTAGTGGAGACCAAGTAAAAGTCATACCTGCCAACTCTCACAGACTGTCTTTGCTTTGCATGTTTTTCTTTCCCTTTGGATTTCTTATGGTGTGGTGCCCTTATGATTTTCCCTCCTGTGGGTCTAGGCAAGGTGTGTGGGGCCAGGCTTTTCTGTCTCGTAGGGTTAGAAAAGGAGTATAGACTGTTTCTAAGGGGATCACTATCTATTTCAGTCTATGCAGTCAAATAACAGAATTGAGGACAACTCGGGTCACAGAAGTGTGGCATCTTGGGACAGCGGCACGTCTCCAGAACTGTCTTGTTTAATCCTACATACTTGATTGGTATGGGGTTGGGGACTCAGGAGCTGCACAGAAGAGGGTACATGTGCCTCCACCCTGGTTATAGTCTACAGGGGTACAAAGGATTATGCAATTCAGCTGTGCACTTCAAAAGTCCGAAAGCAATCAACTTTCTCACCTTAGAAAGAAGAAGGAGTCCACACCCAGGTACACTGGCCCACTCAGTGTGTAGAAGTACAGAGGCTTTTCTAATACTCTTGATTTCCATTCAAAGGAATTATCTGTAGTGAGAAACCATAAAAACATTCCTCGTATAGTCAAAAACATAACCTGAGGCATCCTCTACATACTTTATGTCACTCCTACATGCTAACCGAAACTAGGTGACAACCATTAGCAGCAAACATCACAAAGCCCATAGGATTTCTACCCAGCGTTGTACAGACAGATACTGAATGCCACATTAATCTCAATTACTATGTGGTTACATCTCCCTCTCTTACTGATCTGTCTATGAGTCAGGCTTCACTGCAGGCCTAGTATTCTATTCTGAAAACATGAGGACAGACAGACGTGTAAGTCCCATCACACAATGTGGGCCCTAGGTTAGATGGCACCCCGTGTGGAATTTTTTGGTTCCACCCGCCCACTTTCCAGGTCATAAGAAAAAAATGACACATATTGCATTAATTGGTAACTTGCCTGTATTCTGCTTATGTAGTAAACAGCAAGCTAGCAGCATCTTAGGGAATAAATCTTGTACCAGAACCAAGCTCATTACAGAAATGCAGCACCAGAACCAAACTCATTACATAAATAAAGCACCAGAACTAAGCAAAATACATAGATACAGCAGCAGAGCCAAGCTCAGTACATAGGTGCAGCACCAGAATCAAGTTCAATGCAATGGATTGCTGAGAAGCTGGAACGGAGACCCCTAGTGGCAGCCACTTCAAACGTGATTTACAGTGGTAAAGCAGCAACATTGTTAATGCAAATATATTACAGAACTGATGAAACTAACACAAGCTAGTAGATGAGCAGAAGTTGTCTGAAAAGTTAGTGCCCCTTTAAAACTTATACTACATAGACGTATTTTTTAAATTTTAAGGAGAGATTTGGCTTTATTTACGTGAAACTAGAAACACCCAGAATGTTGTCATTTTAAACTTGGCAGCTAGAATAATAACCAAGGCCCAAGAATGTAATGTGAGCTGCAGAGACAGATTATTATCTGCACAGTGTCATGCGGAGCTCACCAGTGCACCATGGGAAATGCATAAGGAAAACCAGTGCCAGTACTCAGATCCTATCTTCCAGAATATCGCAGTAGACTCCCAGTGAGGTTATGACGTACTCACCAATGTTGAAGACGCTGGCCAGCTGACTGGTGTGTCCTGAAATTATCCACAACAGGCTGAGGACTCGGATCCCATTTAGAGTGGGGTACTCCTGATTCTGGGGGTTCACAGTCATCACAGCTGGGAAATTCTCTTGTATAGCAAAACTCTTCAGAACTCGTTCAGTACAAGCTGGAGGTACAGATGGAGCAATTATTTAGGTGTTGTCCGAGATAAAGTTTTGCAGAAAAATGAATCCACCATGAGAAAAACACAAGAAAGAGCTTATACTCATCTTCCCCCGCTTCCCACAAGTTCCCAGGTGTCCTCGCTGACATAATGTTTACAGGCTGCAACAGCCTATTTATGGGACATCACTGGCTGCTGCAGCCAATAACAGAGATCAGGTAGCAATCTGATATGTGATTTACGTATTCCCTTTTTTTTGAGTACATGTGTACCAGGAAGGCATTACAAATATAGCATCTGCAAGAGTATGGTTTCTCCTTAAGGAGAGCACCTAGAAGGTGTGCAAAGACTTATAAGGCTATCCATGCTCCTCTGGGAAATATGCAAATTGAAAGATGGAACAATGCCTCTACAGCACCACCTATTGGAAAGCAGCATTCCTGCAAGTCAATGTCAGACCTTTTAACGAGCCTTGTAACAATGACTAGGAATATACACCAAAGCCGGAGTGCTTTCCAGAAGGAAAAGATAACCATGTACAGACAGACTGTTTCAGGGTTTTTGCCCCTCATCAGTGTGCAGGTGTAGGTGGCGCTATAGAGGCATTGTTCTATCTTGTCATTAGCATATTTCCCAGAGGAGCGTGCATGGCCTTATAAGTCTCCTTAACCTTCTAGGTGCTCTCTTTAAGGATAAAACCATACCTCTCCTGACACCCATTGAGGTCTGTCACCCAGCCAAGCCAGCAACTTACTGCACATTAATGACATATATTGCTAAAGTGTGATAGTGCAGGGGGCTTGCCCAGAATTTGAAATTGGAACCCCCCAAGAGTTAAACAGGGTTGAAGGCGCCCTGTGTGTTTTATTATGGACAACTGTTGATATGTTTTTGTTTGCAACTATTTCTATTAATTTTGTCCCCCCAGTAGGAGGACCTGGTTAATACTCAGCAACATAGTAACATAGTATTTAAGGCCAAAAAAAGACATATGTCCATCCAGTTCAGCCTTTTACCACCCCTTCCCCCCAATGTTGATCCAGAGGAAGGCAAAAAAAATAACCAATGATGTAGAAGCCAATTTTTTCCCCATTTAGGGGAACATAAGAAGTTATAACAGGTGGAGCATTTCGGGAGTGTGTACTGTGGTGCACTTTGTCTGGTCTGAGCAGAAGGGAGTCTGCAAAAGCTCCTGAGAATTGCTGAGTTGTATAGAGCTGGGTGCATTGGCCTGACTGGGGCTGCAGGGAACTATAGCACTTTTGCTATTCGGTTCTGCCCTTCATGCTAAGAACGACATTGCACCATCCGATTGTCAAGACCAACACTGGGAGATACCTATATGACACGTGAAGATTTCCCATTAATAAAAGTTCTCTGGTTGAAGGTAATGATGTGGTCTTTACGTGTTGCTATGCCTAACCTGTGGCTTTGGAAGAGTCTTTGGCCGGGCTTTTGCCAAGAGGTTCACCAACAAGAGTCAACACCGAGCCTTGTGGTCTCCCCCAAGGTGATAAGTCTGTGCTTGCTCCTGCCTAAGGCTTTCCTGCTTAGGGGTCCTCTTCAGGAGCTTCACATTTTTGGCTGTGGAACGGATGATTGCTACATTGGAATATCATCATACACCCCCTAGTGAAAGACAAAACGAGGATAGAAGAGACCAATGCTGCTCAAATCTAATGCGTAGACTCAGCTCCACCATGTCCACCATGGCTACAGTGGGTGATAAAGCGCTCTATGACCCTTATTGCCTGGAAGCCAATCCACTCCTGTTTAATATCTTTCTATTACAGAAACTAATTTTAGGGCACTCTACCCACTCTCCTGCGTGGCCCTTTCACCTCTGCCCTATAAAACAGCTCCAGTGCATAATATATAACTTGCTCTTAATAGATTTAATGAATTATTGATAGCGTCGTCACCTGCGCAGTCCCCAGATGAATTAGCTGGATATTAATTCATATCACATCCTACAGCTTTCCTCCCGAGCGCATTTGTTACTGTCATTAACCTGCTAATTCTACATCTTGTTCATCTATTCAGCGCATTACACAGACCGGAGGAGGTTTTATGTGGCTCCTCAAAGGAATTATCTGCTGCTTACGATTTATCCTACTCTTTGTTCAGATCTTTTTGAACAGGCCGTGTCTATCTGTAGGGGTTCTTCTAGGCGAAACCGTATTTAACTCTTTCTGGCTTGCTCATATTTAAATGTGTGGGAGAAGCTGATAGGGGATTTCTGAGCTGGAATCCTTGACAATTATTGGTAATTTTTAGGGGAGCCACAATTAGTGATGAGGGAACTTTTTAAAAGTTCGCCAAATTTCGACACAAAGTTCGGTTTGGTCCGAATTAGTTCAAAATGAACCAGAACTTAACCCATACCCCTAAAACTGGTGAATAACATAAGAGCCATAAAAGCCCTGTGTAACATTCTTAGGTCACCTAGGAGCGTATCTAAGTATTTTTAGCTGTTTTTAAAGAAAACCTAATGATGGAGAAAAAAGAAAAGACGAAGAGGGAAAAGAAGAGGAGGAAGAAGAAGACTTGGCCTGAGACGATCTGTTGGAGGATCAAGTTTGCATCGAACCTAAAACTTTTGGCAAAATTCAACCCGAAACTGGGTTTGACTATTTCTGTATGCACAACGCCAATTATCATGTTTTCTGGTGTACCACTGCAGAAAACTAAACATTACAGAGTCACGGCATCAGTCACTCAACGGTGTTCAATGCCTTGCAATCCTCCAGAAGAGTCTCTTGCTAATAGAGCCTCGTATGGTGCAGAGTGCTAAGACAGCAGAAATGCAGTCCTAAGCTCTCGCTCATGACCTGAAGGTTGTGGGTTCAATCCCTGCATAGTTCAGGTAGCCGGGTCAAGGTTGATGACTCAGCCAGCCTTCGCAAACAACCATTTTAAATTTACCTACTCTAAGAGGCTCTCAGAGTGGATTGACAATAAGGGTCGTTTCACATGTGATGGAGAATTCTGCCGTAGACAAATCTGCAGTAAAAGCTGCATGGTTTATATTGGTTGCGGGATTGCTACAGAGTTCGCCCTGAAAGGGGGTTATACCAAGATCAAGAGTTATCCCCTATCTGCTGAGACCCCACCGATTGCAAGAACAGGGATCTGGTATCCCCCCTCCGCCTCACAGCAGGCTGAGTACACCCCCACAGTGAGGAGACTGAATGGAGCACTGGTTGTGCAAGCACATCGACGCTCCATTCACTTTCAATGGGACTCCAGAAATAGCAGAGTGGCAAGCACTCAGATATTTCCGTCAGCCCCATTGAAATGAATGGAGCACTGATTGAGAATGCTTGGCCAGCACTCCATTCATTCTGATGTCCCTTTGGGGGAGAAGCGATCCTGCAGTGACAGGCCATAAAACTGGCAAATTTTCCATAGTAAATCTGTCCCACAATATTCATATATTTGGGGCATAATTATGAAGCTTTTTCTAAGCGGGTGGGCTTCAAAGTCGAGCATGACTATTTTATTGCAGTTTTCCAACACTTTCGGAGTTGGAAAAGCGTTAGAAATCCACCCCAGGTTTGACCTAATGTCATTTTTTCCTACACCAGATTCATCAACAGGGTGAGTGTCCCTATTGGTTAATGTAATGTACCACGTATTGGGTAGAAACCAGAGGTCCACTTGTAGAGGAGTTTTGCTTGAAGTAAGGAGCATTTCCATAATACAGTATCATATGGAAGCACCATATGGCGGCACATGGAGTCCTTATGCCTATATGGTATGAAGCCATATGCATTCCACGATAGCACCATACAATCCCTGAGCACACGGCTCAACCTAACACTAACTTCTCTCAGGATTTTACCACCTAAAATACAGGGCGATTCAAGCGTAAGGGCCACCCAGAATATCTGAACAAAAAGATATACAAGTAGGAAACTGTAGAACACTTACGTGGGTGGGGGGGAATTTTTTTTGGCACTATGTAGGGGCATGGCAGCCATCTTGGATTCAGCCCAAGAAACTTTACTGGAAAGGGAATCATGGGATACATGATTTAAGTGTAAAAGTTCATCAGGAATTCATAGGTCATTTTTTCAATAACTGTAATCATTTTTGAGATATGGATGATGTCATGTTGAGTATTAATAAAGTTATGTTGAATTATGTGGTATGGAAAGCACTATTTGTGTTTCTTTTCAGGTATCAGAAGATGTTGTTAACAATTCAGGACAGAATTTAAATCATCCTGATGATCACGAGTTGGCCGAGGCTTTGAATCAAGAACGCCCAAGAAGACAGCCATTGGACAAATTAAGAACCGGTTCTCCGAGCAATGTTTCTGATCCCAGTTGTCGACAGTGGTGCTCTTATGTGGGCTCTTCATGAAAACAGCTAGCACAGCTGTCGACACCTGAGGATCAGAAATAATGCTCAGATGACCAATTGTCCATTTTACCTGGACACTACCAGTTTCCCTGAACTTCTGAATCAGTTCCTGACACTTTGGGCTCTCACTGGGGTCTTCCTGGGTGTTCTTGATTGAAAGCCTTGGCCACCTCATGTGATCTTCTGTTACCGACCATCAGGATGATCTCAATTCTGTCCTAGATTGGCATCTTCTGGTACCTGAAAAGACACCTGATTAGTGTTTTCCAGACGACATAATTCAACATAACAACTTTATTAATATTTAATATGACATCACCCATAACTTTAAAATGGTTGCAGGCATTGAAAAATTAACTTCACCTATCAATTTCTAATGAAATTCTACCCTTAACTCATGTATCCCATGACTCCTTTTTCATTGAAGTTTGTTGGGTTGAATCCCATATGGCTGCATTCAAGGTGGCTGATAGGCACCACCATAATGTCAAAAAGTTCTCCTCACCCATCTAAGTGTTTTACAAAGTTTCCTACTACCTTGTTTTGTTCAGAAGATATTCTGGTTGGCTCTGACTTTTGAACCACCATGTATATTCTCCCTCTTTAAATGCCAGGAAGTAAAGCTTTTTTTCTGTAACTGCGCAATTCCAAGTGATATAGAGTGCCAGATGTATAGTAATCTCTGGATATTACTGTGTTTCTTCTCGCTGCTGTATTCCTCCTCCAATGGGAAATTGGATTTTCCTGCAGGCTTATCGTGCTCCGGAGCCCTTTGTTTCCGATGTAAAATGATAGTCTTGCACTGCTCAAATGATGATGAGGCTTTGAAGTTGAGGACAGCGGTGTAAATGGACGCAATTATAGGCAAGGTGATGAACAAGCCGCTGAGGCACCTGCCAAAAGCAAAGGTTATTAACACAGAGTTATGGACCCTAAACTGGAGAACACAAACTCATGATGGACACGAGGCTCATACTTACAGGCAAATGATGGCAAATGTATCAAGAGGAAACAGGCCCCTGGAGCAGAACGTCTCCGCCACAACCGGAATGGTTTCATTCTGAATTACAAAAGCCGGTAGAGGCTCCAGGAACGATGTCCCCCTGTACTGAAGGAGATCTATCGAAATATATATATTATAGGGTGAGGAGGAACTCTGGAACTATCCAAAGATCTATAAGAGACTTGATGGGCAAGCAGATAAAGTTAAAGTACGTTTGTTCAAGATGGCAGCCCGGTTACGGTGCACGCAAAGGACGAGAAAATCATGCCAGCTTTGTATGTTGCGAGACGCACAAAACACGGCGTGCTCTATTGTCGTGTGAGTCTTGGACGAGAATAGAACAGGCAGATGTGTGCTCTCCCGCACATCGCACAGCACACGGACAGAGTGTCCATATGCTGTGCCATGCGAGTCGTGTCCAAGAATATTGGGCATGACTCACTCTCGCCAGTGTGAATGCACCCTTAAAGTTATAGCATACACTATCAACGTAAAGCTGGTAGAAAAATATGAGGGGTTTTTATGTGCCCCTATCACAGATTCACTCCTGATCCTTACAAGAGACCGGGAATGGAGAGGGAATGGAGCAATCTGACCTGGCAAACAGCTGATTAGTGGGGATTCAGGGTGTCAGACCCCTGAAGATCTACTATTGATGACCTATCCTAAGGATAGATCATCGATAGTTTGCAACTAGGCAGCCCCTTTAACACAAGTTGTCACAAAATACAACGGCCAACCAAACCAATAATCAGCTGGCCCGCAATGGATTTGATGACTAGTCTGCCATTTAATAAGTGGTCTTTCTGAATGGGTTTACTCTGGATTATAGAGGGAGCTCCCACATTCTCCCTCCCCCATCTATGACATTTATATGCCCTAATGGGTCATAAAGTAAAGGCCTTGACTTCATGGGGCAACCCCTTTAATTAACAAGTTAGTAAAGAGATACTGTAACCTTTTGCTTTATCTTACCCATGGAAGCCATTGTCGTAACATCTCTGCTGCTGCAGGAATCTGGAACACATATCCCAATGACAAATTTTTCACCTTCCTTTAAGAAATTGCAAAGGAAAAAAAAGGAGTTATGTCTTTGAAATCCAAGAGGAACAGTTACAGATGGAAGTCTGTTCTATTATGTGTATTACACTTTAGTACTTTTATGCAAATGGAAAGTAACAAAGTTTACATGTGATAGTAAAGACATAAAAAATAATGGTAAGAAGAAGAGAGGGAACATGCAGACATGAGATTATATGGCAGTCCTGAGAAAGAAGGGATTACGGAAGTTTTCTGTAAGTCATAAACTGACTTTTCTGACCATGTGACGCCCCTTTACTGAGCAGCAGAAGGATTACATAACTACAGTGGGTCATCCTGGTACTGAAGCTAACCCCATTCACTGGGGGTAGTCCTTGCATTCTGATTGGTAGGGGTTGTAAGGACTCGAATCTGGGAGCTCCCATGCTCCAGGCGGCGCCTCTTCTGATTGAGCTATCAGTCCTCTGGATAGCTCCCATGCAAAACCTTGCCCTTGTTCCTTGCTCCTAGTTCAATGCTTCTGTGTTTCCCTGACTGGCTCTTTCCCTAATTTGTATCCTTATATAAACCTGTCCCTGTCCCTCCCTCCTTGTGCAAATATTGTTCTTCCTGCCTCCACTTGCCTGCTCCTCTTACATAGATATTTGCTACCGTATACCAACCTCTGGCTTACCTGACTACTCTACTTGCCTGCTCCTCTGTACTTTGTAGCTGCTCCCATCTACTGACCTCTGGCTTGCCTAACTATGCTACCCGCTCGTACTGGTTACAACTAGGGACTCTGAACAGGAACCTGACCGCTATAGGGGTACTAGGTTGAGACCCTCAAATATTGGTGTCTTATCCTGTAAAATCATGGATGTTTGACTTGCAGAGGATTCCTTTAAAAGTAATAGCAGTACGGAAGAAAGATAAGCAGTAAGGCTGAAAAGTTGGAAAACGGAGATGAAGAAATGCATTTGCTAATTTTTGGTTTTGTGGACTTTTTGTGAATAATTGATGGAGGTCCAAAATGAGGGACCCTATTTGCTAAGTCAGAATGGAGAAACAGAAAAGTGTGGTATGTAGGAAAAAGAGATTGTGCATAATGGTACTAGGTTGGAAGAAGTAATTGACACTAGCAGTAGTAGAGTGAAGATAGAGATTGAGAGTAATGGTAGTTGGACAGAGAAGATGGAGAAGAAGAATGTCATGTAGCAATGGTGGTGTTTCTAGGTAGAAGCAAATTAGGTATTACATAATGCTATGGCTTGGCAATTAATCAAATTGATTGCCATTTTTGTTGAGGCACCATTCTAACTTTCATCAGTATTGTGAAATTGAGATCAATTGTGTTCCCCTATGGGCGGGGCTAATATCGGGCTGAGGGGAAAGTGGGGTGTGCAGGACACCGGTGAGCAGGCCATGATGACTGGGGGCTATGATGATGAGAGGACAGTATATGGAGGTTGTGATTGGGTGTACATAGTACATGGGGAGCAGGGATGACTGCAGGGTGTGTACATATGGTAGTACAGGGGGCTCGGTTGACTTGGAGGGTGGAACTACATCCTCCATGTGTCTGTAATTAGCCTTTATACCCTATTCTTTTACATAAGGGAATTGAGATTTTAATTGTTGGTCATATTGCCCTGCTCTACATATTCATAAAGGGGTTGTCCATGTAATGTAGACAGGTCCTCCAGACAGATGGATGGTAATTGTTGATGGTTTCAAATGTGAGTCAGTCAATTAGCTAAAAGTGTACTAATAGAGTATTAGTGACCTTTCACACGGGATAGAATTGTCCACAGGATGCAGGGCAGATGCAGATTTTGTTGTGGTTTTGACTAGGCAATACATTCTATGGAACGTCCTGTGAAATTTCTTTTTTCCGCAGACTTTAATTGCAGAATTACATCTCTGCTGCGGAATTTAATCTTGTGCTTTTCAAATAAAGACACCCAGATCTTAACAGGTGCGGAATTCAAGCCCCTTAGGGATAACATTGTGAAGCAGTAATGTCCGCCTGGACAAACTCCATCCCGTGTGAATGGTCCCTTAGACAAACTGCACAATCCCTTTAATTGGAACTCCACTTGCAACGCAGTGTTCATTCTGAAGACATACAATTATTACACATCAGACCTCTTCCACGTGCATCTTGCAGTATTCTCCTCCAAAGCTCCTGCCAGGAGCTTGAACTGAAAGGCATTCACTGAAAGATCCAAGCCGGTCCACATTCCCATTCACTATACCACTTCCTTGCTTTCCTAAAGCATCGTACACTGTAAGAGAAGACATCACAGGATGCTGGTCATTTCATTGTATGTGTATCCTGTAGGACTCTACAAGCATCTGAAATAGCAGAAGAATGTGGCTCTGGATTTTAACTGAGGGTTGGGCTCCTTGGACCCACCAGCGGAGCTGAATACCAGCGGAGCTGAATCGGAAAGTCAACGTTCCACCTATACAGAACATGCACTTGTCCATCTATAAGTACATTGTCATCTTTGTAGTTATCACAGTGCACTCACAATGTATCATCAATAGGATCTAATATGTTATTTGTAATCATTCCATAAGAAATAGACCCAAGCAGATGTGCAACTATGATGGGTACAAAGAATGTGGTCGCACCCAGGTATTGAAGCCTGAGGGAGCCCATAAGGTCTCCCACTACTATACATGAAGCATTATAGTTGGGAGCCCTGTTAGAGATTTTGTATTGGGGTTCAGCGATTTCAAGATATGCCTCTTGACCCTAGAGCTGAGTGATTGTCTTCTGCTGGACCTTTGGGTCCCATTTAGAGATGAGCGAGCATACTCGCTAAGGGCAATTACTCGAGCGAGTATTGCCCTTAGCGAGTACCTGCCCGCTCGGAAGAAAAGATTTGGCTGCCGGCGCGGGGGAACGGTGAGTTGCGGGAGTGAGCAGGAGGGAGTGGGGGGGGGGGGGGGGGGGGGAGAGGAGGGAGAGATCTCCCCTCTCTTCCCCCACACTTTCCCCCGCCGCTCCCTGTCCCCCGCCGGCATCGAAATCTTTTCTTTCGAACGGGCAGGTACTCGCTAAGGGCAATGCTCGCTCGAGTAATTGCCCTTAGTGAGTATACTCGCTCATCTCTAGTCCCATTATTATATCGGAGCCTGGACGATAAGAGGATGTCCTGGTACTTTGATGGACAAGTCTACCTTTTAATCAGTTTGAAGGAAATTATCATATTAGATGTTACATAGTGTTTAAAAATGTAAACAAAGGCTAATCTTATGGGTTTAAAGCAGTTTTCCAGGACATAAAATTATATATATATTTATACATGGGGTTAAAAGGAAGAGAAATTGAATACTCACCTACCCCTATGGCTCCCCATCCAGATCTGCAGCCCTGGTATCCATTACATGAAACATTACGCATGTAAACGCTCAGCCACCAGAACAGGACCTGCTCTTACATAATGGCTCTCTGAGTCCTAAGCGGGTGACCCAGCGCTATGACATCCATATGTCCTAATTATACACATCAACCATCGTTATGTTCCTCGCACAACCCCTTTAACTCTAGGCCTATACAGGCGATTTGCGGCTTTCTTTCAGAAAACTGACCACTAAAAAAAGCATGGGCATTCACTTTAACCACTTCAGGACCACCAAACTCATACAAACGTCCTGAGGTTGTGCCGCGTGTATGGAGCAGGCCCAGGAGCGGAGTCCACTGCATAACCTGGGGTTATCAGCTGTTTCTAACAACTGTCAGCTGCCTGTAACTCCTTCTAATGCCCCAGTGACACCACCCACTGCATGATCAGGAGGTGCCGATGGGCTAACATGGCAGCCCAGAGCCTAAGGAAGGATCCTTGGGCTGCCACGCATAGATGCCCATGAAGCCATGCCTGTGGCAAGGTTCGTAAGACAACATAACAAATTTCTATATACTGCAGTACTGAAGTATTGCAGTATATAGTACAAATGATCAAATGATCACAAGTACAAGTTTCCTGTGGGGACTAAATAAAAGTGTAAAAAAAAGATTTAATAAACTTTTCTTAACAGTTAAAAAAAAAAATCTTAAATTAAAAAAAAAAACTAACATTTTCCAATTTTTCCCATTAAGAAAATGAAACAATTTAAAAAGTAACACATATTTGATATTGCCCTGTATGTAAAAGTCCAAACTATTAAAATATCTGAATATTTATCCTGTATGGGGAAGGCTGTAAAAACAAAACAAAAATGCCAGAATTGAGATTTTTTGTTTTGGTATCCTGGGTCACAAAAAATGTGAACAAAAAGTGATCAAAAAGATGGAGGTTTCTTTTTTTTTCATTTCTCCCCACTTAAAATGTTTTAAAACTCTTTCTGTACATTGTACGGTACCATAAAAAATGATAACTCATATTGCAAAAACAAGCCCTCATACGGCTGTCAATGGAAAAATGTTAAAATTATGGCTCTTGGAAGGCACGAACGAAAAATCAAAAATTTTAAAAAATGAGAAGTCCCTGGTCCAGAAGTGGTTAACTAATCCAAGACAATGGCTTAATCAATTGATGTTTTTATGGTGCAGGCTGGTGTATAACTGATGAACACTAGACATAAAATTGATTGAGAGATGGATGCAGCTAAGCCTATGGGCTGAAAGTTAGGTGAACCACTCAGTCCGGGCATGTAAGTGTTACACTTACCTCCCTCGTTGTTACCCCGGTGTGAGCGCTGATAGCTGCCGCTGAATGCATTGTGCAGCACTGCTAAGTAGTCCTCCCATTATAAAAAATTGAAGTTAGAGGACTACTTAGCAGCGCCACCCAATGCATTGAGCGGCGTCTTTCAGCAGAGAACAATGGGGAAGCGAAGTATAACACTTACATCCCTGGACTCAGCAGGGTACCTACCTTCAGCAAATAAGCTTAGTTTACAGTGCTAAAAGTAGGTAACAGACTCCTTTTTAATGTAAACTGGATAAAAAAAAATAAAAATATCTTTCAAAATTGTTCAGTATTCTTTGAAAAAAAATGTACATAATTTCCGACAACTTCTTGTTCTGAAGCAAATTGACTGAAACATGACTTTCTACACACGAATCTCTTGGAATAAACGGTCCGCCTCCGGCTACAATTCTGGGAATCCCAATGAGACTCGTACGACTCCTCCGACTGATTCTTCTCTCTTTGCACAATGTTGTAAAAGAGATGATATAAAATCGAGCGCCAATTATCTGCTATTTCTAAGAGGAAGCGGGGAGAGGGAAATATTGCTTCGGCTCGGGAGATGATAGATGATGGAAATTACCGATAGCTCGTAATCTAGCAGGATTAACACCAAATGAGCTGTAAATGGATTTTATACTGTATGACAAGCCCTCCGAGGGCAAGCGATGTCTTCATCATGGTTGTCTGTCTAAACATTTCCAGTGCTCCCGGTGTTTTTACATTTTTTTTGTCTAGTTTTATATCAGAAGGACTTCTTAAAAAACAATGGTGAAGATAAGTAAGACATAGGGAATTATGAGAGGCGTAGAACTGCCATAGGAAAAGAGGCGATACTACGTTTCTCAGCGGAGTAGATTCTTGAATGTACAGTTGCTTTGACACTGGTTAGACTTGTGTGAAGTCTAATAAATCTTCCCGTTTTTCATCCCTACACAGTCGGATTCCCAGGTCGTAATTCCCATTTGGCAACTGGTGAACCTAAAGGGGTTGTCCGGTTGTAAAGTTTTGATGGCCTATCCCCAGGATCAGTCATCAATAGTACATTGACAAGGGTCCATTGACTGGGAGCCCCTGCTGATCAGCTGTTTGCCAGTCCAGTGCACTGGTGGGCTAAGATGATTTCTGCAGAAAGTAGGCAGCTCCATTCACATGTAGTGGCCAACCTTGGTACTACAGGCAAAGTTGCTATTCATTTCAATGCCACGACAGTAAGGACGGAACTGTCTGCTTCCTGCAGAATTCAGTTGAGTGTACCAATCTGGTGAACAGCTGATCGGTATGGGCAGTGTATGGGAACAGTGAAGGAGAATTCTTAGCAACAGACTCAGCAGTGCTGTCTGCTGGTGGACCAGAGCTGCGGACTGAGTAAGTGAAATGCCTCTCAGATTAGCACCCAGCCGGCTCCCAGCTAGCAATGATTTTTTTACCGGCCATTAATATGCCCTGTAAAATTAATTACCAGCCGGATGGCAACCAATTGCTCCTCTGAGGTGCAGCAGAGTACCACCTGAGGCAGCATTTCTAATTCTCTTCATGGTGGGGCGCCCCTTTCAACTGGATATGTGTTGTATTAATGAAGCTGTTTTAGGCTAAAATCAATGACATGTTGGGCTTTCTTCTGCCCCTTATCTAGTAGAGATGTGGTGAAAAATGTAGTTAGGGTATCTTTGAATAACTGCCTGTTCAGAGTGAATGGAGGTGGATAGCCAGAAGAAATCTCCAAAGTGCCCCACCTCCACTCATTGTGTGAATGTACAGGAGCAATAGTGATTGGGGTGACTGTCAGGCAGTCTTTGTACCAACAGTTGACCTGTATAAAAGTACCCTAACGTTGGTCACATTTTAGACATATTTGTATACATTGGAAACAATGGCTCAAGGACATCCTAGATATGGTGTTTATCCTAAGCTCCATGGGGCACATTTATTAAATGGTTATAAAAGTTTCAAATTTTGATGCATGGCCCCGCCATTTTTGAAGTAGGTGGTGCTTATAGTCAAGAGGCGCGGCCACGCCAGACTCATCAGATTTGCTATAAACGCATGCAAATTAGATAGCTAGTATAGATTTTATAATTCATGGATGGCCAATCTTTACTTCGATGGGCGTATAAAATCTGCTCTGAATCTGTCCGAGCCACTTACATTCAGAGGTTGGAATCCTTTACTCACCTTAGGCTACGCAGTCATCATTCTTGGGCAGATTGGAACCTAGAACCTCCACACTGCAAGTCAGCAGTGCTAACAACTGAGCCACCGTGCTTGTTCTTTCATTGTTAAAGAAATAGAAGAGCAAAAAGAATAAACACAAAGAGAATGTAAAAAGCCAATACAGCAATCACCTTTGGTCAGGCATGAAACTACAATTCCTGCACTGCAAGGCAGGGAGCTAAGGATTACAATGCTTTTTTCTGTCTTCTTCCTTCTCCCCAGAGGAGAAGGAAAAAAAAATGGGAAGGGGAAGGAGGAGAAGGAGAATACGGCTGAGAGGAGACTTAATAGCTGTCTACAAATATCTGAAGGGCTGTCACAGTGCAGAGGGATCAGCCCTATTCTCATTTGTACAAGGAAAGACTAGAAGCAATGGGATGAGACTGAAAGGGAGGAGACACAGATTATAGATATTAGACAGTGAGGGTGATCAATGAGTGGAACAGGTTACCACAGGAGGTGGTGGGTTCTCCTTCAACGAAAGTGTTCAAACAAAGGCTGGACAAATATCTGTCTGGGATGACTTAGTGATCCTGCACTGAGCAGGGGGTTGGACCCGATGACCCTGGAGGTCCCTTCCAACTCTTCCATTCTAGGATTCTATGATAATAAGATGATCTTCTTCTCCTCCTCCAGAGGAAGAGGAAGCAGGACAAAGCTTGATGGCTCAGTAGTTAGCATGATTGCCTTAAAACACTGGGGTTCTAGGTTCATGTCTGATTATGAACAACATTTACATGGAGGTACTATGTTTCCATTGTGTTTATTCTTTTTTTTTTTTGCGAGCACGGTAGCTCAGTTGTTAGCACTGTTGCCTTGCAATGCTGGAATTGCAGGTTCAAGTCTGATCACAGGTGATGTCTGTACTGGCTTTTTATGTTCTTTTTATTCTTCTTGCTCTTCTATTTCGCGGGCAATGAAAGAACAACTGAATTGCTTCAGTTATTGATACTGTTACCTTGCAGAGCTGGAATTCTAGGTACAAATCTGAGCAAGGGTGATGGCCGTGTCAGCTTTTTTATGTTTACGTTGTGTTTATTCTTCCTGCTCTTCTAGTTCTCGGACAATAAAAGAATAAGCATGGTGGCTCAGTTATTAGCACAGCTGCAGTGCTGGACTCATAGGTTTAAAACCTGACCAAGGTGATGGTTGTGTGGAGTTGTTCACAGTTGATGTTGCCCTTGATGAGATTGAACCTAGGACCCCAGCACTGCAAGGCAACAGTGCTAACCACTGAGCCACATTCATTGAAGAACCAACGCAGAGAAGACAGAACTGGAGATGAAAAATGGATTGTCTTCAAGCTATAAGGCTACCTTCGCAGAATCCTGGCCCGATATGTCACTTCTCAATGTGCAAGTTTACTGCAAAAATGCCATGCATCACTTCTCTGAAATTGAGATCCTCCTGTGCTTGTTTCACAATGGGAAACACTTGTGATAGAGAATCACAAGTGTTTCTCATTGCTATCAATGCAAAACATCAGATTGCATGACATGCAATGTGTTTGACTGTCCCATTGCAAAACAATTGGTGATGCGCTCCTAGGGGCACAAAAAAATAGGACCTGCAGGCAATTTTTACCTTGCAGCATTGCTGTGAGGAAAAAACATATCGCTCACGTGTATGACTCTGTTAAAAGTCGGGAGGGGTATCGTCTCTCCTTGAGGAGACTTATAAGGCCATGCATGCTCCTCTGGGAAATATGCAAATAAGGACGATGGAACAATACCTCTGCAGCGCCACCTATTGGATAGCAGCATTCCTTTAAATTAATATCAAACCCTTATACAGGTCTTAACAAAGATTGAGAATTAATTCAGCTATGAGGAAATATTAGAGCTGTACAGATTTTCTCTTGATGCATACAATACTGTTCCTATTCACTTACAGAAAACAGAGATCTTGTAAAGAGTGCGTTTATTAAAACATTCTAGAGCTACCGCTCTTTTCTCACTGTGGACACGCTAAAAACGCTTATTGTTGCCCTCTTCCACTCCCGGCTCGATTATTGCAACTCGTTGCTGATCGGCCTCCCCTGCACCAGACTCTACCCTCTACAATCCATCCTGAGTGCGGCAGCCAGGCTCATCTTCCTGTCCAGCCGCTACTCGGACGCCTCTGCCCTGTGCCGGTCACTGCACTGGCTGCCTGTTAAATACAGAATTCAATTTAAACTCGCTACCTTCATCCATAAAGCCCTCCACAGCGCAGCGCCCCCCTATATCGCCTCCCTCATCTCAATCCATCACCCAGCCCAGGCTATCCGCTCTGATAACAAAACCAGACTGAGCGCCCCTTTAATTCGAACCTCTCATTCCCGCCTCCAAGACTTCTCCAGAGCAGCACCGATCCTCTGGAACGCACTACCAAAGGCTACCCGGGCAATCCAGGACTCACAGAACTTCAGGCGTGCTCTAAAAACGCACCTCTGCAGGGAGGCATACCACATTCTCTAAAAAACCCCCTCTATACTCCACCTGATAACATGCTCCCTGACCTACTGACTGCAATCCCTGCTAGCCGTCATAAACCGCTCCTGCAGTCATACCGTTTCTGCCGTCACACGGCCAAATGTCTGGCCATTGTCTGTGTATAGCATCCCTCACTCTCCACCTCGCCATACCAGGCACATCTCCAGCCCCTTTACCTTCTGCATCACCCCACTACTTGTAGTATGTAAGCTCTGAGGAGCAGGACCCGCACCCCTATTGTTTCCATTAACTGATTACTATGTAACTGTGGTTCTGTTGTTTTGGGGGTTTTTTTTGTCTTTCTGTATTCCCCGTCTATGTAAGCGCTGCGGAATATGTTGGTGCTATGCAAATAAAGATTATTATTACTAAACATGTAACTATTTTTTTAGTCTTTTTTTAACCCCTTAATGACAAGGCCTATTTTGGCCCAGAGGACACAACGATTTTGGAGGGGATTTTCATCTCCCCTTTTCAAAAGACATAACAACTTTTTTTATTTTTCCATTGACATGGCTATATGACGGCCTGTTTTTTTGTGTGGCAAACTGTAGTTTTCTTTAGTACCATTTTTGTGTACATATATTGTATTGTAAACCAGATTGAGGTATTATGTAATGCTGTAGTATTACATCATAGTACAGGAGCGGTCAAACCACCGCAAGTTCTTGTCCCCTCTGGGGGCTAAAAAAATGTTTCATTAATTATTTTTAAAAAATTAAAAGGTATTAAAAGCTTAAAGTAAAACCCTTTCTCACAGTTGTTTTTGACTGCTAACAAAACCAGGAGATGATTAGATACCGGAGCAGTCAGGACAGGCATGTTTGCTTGTTACACAGGTGGCTAGACGCAGGAGCTGACAGAACCAAGAGGGTAAACAAAAGAGCGGGGCACCCTAAACCCCTCCAACAGAAAACACCTTGAAGTGGAGCACCAATCCCGAAAAGGACGACCCCACTATTTCCACGAGGGCAGGTCCAAGGTAAGAGGAGAGCCAGAGTACAGAAAACCAGGGACAAACAGAAACTGGCAATAAATAAAAGACAAGAACCCAGAGGACAAACCAGGAGACAGGAGGACTGAGCAAGCAGACTTGATCAGGAACATGGAAATATAACCAGAACTCCCAGCCAGGAAGAACTGGACTATATAGGGAGTGGCAAGAAATTGATTGGCTGACAGAGTATCAATCACCACCCCTTACATCAGCTAACAGCTGCAAGACTAATTAACCTAACAAGACAGGACCAAACATATTAACCTAGCTAGTCAGTAAAAACCCACAGTAGCAAAGGTGTGCTGGCAGTGACATGACAGCCATATTTATAATAAAAGAATCTAAATAATAAAACCCCAAAATATATTTGGTATCGCTGTGTTTGTAAAAGTAACGCATCTATCAAACCAATGCATTACTTACGCCGCGCGGTGAACGTCCTTAGAAAAAAATAAACAAACCATACCAGAATAGCGCTTTTTTTGGTCACCCCATCACCAAAAGGGTAACACAAAGCGATCAAAAGTCATATGTAATCCAAAATGGTACTAATAGAAACTACTAGACCTCCTGCAAAAAATGAGCCCTCACTTAATCATGTCAGCGGAAAAATAAAAAAAAGTTATGGCTGTCAGAAGATGGCGGTAGAAAAAAATTTAAAAATTAAGGATCTTTGGAAAAAACATAAAAGTAATACAGAAATAAATAACTATATAAATTGGATATCGTGGTAATCGTACCGATCCATAGAATAAAGTTATCATGTCATTTTTGCTGCAATGTGTACACTGTAGATACAAGACCTAATCACTCCACTTAGTATTGTTAAAAAGACTTCCAGTACATTATATGGTCAATTCTATAGTACTATTGAAAAATACAACTAGTCTCTCCAAAGACAAGCCCTCAGACATCTACGTTGACGGATAAATAAAAGAGCTATAATTTTTTTAAAGGGGGGAGGAAAAATGTACCGTGTTTTCCCCAAAAATAAGACAGTGTCTTATATTAATTTTTGTTCAAAAAGGTTTAACTTTTTTACATGTATAGCTGCCTGGACACTATTTAAATTGACTTTTTTAATTAACTGTTAGCAGGGCTTAATTTTGGAGTATGGCTTATATTTCAAGCATCCTTAAAAAGCCTGAAAAATCATTTTGCATCCTCAAAAATTCTGGAAACTCATGCTATGTCTTATTTTCAGGGTATGTCTTATTTTCCGGGAAACAGGGTAGCAGCCAACAAAACATCGCTAATGTGAAGGAAACGATTGGAAATCATGGGCTTGTGATTTGTAGTGCTGTTGCAGGAAATCGCATGATTTTGTTACCCGTGTCGCCAAATTTTTTTTTGTGCAAAAGTAGTAAAAAATAAAATCTCCATAAACTTGGTTCTGCAGTAACCGTGCGGATCAGATAAGAAAGTTATCATGTTATTTTTACCCAATGGTGAACGCCATAAAAACGAAACCACAAACAATGACGGAATTTTGTTTTTTTTTTCTATATTGTATATTATATATGTAGATTAGAAAGCTGTAATTATTTCATTGCGAATTAGGCTAGGACTACACAGTCGCCAAAAATGGTGACTACATCACAACTAATGAAAGTAAGTGAATACGGACGTGCGGGTGTGAATCTCTGTTGACTGTCATGTTGCAATCTGATTCACTTGCTTACAATGTAGCAGCGTGACCTGTGCGGCCGTGTGGTCCTAGTCATAGGCGCAGATACTTTTATTCACACAAGGATTAGGAAGAGTAGCACGGGGAAAGCAAGCAGTTGTACTTACTGAGCATGGCATAAGTTTCGGGTTCCTCAGAGTTCAGGTCCGACAAGTAATCCATGGTGTCCTTTAAACATTTGTCCGATAGATTCGCTGGAGCCGCAGCGATGGCAGCAAGGCCGAAAAGAAATGCAAGGATCCCTTCTTTCAACATGGCCCAGAGTGCGGCGAATTGCTAAAGTTCGGCTTTTATAGGAGACGGGGTCACGCATCGACAAATCACAAGCACAATTCGCGGTTTCCAAAGCAGCTGTGAAGCGTAAGCTAAAATCATAAGCATAAAAAATCAATTACCTCTCCGGCTTTACCTGTGAATAGGAAGCGTCTCATGTTTCTCGTCCCCTATGGAGTCTCAGCTGGCCGGATGGTTCTCGTGACGCAAATGCAGCAAACGTACAACAAAAAGAGTTACATTATATAAACCTGACAAAACCTCAGGTCACCGACTAACCCCCCCCCCCCCCACCATCCAATAAAAATACCACTTTACCGAGTCAAATACTGCATGTTTATTTACATGTGAAATATTTTCCGTACATTAATAAAGACACCGAGTGTATAGGCGGAGAACAGCAGCAAGACTGGACGACCACGGAACGTACTCATGCACCTTCAATATATACACAAAATACAGATAGATATAAAATGAATACAAAATTAATAAAGAGATACAGAAAAAGGTAGAAAAAAAAAGAAGAATGTGAATGAATTGACCCGAGGACTCTCAGAAGTAGGTTTTTTTTATGTAAAAGAACAATACCGCACATATTAGTGCCCCCCCCCCCCCCAATAATACACATTATAATAAGTTAGAGCAATTTCACAAGTAACTGTGCAAATGAGACAAAAGGGACCTCATCGGGGTTAGACAGCATTGTAGAGAGTTCTTTGCTGGCGACTCTGGTCCCTGTGCGTTGTCATTACTAGGTCTTATTGAAAAAAAGGCAGATACTGTATGTACGATTGCAGTGCTGGCTGAAGAACTGATAGACTGGAGAATTAAAGGGTTATTCCGATAACATTTAAAGTGCCTGACAGTCCTTTGAAGATAAATTGAACCTCCATGAATGGGCCTATCCTCCTGCTCTACATAGATTCAAAAGTCATGACCACCCAAAATACATTCCGAATGCTAAGACTTTGTAGAACACTTTGAAGGGTGGGGGGGGGAAACTTTTTGTTACTATAGTGGTTGGCTATCGGACATCTTGGATTCATCCCAAGAAACGTCACGTGAAAGGGGTCATGGGATACATGATTGAAGGGTAGAAGTTCATTAGAAATTGATAGGTGAAGTCATTTTGTTAATACCTGCAACTATTTTTGAGTTATGGATGATATGTTTAGCATGGATAAAATTGTTATGTTGAATTATGTGGTCTGGAAATCACCAATTGTGTGTCTTTTCAGGTACCAGGTAAACAATCCAGGACAGAATTGAGATCATTCTGATATCCAGTAGAAGTTCACATGAGTTGGCCAAGGCTTTCAATCAAGAACAGCCAGGAGGACACCTGGGGATTGGAAAAACAGCTTGGACAACCAGTTCTCAGTTTGTCCTGGACACTACTAGTTTCCCTGAACTTCTGAATCAGTTTCCTGGCACTTTGGGCCCAAACTGGGGTCTTCCTGGGTGTTCTAGATAGAAAGCCTCGGCCACCTCATGTGAACTTTTGTTACCGACCATCAGGACGATCTAAATTCTGCATCTTCTGGTACCAGAAAAGAAGAGCGATTAGTGTTGTCCATGCGACATAATTCAGCATGAGTTTATTAATACTCAACATGACATCATCTATAATTCGGAAATGGTTGCAGGTATTGAAAAAAATAACTGCTCCTATCAATTTCATGTTGTACTACTTGTATCTTTTCATTCAGAAGATATTCTAGGTGACCCTGACTTGAATTACCCTGTATTTTACTAGGTAGTGCAGCAATTTGGGCTTTAGAGCTGCTCTTCATAATTCCATGGGATAGGTCAGCCATTTTGAACTTAGAGGATTGAGTCATCTAGTCTGTATGCACAAACACATCTCTACTCTCTTTTCCTACATATCTGTCCATTTTAAGTCAAAGAGGACCTGTAATGTCCTTGGATCATAACTTTGCAGCCTCAGCTCCACTATGACAACTTTTTCTTTCAGCCTCCCCTCCAAATTCGCCAGTACTTAGTCCAGGCAGATTTACTGCCGCTACTATGAATTTAGGTGGGCGGTCTTGCCAGCTCACTATCAATTAAAGCTCACATCATCAATTGACAGTGACTGGTGGAGACCACCCACTTGACAGATTTGAATCTAATTGGGCTCGGTACGGGAGAGCAGGGGGTGTAGATAGAGCCAGTGGGGCTGCGGCTGGAAAGCTATGCAGCCGGCTCCACTGAGCAGAGAGCCCCTGTTCAGGAAGAGTATAGGGGCCCCTTACATTCCAACTACATACTTACTCTTACAGTTTCCATTAATTTAAATAAAAGGAACAGTTTAAATAAGTGCTAAAATATAAGAGGGGGAAAGTCTAAAAGAAAAAAAGGGTCTTTAAGGATTGTTGGACAAGTGGAAGTATACGTTAAGAATAGCGATGAGTGAACTTTTCAAAATATTTGATGTGGCTGGTTCGCCAAACTTTTACAAAAAGTTTGGCTTGGTCCAAATTAATTTGAACCAAACTAGTAGTTCAAGAAAAGCCGCAAAACTGGAGTATCATCGGAATACCCCTTTAACATTTGTGAAACCATTTTTTTTTTAAAAAACAATCAGTTCCAGCAAATAAAACGTATAAAAACCAACAGTCCTAAAAACATCTCCTATGTACATACTGGGTTACTCTGAGGACGTCCTATGTCGTAATTCTGAACCACGCACTTTGGAGCATACATATGGCAACTTAAGTAAAACACTGTCTAAAGTAAAACACTATAAGTAAAACACTGTCAAAGAGTCATAAAAGCCCTGTATAACACTCGGGTATTGTATTACAGGGCTTTTATGGTTTTTAGACAGTGTTATACATCAGTATTCAGGACTAGTGCAGAGCGAACTGAACCAGTAAAAGCCTATTTTGGGTAGACCTTTGCTAAAAACTTGCTTCGGGTTTGGGGCAAACCAAACTTTCAGCAAAGTTAGACCCGAAACAGGTTTCTACTGGCTTATTTCAGTCGACACTAATTAATAATGTGTAAATATAAAGGGTCTTAAGGCTTATACAATAGGGGATTTAGGAGCTGAAACAACCTTGTCCCACATGGCCTACTAGGTTGGGTGGTGGAAACCTCCCACTACAGAAAGCTGCTGCAAAGAGTGGATCCTGTCATTGGAAGACTCATTGTGACCATGTACTACGTGGTTGCCCACTGATTAGAACAGATGCATTTTGAATACCCCATTTGTCCTGTAGAGGCACTACAGGACTGCTAGGCGGTCACCTCCATCTCAAGGACTGCTAATGTATGGGGTTTTCAGCTGCCAGAGCCATAGTAATCATATGATCACTCATGGATCCTGTTTTACAGAAGGGGTTGCCCACGTGGAACAAACCTCTTTTAAATGATATCATCGGAATACCCCTTTAACATCTGTGAAACCAGTTTTTTTTTTTAAACACTCAGTTCCAGCAAATAAAATGTGTATAAAAACAGTCCTAAAAACATCTCCTATGTACATACTGGGTTATTCTATGGTCCCCATATGTCGTAATTCTGAACCCCGCACTTTGGAGCGTATATCTGACAACTAAAGTGAAACCAAAAGACGACAAATGGGCAAACATCACAGATTTATGAGGTATTTCGCTGCACGCACATTCAACATGGACAGGGCCTCTGTGGACCATTAAAGATGCATATAGGATGTTCAAAGGTATTCATCATTTTGCAACCATGTTTTATTGCTCCACTACATCTACAGTAAAAAGGGGAAACCCCACAAAGAGTCTTGATTACGGTAAATCTACTTTCATCTATGAATGACTGCCCATTTACTGTGAATGGAAGCAGATGCGATCTCCAGCCCGCTCCACCTGCATTCACTGAGCGATCATCACTCCTGTGTGTAAGCATGGGAGCAATTATCACTGGGCCGACTGTCGGGCGCTTAAGATCCCACCCGACAGTCGTCCCATGTAAAAGGACCCTTAGAAAGTTGCCTTGTGTAATCTGATCCTGCCAGTATGGAGGATAAAGGGAAAGGTGTATGATAGCAAGATCAGACTACACAGGGTTTGCTTGTAGTCTGTAACCATGGATACACATTGGAGCTGTATACACAAAATGGTAGAAGAATTTTAAAATCAAGCCTAAGTGCAAAGTTGTTTCATTGTTTTTGTAATTTAACTACACTGGAGCGGTAAAGAAACATTAGTTGTAAAAGTAGACATACCCTTGAAGGACAGGTTTAGCTACAATTTCCCTTTTAAACAAGACTGAGATACACTGGAAAGGATTGCTCAATGGAATAAAATGGGATCGTCAAATAATTAGAGTCCGCCTCCAAATTAATAACATAGAGAACAAAATATTGTTAAAAATTCTATACAACCGCTTCCTTGTTCTAATTGGCCTCACGAACATAAATATGATCATTCTTGGGGTAATCATCCAGCTTTGATTAAGTCCTGCTTAGTAAACCTGCCTAATTACAGTATTTATTGAATGGCCATTTTATTAGAGCCCTGGCCCTTTTACGATTGGGGGACTCCCTTTATGGAAATTAGGGCCATGTCATAAAATCATGGGACAAGTTTTCAGTGGATCAGTTTCAGTATAAATCCACATTAGCTGGGAAAATCCAGCAATCTGAGTGACTTCCAACGAGGCCTGGTCATCGATGCTAGACTAGCCGGGGTCGGGATTTCACTGTCAATTGCGTGGGGTTCTCTTGAGCAGCGGTGTGGAGAGTTTACAGAGGATGGTGTGATTGAGGAAAAACATGCAGTGAAAGGGCATCCTCTGGATGGAAACAACTCATCGATGAAAGGGGTCAGGGGAGGATGTCAGGAATTGTTCTGATCCACAGATACTGTACTGTCAAGGAAATTGAAGCCAAATACAATGCTGGTGCTCCAACTAATTATCTGGATGCACAGCTCTCCATTCTTTATGACGGATTGTCTATATTTGCAGACAACTAGTTATAGCACCACTGCCATCTAAAAGAAACAGAAAGGCAAGACTCCATTAGACAAAAGAGCGCAAAAATTGTACTACTGAGCAGTGGAAAAACATCTCCTGGTCAGATGGATCCAGATTTCTGTTGCCCCGTGTTGATGGGAGGTCAGAATTTGGCGCAAGCAGCATGAATTGATGACCCTTTCCTGTCAGCTGATCAGAACATGTCAGCACCTCCATCTAATCTACAGAAACTACAAGAAGCTTCCTGTCCACAGGGGCCGATATTCCTGCAGAACGATTTCAGCACGTAGTGGGATGTTACACCAAGAAGGATTACTGCAGTTTTAAAGGACAAAGGAGGACCAACGCACTTTGTACAGGGGTCTCTAACAAAGTGGCCATTCAGTGTATGTCCCATCTCCTGAACTGGTACATAAGTAAAGAGAAAATTGCCATTCAGCCATTTTGGAAATTTGGATGGCCACTGACAGGGCTGTATAATATTTCAGTCTCCCCAATCACTCTAGTTATTCAAGCAGTTGAATAGAATTTTAACAACTTGACAGGAAAAAGCGGCTCATGGACTGATACTGATTATTTTTGGATTTCCTATGACATCAGGCGGTTGGAATACATCATTTAGCATCAATAAAACCATATTTCAAAGTGACAGAGTGGCACTTGGCTCTCCTCCGAAAGCAGGGTGCAGGTACAACTGCTACCTGTTCTCCCGCCATGGCTGCGCTCATGATCAACGCGCTCCATGCAAGCAGTTAACGTAACATAACCTCCCAATGGAAATCAATGGGCTACTCACCTGACACATCTCTTTTGAGATGGTTGTCCCCCCTATTTAATGACTAAGGCTGGGCTCACACGCAAGACCTGCGAATGATCACGGAAGCGAATTGTGTGATGCGTTTGGTTTTCCGCACAGATATACTGCGTATGACAGCGTATCGTCCACGTGGAAGAATGATCGTAAGCAGTGAATGACATCAGAAAGTTGCCCAACCCCCTTCTATCGCTTAGGCGGCATTCCCTTGTGCTGTCATGGTGAGCCTTCAGGACGGGATACTGCGCTCCCGGCTCGGCTGGTTTATACTACTTATTATAGAAGTAGTATTACTCACTTTAAAAACCCCACTTCTTTTTGTGGAGGAAGAGCCCAGAAGAACAAGTGAAGGTTGCGGACAGGCTGGATGGGATGTTGCTCCCCAGACTGTCCTGCATTGTCTGCCCACAAATTTCTGCTCTTTTTTAATTCCATTTGTATCTGGTCTCCTAGCAACTTGCATGCGAATCCGCATCCATATGCAATGTTGATTGCGCATGCACTGCAGATCTAACGCTTCCATAGAGATCAATGGAGCCCATACTCGTGGAGTCTGCGGTAAAATAGAGCATGCTGTGATTTTTCTTCTGCTCATGGAATCCGCAATTCCTACCCGCAAGCGTGACGGAAACTTCCAAAATAAATGCCACGAAAGGCGCGAGCAGGTGCCTGGCCTGCAAATACTGCACATGTGCAGCGACTGACGTGCACAGCAAGCTGGAGACATCAATCAATTGACAATGGTCGGGGTTATTGTGGAAGGAGGGGGAAGTAGCCTGGATCCGTGCTGAGGACAAAACTGCCCGTCGGTCCAATAGGATAGTCGTACCTGCCAATCAATGATAGGCTTCGAAGTTTGCGGGGGGGGGGGGGACGGGACGTGACAGTCCTCCTTTAAATGCACGTTTGCTAACAAAATAATCGGGAATCGTCTTAAAAAAATAAAGCAACATTACCCCCTAGCACCAAAGAGCAGCACATTAATAGAACTGGATGTTGTGTGAAATATCAATATGGGTTCAAAACGGCGCCAGAAAGTGACAGCTCCATCTCCCTGCGGGTTACAGTAATCCTGTGATCCAATTATCCATATACTTTCTCCCTGTATCTCTAGTCCTGGTATTTATAGATTTATATAGCTATGTCCCTTCTATATTCTTTCTGAAGCATTCAGAAATAGCCTAAGCAGCACATACCTGTACTACCATTACACTGCCAATATTCATCTATCACGGAAAGCAGACTGGCAGGGGTTAAATATCCTTCTCATCTAGGAGATATCACATAATAAAAAAAATTCTACATCAATACAGTCACAGAGTATCAAAAATTTGTAGATATTTACATCTGCTTTACATGAATACTGCTTTAGTAGTGTAGTGTGAAATATCATAAAGGCCAGTAAGATACAACTACATATTGCCACCATTTTTTTTCCCTTTCATTCGGTCCTTAATTTTTTGTTATTCTTAAATAAAACACTATCAACATCTATCCCAGACCACCAAATGTTCACCATGGTTCCTCAGTGTGGAGTGGTGGTCCCATCACTTCTCGATGGCAGTCATCCTTTTAGACTTGATGAAAGCCATCCCGTGAGTCCTCATGTGGGTGTTTAACGCGGCTTCGGTTTCGAAGGTCTTAGAGCACACTTTACACGTCTTGTCTGAGCATAAGTTATCTGCTGCCTCGTTCCCAACACTTGGTTTGTTCTCCTGTTGATTGTCCTCTCCAGAACCATTCTGCTTGGTGGGGGCTTGAGGTTCCTTGAGCTTATGAACGATGAAGAGGTGTCTGGAAAGGGAGACGTGAGACGTGTAACAAAGGCCACATTCTTGGCACTGGTAAGAAGAGCCGTCGGACTTGTGTTGGGGGATGTGTTCGTGGAACTGGAGGAGATTTTCAGTCGTGAAGCCACAGACTGCACACTTGTGGACTTTGAAGACGTTGATCTTGAGTTTCTTTAGGGGTTGGGTAATGGCACCTCTTGGTGAACGGAACTCCATAACTGGCTCCTCCGACTTCCGTTTTGGTGTTAGCTCCTAGTGAAATCAGCATAATCTCAAATAAGTATTTCCCATTCATATAAAGATTATGATAAGTCTCAACAGAAGAGAAGCAGCAGAGGGAAAGGCAGAGAGGACGGAAGTGATAGGAAGAGAAAGAAAGGCATGTAGAGTTAAAAGAGTATATAAAAAAGGAATGGGAAGAAAAGGCCAGGAGGGGAAGATTGGGAAGAAAAGGCCAGGAGGGGAAGATTGGGAAGAAAAGGCCAGGAGGGGAAGATTGGGAAGAAAAGGCCAGGAGGGGAAGATTGGGAAGAAAAGGACAGGAGGGAAAGAATGGGAAGAAAAGGACAGGAGGGAAAGAATGGGAAGGCAAGGGCAGGAGTTAAGAATGGGAAGGCAAGGGCAGGAGTTAAGAATGGGAAGGCAAGGGCAGGAGTTAAGAATGGGAAGGCAAGGGCAGGAGTTAAGAATGGGAAGGCAAGGGCAGGAGTTAAGAATGGGAAGGCAAGGGCAGGAGTTAAGAATGGGAAGGCAAGGGCAGGGGGGAAGAATGGGAAGGCCAGGACAGTAGTTAAGAATGGAAAGGCAAGGACAGGAGGGAAGAATGGGAAGGCAAGAACAGGATGGAAGAAGGGGAAGGGAAGGACAGAAAGGAAGAATGGGAGGGAAGAACAGAAAGGAAGAATGGGAGGGAAGAACAGAAAGGAATAATGTGAGGGAAGGACAGAAAGGAAGAATGTGAGGGAAGGACAAAAAGGAAGAATGTGAGGGAAAGGACAGAAAGGAAGAGAGATGGAAGGAAGGGCAGGACAGATGAAATCTTTCTCAAAGAGATGGAATCAGAAGGGAAGAATGCAACAGAAAGTGGAGGATGGAAAGGAAGGAAGAGAAATGCATGAGCTATGCTTTCAGGTTAGCAAGTACTGTGTACAAGGTGCATTCAAATTCTAAAAGGTCTTCTCATTTATTCTAGGGAATAGGAGCAGAAACAAAGATAGAAACATTTTAGAAGACGCGGGTATTCTTTAGGGACAAGTGAGACAGATGGCAGCATGGTCCAGTGCTCAGAACCCACGTGACAGCGGCTGGAGTTAGGAGTCTTTTCAATACTTAAAATGGTGGCGTTTGGGCTTTTAGAAAAGTCTGTAATCATTTGTTTTCTTCACTTGCTTGGAATGACACCTATCAATATTCATTGTCAGTTGAGTAAGACATGCAGTGAAGGTGTCATGGTTGTGAAAAATGTGTGTTGTAAAAGTTGTGTGTGGGTGTAACAGTTCTAAGAAGGCCAAATGTTGTATGAGAAAGACCCAAATGAGCCTGGGCCATGCACAAGCCAGTCCGAGTGTACGAGCAGAGCAAGTGGTTATGGAGGTCTTTGAATTGACTGTGTAAGAGACTTCCTGTAAAGTTGGCATTTCTATAGGATCTGTGCTCACCATCCTGCATGAAGACCTGAAGATGCGGAAAGTTTCCTTCAGGTGGGTGCCGCAAATCCATCAGGACAACACTCCTGATCATTGGGTGGCCCTTATTTAGGGGTTTTTGTTCAACTTTGAAGTGGTTACTCATGCTCCTTACTGCCAATTTTTGGCTTTTTTTAACAATGAAGGACGCTCTCTATAGAACTTGAATGCACCCTGTATGTCAGTAAAGTTGCTTCCAGGTTCTTGTACAGCTAACACTTAAGCTACATGACTTCACATTCCCAGCTGACCTCTACTGGCCGGGCCATTGTACAACTCATTGTTGTGCAATATCAATTGTGTTTTTGTTAATCCTACCTCTGATTCTTCTTTAATTTTTGACATCTCCACAGTCTTTGCTTCTCCTCCAGCATTCATTTCTGTTTCTTTGATGCCATGCACGAGTTCGATATGTTTTTCTAGCATTAGTCGTTTAGTGAATGCCCGCTTGGTATCAGGACAATGCCTACGCAGAGAAGCATGCATTTAGCTTACCAATAATTAGAAATGTTGCATTCTTTATAGGTCAGTCTGTAATTTTCCTTTGTGATGATTATTATGATTTACTTCAGTTGGACCTGTATAATTTAACAGTGAGCGCCCCCTAGTGGTGGCTGCAAGAAGCAGGAATTTTATCAAGTAGCTCCGAATACGTGAAAGAAAGCAGGGAGTTTCCATAAACAGTATATAGATGCAGGTTCTCAGACATACTATATATGGGTATTTGTGTATTAACCCATAGCTAATAGGGAAGTCTTTCATACAAATTTACTTGTCATGTCCCTGTAATATGCAGTTTAAATGTCAACCTAATGTGATAGATTTTTCACAGGGCTTAGAGAAGTTAATATTGTATTTAGAGATATCAGATATACAAGTAATTTCCTGAAAGGCTTACACATTCACCATGGGGTCACTACAATTATGCGTCAGCTGGAAGCCAGCAGCCTGATACTTACGGGCAGGTGTAAACTTTGCGGATGCCTTTGTGTTTGATCCGGTTGTGTCGACATAGACTGTGGGATGAACTGAAAGACTTGTCACACTGCCGACACGGATGTTTCTTCATGTGCTGTGGAAGAGGAAGTTGCCAAAATAAATTCAGTTATTGACAGAGCAAGTAAAGTAGAGATTTAAAAGATGCTATAAAAAAGGTGTCAAAGGCATTAAAAAGGTGTCAAACTTTTACATACTGAATGCCTCAATACCCAACCACTTAGTGGTGACCAAATACACCTTAGTACTGGGCTTTAACCCCTTAGTGACCAAGCCTGTTTGTGCCTTAATGATCAGGCCAAATTTTAGAAATCTGACATGTGTCACTGTAACATGGAATAACCCTGTAAAGGTTTTGCATATCCCAGTGATTCTGACATTGTTTTTTCGCCACATGTTGTACTTAATTTATGTGGTAAACATAGGCCGACAAAATTTGTGTATATTTATTAAAAGCGTCAAAATTGGGAAAATTCCAGAAAAAAAAATCATTTTTTCACATTTTCAACTACAATATCTCAAATATGTGCGAACATAATATGGATTTTATATATATTTACTTTATTCTGGACGCACATTGAAAAAAACTTTCAGTTTTTTAACCATTTAGGAGATGTACAAATTAAACCCCTTGATGTATTCACTGAGGGGTGTCATCAGTATTTTGACCCCACAGTTTCTTTTCAGGAGTTAATGCAATTTATGTCATTTTAAAGACAGGATTTTTTTCTATAGTGCACATGAGAATTAGGATTTGCGCCCCAAAATGGATACCCCCGTTTGCCCTGTGCTTAGAAACATACCCATTGTGGCCCTAAAATTATGTCCGAATGCACAACGGGGCCCAAACCAAAAGGAGCAGATGGTGGTTTTCAGAACAGACAATTTGCTTGGAGGCGTTTTAGGCCCCATTGCCCACTTGTAGAGCTCTTGAGCAGCCAAAATGGCAGAGAACACCCCACAAATGACCCTATTTTGAAAACTAGACCCCTTATCGAATTCATTGGATAATGGTGATCACGTGACCAGAAACTGCTCACTATGGCCCTCGGTCACTGCTCCAGGCTCTCGGCTACCTTTAAATTTCAAGGGCCCTCCCCAGCTTCTGCGCTTACGTCCGCCATTTTGGCGACGGGCGCGTGCACCAAAGCTTGGGAAAATTCCACTGATAAGGATCCCATCGGGAGACATCGCCTTTTGTAAGTAATTTCACCTCCCCTCACAGTTCGGATCTGTGACAGAAGGTGAAACTTTAGCTTTTTTTTACTTTTACATTATCGCCGTTATCCATTGGACAAGGGCGATCACGCGACCAATGACCACGCACTGCGGCCCCCCTTGAGATCTCCAGGCTCTCAGCTACATTTAGTAGCCAGGTATGGAGAGAGTTTAAATTACCCCGGCAATCTGCGGGTTTTGCGCATGTGTCTGCCATTTTGGCGACGGATGCGTGTGCAGAATGCGGGGAAAGGTCTGCAGATAAATCCGGGGCCTTAGGTACGTAAATTGCATCTCCCCTCATGGATATGACTTTTTTTTTTCTTTACACTTTTACATTTTTTTTTCAACTTTTACATGATCACTGTTATCCATCGGATAACAGCAATCATGTGACCGGGAACCACATACAGTGGCTCCCGGTGACAGCCCCCTGCTCTCAGCTACTCATACTAGCCAGCAGGGAGTCTTTAAATTCCCCGGGCCTCCTGGCCCTCAGCACATGACGTAATGAAGTCTGGCATGCAATGCGCAAACGCCGGCGTCAAGTCCTGCAGGATCAGAACACAGGGGAACATCGCGGAGGACAGGGGTGAGTATCCTCAGCTCCCCTTACAGATCTGATCCATGAGGGGAGCTGAAACTAACTTTTATTTACTTTCTATTGACTTTAATGCGATCGTGTGACCGGGGAAAGGGGGGGGGAAGGTGACCAGACCAGAAAGGTAGCAGATTGACATGGAAAGATGGGTGACAATCTACCATTATGTCATCACAGTAGCTCTGTGCTACGGAATTAACTTTCATCCAACTGTCTGTCTATTAGTACTGTCATTGCATAAGTTACCTAAAATTAATATTATTCTGAGGATCTGGGCAGCAACAAGGTATTCTAAAGTCCAAGTTCAATTGTTTTCATTTTGTCAAATTATTGCTATTCATTTCCCTTTCTGCAATTACAAATAAATATTGTACACTGTTACGGATAGAGAAAATGTGCCCACTGTGCTAACCAACTAGCCTGACTTATAGACCAGACCGGGTGTGGCTGGCAGCGGACTCCAGTTGCAAGGTAATCTCAAATGTGAATCTTGCGCTTAGCTAATAATGAAGATCCCTGCCTAAAAGCAAGGTAGGCGTCCTGATAAGAACGGCCCCACACTGGAACCTCAGGGCTAAATATCCTTGACAGGACACAGGGACAATGTACTGAGAACAGGACACACAAAACACAGAACAGGACTGACTTACCACAGAGATGGGAACAATGCACAGACTGGAAGGAAATGGACAAAACACACACAGGCTAAAGAGCTTACAGAATAAACAGATACAAAAGCAGGATCATATACATAAAACAGTCCTGAGACAGGCAACCTAGATGTGCTGAGTGCCTGAGACAAACACACAGCAATACTGAGGCAAAGATGGAGGATTCACAGCTCAACTAAATAGGGAGGAATTTACGAATGTAGCTGCAGCTGGGCTGTGAGCAGTGAGCAGGGTTAGCTAGTGCATTGCTGGTAGAAAATAGAAGCAACGAGTACATTCATACAAAAGGAGCAGAGTGATACCCGCGTCTGCCCGGAATAGCAAGAGAGCAGCAAACACACGTAGCAGACCTAACATACACCTTGGTTGCTCCAACTTCTGCATCGTATCCTGAATCCTGTGTTGTATCACCACCCGTGACAGCTTGACAATTTAGTGGCTGCTGAACCAATTGGCAATTCTGCATAAAGCTACAGTCTCAAGTTATAACATTTTCAACATAGTGTACATTGGTCGCCCTGAAACCAATTAGTACTGCAACTTGAGGGACCATAGAATTGGTTAACGTGTATATGTATTCTATTCAACATGTCACCATCAGGTGTGCTAACATAAGTTATTGGTTACCAGGACATCTAAGTTAAACCTGGATACACCAACGATTAATGTAATACTGGTCTCTCGCTAACAAGTATTAAGAGAATTTGGACATTTCGCAAAAAACGGTTAGTTTTTTTCTCCAATTACAGTAAATGTATAGAAGTAATGGCTCCTGTTATACAATGTTCTATATGATCCTTCTTCTATCCTCAGCTGAACTGGATGGGGATTTATTTTTTTTACCTAACCCCCTTCTGTTTCTAAGCCCCAGTAGGGGTTCTGCAATGAAGAATTGGTTACTTTAGTTGGTACTTGATGCATCTCGTTAATTCTGTTCTTGTTTGGCCTCATGATGTAGGTCAGAGTCTACCTTCTTCCCACGGGCTTCTTTATAGTCTATAAACCAGCCGCCACCCTCTGAGAATCACACCGCTTGCCTATGTTCTGTACTCTTGGACTAGAAAAAGAAGCATGGCTGAACTTTCTTTACAAGCTGCGAGTCTCCGATTGAAGTCTATCTGTGGAACGGGAGACTTGGAAGACACAATCTAAGACTGCTCTGTAGCTCAGTGGTGAGCTCATCTCTCACCTCGCTGTTTCCCGGCACTGGTTAGATCTCTGTTGGCTTTTACTTGGCTTTTAGATAGTGAAAAAGATATTTCATAAAAGATTAAGAAGCACTTTAGCAAGGCATCTGTTAAATCCTGCATGATGGCTCTAAAGTTGCAGGGCAACATGTAAATCCTTTAAGGTCTTTTTTTTTTGTCTTCTGCAAATTCGTTTCTGCTTGTTTTGTCATTAACAACAAGCAATTCCAGATCAAAGGAGATAACGTTTAGGAAAAATCTACAAGAGTTTAACCTTAAAGTTTACATTTTTGGTAAACTGAATTATATTAGAGAATTGAAAAAAAAAAAAAAGAAAATCCTTAAAGGGGTATTCCCATCTTGGAAATTCTAGCCTGGCGGGGCACCAGCTACCACGGCGCTGTCCTGTTTCATTGCATACTGTTTCTGAATAGCACAAACAACGAGGACTGCTCAGAAGCCCTGCTGTGCAAAGAAACAGCACAGCCCAGCAGTAGCTGGTGGCCTGGGAGCCAGGGCACATGTGCTTCAGAGATGGTGGCCAACCAGCAGATCATTGCATATGGAGTTAGAATGGTACAAGCACTCCATAGCGGAGGTAGTCAGTTCCCCAGTGACAAGCAGTAAACAACTGCATAGAAGACAGCAACTATTCGAGAAAATGGGGCATGTTTGAAACAGACATGTAATTGGAGAGTGCTTCAGTTTCACATTTGCAGCTCATAAGAATGGAACTCGTGAGATGGGAATACACCATTAAAGGGGCTTTGTAACACTCGGGAGTGGGAGGGGCACAAGAATTAAGGCAAACACACCAGTCAGATGTCCCCCAGATCCAGCATAGCCACTCCGGAACCAGAATGTTGCTGCATCGGTCATATGCCATTTATGAGCACTTAGCCAATCACAGTTTTCAGCAGCCACATGTCATTTATGGCAGAGTCCCTGCTGAGTGGTCACGTGCATAATGATAGACTCATGACTGTTGCAGCATCTTCTTGCTTCCGGAGCGGTTGAAATGGACCTAGAGACATCTGGCCAATGCACAAGGCTTAGTTTTTCAGAACAACATTTTAATGGTGTTCCATTTATAGAATCACTGCTCCCATCAGTATAATTGTCCTCATAGTATTCATGGAAGGCCGGGACACCAGTTCTCCCAATAAATGAGGGTCTTGGAGGAGGCACCCCCAACTATTGTCCTTTAGCTGGGTTCCGTCTAAACACCTTGTCATAAAGTTACCCATGCTTGATAAAAATACATATCCCCTGCTTTCTCCTCCCTTATAAGCCCCTTTTAATTAAACAGGCTCCTCTGCTACTAGCTAACTATGGGTGGTCTCACTACAAGGGTAATGAAGCATTATACTAGACACAATAAACCATCTGCGTAATTAAAGAGGACGTGTAATGTCCTGATGCCAGTGAGGCCGGCTGCATAGCTTTGCAGCTATAGCATAGCTGACTCCCAACAATGTCTTTTTTTTTCTTTATACTCACTCCTGCTCCCCCCCCCCCAAATGTCCCCACCCCTTAGAGGGTCTTAGATTCGGCTCCTGGCACTGTAAATGTTTGAAGTCACCCATAGAGATTAAGCATTGGGGACCACCCACTTGACATATTCATAGCTCTGGGAGCCGACTCCAGGAATAACCTGTGTGGGAAAATAGGAGAGAGTGTAAAAGGAAAGAAATGCGTTGTTGGAGTCGGTGGGGCCGCACTTGTAAAGCTATGCAGCCAGCTTCGCTGAGAAGAGGACTTGATAGGTCCTTTTTAAATTGTCCTCCAAACAAAAAGACACTCTTTGCAGCAGTTGTGCTTTCTGGCTGGTAGGAGAGGTCCCTACTAAGTGACGGCTTCTGGTAACTTTATGTGTTCTAATAAGGGACATAGGAAAAAGTTTATTCAAATAAGAAAGATTTTGGTGATCCGAGCTTCGCTGTGCTGCTCCTTACGAAGCTGAATATTATGCATTGTGACGGCTGAGGACATTAGAGTAGTAAAACGTGGAAGCTGTTCCTTTCTTCTCCTTAAAAGATTTATGTGGGAGATGTGGCGGGGAACACACAGGAAAAGTACTACAGAGGGGGGAAGACGTCTGTCACATTCAGGAGTACGGCTTTGTTGGCTTGCCAGGTTGTTTTGTGTCCTTACCATCTAAATTTCACAAGGAAAGCGAGCGTGCAGACACGCGAGGGGAGCGCAGATCAAGGCTTTACTTCAAAGCCATAAATAAATTACAATTTACTAAGAATTAAAGATTAAAAGGGGAAGTCCTCCTAGACATATCCCATGACAGGTTATGAAACCATAACACTGAGGTTCAGATGTGGGGACATACTAGCATTTCAAAAACATTCATAGGGCCTCATTTATCAAAACGGTCTGTCTAAAAGAAAAATATGTCCATTATGGGTAATATAGGGCCTGGTCTGCTGAAAAGTGTTAAGGCAGCAGTATACAGTCCTAAGCTCTGGCTCACGACCTGAAGGTTGCGAGTTCAATCCCCGCATGATTCAGGTAGCCAGCTTATGGTTGACTCAGTCTTCCACCCTTCCGAGGTCAGTACAATGAGCTTGGGGGTGTTAAGGGTTATAAATAAATTACCTGAAAGTGCTGCGGAATAAGTTGGCGCTATACAAATAACAAGTCCCTTTCCCCCTAATACAGATAGTGTTAGTATTAGACAGTTGTGATGAAAGAGGTCCATAATGTCCACCAAGTTCTATACTCTCTCTCTACTCCGTTGGTACTGCTCAGAGACTTCCTTCATGCCATCCCAGTCCTCCTTGCTCTCCCTGAAAGGTCACATAAAGCTGCAACTGAGTGTTAAGGGGCAGACCTCAGACTAATTGTTAAAGAAATGTTTATTTTTACTTATTTTATTACTTTTATACAGGTTGGAGAGAACATTTTGTAAAAGTGGACAGTGAACAGGTCTTCTTAGGAAGCTTCAGCACAATTTGCAAAATCCCATCCAAAAGCAGGAAACACAGAGGTGGATCCAATATGGGTCCCACCAGACAGAACTCTTCTATGGATAAACTAAAGACATTGGCGAGAGGGGAGCCGCACAGTGACCCTGTTCCAGAGCCTGCACTCTCAGCATCAGGAGAAATGGCCTCTGCATCAGCCGTCTGTATGGGACCGCCTGCTGGGTCAGTTCAAACTTTGCAACAACTGTCTGATCAGCTTTTATCTACCATTACCCTTACGGGTAAAATCGATGAGATCAAAGTGGATGCGAGCCTATTGAGACAGGTCCTCCAATATCTACGGGAGCAGGTTACTGGTATAGAGGACAGGATCCTTGTGCTGGATGATATTGTATCCCAGATGTCAGCCACTGTGTGAGAGCTTACGCAGAAAGCTTAATTCTGGAGGCAAAAGGCGGACGATATGGAAAATCGCTCACGGCCTAATAATCTCCATGTTGTGGGCCTACCAGAATGCAGAGGCCGGAGGAGTTCATGGAACGGTGGCTATGTGAACTTTTTCCAGATGCTTCCCTATCACGGGTCCTTGTGGTAGAGCAAGCCCATCAAGTACTCATGAAACCACCTATACTGGGCGCTCCTCCTAGACGCCTGCTGGCAAAACTGCTTAATTCCCATTAAAGAGATGCAATCCTACAAGCTGCCAAAAAGGGAGGGCCTCTTCAATATAACAACGCTGCAGTATCCATCTTCCCGGACTTCTCAGCGGATCTACAAAAGCAGAGAGCGTCGTTCTTCAGGATTCAAAATCAACTCTGAGGTCTCCAGCTGCCATACTCTATGGTATATCCGGCATGGCTGCGAGGGGTTGCTGGGGACCGGACTCGTTTCTTCTCCTGGTAGCAGAGACATGGCTGTCCACCAGGTGTCAACCAGAGGGACTGTAACATATGCTTATTTTCTTTCTTCAAGCAGTGGGACTGTTATGAGATACACGGACACGTGTCCAAATTGCCCTGTTGCACCTCAGAGACTTTAGGCTTAGAATACTACATTTAAATTCAACACCGTACCAGCAGGCCCAGGACATACATTATTGCTCATAGATTACTATGCTCCTGACTTCTAGGGGTGGTTGTGAGTGCTTTTACCTCCCCCCCCCCCCCCTTTTTATCCCTTTCCTTAATTCCCTCTCTCTCCCACCCTAAGATAAACATTTGCACCCAGGCCCATGAACCTTTAGCTACACCCCTGGAGAGATTACTATATAGTACAATGTGATTATGTCATTAGGTGTTATGACGAGACACAGGATTGCCAGTGTTCTGCGTGTAGTCCTCTCCTGGCTAGTCTTAACAACCCCCCCCCCCCCCTCCTTATGGCTGAGGTATTTTTTTGCAACTGCTCTCCTGGAGACCACATGTGACGATTGTAGGAGTCCCACTTCACATCTGATACTGTAAAAGCCTTATTGAAGCCGTGGGTCCAATGGTCCACCCACTCCTACCACACGTCATATTCTAGGGGTATGTCCCTGTTAATAGGAAGGTCCTTCCGATGGGAAGTAGAACATCTGAAGAAGGACCTGCAGGGTAGATTTATCTTTGTGCAGGCGAAAAAGTAATAGTGACCCTTATGTTCTCCTAGGTTTCTATAACCTACCACCTGCATCAATGGCCCTACTAGCTGAGGGTATCGTATTTGCCTCATTCTCACCAGAAGCAACAATTGTCTGCATGGGAGATATGAACATGATAGATAGATACATTTGGGGGTGTGGGGGTGGCTCAGGGGGGAAGACGCGGGCATGACCCAGCTAGCCTCGATGATCTCAGTGACAGGATGGTTAGATCTGTGGTGTGTATTTCGCCCCCAACAACAAGAATTTTCCTGCCACGCTGCCCACAACCACGCCCTTAGTCGTATTGATTATATGTTTAGATCTCCCTCCTTATTCTGGAAAATTAGCTCCATAGAATTTCTCCCTAGAGGGGTATCGGATCACTCGCGGTTTCGAATGGTTCTGAAAAACCCTGGCTTAGCAGTCCCTAGGAGATGGAAAGTACACCCATTCTGGCTCTTGCTGCTTGTACCTAGTGACCATATAGCGGATCAGACCCAAGTATATTATGACGCGCACGTGGCAAGTCCTGACGCTACTTTGGTGTGGGATGCGTTCAAGCCCTACCTCAGAGGTCATTTTAGACCCTCCATCTCCTTTATCAAAAAAAAGCCATGGTACAAGAGCTGGAACTCCTGGCAGAACAGTGTAAGTTGCTGGAGAGGGAATTTATTGCCAACCCGTCTGACATTAATCGAAACAGATGGTTGTAGATCGGCAGGGACTATTTGCTGTACTGAATGGAGAAGTCTCAAAGGAATCTCTTTTTTTCCCCGACAGTCCTTTTTTGAGTTGGGTAATCAATCAAGCCTACATGGCCCATCAGGAGACTGCCTTCCTTTCGTTACTGTGGATTAGGTCAGTTTAGGGAGTCATACTCTCGGATCCGGTAGATATCCTGAATAAATTTCAACAATTTTATATCACACTATATCAATCCAGGTTGATTATTCCACTAACAAACTAAATACCTATTTAACAGACATAGTATTTCCTAAATTACAGGATACCCATAAATTCCTATTAGACTACCGTATTACGATGGAAGAAGTTGTAGAGGCAATGACGGCCATGACCGAGGGTAAGACCCCAGGACCAGACGGTCTGCTGCTGGAGGTCTACTTACAATATAAAGAAGGAATCGTGCCACACCTGCTTTCCTTATACCAACGTATATTTGAGGAGGGTCGTCTCCCGTAATCTATGGCAAGGCTAGCATAGTACTCATTTTGAACCCGATAAAGACCCAGAGGAATGTGGTTCATACAGGCCCATATTTCTATTAAACACCGATTATAAGATCCTCACTAAGATATTGGCCTCTCGCCTGAATCAAGCAATAAAAGAAATCATACATCCGGATTTATTCCGGGAATGTCTACCTCGGACAATATTAGAAGGACACAGGTAGCCACACAGGTGGGCTGGAGGTGCGGGTCGTATCTGGCCTTGGCTTCATTGGATGCGGCTAAGGCGTTCAATTCTATCGATTGTCCATACTTGATGGAGGTACTCCGTAAAATTCGCATTTGGAGACTCATTTATTAAGTGAGTCTCTAAACTGTATAGATTGCCGATAGCCATGGTTGTGGTGAATGGCCTGGCTTCCACCTCCTTTCCACTACATAGAGGCACCTGACAGGGCTCCCCGCTCTCTCCCCTCCTGTTTGCCATTGAGCCCCTGGTCCTGATGATCTGGCCTGTGTTTTCTCCCCCTGCTCTCAAAAAAAATAAGAGTTTTACAATACATTATATGCACCCAAAAATAGTACCAATAAAAAATAAAGTTCACCATGCAAAAAACAAGCCCTTATACGTCCACATCGACTGAAAGATAAAAAAAAAAAAGTTATGGCTCTTGAAAAGTAGAAATGAAAATCCCTCAAAAATCGTTGCGTCCTTAAGCCCAAAATAGGCCATGTCCTTAAAGGGTTAATATTATATATGTCAGAGCCCAGGAATACTTTGCCGCTGTCTGTCTCTCGGATAGATGGGTTTGGGAGATTCTCTGGCTTACGCATTAACTGGCAGAAATCGTCATTATGCCTCTGAGACTTGGGGGCTGGCAGATGGGAGAGGTATCCTACAACCTACAGGGCTCTCCCCAATTAAATATCCTGGAACCTATCTTTCTAGAGATCACGCTCTGAGCTTTAATCTGAACATTGCTGCCCTCTTAACGTCCCTTCAGCATAAACTCAAAACCTGGAGTGCTTTGCCATTATCCGTGGCCGGCAAAATAAATCTCATTGAAAATGATTGTCTTTCCCAAGTATTTATACTGTCTAGAACATGCAGACACCGTCATACCACAGAAAGTTTTCAACAAGACCAACTCAGCGGTATTGTCTTGTCTGGGATAAAGCTAGGACCAAACTTCGCATGGAAACATTAAAGCGCCCAAAAGATGGGGTGGGAATGGCACTACCAGATTTTAAGCTTGATTATATGGCTGGATGGGATATATTCGTCACTGGTTGTCGGACTCTCCTCTCCCAAACTCTGAACAACGTTTAACCCCTTCAGTGGCAGGTTTATTATTACCATGTCATGCCTCAGAGGGCAGGTTTTTTAAATGAGTCAACAATGCAATAAAAACCCTGAAAGATTTCACATGACAGCTCAGTGCTCTGCACATTTCAGCACTAGAGCTGTCCACGGAAATCTTCTGGGGTTTAACTGCATGGTCAGTGCAGCAAGCCCTGGAGATTTTCTGGGTGTGCCACTAAAGGGGTTAATGGGTTTTCTGTCCAAAACATTCCTGTGAATCGTTTTGTAAAAGCCGGAGTTACTGGCCTGGCAGATGCTACCTATCCATAAGTTGGCAGTTAGAGTGTGGCGGGCATGTAAAGCACTGACCAAGTATGCAGATACCCCCTTAGAGACCCTATGTGGGATAATAGAGTGCTTCCACACCTTGCGAACTTACCAGATAAGCAGTTCTGGGTGAACTTGGGAATTACCACGCTAGAACATCTATATATCAATGGAGTACTAGCCTCCTTTAAACAGTTACAACAACTCTTCCAGGTCCCGAGGACTGACTTCTATAGATACCTGCAGCTCCAACATGTCCTCACGACGCAATTTCCAGAGCCCAGACAATCCTTTTCTCTGTACCCACTGTCCCACCCAGGGCCCCAGAGGTCTGACATCAGTGTTCTATACCCATCTGCTGCATTATAAAATTTCCTATTTGCCAATGAAGGTGCTGGATAGATGGAAAGAGCTCATTCCCTCCCTTACTGGGGAGGAATGGGATGCAGTAATGTCCTCATATACCATGGCATCACCAGCTGCAAATAATAAACTAATGCAGTTGTATGTACTCTATCAGTGCTATCTAACACTGACTAGGCTCTATAAAATGAACAGAGTGCCTACCAAATCAATGTCATCGGTGTCAGGCACCGGGTACGAATTTTAATCATATAATATGGACCTGCCCTGACGTCGGCACGTACTGGTGGGAGGTCACAGGATTTCTAAGCCAGCTAATGGAATTGCCAGTCCCACTCGACCCGGAGGTATGCTTGTTGGGAATTTTGGATGAGGAGCATTGGCAATTTCATGACCGGATATTTCTTATTATGGCACCGTTTCTGGCCCGCAAGATGATAGCTTTAAGATGGATGGATAGGCGGCCCCTAACGCTCTCAAAGTGGCAGAACATTGTTAATTCCACCTTGCCATATGAAAAATGTCCAGGTAAGTTTAACAAGGTATAGGGAAGGTGGTGCGGCACGGCAGACAACTCCCACGCAGGATCTACTTCAAGGGCTATGGAATAGGGCTGTACCTGGATTTGTCCAGTAAAATGAGTGCCAAATGTCATATTCTACTGTTATGGAAGCCTAATGTACTAGTGTACTATACGTATGTCCTTCTCCCTTAACAAGATGTTCATTTTTTTACCTATTTTGTGATTCATACGAGGGGTACCTCTTCAACATCAACAACATTTTTCCTTTAAGATATCTTTTAACCTGAGGAAATTAAAATAAAAAAAGTTGCACAGAATGAGTTGTGTGAATACAGAGGCTGAGGCAACGGTGTCATCCCGTTTTTCACCAAACATTACTCATCACTCAGTGCTGTGAAGACAGGTGCTTTGTCGGGATGGAAGGACCAGTCATCAGTTTGCCACAGGACATCCGGAACGAGGTCAATTGTTATTTGATAGAAAATTCTTTTAAATGTACCCTGTAAGCTACCAGTGTCCAGACGTGGACTGGTGGGAAGAACCAGAAGAACTTGGAGGGTGCCTAAGATAGTTAGATATTAGCCGATGTGGTTGATCCTACCTTGCCATGCTCCTTCTTCATGTGTGATATATATACGTCTCTCTGGTTGAAAAGCTGTTCACATTCCCAGCAGGTCCAACCTGGACTTGCAGTTTTCTTAACCAATTGGCTTGTCTTCTTTTCTGGGACAACGGCTTTCTTTTCCGGTTTATCAGTACCATTTATGGGCTTCACTTCCTCCTTGCTGGGGCTGTTGGAGTTCTGGGTGGTGGGTTTGGTGCTCAGAGGTAAAGTAGTACCAACTTTTGGAGGCCCCTCTATGCTCTTCAATGTTCCGTGCATAGACTGCAAATAAAACCAGATTTAGAAGTTATACAAACAGGACCAGACTGGAACTAAAAAGAAGTCCTGGTACACAAACCCCGCCAACCCCAACTCAACATGTCACCTCTCATACTGCACGAAAAATAGCAATGTGCGATGCACACTGTGGTGGATTTTGCTTTATTTGGTCAGAACTCTTGCAACTCCTTTAAATACATACAGCACATCATCAACATAAGAAGGTAAAGAAAAGTGGATCTAATTGGTCCACCAGTCCATTATTCAGTCCTGGTGGGCTGATTAGTGGGCTGCTGAGTTGATTAATGCACTGCTGGCCCATAGTCAACCCAGCAGCCCACTAAATAGCCCTCCTTTAATAGTGATCATCAGTCACTGTGGGACAGACAGGGCTTGCCAGGCATTGGTTCATTTTGAACTTTTCACTAGAAGTGACAACCCCTCTCCGTCTCCTCATGGACTGAGTTCTTACTGACTCTTCCAGTCACAATATATAGAAGGTGGGTGGTGTCAATGGCTATAAGACGCGCAGGTGTCAAGGGGAGAAGACAGCGGTCACAGACTCAGCAGCGGCTGCCATTGCCAGACCAGGGCAGCTATCTGGGTGTGTGCCTGTAGAGATGCTGTCTGGTTAGAGGCAAAAAGGGAGGGTAGCTATTACTACTGGGGCCACCACGGGGGTCACTCCTACTACTGGGGCCACCACGGGGGTCACTCCTACTACTGGGGCCACCACGGGGGTCACTCATCACTGGAATCCCCACGGGGATCACTCATCACTGGAATCACCACGGGGATCACTCCTACTACTGGGGCCACAATGGGAGGGGTCACTCCTACTACTGGGACCACCACGGGGATCACTTCTACTACTGGGGCCACAACGTGAGGGGTCACTCCTACCACTGGGGCCTCAATGGGGGGGGGATTATTACTACTGGGGCCACTATTACTATACAATCTTACAATTACAATCAGCCCTTTCATAAGGCTGATGTGGCCCTCAATGAAATTTGGCTAATTGCCAGGAAGAGATAAAGGCCTGCCAAGATTTCTTACCCCTTCTCTGCCCTCGTTTCACTGGTAATTCTAACCCGAATACTTAGATCGGGTACTGGAGATGCACTGAGTTACAACCCCAGTGTAAAGCCTGTGGTTGCTGGGCAGCGTATCCTTAGCAACCAGACTATCTGACAAACCTGGATTAGCAATGTACTGACAGCAGATGGGGTACAAGGTCTGGCTGCAGTAATGTTGTGCCCATTAATAATAGATATTTCTAAAGTTAGATTTAGTTCAAGGGGTTAACAGAGGTTTCCCACCACAGACGTGCCTGACATATCTGTAGATCTTGGCACCTTTCCATGCAGTCTTCGTCCGAACACCACAGTATTTATTGTAATTACTCGTTAGGGAGTCCTTCAGAGTAATTATATCACTCTGTCCTTTGCTAAGCAGTCAATGTATTTGGGGAACGCTCCGCAGCAGCGCCGACCGCGGACTGCAGATGACCGACAGATCCCTGTGCTCCGGGGAGATCTGCCCCGGTGTAATCCATAGTCCCTGCCAGCACTGACTGCGCATATTAATACAGCTACATCAATACTGAGCAGAGCAAGATGTCTGCAGCTCCTCAGCGCTGGGGACACAATAATTAGGTGATTAGTTGGACGGGATCAATTGTAATCCATGAATGGTACTATATGAGGCAATCATGAACAGCCTGTAGAGCAGCCACATCAGCCTTATGGTTGCCTTCAAAGGGCCGACTGTAATCGTATGACCGTATAATAATAGTGACCCCCATAGTGGCCCCAGTAGTAAGTGTCCCCATTAGTAATAGTGCCCCCATGGTGGACCCAGTAGTAATAGTATCCCCTATATTGGCCCTAGTAGTAAGAGTGACCCCCCATAGTGGCCCCAGTAGTAAGTGTCCCATATATTGTCTGGCCTCATTAGTAACAGTACCCCCATAGTGGATCCAGTAGTAATAGTATCCCCTATATTGGCCCCAGTAGTAATAAGTGGTCCCCAAGGTGGTTCCAGTAGTAACAGCAACCCCCTTATTGGCCTATGGCTGGCCAATATCGCTACAGGCATTCCACTCATCCAGCCTGCAGCTCCGGTCCAGCAGCCGCTGCTGAGTGTGTGACCGCGGATCTCTGCCCTCGGCATCTGCGCCAAGTATAGGATGGCACACACAGATGCCAGAGAATGTGTCAGCAGTCATAGACTCTGCTCTTCATCTAAAGTGCCACAAGTGCCCCCTGGATGCGCTCTATCGCATCAAAAGGAAAAAGACCCCGGAGTCCTCCATCCTAGATGGCCCTGCAAGACTTGAGGACCTTGTTTAGGGAGAACTGGTTTATGTTCGGACTGCTGCCCACACATTTGCAGGTTTGCTCCTTCAGAAAGGGCAGTCATGTTGCAAGAGGGTGAGGAACCTGATGGCCACACAAGCATTCTGTGAAGTTCAAAGTGACATACAAATGTGCAAAGTGGGGGTGCAGCCTAATGAATTGTGGGAGAAAAATTCATCATTAAAGCTTTGCCAAAATGCCAGAGTGTGTTCAAAAGAGTAAAAGAAGTACATGTGATCAGGGCTGTGGAGTCGGAGTAGTAGAAATGTACCGACTCAAACTTATATATAAGATATATATATCTGGTATCATTAGTTCAATGCCGAATTTGTTGCATATTCCCTTCATATGAAACCATTGATAATTGGGATGTGGAAGCAGCAATAGAAAATCAGTTCCTGCCTTTCTTCTCCATGAGGGTGCATGCACATGAGTGTACTGAAATAGAGCCCATTGTTTTCAATTGTCCATTTACATGTGCAATTTTTTTCTCGCAAGTAAGGAGGATAGAACAAGACCTCTCTAGCGCCACCTGTTGGATGGCTGCATTCCTTCAAATCAATGTACGACTCTTTAAACAAGTCTTTATAACAAGGATTGGGAATAGCAGTGAGGCTGTATTATAGAAAACTCACAGCAGGTTCTATTTGTCCACAAGTCCACAGAAATCTGGCCCATTATTTCCAATGGGTGAGAAAAAATAAATAATCACATTGCACTTGCATGTACAATAGCGCAATGCCATTTTTAATTGTTCCTATTAAAAATACAAGTGGTTTTCAGGTGCGTAAAAAATCCGCATTTCATGCGACGCAATTGTCTCAGAAATTGCAATGCACTAACAGGGAACATTACAATTTTACAAGCGCAGTATCAGTCTGAATTTCTGGGACCAATATTGCACTCCCCTGTGTGAATGCACCCTTAGGGCTTATTCACACATGCGTATATCGGCCAACGTTTTCACGGACGGACAATATACGCTATCATCTGATACATTGGATTCCAAAGCATCAGGTCACACAGGCGTATTCCTGTGGCGTAAAAGCCGATGGGCAAATATAGCGCCAGGCGCTTTTACACCAGGGAGCAAAGATAGTCGTGGAACTATCTTTGTGCCTGGAATACGTCGACCACTGCATGGGCTCCTATGGGAGCCAATGTCAGCTGCTGGAGAAGGGAGGCTGCTAAACTCCCATCCCCTTCTCTCCTCCTCTCCGGCTGTTTGCAATGGGAGGGGAGGTGGACAGGGATGGAGCTAAGCTCCGCCCATTCCCATTTGCTTGCTGCGGACAAGGGGCGGTTGCTTAGCTCCACCCCCATCCTGCCCACTCCCACTGCAAACAGCCAGAGGAAAGGAGAGAGGAGGTGAGCCGGAGAGGGAAGGGGAGGCAACGGCATTGCGGCGTCGGCGTATATGCGCCAGGCCCGTGCAGTCTGAATGGGTGAACAAACGTTAGATGCTCGTAGGAAAGAGCCCTTAGGCGAAGTATCCCTTTCTTCCTAAAAAAAAGCCTGATGTTATCATTTTACTACTTAAACATAGTCATACATGAAGGAGTCAGCAGTCTGTGTGGGGGAAAAACTGAGCCGTAAGTTTGGCTTACGGACTCCACAGCCCTGCATGTGGACCTGCTAATCAGGTGGGTTTCCCAAGTGTTTTTGGGTCACTTCGTACTTTAGGCTTTCAAACTACCTGACCTACAGGCAGCCGTTGGCGATGGTATTTCTGCAGGAACTGTTCATCCCATTCATAAATAGAATGCCAGACGTACAGTGAAGACTGACAATGACAGAGCAGTTGGAGAAATGAAGTAGGAAATAGAAATACTAAGGGTGCCTTCACACTTGTGATATCATAGCGTTTTTTTTTTAAATACGAATGTCAATCGGACTTTCTAGTGTTAAAAATGCATCGCACAAAAACCGCAAGTTTGTGCTTTGTGATTTTTGTGCAATGCGTTTTTATCATTAGAAAGTCCTACTGGCATTCGCGTTAAAAAAACGCAGCGATATTGTGATCACAAGTCTGAAGGCAAACTAATTCCAATATGTTCATTATTTAGCACAGTATTCCATTCTGGCTTAGTGGAAAGTTGGATGACATCACATATGATCACTCTAAGGCTGCCTGTCCACGGGCGTTGCGATATCCCCCGCGGGAACTGCCGCCCAGGAGCAGGAGCCATCTAACGGATCTCCGCAGTGAGCCTATCTGACAGGCTCACCACGGAGAATCGTGACAATTCGCAGCCAGCCGCTAGTGGAGACTCGCTATGATTTTCCGCTCATGGACAGTGGGGATTATCGCCCCAGGGAACTCAGTGAAAAAAAAAAAATCATCGCCCGTGGACAGGAGCCCGAATGGCTGCCACCTTTGGAAAGCCAAGAAAGCAGTGTGACTCGTAGTGGCATCAAACGTCTGACTATAAACGGAGGAGTTATAATTATGCTGGGAGTTCCATCAGCTTTATCTCATACCTTTATGTGATCCATCATAAGCTGCTTCTGGGCGTACAGAAGGGAACAGTCCGGACACTTAAACACGGACACTTTCTGGTGCTCGAGATGCTGGTCAAAGTGACGGTAGAGCAGCGGCTGCAGCGTGAACACCGTGTCACACATGGAGCATTTGAAGATGATTCTGGGAAAGTCAAACAGAAGGAACATTCTAGATTACTCGCCTTGCTGACAAATATGCACTACTGATCATACGGGACTGGGGCTGATCGGACGGCGTGATATGTTGTTAATGAAACTATGCATAAATCATTAATATTTAATAGGGGTTGTCCAATTGTAAACTATTGATGGCCTGCTGTTAGTTGAGGCCACAAGTAGTAGATCGGTGGGGGGTCTACTGCCTGGGGTCTGCCTTTGGTTAGTTGTTCACAGCAGCAGTATGTTTGTGCACTGAGCTAATTTTTGCCGGAAGCAGACAGCTCCGTTCTTCCTGTAGTGGCCAGGCTTGATATTACAGGCAAAGCTCCCATTCAATGGCCACTGCAGTGGGCACTGAGCTGTCCGCTACTTGCAGAAATTAGCTCAATGCAGAAGCACACTGTCTTGGTGAACAGCTCATCGGCAGAGGTGAGAGACCTCCACTGATCCACTATTTATGGATAGGTCATCAATACTTTAAGACCCCTTTAAGTCTTGGAAACTCTCTTTAATCTGGAGGACCCCTTTTAAAAGAGTTTACATAGAAAAGTTGCAAAGTTGCTCCAGTCTCCGGTGACATCAAGTGTGATGGAGGTTGCAAAAATATCCTAATTACAGTGAAATGGAGAATCAATACCTACTTTACATCTCTGGTAAAAGCAGAACAATGTTTTTGCCTCCTAAAAGTTAGCAATCTGTTTTCTTTAATTAACTCTGCTCGTGTTCCTTCCCATCCAAAGCATTTTCTTAAGAGTTTTGCATTTTTTATAAAGGAGAGAGAAATAATTAAAGATAGATGAGCCCCTCCCCCGCAGGTCCTCATACAACATGGCTAAGAAAAACAATGATAAAACAGCAGGAGAGTCCACAAAGTTGTTGTCCTCTCTGAATCCTCGGTAAATGCCGTGGGGTCTTCTCAGATTTCATTTAAAGTATAACTATCATTTTATGTTTTTTTATGTACAGCACAGGCGATTCTAAGCATTTTTTGCAATAGATTTTGTTAGTCTATTCTGTACATTTTTACTTCAAAACCCCTCTTTTGCTATGTAGCTAGAAGAGGAAGTTGCTAGGGAAATCCATATTCAGTTCATTGCATAGCAGTAGAGGGCGCTCCAGCTGTGCCTGCACTGTTCTCTATAGTGCAGCTGCAGACACAGCTGTTCCCATTATGACACTGTATTAATATAATCTTTGATTGTATTGCCGGCTCCATTGAATTCAATGGGCAAACATCGTTCTTCTCTGCCACAGCTGTTACAGCTGTGGCAGAGAAGAATGATTTGTCTTCTATATGTTCTCAATGGGGTCGGCGCTGCTCACTTTCCCTCAGCTAAGTGAGAAGGCATCTGTGGCGAGCCGCGGGCTGGCAGATTTTAATACTCGGGTGACACCTAATCTCGCCAGCCACTCACTGCAGGGGGGTGGTATAGGGCTTGAACGTTGCAGGGGAAAGTTGTAGTGCCTTCCCTGTCTTTCTATTGGCCAGAAAAGCGCGCAAATTTCTCAGGGAAGAAAATGAAAGTGACTCGAACATCGCGTGGTACTCGTTACGAGTAACGAGCATCTCGAACACGCTAATACTCGAACGAGTATCAAGCTCGGACGAGTATGCTCGCTCATCTCTATTCATGACCCATCTTTGTGCACATTTGCGCAGTGAAATCAATGGCCATGCATAAATGCGCATGGCATACACAGAAAACCTGTGCACGTACGGTGCATATACACACAAAATTAATGTGAAATAAGCAGATGCGACTGAAAGACACGGGCGTGAGCGATTTTTGGTTGCACAAATACGAAATCTTAATTGCGGGTATAAATTAAAGGGTTTTCCCGAGTTCTACCATTTCTATACAACCAGCCCCTATACTGTATAATCAATCAGCATATACTCACCTCTCCCCGCTCCCGTTGGGTCCCATGGCTCTGCTTGGTCTACCACACTTGCGTTTGTGTACAGTCTGCAGTCCTGCCTGGTTTACAGGATGTCACAGACAAAGGAAAAGCCTGTAAACGTGATGTTAGAGGGGAGATCCAGAGGAGCGAGTATATGCTTACTATTTTACTGTATGGCCGGGGTGGATTTACAGAAATAGTAGAACTTGGAACACCAGCGATTACAGGCAACTGCCATCTTTGTACTCATGGGACGCTACAGGGCAAGGGAGTGAGAATCACTCACTTGTCGGAGTCGCTTGAGTTTTAGTTCATCTAAAAACCAAGCAACTTTCGACCTGCGAAGCATGAACGGCTGCCTGTTTGCACTGAATGGAGGCGGGTGGACAGAAGAGAGCGATAATCTTTTGGTCGACTATCAGGTGCTTCATAGCCGAGATGGGAATCCGCTGTATAATTACTGGCTAGGTGGCCAGTAACTAAGAAAACTGCCAAGAGCTTCAGTACAGAGCTGTTTGGGTAGCTCGCATTGAAGTGAATAGGAGCTAAAGAAACAGGGTAGCACAGCATGCTATACTATTTCCTTAACTTGGGGATTTAGGGCCCATTTAGACACAACGATTATCGTTCAAAATTCACTCAAAAGCTATCTTTTGAGCAATAATCGTTGCATGTAAACGTGCCCATCTTTCAGTTTTATGCCGAATGACGGTCTTCAGCTCGGCTTGAAATCCATCCTTCAGCACAACAGCTGATCAGAGAGACCGCATGCTGTGTTCTGCCCGGCGAGCGCTGATAACAGCTGATTGCATTGTCTCAGCTGTCCTCAGCTGTCAGCCCCGCCAACAGAACAAGAGGAATTTGTTCAGAGAACAGCGGGTGGTCCTCTGAATAAATTCAGCTCCCTGCAGCTCACACACAGCTAATTGGTACTAAAAGGCATTAGTACCAATTAGCAGATTATGCAAAATGATCGCTCAAAAGCCATCATCTTTGTGTCTAAACGCACCTTTACATAAATAGCATAGCCTGATGTGCTACACTAGTTATTTAGCGGTCATTCCCTTGAATTAGAGCTATGCAAACAGCATTACGTTGAAGCCCCCCAACTGTTTCTATCAGGAGGAAAGAAACAGGGGGCCAGATTTTCCATTCTTGGCCCTCAAAAGCCGAGCTGAAAAACCTCCTTTAAATTCTTGACAATTGTCCAGTGTAGAAGGACCCTAAGCTGTCAGTCCGGTCTCTCTGACGGATCTCCTAGTTAGACGCCGGCTAGGTTCACATGAGTGTTCGTTTATCCATTATTAGCGAATCCGTATTTTCTACTTTGAAAACAAAGCAAAAAAAACCCAGATGCCTGATGCCAACTGAAGCAAACAAATCCATTAAAAAGGATTGTTCATTTCCATCACTTAGACATCCGCTATGGTCAGTTTGTTTGAAATGTAGTCCATTCTATCAAGCTTCCTTTTTTTGGACAGTCCTGCACTTTCGTCTTCTTTTCCCATTAAAAGCAAAAAAAACTTGACAGAATAGACGAAAACAAACTAAAAGTCCCACCGCAGTCAACGGGGTATTTACTAGATACATTTTTAGTAGTTTTTCTGCTCTTAAGACAGAACAGAAGAAAGGCTTAAAGAAACACTGCTATGAAACCAGCTGACTGCAGTTTCTATATACAGTGATATGTAGAAGCTGCAGAAGACAAACAATGCGAAATTTATAACTAAACCCTATTACAAAAACGATTGTCAGCCAAAAATCTATGCATTTACATGAGATTTTTTTTACCCCTTAAGGGCATTAATAGCCTTTAACCCTTTTCAATCCAATTTTGGATTTAGTGTTTCCTAAAAAGCTTTCTCTTTTTGCTGTAATACAACGATGCCATCTGCTGGCTAAAGCCAGTGTGTGCGCGCCAGAGAGGCTTCAACAGCAGAGTGGCTGGAAAAGACAGTAAGAATACCCTGTCGGACGTCTTCTGACATTGGAGCTGTGCAAGCTTCAATCAGAATGTAGGAAGACATCAGACAGTGGATTGGAAAGGGTTAAAAATATTTGCTTATGGGCGATAGTTGATCGATGTGGATTCAGGCTTAAAAAACCTGCCGCTTACCATACATCTGCGGCAGGGAAAACTACATGCTGGTCACTGAAGTAAATCACTGTGACCAAAAGAAACCGTTGCATGCAGAGTTCAGCTCTGCTACATCCATATCTGCATATTACATAATTTACATAGAAAAAACGATTTCTGATACATACTTGGGTTCCCCTATCTTCACTCCTGGGTGCTGAGTGTAGGCATGAGAGTGGGTGCTGGGAGCCGACTTAAATGCCATTGGACAGATAGGGCACTTGTAGAACACTTCACAATGGGAGCCTTGAATGTGACACTTCAGAGCAGCGATCTCTGAATACACCACATTGCAATGAATACACCTAAAAAGTTAAAACAAAAAAGTTAAAGATCATATTATTTTTTTTTTAATGAACTAAAATGGATAGAAATAGAAGGGAGGGGGTGTTGCCTTTATTAGCCATAATTGAGAGAAGCTCTCCAATGAAGCTTTCCACAAAGAAAGGTAAACTTACCGGAAACCAATCCTACGGGTATAGTGCAAGCAGTTCTTGGTGATGTGAGTCTGGAAATGGGCCGACCTGCAGATGGCGCCACACTCAGGGCACGTGAAAGGGGACTTGTGTTGATGGATGCGCTGATGACATGAAAAACTGCACTGGTTTGGTAGCAGCATCATACAGACACTGCAGGTCTTCTACAAAACAAAACCCCAAGAGCTCACAGTTAGATGGTACCTTAAAAAGGGGAAAACGAACATTAGTGCAATCACTAGTTCCCCTCAGGCCCGTTGAACATACCGCAGGGGCGTAACTATAGAGGATGCAGGGGATACGGTTGCACCCGGGCCCAGGAGCCTTAGGGGCCCATAAGGCCTCTCTTCTCCATATAGGGAACCCAGTACTATGAATAAAGCATTACAGTTGGGGGCCCTGTTACAGGTTTTGCATTGGGGCCCAGGAGCTTCAAGTTATGCCTCTGTGCAGCATAATTTAGATATGGGTACGGGTACAGATTAGAGATGAGCGAACCTACTCGGCCACGCCCCTTTTTTGCCCGAGCGGCACGATTTTCGAGTACTTCCGTACTTGGGCGAAAAGATTCGGGGGGCCCCGTGGGTGAGTGGGGGGTTGCAGTGGGGAATGGGGGGGGGGGGGGGGGAGAGAGAGAGGGCTCCCCCCCTGTTCCCCGCTGCTACCCCCCGCTCTGCCACGCCTCCACCCGCCCCCCCCCCCCGAATCTTTTCACCCGAGTACTGAAGTACTCAAAAATCGCGGTGCTCGATCGAGTAATTAATTACTCGAAACGAGTACGTTCGCTCATCTCCAGTACAGATACAGATAGAGAGGGGGGGGGGGGGGCCCAGGTCACCATTTGCATCAGGGCCCCTGAGCCTTTAGTTACGCCCCTGCATCCCCATTTACATATGAAGATGTACTGAAGGCCAGCCAGCGTTTTTCTGCATGCTGAGAATCAATGATCAGCCGACTAACAAGCATTCAATCATTCGGCAGCTAATCCTTGCCGATCATTCGTGCCTCATAATCGGATGTGTAAGAAAGACCTAAAGCGTATAAGGAAGTTTTGAAACTTTCCCCCACAAAATAGTTTATTTTTCGCTCATTAATTTATAAAGTAAGCTCATAAGTCACATTGGGCGGTTTCTTCAGTAAAATTAACCAAAAAGGTCCAAACAATAAATTTGCGTTGAAATAGAGAGAATATTAGTACGTAAAATAATCTAAATGTAACTGAAAAACCAATTGTGGCCAGCAGGTGGTGCCATCCCCCTTCTCCATTTTTGTAACACGGCTGTGGTTTCCTCCTTGGTATTGACTGCGTTAATTAATCATTTTTTTATGGTTATATAATCCCCACGGTTCAGTCTCTCATATTCTGATTTATTAGTGGAAATGGGCTAATAATTAATAACGTAATTACATGCTGCATCAGCGGGGAGCTAGGCGGTTGCTCTATAGAGCAGTGCGCTTCCCAAACTTTGTGAAGGTACAACCCATTTTGAAAAATAAAAATCCCTGTAAAAATCAAAAACAACAATAATTTGACTCAAAACCAGCGGATACCATCCGAAGAACGACAAAATAAAAGTATTCAGTGCGACGATGACACAAAATTCAGCTTTTTATTGATTTATTCACCTTTAACAAAATGTGTAGTCATTTAAAGGGCTTGTACTAAAAGGACAATGTATCCCCTATATACTCATATATATGACTTGCTGATTAGTGGGGGTCTAAATGCTGAAACCCTTGCAATCTTAAGAAGGGGGGTCCCCACCGTGAGACTGAATGGAGTGATGGTCGCTGTATTAACTTTCAATGGGACTGCCGAGTACCGAAGCAGCAGACGCCTGGAGCACTGACTAGGACAACGCTCCTTTCATACTGATGTCATGCGGGGGGAGAAGGGAACCCCGCAGTCAAAGGTGAAACAGGAGTCCTATTCTGGAGATCGGCAAGGGTCTCAGCAGTGAGACCCCAAGCGATCAGCAAGTTATCCTATATCAGATTAAGCCCACAACAAATTTGTGAGGTCACCTTTATGACGTAACGCTACTAGTTTCACAGCAGCGTATACGCAAGAAGCTAAAGGCCGCGCATGCGCTGTTGGAAAACTCGATCTCAGGCGGCCACCTAGTAGACAGACTTCCTGTACGTAATTGAGAGAAGCGCCGCACGGTATTGATTCACTGCGTCCTGGAAGCGATTTACATCACATCATGCATGAGGGAAGGCATCTGTAGAAGATGCGACGAAGTCTCGTGGGTGCAGATGAAAAGCGTACACTTGGCAGGGGCCGAAATGAGAACCACTGACACGCTTACAGCCAAGAAGCGTCTGATCACAATCAACTGCGCCAATTAGGGGAATGAGGCTTCCAATGAAAGCACAAAAGACACCACATTTGCAGTATTTATACTATAGCAAGTATTTCCAGTGTTTTTAGAACTGTTTAAAGCCCCAGATCAGCCCTTTAACCCTTTAAGGACAGGCTGGTTCAATCCTAAAAAAGGAGCAGGTACTTTTTAGGGATTGTACCCATGTGGTGGTTTTACTGCCCCATTTTTTTTTCTTCAGCTACCAAGTTTATTTTTGCTGCGTTGTTTTTCCCTTGACCTATAAGGCTATTTCTTTAGATCTTTTTTCACTGACTTTTTTTTTTTTTTTAAGGGGTAAAAAGCTAAAAAAAACTAGTTTTTTTACATTTTTAATTTATTTTTAAAATTAGTATGTTTACGCTAAAATAAAGTACAGGAATGGGTTCCTCATTTTGTTTCAGAGGTTTTGATATTTGTGTAGTCTTGAAATACCGGGCGCATATGGGAACAGTTTTGCTTTGCGTTGACTTCTTTACTTTTTTATGCGTCTATTTTTTATTTTATTCTGTAATATTTTTTACTTATTTTAGTCACCATGGTTTTTAATACCAATGTCCCCCATGATGTCATATAAATCCTCAGGGGTCATTCATGTTGTCTTTTTTTCTTCACACTTTTCCACTGTAAGTGGAGCGTCCATGGGAGCCCCAGTTACAGCAGTAAACATCCGCCTGTAGTGACAATAGTCACTGGTAGAGCTGATCTGGTAGGACCCTGCAGCTCTGCTGTGGCAGGGGGCACCTGTCAGTCACATGATCGCTAGGTTGAACAGCGGAAGTACCACATCTGCTTCCTCTCTTAACTGCATTGTGTTCATTGAGCACAATGTAGCCTGTAAAAGTGAAGGCAGAAACAGTTAAAAAACACTTCTGCCTTCTCCTCCAGGTACTTAGCTGTGAGCAGCAGCCATGGACCCGACCTGCTTCTGCTTGATTGCAGGAGCTTTAATCCTGCGCCATATTTTTACTATCAGCCGGGATTAAAGCCCATGACTAAGCGCTGTAAATTTACTGGAGTCTTCTGGAAACAATGCAACTATGTATAAGCAGCGAAGTGCGAGGGCTCATCACTTCCAGTGTGTGCGCCATGCTACAAAAAATTGTAGCATGTACTATCTCAGTGCGTATTACATATGCATACACACCAAGATAGTGGGTTGGCGGCACAATTCCCATGCTGTTTCCCACTTAAGTTTGCGCATGGCATGCAAATCGGCCTCTTTTCTGCTTCCCATGCATGTACTTTCACATACAACCCTATGGGAGAATGCACGTACAGCAGTCTGAAAAGAGACAGAGACACGGGCTTCAGGGGAAAATGGCAGCGCAGAATTGGGAGAATGGATGAATATAAGAAAAATACATAACCCAGCTCTATTTCACCTCCCCTAATTGCACCATAACTTAACCCTTTCCAATCCACTGTCTGACATCTGAAGACATTCTGATTGAAGGCTGTATATTACTGGCCACTCTGTTATCGGGGGCCTCTCCAGCATGTCCCATACTGCAGCACTGGCCCTAGCCAGCAGATGGCCCCATTGTAAAATGGCAGAAAGAGAAAGCCCCCTAGGAAACCCTGAATCCAAAATTGGATTGCAGAGGCTTAATATATGATGCTGTAAGGAGGTGACAGGTTCCCTTTAAATAGAACAAGTCACCAGGTTCATGTTGCCCAATCCACAGGCAGCATGAACCCAGAACAGTTATGTACACTTTGATGTTTGATCCCAAACAGCGCTCTGAGTCACGGGGGCTGGGGCCGTGCCACCCTCTTCCTGCCCACAGCGCCTGGAGTGACAGCTCTTTCCCTGCTTGTGTATAGGGAGAGAGCAATGACTCTATGCAGGGAGTGTCCAATGCGGCGTCGGATCCCGTGACTCGAAGTTTGCAATAACTTTCGCATTCATAATAGTATGTAAAATTACTTACTTCCATCGTGGAGAATGCTAACTGTTTATATGACTGTTACAGAATGGTTTCCACATTGCAGCAACCAGCGGCACACCTACCACACCATTTAATTTGTGAAGACTTTTTTCATGCACACAGTCATGTGACAATTAAGCTCCACCCAATTAAGATTTTTAAAAAACGACGCAACATGAAACATTAAAATATTTCTATTTTACGGGGGTGCAGTAAGGAGCTTATTGAATGACAGGAGTATATATATGTAAGCATACACATTACGTACTTGTCCACTTGTGTCCACCACGTGCTGGTAGTGTGTCGCTAGGGAAGTTTCATCTGGGAAAACTTCATTGCATTCCAAACATTTTAGACTATGCCTGCACAACTTGGAGGAATCTTCATCTAAAGGCATGGCCGGTGTGACTGGGGCACTGACGGGAGCAGATATCACGGGGCTGGAAGCTCCAGGTGAAACCTTTGTTACTGTATGGGCCACCACCGTAGCGGGGCTTTGTCGAGAAGCTGGTGTTGTTGGGGTGGAAACACTGTTCTGGGATGAAGCAATCATCTGATCAACTGGGATCGGCTTAAGGATAAGGTGCGAACATTGCATGACGACCCCTTTTTCTTTATGTCCGCGTGCATGCGACAGAAGACTGCATTTATTATAAAAAACTAAATTTTTTGTGCAATGGTTGCAGGTGACTTCTATGCGTACACTGCGACGGTCATAATGTTGAAGAAGACTCTTTTCAAGGGCGAAAGCATCTCCACATTCTAAACACTTATATCCACGGGCTGGCAAGCTAATTCCTGCATTTGTTGGTGGACTGAGATTGGGGATATATACGGGAACGGGGTTAACACTGCTCAATACTTTATTAAAGGCTTCCACCACAGAACTTTGTGAGGAGGACACGACTTGAACTCTAGACACCTTTTTGGTTGGTGTCACCACCGTGGTGGGTACAAGCGTTTGCTTGATTTGCTGTTGGGGCTTAGTCAACACTTGTCGAAGCTCTGTAGTAGCTTGAGAACCTTGAGGCAAGAGGTTAAGGTTGGCAAAATGCACCGTCTTTGGCACAAGTTTAGCATTGGCAAGACTTGAAGCTGGGACCACCACAGTCTGTTGTTGAATGGCATTGGCCGCCTTAATGATAGCATTGCTGGCGCTTTGGACCGACGCAGCAGATATTACTGTTGCTTTCACTGTAGTATTGTTACCAAACTTCAAGTTAATTACTTGCGAGCCTGCTGTTTTAACCGCAGACACTGGTAGGAAGGCTGTAGCCACGGGTTTGATAGTGACCTGTTTAGGAGGGACATCAGTAGAAGCAACAGGGTTGGTGGCAGGACTGGTTTGTACAGAGGCTCTTGAAGGAGAAGAAAGCATAGCCGCAGCAGATGTTGGAGATGACAAAATTGGTGAAGCAACCATAGAGGGCGACTGATCAGAAGGTTGTTTGGTCCCTTCTGTTTCAAAGTCAGGCAACACCCTTGTAACAGTCCTCTTGATTTCACCAGATGATGTCTTAATGGTCTTTATTCTTACTTTCGGGATAGCTGGAGTTGACCCACCAGAGGATGGTGAACCTTTACTGCTATTCTCACTCGAGACACTCCTCGGGCTATCGTTTGGTTTCACAGGGGTCTTCTTTGCTCCATCAATGAGGCTTTGCACGGTCAATTGAACATCGGGACACTTGACATTCGTCGATGGACTATCACTAACTTCTTTTGGCACCTGAGATGTTTCCTCTGTATTGGACTGCACATCCTTTGGATCGTAAATGACCTTCTTAGCACTGAGGGCAGCAATGGCAGCAATGCATGAAGAAAGTTTTGCAGAAGACTTCAACTTCAACTGTGATAGGCTTTCCCCGTTAATTTCCCCTTTCTCGGATTTTCCATCGAGCACCCTCTGGGCGCCATCTTTCAGTTTTTCATCCTTTTTCACTTTTAGATCGTAGACATTTAGAGCAGTTATCGCAAAGTTTTTTTGGCACGCTTTACTTTTGCTGCCATTGCTGGGAACGGCATTTCCAGACTTCATCAAATGCTCCACCACATGCATCTTATCCCTTTCATAAGAGTGCTGAGAGACGGATGCCGTTAAAATGTTGGAGCCAAAACCTGCGGTTAGATCAACACGATCGGGGGGATCGTCAACTTCAATTTTTTCATCCTCATCAAATTCTTCGGCACTGGAAATGGGACTGAACTGGTTGAACACAGAGTCTTTGGGAACATTTCCAGATACCATTGCTTTTTCTTTGAGAGATTTCAGGCCCTCTTTGTTAAAACGTTCAAGATTTGAGATAGTAAGAAAGCCATTATGCAAGCCGTTACCTGTAGAGTGATGAGAGTCCTTTTCGGAAGCTTCTGAAGATTCAATGGTCCTTACATTTTTGACTATAACACTTACACCAACGTCAGAAGAAGATGGGACGTGAGCATCGTCGTCTACTTGGGCGTTTTGCTTAATATGATTATCATGCTCATCATGTCCAGACTCAATAGCTGCTTTCGGATCTACCATATCAGGAATGTCAAAGGCTGCGAGAAGGTCATCAAAGTCCGGGGTCTTCATATCTCCCATGATCACACGTTTGTAGTCATTCAATTCTGTCATAGGAAATGAAGAAGGAATTAGAAAGAACAAAGAACAAGCTGATATTTCAAGATCTTTTACTTTTTTCTTGCACAGGGGCGGGGCTTATTACAAGAGAGTTTCTATTCACTGAGAGAAACCGAAGAACCGAAAAGACTCCTTTAAAAGGGTTTTCCAGGGGTATGATATTGATGATCTATCCATCAATATCAGATTGATTGGGGCTCACTGCATGGGACCCTATTGATCAGGTGTTTGAAGAGGCTGCAGCACTCAAGTGAACGCTGTATACCAGGCACAATTATCACTCAAAATTCGTTTAAACAACCGAAAATGAGCGATAATCATTACATGTAAATGCAGGCATTGTGCACTTTTCGTTTGAATGATGATTTCAAGGTGAACTTAATATCCATCATTCAGCTACTGGGAGGTAAAGCAAACACATTTATTTCTCAGTAGATCACAAGCGGTTATCTCCAGGGGAAGGCGGCAGATAACATTGTAACCTGCAGGCAGCCTTGATGAGAACAATGCAGCTGTGTGCACAACAGTTCCCGGAGGCCCTTTTACATGCAAATGAAGATGATAAAGTGTTAATGGCCATTAACACTTTATGCAAATAGATTGCAAAATCTTTCAATCTTTTAGTCTTTTGAAAGATTATCTTTGCAGGTAAATGGGCATTTACACTTCCTAGCGGCTGTATCCGGAACAGCAGTCTCATTCCATTCACTAGAATGAATCCAAGTTGCACATAGGCCAGTGGTGGCGAACCTTTTAGAGACCGAGTGCCCAAACTGGAACTCAAAACCCACATATTTATGGCAAAGTGCCAACATGTCAGGGGGCTAAGCTTATCACGACGTACGATATTACCCCCGTTGTTCTAAAAAGGACAGGGCCGCTTTTAAATAGACAGGGTGCAGATTTTGACTGCTTTTTGGATGCGTAAATACTGCAGAATGTCCTCAGCAGAAATTTATGTGGAAAATTCTGCAGCAATTCCGCATCCAAAAAGCAGTCAAAATTGCTTTTTGGCAACCCAGTCTATTTTGAAACAGCCCTAACCATTTGTGCCACATGTAAACATGCCCTAGCGGTAATAGTGACCCCTCCCAGCGATAACAGTGACCCCCCACAGTGGCCCCAGCGATAATAGTGACCCTCCCCACAGTGGCCCCCAGCGATAATCGCGATAACAGCGATGATAGCGACACCCCGCGGCGGCCCCCAGCGTAGTAGTGACGCTCCCCGCGGCAGCCCCCAGCTTAGTAGCGACGCCCCCCCGCGGCGGGCCCCCAGCGTAGTAGCGACGCTCCCCGCGGCGGGCCCCCACTGTAGTAGCGAAGCTCCCCGCGGCGGGCCCCCACTGTAGTAGCGACGCTCCCCGCGGCGGGCCCCCACTGTAGTAGCGACGCTCCCCGCGGCGGGCCCCCACTGTAGTAGCGACGCTCCCCGCGGCGGGCCCCCACTGTAGTAGCGACGCTCCCCGCGGTGGGCCCCCACTGTAGTAGCGACGCTCCCCCACTGTAGTAGCGACGCTCCCCACGGCGGGCCCCCACTGTAGTAGCGACGCTTCCCACGGCGGCCCCCAGTGTAGTAGCGACGCTCCCCGCGGCGGCCCCCAGTGTAGTAGCGACGCTCCCCCGCGGCGGCCCCCAGTGTAGTAGCGACGCTCCCCCGCGGCGGCCCCCAGTGTAGTAGCGACGTTCCCCGCGGCGGCCCCCAGTGTAGTAGCGACGCTCCCCGTGGCGGCCTCCAGTGTAGTAGCGACGCTCCCCGCGGCGGCCTCCAGTGTAGTAGCGACGCTCCCCGCGGCGGCCTCCAGTGTAGTAGCGACGCTCCCCGCGGCGGCCTCCAGTGCAGTAGCGACGCTCCCCGCGACGGCCTCCAGTGTAGTAGCGACGCTCCCCGCACGGCGTGCATATAAACTTTTTCTTCTTCACTTCTGCCTAAACTCAGCAGTTCAAGCAACCTGATTGTTTGGGTTGGCTGATTCACCAAACAGCCTATCAATCAGGTTGCTTGAATTGCTGAGTTTAGGCAGAAGAAAAGGTTACTATGCCTCCCTCCGGAATCAGCACCGCTAGCTGTGGCGCTGAGTGAATGCCGGCAGCTGACGGTATTCACAAGTGGTGAGCAGCAATGGCAGCGCGTGCCAGCAGGGAGGGCCCTTCGTGCCACCTCAGGCACGCGTGCCATAGGTTCGCCACCACTGACATGTGACAAATTAATGTGATGTAACTGGCCAGAGAAGAGACTCAATCAAGTGCAGCGACCTCTTCAAACAACTGATCAGCGGGGTTAGCAGGCAGTGGACCGCCACTGTTCTGATAATCATGACCTGGCCTGAGGATAGGTCATCAATATTTTAGTTCTGGACTACCCTTTAATGGTATGTTCACAGGGGGTGGATTTTCCACAGCAAATTCACTAGGAATTCCACAGTGACAGATTCGCACCATGTAGGTGAAAACTTGTTTGCAAATTTGCCGCTGTGGAATAGTTAAACAAAAAAATGTACTCATCTTTGCGGAAAAACTTGCTTTATCGCCCGAGGGCACGTATCTGTACGATAAGTATAGATACGTCTCTGCATGGAAGTGGGGAGAAGATGTAGAAGGTGAGCAACTGTTTTTATTACTTAACATTTTTTTTGTTTTTCACGTAGCCCTACCTGTGGATTTTGAAGATCTGCAGATCATTGCAGATTAGAGATGAGCGAACGCGTTCGTCCGAGCTTGATATTCGTGCGAATATTAGGGTGTTCGGGATGTTCGTTATTCGTAACGAACACCATGCGGTGTTCTGGTTACTTTCACTTACTTCCCTGAGACGTTTGCGCGCTTTTCTGGCCAATTGAAAGACAGGGAAGGCATTACAACTTCCCCCTGTGACGTTCAAGCCCTATACCACCCCCCTGCTGTGAGTGGCTGGGAAGATCAGGTGTTCGCCTAATATAAAAGTCGGCCCCTCCCGCGGCTCGCCTCAGATGCCTGGTGAGTTAGATGAGGGACAGTGCTGTTTGTACCGGAGCTGCTGTAGGGAAAGAATTGGTAGTTAGTGTAGGCTTCAAGACCCCCCAAAGGTCCTTATTAGGGCCACTGATAGCTGTGTGTTGGCTGCTGTTAGCAGTGGCATTTTTTTTTTTCTCAAAATCGGCTCTGCAGAGCGTTGCACCTGGCATTAGGGACAGAAGTGCTGCATAGGCAGGGAGAGTGTTAGGAGTGAGTGTAGCCTTCGAGAACCTCAACGGTCCTTTCTAGGGCCATATTTAACCGTGTGCAGTACTGTCCAGGCTGCTGTTAGCTGTGCTGCATTTTTTTTGGGCTTCTCAAAATCGCCTCTGCAGAGCATTCCACCCTCCATTGATACTGCAGGGAAAGAATTGTATAGGCAGGGCCACAACACAGTTATTATTCATTGAATATACGCAGTGCTGCCTTTTGCTTGTAAAACAAGTGAAAATAATTCTATTTGTCCTGCCTCTGTCCGTCCTAACGCCGGTGGACACGTGTGAGCTGCGTGAACAACATTGCTAAATCAGACGCACCCAGCTACGCTTTACTGCTGGCTTCGCCATTTGCTTTCCTTAATTGGGAAAAAAAATACCTGCTCTGCCAGAGTTATAATAACTCTGCTACCCTCACGTTCTGTGACACATAAGCAGGGACACAGCACAGTTATTAAACTTCTCATGTTCATTGAATATACGCAGTGCTGCCTTTTGGTGGAAAAAAACTGAAAACAAATCTATTTGTCCAGCCTGTGTCCGTCCTTACGCCTGTGGACACGTGTGAGCTGCGTGAACAACATTGCTAAATCATACGCACCCAGCTACGCTTTACTGCTGGCTTCGCCATTTGCTTTCCTTAATTGGGAAAAAATATACCTGCTCTGCCACAGTTAATAACTCTGCTACCCTCACGTTCTGTGACACATAAGCAGGGACACAGCACAGTTATTAAACTTCTCATGTTCATTGAATATACGCAGTGCTGCCTTTTGGTGGAAAAAAACTGAAAACAAATCTATTTGTCCAGCCTCTGTCCGTCCTAACGCCTGTGGACACGTGTGAGCTGCGTGAACAACATTGCTAAATCATACGCACCCAGCTACGCTTTACTGCTGGCTTCGCCATTTGCTTTCCTTCATTGGGAAAAAAAATACCTGCTCTGCCAGAGTTATAGTAACTCTGCTACCCTCACGTTCTGTGACACATTAGCAGGGACACAGCACAGTTATTAAACTTAGATTATTCATTCACTAGAGGCAGTGGGGCCTTTCGTTTTCCAAAAAGGGCAAAAATTATATTTGGCCTGCAGTCTTGCGCCAATTTATTTCCTGCCTGTGAAATCAAATCACTGGTAATACAGCATGCTGAGGGGTAGGGGTAGGCCTAGAGGACGTGGACGCGGCCGAGGACGCGGAGGGACAAGTCAGGGTGTGGGCACAGGCCGAGCTCCTGATCCCGGTGTGTCGCAGCCGACTGCTGCGCGATTAGGAGAGAGGCACGTTTCTGGCGTCCCCACATTCATCGCCCAATTAATGGGTCCACGCGGGAGACGGTTATTAGAAAATGAGCAGTGTGAGCAGGTCCTGTCCTGGATGGCAGAAAGTGCTTCGAGCAACCTATCGTCAACACGCAGTTCTGCGCCGTCCACTGCTGCAAATCCGAATCCTCTGTCTGCTGCTCCTCCTTCCTCCCAGCCTCCTCACTCCACTACAATGACACCTGCTCAGGAGCGGGAACACTCCCAGGAACTGTTCTCGGGCCCCTGCTCAGATTGGGCAGCAGCGGTTCCTCTCCCACCAGAGGAGTTTATAGTCACTGATGCCCAACCATTCGAAAGTTCCCGGGGTCCGGGGGATGAGGCTGGGGACTTCCGCCAACTGTCTCAACAACTTTCTGTGGGTGAGGAGGACGATGACGATCAGACACAGTTGTCTTGCAGTGAGGTAGTAGTAAGGGCAGTAAGTCCGAGGGAGCAGCGCACAGAGGATTCGGAGGAAGAGCAGCAGGACGATGAGGTGACTGACCCCACCTGGTGTGCAACGCTTACTCAGGAGGACAGGTCTTCAGAGGGGGAGTCAAGGGCATCAGCAGGGCAGGTTGCAAGAGGCAGTGCGGTGGCCAGGGCCAGGGGTAGAGGCAGGGCCAGACCGAATAATCCACCAAGTGTTTCCCAAAGCGCCCCCTCGCGCCATGCCACCCTGCAGAGGCCAAGGTGCTTTAAGGTCTGGCAGTTTTTCACAGAGACGCCTGACGACCGACGAACAGTGGTGTGCAACCTTTGTTGCGCAAAGCTCAGCCGGGGAGCCAACACCAACAGCCTCACCACCACCACCATGCGCAGGCATATGATGGCCAAGCACCCCACAAGGTGGGACGAAGGCCGTTCAGCACCTCCGGTTTGCACCCCTGCCTCTCCCCCTGTGCCCCAACCTGCCACTGAGATGCAACCCCCCTCTCAGGACACAGGCACTACCGCCTCATGGCCTGCACCCACACCCTCATCTCCGCTGTCCTCGGCCCCATCCAGCAGTGTAGTTCAGCGCACCGTCCAGTCGTCGCTTGCGCAAGTGTTCGAGCGCAAGCGCAAGTACGCCGCCACGCACCCGCACGCTCAAACGTTAACCGTCCGCATCGCAAAATTCATCAGCCTTGAGATGCTGCCGTATAGGGTTGTGGAAACGGAGTCCTTCAAAAGTATCATGGAGGCGGCGGCCCCGCGCTACTCAGTTCCCAGTCGCCACTACTTTTCCCGATGTGCCGTCCCAGCCCTGCACGACCACGTCTCCCGCAACATTGTACGCGCCCTCACCAACGCGGTTACTGCCACGGTCCACTTAACTACGGACACGTGGACAAGCACAGGCGGGCAGGGCCACTACATCTCCCTGACGGCACATTGGGTGAATTTAGTGGAGGCTGGGACAGAGTCAGAGCCTGGGACCGCTCACGTCCTACCCACCCCCAGAATTGCGGGCCCCAGCTCGGTGCTGGTATCTGCGGAGGTGTATGCTTCCTCCACTAAAGCACCCTCCTCCTCCTCCTCCTCCTCCTCTGTCTCGCAATCAAGATGTGTTAGCAGCAGCATGTCGCCAGCAGTCGGTGTCGCGCGGTGTGGCAGCACAGCGGTGGGCAAGCGTCAGCAGGCCGTGCTGAAACTACTCAGCTTAGGCGATAAGAGGCACACGGCCCACGAACTGCTGCAGGGTCTGACACAGCAGACCGACCGCTGGCTTGCGCCGCTGAGCCTCCAACCGGGCATGGTCGTGTGTGACAACGGCCGTAACCTGGTGGCGGCTCTGCAGCTCGGCAGCCTCACGCACGTGCCATGCCTGGCCCACGTCTTTAATTTGGTGGTTCAGCGCTTTCTGAAAAGCTACCCACGCTTGTCAGACCTGCTCGTAAAGGCGCGCCGGCTCTGCGCACATTTCCGCAAGTCCCACACGGACGCTGCCACCCTGCAACATCACTTTAAGCTGCCAGTGCACCGACTGCTGTGCGACGTGCCCACACGGTGGAACTCTACGCTCCACATGTTGGCCAGGCTCTATGAACAACGGAGAGCTATAGTCGAATACCAACTCCAACATGGGCGGCGCAGTGGGAGTCAGCCTCCTCAATTCCTTTCAGAAGAGTGGGCCTGGTTGGCAGACATCTGCCATGTCCTTGGTAATTTTGAGGAGTCTACCCAGGTGGTGAGCGGCGATGCTACAATCATTAGCGTCACCATTCCTCTGCTATGCATCTTGAGAAATTCCCTGCAAACCATAAAGGCAGCTGCTTTGCGCTCGGAAACGGGGGCGGGGGAAGACAGTATGCCGCTGGATAGTCAGGGCACCCTCCTGTCTATTTCTCAGCGCGTACAGGAGGAGGAGGAGGAGCATGAGGAGGATGAGGAGGAGGGGGAAGAGACAGCTTGGGCCGCTGCTGACGGTACACCGGCTGATTGCCTGTCATCCTTTCAGCGTGTATGGCCTGAGGAGGAGGAGGAGGAGGAGGATCCTGAAAGTGATCTTCCTAGTGAGGACAGCCATGTGTTGCGTACAGGTACCCTGGCACACATGGCTGACTTCATGTTAGGATGCCTTTCTCGTGACCCTCGCGTTGCACGCATTCTGGCCACGACGGATTACTGGGTGTACACACTGCTCGATCCACGGTATAAGGAGAACCTGCCCACTCTGATTCCCGAAGAGGAAAGGGGTTCGAGAGTGTTGCTATACCACAGGACCCTTGCGGACAAGCTGATGGTAAAATTCCCAGCCGACAGCGCTAGTGGCAGAAGGCGCAGTACCGAGGGCAAGGTAGCAGGGGAGGTGCGGAGATCGAGCAGCATGTACATCCCAGGCAGTGCAACAGTCTTTAAGGGCCTGGCCAGCTTTATGGCTCCCCACCAAGACTGTGTCACCGCTCCCCAGTCACGGCTGAGTCGGCGGGAGCACTGTAAAAGGATGGTGAGGGAGTACGTAGCGGATCGCACGACCATCCTTGGTGACGCCTCTGCCCCCTACAACTACTGGGTGTCGAAGCTGGACACGTGGCCTGAACTAGCCCTGTATGCCCTTGAGGTGCTTGCTTGTCCTGCGGCTAGCGTCTTGTCGGAAAGGGTGTTTAGTGCGGCTGGGGGAATCATCACAGATAAGCGTAGCCGCTTGTCAACCGACAGTGCCGACAGGCTAACACTCATCAAGATGAACAAAGGCTGGATTTCCCCAGACTTCTGTTCTCCACCAGCGGACAGCAGCGATACGTAAGCAATACGTAGGCTGCACCCGCGGATGGAAGCTACGTTCTCTCTCACCATCCAAAACGGGGACATTTCTGCTTCATCAATCTGTGTCTAATATTCCTCCTCCTCCTCCTCCTGCTCCTCCTCCTGAAACCTCACGTAATCACGCTGAACGGGCAATTTTTCTTAGGGCCACAAGGCTCACTCAAATAATTTTTCAGAACAATTTTTATAAGTTTCAATGCGCTTAAAAGCGTTGGAACTTTAACTTGAACCAATTTTTCGTTACACTGGGCTGCCTCCAGGCCTAGTTACCACTTAAGCCACATTAACCATTGCTTACATGGAACGAAGACTGCGCTCCCGCTATACTGCTGCTTCAGAATTGTTACTGGGGCCTGTCTTGAGTGCTACTATTGCTTACATGGAACGAAGACTGCGCTCCCGCTATACTGCTGCTTCAGAATTGTTACTGGGGCCTGTCTTGAGTGCTACTATTGCTTACATGGAACGAAGACTGCGCTCCCGCTATACTGCTGCTTCAGAATTGTTAATGGGGCCTGTCCTGAGTGCTACTATTGCTTACATGGAACGAAGACTGCGCTCCCGCTATACTGCTGCTTCAGAATTGTTACTGGGGCCTGTCTTGAGTGCTACTATTGCTGACATGGAACGAAGACTGCGCTCCCGCTATACTGCTGCTTCAGAATTGTTACTGGGGCCTGTCTTGAGTGCTACTATTGCTTACATGGAACGAAGACTGCGCTCCCGCTATACTGCTGCTTCAGAATTGTTAATGGGGCCTGTCCTGAGTGCTACTATTGCTTACATGGAACGAAGACTGCGCTCCCGCTATACTGCTGCTTCAGAATTGTTACTGGGGCCTGTCTTGAGTGCTACTATTGCTGACATGGAACGGACACGTGGAGAGGACACGTAGTGCCTCAAAAACATCCCCCTCCTCCTCCAACAGGGAAAACATTGTTGGCAAATGCCTTTGCATTGGTTCGTCTGGTGGCAGTCCAAGAATTTCACCTTTACCGACACTACAAGAGAGCCCCCCCACCATCCCCCCGCCACGGCCTACTTAATCCTGGCCACATTCCGAAAACCAACAAAATACAACCGTGCTACTAGGTCCGCAGTCACCACCACATTACCACCAACGCGGTTACTGTTAAGGTGCATATTACCAGTCTGACTGGGGCATGCAGACACCTTGACAGAATGAATAGTGTGTGGCACATAGGTTCCCCATTGCTATGCCCACGTGTGCAGCTCCTGATGGCGGTGGCACAGGATTCTATTTCTCATTGCTTCTGTACAGCATTGTGGGCTATCGCTCCGCCACTTTTAAAGAGGGTCGCTGCCTAGCCGTGCCAACCTCTGCAGTGTGTGCCTGCGGTCCCTCGTCATGGCAGACGCAATTCTAAATAGACATGAGCGTGGTGTGGCATGAGGGCAGCTGAAGGCTGCCCAGGGACACTTTGGTGTGCGCTGTGGGGGGGAGGGGGGGCGGTTGGGCAGCATGTAACCCAGGAGAAGTGGCAGTGGAGTGTCATGCAGGCAGTGATTGTGCTTTGTTGGAGGTAGTGTGGTGCTTAGCAAAGGTATGCCATGCTAATGAGGGCTTTTCAGAAGTAAAAGTTGTTGGGAGGGGGGGGGGGCCCACTCTTGCCGGTATTGTGGCTTAATAGTGGGACCTGTGAACTTGAGATGCAGCCCAACATGTAGCCCCTCGCCTGCCCTATCCGTCACTGTGTCATTCCCATCACTTTCCTGAATTGCCCAGATTTTCACACATGAAAACCTTAGCGAGCATCGGCGAAATACAAAAATGTTCTGGTCGCCCATTGACTTCAATGGGGTTCGTTGTTCGAAACGAACCCTCGAGCATCACGGGAAGTTCGTTTCGAATAACGAACACCCGAACATTTTGGTGTTCGCTCATCTCTATTGCAGATTTAACTTCCCAGGTGAGAAAAAACACGCAGAATATCCGCCCCGTGTGAACATACCCTAACTGCTGATCAGAACCATCATTGATCTTGATTATGCAAATTACCTTAATTTCATTTTTCTTAATTTCATGTCTGTGTGACAAAGCCACACAGACATGATGGCTGCTGTGTCACGTGCTACAATGCTAAAGGGAATCGGTCATGACCTTTGAAATTCATAAATCACTTTATAGGGCTCAAAGGTCAGGAAATGGGGAGTCCGGGGAGTTGAAACACTGGAATGGGGCACCAAGACTCCCTATTCCTTGACCTTTGAGCCTCATAACGCATTTTATGGGACTTAGAGGTCATGACAGGTTCCCTTTAAAGCGATCCTCTGGTTTTGGCAAAGAATTCTGCTTCTAGACTGGAGGGTTGAGGGGATTATATTACTGCAGATGATCTTCTTGGCCGTACACCTGCTCCGCCAGTTCTGTGTCTTGTTTTCAGGTGGCCAAGATAGCCACCATCAATTTTTAGCTGCACTATGCACTGCTCTATGCTTGACCAGCATTGATCACGCGAGCAGCGCTGACTAGTCATAGAGAAGGTATATGGCCATCTTGGCCACCAAAAAGCAGCATGCAGAAGAGAAAGACCACCAAGAAGATTATCTACAGTTAACATACCCCCTCCAGTACAGGGACAGAATTTTGTCGTGAAACCAGAGGGTTGCTTTAAGAGTTACGTGATGAAATTCTGGTGGACAGTGGCTGCCACTAGAGGGAGCTTTGGAGCTTACTGAAGACAGAATTATTATTGATTTCACTGGGACTTCTATAAATCTGCAAGCAGTCAGAGGAATACTTTAAAGCTGAAAATCAGACACGTTCACAGTCAGAGGAACATTTCAAAGTTCCCTCCACCATACATTACACAGTAATTCAGTTTGGGGAGCGGATTTCAATTACGGAAAATATAGAAAAAATATAAACGGCTAGCAATTAAATGGGTTATCCCAAGATATCAACCTACACATCTCCAAGATAAGGGATAAATGTGATCAGAGGGGGTCCCAGCAACGGGACCATAACCGATCAAACAAGAACAGGAGTTCTATGCTCCCCTTATGAATATAGCAGTGGCTGAGCATATGCACTGCTGCTCCGTTCAGCTCTATGGAACTATCAGATGTTGCAGAGCACTGTATTCTCTTCAGTAGTCCCATAGGAAGGAATGGAGCGGCAATGTGCATAATCGGCCACTGCTCCATTCACACAGGAGGCACAGTACTTCCCATTCTCATGATTGGTAGGGGTCCCAGTGATTGGGGTCCCACTGATAGGGGATAAGTTGATATCTTAGGAAGAACCCTTTAAACTATTTCTTATACCCGTTTCTGGGTACACTGGGTTGCAATATAAAAAGGCATTGTGTGCCACTGAATAGCCAATCTGATTTGCCGTTCAGGGATCTGGAAAAGCCAGATGGCTCTAACGACGGTCATCTTTTCCTTCTGGAAAAAAACCTGGTTTGGCCATATCCTTAGTCATGTTATAAAACTTGCTAGAAGGTCGGACATTGCCTTATAAGGAAGCTACCTTCCAATAGATGGCGCTGCAAAGGCATAATACCATCTCATTTGCATACTGAATTTCCCAGGGAGCATTGTATGACCTATACATGTTCTCATGCCTCTATGGTGCTCTCCACAAGGAGAAACAGCCCTCCTCCTGTTCCACAGCTTTCCCAGAAACATATATAACAAAAGGCATAGCAGAGTAGAATTTTTAATTATAAGATGATGACTCAAGGTCTTCCATTTCCAGATTTTGTGATTTTATGGTGGTTTTAATCTTCAATGCACATTCCTGCTCGTCTCCTTTGAAATGCCATAGTGAAGGTAGAGCGCCAATCCCCCCACCCCCTCTGCACAGGAAGGAGGCCAGACTGTCTGCCAGGGTCCGCTCTACTTCTCCAGAATACCAAAGAGATTACACATTTCTATCCCCAGGGAAGTACAAGACTGTTCATGTACAGAGGAAGAAAAGTCAAGAACCTGAACTGTACGTGTTTGTGTAAAGCGTTTACTAGGTGAGGTTTCCTCCTACATCTATAGGCAATTTCCTGTGCTGGTTGCACTTTAATAATAAGGGGTTTTCCAGGCTAAATAGTACTGATGATTATCCTCAATATCAATAGTTGATCAACCAGGATCCGCCACTCGGAATCCCGGATGACCGGCTATCAATGCCGCAATGAACAGAGGTCAGAGCAAAAGTTGCTGTCCCGATCCCAGTGTAGTGGTCGGCACTAGGAATTGAAAGCTCGGATCTCATTGCAATCAATGGCAGCTGTGCCTGCAGTTACAAGGGTCGGCCACTATACAGTGGTCGGAGCAGGAGACTCCAGCCGATCAATTACTGATGATCCTCAGGATACATCATCAATAGGATTTTTCCTGGAAAACCCCTTTAAGCATCCAAGCAAACTAAAAAAGTGACTAGGTTTGCCATTGCAGCTCCAACAGGGGTTGACACTAAGCTTTCCCAGACTTCTGAAAGGCAAATCTGTTTAGGTATAAAGTAATAAATGTCACTATGTATACAGATGCATAAATAATTGCTGTAAACTGATCTGGAAGAGCCGGAGGACGCTTCTTTAAACAGTTATCACCCAACTTCCCCATACTCCTGAATAGCAGATATGCTTAGATATACAATAATACATGCCACTACCTACACGGAATGGACATTTTATTAAAGCCCCCGACCCGTTTATGGTTGGAGCTTTCCTGTATGGACATTATCCTGGTGGCCCTAGAGTGCAGCAAAATCACGTGACAAGGTTTCCGTGGATCAGTTTCAGTGTAAACCCACATTAGATAGGAAAATCCAGCAATCTGAGTGACTTCAAAAGAGGCCTGGTCATCGGTGCTAGACTAGCTGGGACCGGGATGTTACTGCCAACCACGTGGGGATTTCTCAAGCAGTGGTGTGCAGAGTATACCGAGACAGGCGTGATTCAGGAAAACATCCAGTGAAAGTGGATCTTGTAGACAGAAACAGCTCATCACTCAAAGGGGTCAGAGAGGGTGTCAAGAACTGTTCTGCTGAACAGATAGATGATGGATAAGCAAGAAAACTGTAGTGGTCTACAACACTGGGGCTCCAACTAACGTGTCCGAAAGCACAACTCCCACATTCCTTCTATGGATGGGTTATAACAGCAGAAAACGAGTTCCAGCACCATTGTGTAAGAGAAACAGAAAGGTGAGACTCCAGCGGGCAAAAGAGGTCAAAAATGGTATCACAGAGCAGCAGAAAAACATCAGCTGGTCAGAACATGTCAGTACTGCAGCAACTACAAGAAGCTTCCTGTCCGAAGGGGCCAATATTCCTCCAGAACAATTTTATAACCTACTGGAATCTACGCCACAACCAATTGCTGAGGGTCAAAGGAGGTCCAGCGCTAAAATATAGGGGTCTCTAACGAAGTGGCCATTCATTATATATAAGTGCATAAATAGACAATGTTGCTGTTTGGGAGTCTGGAAAAGCTAGTTATCACTCCTGCTAGAGCTGTAACAGGGACCACCCAGCTTTCCTACACTCCTGAAAGGCTTAGATACAACAATAATACAACTGTACAACTGATTAGATACTAATTTGGCTTGGACACTTCCAATAGGTGGCACTGCAGAGGCATTATACCATCTACCATTTGCATACCGGATTTCCCAGGTAGCATTATATGACCTGTCACTCAGTTTTTAGGTGAGCTAAAAACCCAACTGACTCCGACAAGTGAGCAGATCTCGCTCACTTGCCCTGTCAGGTCCTGTGTTTGCATGGGATGATAGTCGCCTGTAAAGGCTCTTCTGATCGATCACTCAGGTGACTATTGGCGCATGTAAATGTACCCTAACCCATCTCTCCCCAAAAGTAAGAGCAGCTCCCGCTCCGCCCGTCCATCTATCACATGGTTCCCTCTTCTTGCTAAGCCACAGACTATAGAAGAGCGGTCAAATGGAGAGGAGTTACGCAGGATCAGACGACACAAGGTTTGCTTGTAGTCTGTAAGCATAGAGACATATAGGTCTGCATAGGAGCTGTATACTCAAGACAGTTGGAGATTTTTTAAATCAAGACTAGATGCTTTCTTGGATGCATAGAAACATGATAGTGTTCTTTCAGCTGGTATCCTGCTGGCAGTTCTCAGCAGGACACCAGCTGAAACCCCCGAGAACAATGCAGCTGTTTGCATATACAAAAAGCTGCTTTGTTCTATGAGCTATCGCAATGGTATCCCGCTCTGCCTGTATTAACTCTTAAGTAGCTAATTAGCTACTTAGAGTTATGCAAAGACGATCGCTCAAAACTGTCACAAACTGGCATTTGAGCGATTATCTTTTAGTGTTAATGGGCCTTAACATGGCATGTAGGCGCTCGTTACTTACTGCAGTGTAGTTATTGCTGTCCTCTTGTACACGTTGGTAGATTTAATGCATCCTGATAGATGGACAGCAGTCACCTCTATCAGTGGGTTCCTCGGGCTCGCAGGACCGGTGGTGGCCAGGTGCATGGCACACCCTTCATTGTGCACTGCAAATACAAGGGAAAAGTTCATTACCTGTGAACATTACTTTACAAGGCGGGGTTCATGCTCAGGTATTTGTGGAAAAACAGACACGGCTTTTGTAGTAATTTTTCATGCTTTTTTTGCACCAAAGCCAGAAGCGGATCCAGGATGAAGAAGTACAAGGCCTCATTCAGACAGGCGTATTATGAGCTGCGCCTTGGGTGCAGCTCACATTGGACACCCGTTCAATCTGCAGGGACAGATCACACCACAGGTCTCGTCAATGATACAGTCTAAACTAGGACATGCAGCGCCCATGTGAATAGCTTTATAAGCTAGAATAAGTCTGTGTACTGTCCATGAAATACACAGACTGATAAGGGAGATGGAACAATACATCTGCAGCGCCACCTATTGGAAGGCAGCATTCCTGCACGTCAAAGTTAGACTCTTTATACAAGCCTTGTAACAATGACTGGGGATTGAAAGCCAAGCCAGAATCCATACACAGACAGCTGCTTCAGGGTTTTTGCCCCTCATCAGTGTGTAGTAGGTTTCTGGCTTGGCTAGTGAGAGGCCTGCGACATGGGTCAGGAACGCTATCAATTCCCAGTCATTGTTACAAGGCTTGTATAAAGAGTCTAACATTGACTTGCAGGAATGCTGCCTTCCAAAAGATGGCGCTGCAGAGGTATTGTTTCATCTCCCTTATTTGCATATTACCTAGAGGAGCATGAATGGCCTTATAAGTCTCTTCATCCACTCATCTTCTAAGTGCTCTACCTAAGGAGAAAAGAATGTGTTTCTGACCCATACACCAACAGCACATGGACATAAGATACACCAATCTGCAGAAAGTCCAAGTCCTTCTTTTATATTTCCCATTCCTTTTTATTCCACTTCTGGCTTAGGGCTCAGTCACACGGGTGTTTTTTCGCACGATTTACAGCTGTGTTTGCGATCCGCATCTATATAGACCCAATGCGTTGCAATGGGAGCGGTTACATGTGAGCTTTTTACATGCGCATAAACGCATGCGGCGAAAATTATAGGACACAACGCAAATCGGTGTTCTGTGTACGTGCACTCAATGGGGCCGGCGGCAGCAGCGCCTACCCCTTTGTGAACATATACTGAAGATCGTGATCTTCTGCCACAGCTATGCCACAGCTATCACTGAGGAATTCGCGAATGGGCGAGTGAGTGCTGCCTCTGATTGGCTGAGTGCTCAGCCAATCAGACGCAGCCCATTCAGCAGGCAGGGATTTTAAATCCCTGGCTGCTGAATACTACTGAAATCAGTTCAGGAGAAGAGCCGGCTGGACTCGGCTGAGCCCCAGCAGCTGCAGAGAGACAAGTATAGATTTTTTTTAATTATTTTTACACTTTTTTAGGATGGTTTTCAGGGAAGAGCTTATATTTGAAGCCCTTCCCCGAAAATTAATACAGCGCTTGCCGGCAGTCCATTGCTTTCAATGGAGCCGGCAGTATTGCTGGCTCCATTGAATTCAATGGGAGAACATCGTTCTCCTCTGCCACAGCTGTGGCAGAGGATAGTGGGCAGCGCTCTTTTTGAGCGTACAAATGCCCGTGTGACCGAGCCTTTTGAGTGGATAAACGCTGCTAGCAGCGTTTTTTTCCGCTGTGCCGCTGGCATCGGTCACACGATTTTTTGAGCGCATCAGTTATGCGCACAAAAAATCGTGCAAAAAAACGCCCATGGGACTGAGCCCTTAGGCCGCAAGGCTGGTGATTTTTCCAATTGATCTTCGAACCGAAAAAAATTGACTGAAATCATAGGGAAGTAGAATGCATCGATTTATCGCCGGCGGAATCACGCCTGTGGACATGCAGACTTAATGAAATGCATTTTTTTGGTTTGTCTTTTTATGCAAAACAGATGAAAAACAGATGGAAATTGTGCATGTGGAAGAAAAACAAACGCAAAAATGCATGAAAAAGCTCAAGAAAAATTACATGAAAAATCGGACCTTTTTTTAAATCACAGTTGCCCATGTGAATATAGCCTTTGAAAGCTAAAAAAAAAAAATTGCCAAAGAACTACCTCAGATCTCCTGCACACTGGCGATCGCGATATCGCTGCGTTTTTTTTAATGCGATTGTCAATAGGACTTTCTAATGTTAAAAATGCATCACACAAAAATCGCAAAGCACAAACTTGTGATTTTTGTGCGATGCGTTTTTAACATTAGAAAATCCTATTGACATTCATGTTAAAAAAACGCAGCGATATCGCGATCGCAAGTGTGAAGGCACCTTCACAAACAGATGTTTTCTATTCATATTGCCCTCTCAAAGTAGGGAAAAAAGTAATCGAAAAGCTGTAAATACTGTACAAATGGTAGCAATATTAACACAAGCCCTTATACAGCCCTATTATTGTTAATCATAATAAAACCTCTATAAATGTATTGTCATAATCATAATGACCTACAGAATAAATGTAAAGGGGTTGTCCAATTGTAAACTATTGATGCTTTGCCTGTAATACCAAGACTCGGCACTGCAGTGAGAACAGAGCTGTCTGCAAAAATCAGCACAGTGCACAAGCACAGACAGCTCATCAAAGGTGGTCCCCGATGATCTCCTATTGATAGTCTATCTTGTGGATGGGCCATCAGTAATTTACAACTGGACAACCCCTTTAAATAATATTTATTTCACATGGTGAATGCTATAAAAGTAAACTAAAAATAAAATAATAATAATAGATCCAAGAGGGTGCCACCATCTTGGACCCCCTTCAAATCAACTGTTCGCTGGGTGAGTGTGCTTGTGTACCAGGCTTAGTATTGGTGGTGGCCAGGCTTAGTATTGGTGGTGGCCAGGCTTAGTATTGCAGTAAAAGGTTCCCTTGAAATGAATGGGAACGATGCCTGCAATACCAAGCCTAACAACTGCAGTGGGCATGGAGCTGTCTGCTTCCTGCAGAAATCAGTTCGGTGAATAAGTACAGCTGATTGGAGGGGGTTCAAAATTCCCCCCTTTGTGTTTTAATTCAAGATCGGTTTGTAGTCAGCCATTGCGAACCGTCTTGTTAACATCCACAGAATGAAAACTGGAATGTCCTATTGCTTCTCACAGCTGAGGATTTGCCGCTGTCTAGAAATGCTCTCGGCCGGCACTCCCGGGCACATCCGCCGTGCTGAAGAAAGAAGATCCGGCCAGCACGGAGGAGACCCGCGTTGGCCCCGGAGAGGTAAGAAACTGTCTTTTTATGTCCATGGCCGCGGGCATGCACGGATTCTGCTGCGGGATTCAGCAGTAGACATGAGGCCTAATGGCTCGCTCACACCGGCTCATGCAGCCCGTATATTGCATATGTATTTTTCACATGCGTAATCGCAGTACACAGCAAATACGCATATAACATGCGTATTGTAAATAGTCATAGCCTATATGGGTGTGCATTAGATGTGTGATATGCACTAAGATAGGACATGCGCTTTTTTTCACGCACGTAATATGCTCATGAAGAAAATGTAGGTGTGAGTGTCCCAATCAATGGGCTATTAACACTGCGTATTACGTGTGTGAAAAGTACATGTGTAATACGCAAGCCACATACACCCTTGTGAGCGAGTCCTGAGAGCGGATTCAGACGACCGCGGTTTTCTCCTCGTAGGACCGTGATAATTACAGCCGTATAACAAGACAAAATGAAACCACTGATCTCTATGGGATTTTAGCGGTTTCATTCTCACCACCTCTTTTCCCGACCGTGATTTGTATGGACCTGCCCTATCTTTCCCGCACGTAGTGAATACCATGTGCGGGAAAGATCCGGCAGCCGCTAGTTTCCCGCCTCTTTTTTTAAACTCCTGCGCTCTGGCATGGAGTTTGAATTGCTGGTGAAGGACAAGGGATTCCCCTCATTCAGGCGCAACTATGCTCCGTGCTGCCGGCCATGTAAACCCGCCCTCAGTGTGTGTATATGTGCGAGTGTGATACAGGTCTGAGAAAATTTGAGCCGTATCGCACCCATTTAGACGTGTGCTTTTCACAAGTGTGAAAAAAATTGCAGCGCGTCTTATTTTGGTCCGTATTATGGAACAAAATCGGTCATTAAAGCCTATAGGATGGTGTGAAGAACACTAAATACGCACAATACATGGTATTCACGGTGTATTTTCCTATGACTGCAAGAGAAATCAATGGGACCTTCTGGCATTTTTTTGCAGGCATGAGAAACACAGTAAAAATGTGAAAAAAAATGCAAAAACCACCACAATAAATACACACAGTTTTGTTGCGTGACAACAATGCGCATTTCACGTACTGAAACGCATGTGAATGGGTCCTTACTCCGGACTGGATACAATTGTGACAAACCATCAGTAGTGAGAAGCTTTCAGCTGCACAAGTTTTCAGCCTCTAGACGTGAACAAGAATGTTTCCATTTATGGCCTCCCTCACATCTACATCAGAGGCTCAGTTCGAAATCTTTGGCGCAGATCCAGCACGAAGTCACGGAAGCGATAGCTTATTTTGAGTTTAGTTAATAATGAATATATTGCAAGATCTGCAGTTCCCAGTGACACGAATAGAACTCAAGCAGAGGGGCAGGAATATAACTACATTAACCCCTTCATGGCCGTCGACTATAAATTTAGGTCGGGTCATAAAGGGTGTATGGTGCAGGCTTGGGAACAAAGTCTGTTCGTTCCATACCTGGTGGCTATCAGCTGTTTCACAAAGCTGACAGTGGCTGGTAACTGTGGCGATCAGAGTTAGCTCTTAAGAGGTTATGGTTAAGACCCCATTTACACTGACAGATGATCGCTCAAAAAAAAAAAATTGCTCAAACGACAGTTTGAGTGACAGTTTTGAGCGATCATCTTTGCATAGTCTATAGTAGCTAAGTAGCTACTAAAGAGCTATGCAGGCTGCTATTGCTCGGCGAACAATACAGATGTTTTGCAAAAGCAAACAGCTGTATTGTTCTCCATGATTACAGCTCGCATCCCGCTGTGAACTACCAGTGGGACGCGATCTGAAAGAAACTTATCGGCGCTGCCAACTGTGATAACAGCCTGCACCGCTGATAAGAGTTCATCACTCAATTCTAGAAAACTAGAATTGAACACTGAACGACTCGTGCACAAAAAGTGCACAATGTCCGTGCATTTAGATGCAACGGTTATCGCTCAAAAGACGGCTTTGGGCGAGTATCGTTGGGTCTAAATGGAGCCTAAGCTGACCACAAGTCTACACAGCGCCCAATTGGCACTGCCTGCAATACAATCAAGGGGTGCAGATGGGCTAGCATGGCAGCCCATAGCTTACTGAAGGCTGTCATGCACAGATGCCCATCAAGTCCTTCCGAGGCAACATAAAAAAAAATAATAATAATAATCGCTATATACTGCAATACTGTAGCATTACATTATAGTACGTAGTACAAGCGTTCACATAATTATAAGTTGGGGAATAAATAAAACTGTAAAAAAAAAATAATAAAGTTTAACAGTAAAAAAAAAAAAATTTTTTACAATTTTCCATACATTATGCAGTACATTAAATGGTACGATAAAAGAATACAACTCGCCCTGCAAAGAACAAGCGCTGACAGCCATGTCAATGGAAACATTAAAAGGCTATGGCTCTTGTAAGACGGGGACGAAAATTTTAAAGAAAAATCTCTGGTCCTGAAGGGGTTGAACAATGGAGATCTAGGTAAGAATATGGGCATTAGAGTTGACCAATAAAACAACATTTTGGCGTATTATGGGGAATTTGAGATTACCCACAATGCCCCTGTCAGCTCACTGCTATTTATGGATGTCCTAGATCAGGCTGTCTGTGTTGCCACTTTCTCATCACTTTGACCTAATTTAGACACAACGATAAATCGCTCAAAAGATGTCGCTCAAGCGACTTTTGAGCGATAATCGTTGTGTCATTTACAGCGCAAGATGATCGCTCAAGATGAGTGATCACCTTGTGCTGCCAGCGGAGGATGCAGAAGACAAGCGGGGTGTCCCCGCTTGTCTTCTGCATCCAGCTGTTCCCAGCTCCGAGCAACGACTGTTATACAGCCAAGCGCTTCGAGCGGATGATGCAGAAGACAAGCGGGGTGTCTTCTGCATACAGCTGTTCTCCGCTCCGAGCACGAGCGGAGGATAAAGAAGACAAGTGGGGTGTCCCTGCTTGTCTTCTGCATCCAGATGTTCCCAGCTCCGAGCAACGACTGTTATACAGCCGAGCGCTTCGAGCGGATGATGCAGAAGACAAGCGGGGTGTCTTCTGCATACAGCTGTTCTCCGCTCCGAGCACGAGCGGAGGATAAAGAAGACAAGTGGGGTGTCCCTGCTTGTCTTCTGCATCCAGATGTTTTCTGCACGGAGCGCCCAGCTGGGCCCCTCTGTTCTTCAAACCCAGCCCATTATCAGGGATGGGATACAGCTGAAACAATAGTATCAGCTGTGTCCTGCTGTGAATCCCTGATAAGGCTAATCGTTGTCTTTCAGCGTGCTGAAAGACAACGATGAGCGACGGGAGAACGAAAACTGGACGATGTCAGTGCAGTTACACACAACGATTATCGCTCAAAAGATAGCTTTTGAGCGAATTTTGAGTGATAATTGTTGTGTCTAAATGGGCCTTTTAAGTGTAGTGAAGCTGTGACAGGAAGTCTTACAGAGGACCACAAACCTGATTTAGTCCCTTTCCAGTCAACAATCAGGGGTGGGAGGATAAATCACATAGATTAGGATAAAAAAAACAGGCCAGAAAAGGTAAAGGAAGTTCAGGAACAAGCAGTACCGGATTTACATCTCAGTAGCCCGTAGGCACAGGCTGTCAGGCTCCTTAGACTCCGCCCATCAGGTAGGTCACACCTGAGGTCACGTATGACTTTAAAATGTTCATTTCTTCTTACAATTTAAGACGCCATTTAGATAGGCCTGTTCTTCCGGTGTATAACAGTCCATATTCTGTATGTAACACCCCAAAAAATTCACTTTTATCTGAGGGTCTTGTTTTGTTGGAGCGGGGTTTAATTTCACTTCAACATCCTTGGCCGCCACCATACAATTGAAAAGCAACCTCCATGTCCACCATATGGGAGGAAAGGGGTATCCATGGCCAATATTGCCATACAGAGGTGGGAACACATCCGTGGCCAATGCGGCCATGCTGTGGGGAGGGACGTCCTTGGCGGATGCCACCGTGCGGTGAGGAGGGACATCCCTGGTGGGTACTGCCATGCAAGGAGGGAGGGACGTCCCTGGCAAATGATGCCACGCAAATGGGGGAGGAACGTCCCTGGCAGATGATGCCACGCGAATGGGAAAGGATCGTCCCTGGCAGAGGATGCCACGCAAATGGGGAAGGATCGTCCCTGGCAGAGGATGCCACGCAAATGGGGAAGGATCGTCCCTGGCATATGATGCCACGCAAATGGGGGAGGAACGTCCCTGGCAGATGATGCCACGCAAATGGGGGAGGAACGTCCCTGGCATATGATGCTATGCAAATAGGGGAGGAACGTCCCTGGCAGATGATGCCACGCAAATAGGGGAGGAATGTCCCTGGCAGATGATGCCACGCAAATGATAGAGGAACGTCCCTGGCAGATGATACCACGCAAATGGGGGAGGAACGTCCCTGGCAGATGGTGCCACGCAAATGGGGGAGGAACGTCCCTGGCAGATGATGCCATGCGAATGGGGAAGGATCGTCCCTGGCAGAGGATGCCACGCAAATGGGGAAGGATCGTCCCTGGCATATGATGCCACGCAAATGGGGGAGGAACGTCCCTGGCATATGATGCTATGCAAATAGGGGAGGAACGTCCCTGGCAGATGATGCCACGCAAATAGGGGAGGAATGTCCCTGGCAGATGATGCCACGCAAATGATAGAGGAACGTCCCTGGCAGATGATGCCACGCAAATGATGGAGGAACGTCCCTGGCAGATGATACCACGCAAATGGGGGAGGAACGTCCCTGGCAGATGATGCCCTGCAAATAGGGGAGGAACGTCCCTGGCAGATGATGCCACGCAAATAGGGGAGGAACGTCCCTGGCAGATGATGCCACGCAAATAGGGGAGGAATGTCCCTGGCAGATGATGCCACGCAAATGATAGAGGAACGTCCCTGGCAGATGATGCCACGCAAATGGGGAAGGAACGTCCCTGGCAGATGATACCACGCAAATGGGGGAGGAACGTCCCTGGCAGATGATGCCATGCAAATAGGGGAGCAACGTCCCTGGCAGATGATGCCACGCAAATAGGGGAGGAACGTCCCTGGCAGATGATGCCACGCAAATGATGGAGGAACGTCCCTGGCAGATGATGCCACGCAAATGGGGGAGGAATGTCCCTGGCAGATGATACCACGCAAATGGAGGAGGAACGCCCCTGGCAGATGATGCCACGCAATAGGGGAAGAACATCACTGGCAGATGATGCCACGCAATGGGGGAGGAACGGCCCTGGCAAATGATGCCACGCAATGGGGGAGGAACGTCCCTGGCCGATACCGGACCACGCAATGGGGGGAGGGACGTCCCTGGCGGATACTGCCACACAATAGGGGAGGGTACGTCCCTGGCAGATGCCGCCAGGCAAGGAGGGGAGGAACATCCTTGGCGGGCACTGTCACCTCCCTGTGGGACGTTTGTGGTTGACATTATGAGAGTCTGGGTGGTCACAAATAAATGATGTGTGTATATATATATATATATATATCATTACGTCTCCTCCATCTAAGAATAGCACAAAAACTCTCATTTCAAATAGGACTCTGACATATCCTAAAGCCCATCTTATGTCTCAAGTGTTGTACTGTCCTCCTTGCTTTATACTGCAGCTGCCACATAGAAATTGTGGTAAAGAAGCTCAGCATTTAGTGATTGGCTTCCCCTCCCTGGGGTCATGTTATCTGTGAACTAGATGAAGCTATTTATATGCTGCGCAGCGTTCCAAGACTGGATGGATGGGAGGAAGTGAGTTGTGCTGAGCCGTCAGTAATGCAGCTGCAATGCAGAGCGGTGCAGCACAACTCACTCCAGCGGTCATGAAACTACAACTCCCAACATGCACTAATAGCAGTCATTATCAGAGAATTCTGGGAGATGTAGTTTAGCCACAGGTGGCACACCCCTGCGAGGTGCGTCCCACATTGCCCACTGTATTGGTAAAAGTTTTTGTTCTGCTTTTACACTCAATGTTCTGCAATGAGACCTTCCAGACAGTCCTTGTTAGCGGGGAGCATGGCTTACACTGCTCACCACTGCTCACTCCCAGCTGGTCCTCCTCTGCCCCGGGCACTGCAGTTCCGACACCACCCACGTGAGGACGTAGTATGTGCCGGCATTAGAACATGCAGCAGCGCCCATCACAGAGGGGGCAGATCTGGGTTGTGCTTTAATTATGGAGTCAGATCTAGTGGCTCTGTCTAAATTATAGGTTCAGATCTGTCTGGCGGCAAGTGCAAAATCTGCAATAGGGCTCCCGAGCTACCATATGTCATTTATAATACTGATGACTTCCTATGTGACAAAGTGGCCTTTGGGTCCCATCAGGCTCAGGAGCCCAGGTATGGCTGCTACTTCTACAGCTATTGTAGCTTTGCCCCAAGAAAAAGATGCTTCAGCAGCAAACAGGAGAAATTGCCAGAATGGCCTGGGCCAAATGGAGAAGAAAAAATAGTCAGTCACCAGATTAAATATGTACTCTGCCTACATGTTACTTTTAAAATATGTTTAAATCGCTTTCATTAGAGAGTAAAGTTGTCCTTATTTGGGGGAGGGCACAATTTGCCTGTAGCACCAGATCACCTTGTCCCAGGTCTGGTGGCATGTAATACACACTGCAATAAATTGTACCTAACTCCACATTATATAAAAGGCATCTCAATAGATCCCCCATGGTGTAAAATTAGTCAGCCGATACTCATCTCTTCCTGCTTGGTTATCACTGGCGGTTCCAGGTCTCCCTACTTACGTCATCTTTACAGGCTGCAGTCAGCCTGGGCAGTCTACAAACAAGCTGCTGCAGCCAATGACAGCGCTCAACAATAATCGCTAAGTGCCGTCATTGGCTGCAGCAGCAGATTTTCAGGATGTCACAAGCTGACATCAGCCTGTAAGCAAACGGACCAAAGGGAAGAGACAAGTATCAGTTGCCCTATTATTTTACACAATGGGGGACCCATTGAGATTCCCTTTACATAACTCAGCCAACCCCTTTAACCCTTTGCAATCCAATTTTAGATTCAGGGTTTCCTAGGGGACTTTCTCTTTCTGCCATTATACAATGGCACCGTCTGCTGGCCAGAGCCAGTACTGCGGTATGGGACATGCTGGAGAGGCCCCTAACAACAGAGCGGCCAGTAATATACAGTAAGAATACCCTGACGGACGTCTTCCGACATCGGAGCTGTACAGCCTTCAATCAGAATGTCTTCAGACATCAGACAGTGGATTGCAAAGGGTTAAGGCCAGTTTCAGATGAGTCTTTCACAGACAAGTGTGCCAGCCCAACTTTGGATCTATTAATCCAACTCAGAGCATCATAAGGCCGGGCTCACATGGCCATGTGAGCAGAATTGTGTAATCCAGTGCATTTGATTGAGCATGGTATTACCCAGGATCATACGACGGAATCCGCAAATCAAATCCGGTCATGCGAGACCAGCCGAAATGCGCCTATAATGTGTTTTTCTGATGTGTTATCAGCTATGGGATTAATCTAATATATCAGGGCATCACCAGCGAACAAATACTACCACGTAGCACCATTACCACCAAGTAACACCCATATTAGCCCCCAAAGAGCCAAACAAATTTCACCATGCACAACATATTACCTCCTAGCAGCACCAAATACCAGCATGCAGCACAAAATGTTGCCCAAGCAGCACCAAATAAATACCACAGTCCAGAACAAAGTACCTTACAGCAGCACCAAACACCACAGTGTAGCTCAAATAGCAGTAACATCCCTGCTGGCAGCAGCATTCCTCCCCATTCCCAACCCTCCCCAGCTGGCAGCAGCATTGCTCCCCATTCCCAACCATCCCCAGCTGGCAGAAGCATTCCTCCCCCTTCCCAACCCTCCCCAGCTGGCAGCAGCATTCCTCCCCCTTCCCAACCACCCCAAGCTGGCAGCAGCATTCCTCCCCCTTCCCAACCCTCCCCAGCTGGCAGCAGCATTCCTCCCCCTTCCCAACCCTCCCCAGCTGGCAACAGCATGCCTCCCCATTGCCAACCCTCCCCAGCTGGCAGCAGCATGCCTCCCAATTCCCAACCCTCCCCAGCTGGCAGCAGCATTCCTCCCAATTCCCAACCCTCCTCAGCTGGCAGCAGCATTCCTCCCCATTCCCAACCCTCCCCAGCTGGCAGCAGCATTCCTCCCCATTCCCAACCCTCCCCAGCTGGCAGCAGCATTCCTCCCCCTTCCCAACCCTCCCCAGCTGGCAACAGCATGCCTCCCCATTGCCAACCCTCCCCAGCTGGCAGCAGCATGCCTCCCAATTCCCAACCCTCCCCAGCTGGCAGCAGCATTCCTCCCAATTCCCAACCCTCCTCAGCTGGCAGCAGCATTCCTCCCAATTCCCAACCCTCCTCAGCTGGCAGCAGCATTCCTCCCCATTCCCAACCCTCCCCAGCTGGCAGCAGCATTCCTCCCCATTCCCAACCCTCCCCAGCTGGCAGCAGCATTCCTCCCCATTCCCAACCCTCCCCAGCTGGCAGCAGCATTCCTCCCCATTCCTAACCCTCCTCAGCTGGCAGCAGCATTCCTCCCCCTTCCCAACCCTCCCCAGCTGGCACCATTATTCCTCCCCATTCCCAACCCTCCCCAGCTGGCACCATTATTCCTCCCCATTCCCAACCCTCCCCAGCTGGCACCAGCATTCCTCCCCATTCCTACCCTCGCCAGCTGGCAGCAGCATTCCTCCCCATTCATAACCCTCCCCAGCTGGCACCAGCATTCCTCCCCATTCCTAACCCTTCCAACCTGACATTCCCCCCCCCCCTCCTTTCACATTGCCACTTCCCCACTGACAATAGAATTTTCCTCCCCTCCCCGCTGGAGGCAATATTTTTCCGTCTTCCCACCCCTCTCAGATTTACAGCAGCACATTTAAAGTTGTAAGTTAAGGGAGAGCTCTGTAGACTAGTCTTTTACCTCCCCTGCAGACTGTATGCCATTGAACTGCGGATAAAAGGACCTGTTTTGGTCATGTGACCGTGACGCCATCACAGGTCCTTTACCGGGATAATACAGGGGGGTGGTATAATCATGCAGGGCTGGTATTATCAGTGCACTTTGATGTTTTCCAGGCAAAAACTATTGATGACCTATCTTTAGGATAGTAGTTAATAGCCAGGAACCCACTACTTAGGATCCCGGCAATCACCCGATCTCCCAAACCGCTGTAAGTGCAGCAGATCAGATGTGCATTATAAGGGGCGGTAGAGGAAGTGTCGTAGCTGGCTTCACTCCCATTAAAATCAATGGGAGCTGATTCAACTATTACACTTCCTCGCCCGACCCGGTGTCAGAGGCAGGAGTGCCAGTAGCGTAACTGCAATGGGAGTAAAGCCAGCTATGGCACTTCCTAGGTGATAAAAGTCTAATCGGTGGAGGTCTCAGTATTGAGACCCCACTGATCTCATGAAGAAGGGTTCAATGACCCCCTCTGCTCCTCACTATGGGCTTGCTGCACCAGCTGCAGTGAGGAGGAGGTTTAATGGGGCGGCATGCATAAACAATGAGATAGATTGTGATTGTACCCAGCTATTTCCATTAGCGCCATTGAAATCAATGGAGCGGCACTACGCATATACGCACAAAAAGGGGTCACGGGTCCCTGTTCTTGGGATAGGTAGGGTGTGAGTGGTGATAAAAATCTATTTACATATAAGCCCTTTAAGTCTTATTACAGTCCTTGCAAGTGGTTCAGTATGATAATGCGAACCGCGGACCAGAAATGGTTATGCACACCCTTGCTTTAAATGGTTCAGGTGGGTCAGGCTTCTTGCGCGCAGACAAATTTTAATCCGATTTTGGGACCGATTGTTCAGATAGGGAATGAATAGCTGATCGGTGGGTGTTCGACCACAGAGACCCCCACCAATCAATTAAAATCCCAAGAATTGCCCCACTTTCACTCAGAGTTATGTCACTTTCAGTGGAGAGCTGGCCACACATGTGTACTGCGGCTCCATTCATTACAACAGGGCTGACAGAAATAGCCAAGCACTATGCGCTGTGACCTGTGCAGGGAGGGGGAGGAGGTGGGCTGTGACTGGTAGATTCTATGTTATTTATCTTTAGGTGTCACCTTTCATTGCAATCCTGCGTGTGATGATAATGAGATGACTGCTGAGAAGTTTTCTCAACAGAACACAAAATATCAGACAATTAGGCCGGTCTCACGCGGACGGATTTGAATGGTGAATTCTGTGATTGCCATCCACACCGACGATCTGCGGTAATACACAGGCATTGAAAGGCATGTTGTTTCTCATTTTCCTTTACAGTTGGGGGTACGAATTGCGTATTCCACGAGCAGAAGGAAAATGGCAGCATGCTCTATTTTACTGCTGAATCCGCCACCATAGAACCCATTATGCTCTATGGTCACGGATATACCCGCAGCCTATACGCAATTACATCACGTATGAGTTGCGGGTACCCGCATAATCACTAAGCAACGCTGCGGGAAATACAAACAACGTTCAATCGTTGGCTGATTTTACACTTAAAGATGATAGTTAAATTAGCATGATTCAATGATTTTTTGAATGATAATCTTTCCGTGTAAAAGGGCCCTTAGTGGTTAATCTGACAACTGCAGAATTTAAGGATTTTGCTTAAACACAGATTGTGGGATCAAAAATTAAACAAAGAAGAAAAAAAAAACATAGAATTCTTAAAAATTAATACAAAGTTAACATAACTGGAACATTCTGTTATAGAGCAGGAGTTGCTGAGCAGACCTGTTCACGGCCGAGGCGGAATATTGGAAACGGGGAAAAACTGACAGGTCTCCGCAGTGAGCTTATCTAATAGATAGGCTCATCGTAGAAAATCTCAGCATGCCGCGATTTGAATCCCGCAAGTGGAGAATCACTATGATTCTCCGCTCGTGGGCGTCGGGCTACGCTTTCCATAGTTAGCCTATGGAAAGCGTGTCATGCGAGGTCTGCGGGCGATTTATCGCCGCGGATCTCGCAATGACAACTCTCCCGTGGACAGCCAGCCTAACTTGTGTTTTATTCATTTATATCTTTGCACATTCCGAGCTGAACAGTCCAATGGGCGGAGCTATCAGTGACTGACAGCTGACCCTGTATCTACAGTCATTCACACATAGCTGTCAATCACTGATCGCTCCGCCCATTGGACTGTTCAGCTCAGGATGAGCAGAGATATAAATGAATAAAATACAAGTTATACTGAATCTTTCCCCATAAAACTATATATCCATCTGCTCAGCTCCTCCTGCTCTGTTACATGCTGCCTGAAGTTTGGACAGTATGTTCCAGCTTGCAGATTCCCTTTAAGGTACCAAGATACATTAGGTCCAAGTTTCGTCAGGACTGAACAACTCTCTGATGTATTTAGGGGTGTTGCGACTCATCCCTGATGTCAGATGTTTAGGACAAAAAGAGAGCGGTCATGTTGCATTTCAACAGGTCTGATCTTTTGTTCTCACGGGAGATAAATCGCTGCTAGAGGTGTCTGGCAGCAGCTTATCCCCCTCTTCTCAATGAAAGCTCATGCACACTTGGTTAGACCCAGCGTGCATATGTATGGTGAAGTCAAGAGGTATAGCTCTAGGTCAGGGGCATCAAACTCATTTTCACCAAGGGCCACATCAGCCTTATGGGTGCCTTCAAAGGGCCCATTAAAATTGTAAGATAGTATAGTAATAGTGACCCCCATAGTGGCTGCAGTAGTAATAATGACCCCCACATCTGCCTCAGTAGTAATTGGCTCCTGGTTGGCGAGCATTCCACTCACCCAGCCGCTACTGAGCCTGTAACCGCTGGCCTTTTCCCCCTCAGCATCCGTGCGGCGTACAGGACGTCACCCACAGACATTGCAGGGAAGAGGTCAGCGGTCACAGCGTTTTCAGGACCGGCCAATATATGCCGTCTCCCCCCACCCAACGGTATTCCGGGCTTGGAGTATACTCGCCGGACCAGGGTGTCTGAACGACCGCATCGACTTGGTCATGACTGCCTCTCGTTCTCGTGACACGGCAGACCGAAAATTGCTACGCCCGTGTGAAAGAGCCCTTAGGTTGTTGCATGGCTGAAGGGCCACATAAAATGAGACGGTAGGCCGGATTCGACCCCCAGGTCTTGTGTTTTACACGTGTGCTCTAGGTGTATCAAAGTATATGGGTAGTTCATTCTTAGGGAAAATGGTGCAAATTTGAAAATCTGCACCATAATCTGCATAATTTCTGCAATTTTGGTGCGGATCAGCAGAGGACTTCCCTTTTTCAATACAAGTGATGAAGTCTGCAGTGGATCTGCACCAATGAAACGGATTTTGATATGGAAATTATATGGATTTTGGCACACCACTTCCTTTACATCTGAACGTACCCATAGGCCCAATGTCCACGTGCGGATTTTTATTATTAAATCGCGCGGGAGATCTGCACTTCTTGTTGCCAATAGGGATGCATTAGCATTCGCACGGCAAGTAGAAGCATGCGGATGTGATTTTTCTTTCCTGGCGTGTGGGTCGCACGCACGGGAAGAAATCGCTGCATGCTCCATTTTCCTGCAGGTCCGCAGTGACGGCTTTAATTAAAGTCAATGGAAGCCGACCCGTCGCGGCACACCCGCAGCATTTGAAAACAAAAAGCGAGCACTGTGCATGCGCCAGGCGCGTTACCGGGCGCTCGGGATGCTTCCGCCGTGCTGAAGAAAGAAGATCCATCCGGCTCCGAAGAGATCCGTGCTGGACCCAAAGAGGTAAGAAACATTCTTTTCCTCTCCATGGCTGCGGGCACGCACGGGTACCACTGCAGGATTCAGCAGTGCTATCCATGCGTGCAAGTGGACATAAGGCCTAAGGCCACATTTCTGCCACCACAGTTGTGTCATATTTGAATTATGCCTTTTATTTCCTCCTAACTAGAGATGAGCGAGTATACTTGCTAAGGCACATTACTGGAGCGAGTAGTGCCTTAGCTGAGTATCTCCCCGCTCGTCTCTAAAGATTTGGGGGCCAGCGGGGGGCGGGGAGGAACGGAGGGAAGATCTCTCTCTCCCTCTCCGCCCCCCCCCCCCCCCCGCAACTCACCTGTCACCTGCGCCCCCCCCCCCCGAGTCTTTAGAGACGAGCGGGGAGATACTCGGCTAAGGCACTACTCACTCGAGTAATGTGCCTTAGCGAGTATACTCGCTCATCTCTACTCCTAACATCTCATACACACGGGCAGATTTGATTTGCGGATTCCGCGATTGGCATCCGCGCGGGAAATCCTCTGTACTAGCCGCCCATAGGAAAGCAGGAAGCTTTCTCAGCTCCACGCACACATGCGAATTTGATTTGCGGATTCCGCATGCAAAAAAGAGATCGTAGCATGCTCCATTTTACAGTGCATTCCACATGGATGGGCTCTATTGATCTCTATTGAAGCGAGTTTTCTGCAATGCATCTGCAATGCAATTGTGGATGCATTGTGGATTTGTAGGCAGATACCTCTCTGGTTGCTTAGAGACCAAGCAGGGAGGAGGGGAAGGCAGTCACTTTGGGCTTGCGTTTTTTTTTTTTCCGCGCGGACAATCCGCTGTGCATCCGCGTGGAAAAACGATCGCATCCGTTATTTAAAATAATTTCCGCACTGACTCACAGATCTTCTGCTGCCTTAATCCATGCGTGCCGTGTGCATGAGGCCTAAGAAGACTGGGAATGGATGCTATACAAGGAATTAAGAAGGAAGATTTAAGAAGTCCATATACGTTAGATAAATATTGTTCCATCCAGCTGATTTTGGGGAGATTTAATGTATATGGATGTGTCACAACGCTCCCCCAATGACAAATGTTTGGAGGGAAATAAGAATCGGGCTTCAGAATTTGAACACTTCTGATCCTTTTGTTCTCAAGGGAGATAAGTCGCTACCAAGGTGTCCAGCAGCAGCTTATTCCCCTCTCCCAATTGAAAGCACATGCATGTTTGGCCGGGGCCAGTGTGCATGAATACGGGGGCCCGGAGGAATAGCGGTCAGCCAAATGAGTGTTTATCTGACAGTTATCCAACATGTATGGCCACCTTCATGCTTCTCTTGTCAGGATGCATTCTCGATAGAACCCGCTTCTTGGGCCACCTGATTCTTGCGAACCTAGATTGAATGTCAATCGGGATTGTCACAAAGTCAACATTATCGGATAAATGGCGGATCCGAGCCTCCACAATGGCTTGTTTGCTATGGATTTGCACATGTATAGACAATCATAACCCTCAATCCTCACACCCATCCAGACAGATTACACTATCATTCCAGCATTTGAATGTAAATGTAGAGAGGTAAAGCTTCCGAATTGTCAACCCACCCCGACCTGCCTTGATTTAACCCATGAGTATCTATACAAAAGCCATAGAGATGTCCTAACCTAACCCCTTTACGGCCGTGGGATCTTACTATTACACATAGGCCTCTCTGTCAAACAACAAAGACCTCTGCAACGTCAGAAGGCCTGTATTCTTGCAAACAAGGCCTACTCCCCACCAGGCCGTGCATAACACTAGAGGCATCCGACTCCTTGCATTTAACCCCTCAAGGAAACAAAAAGAAAATTCAAAAACGTGATTACTGTGGATGACGGCACTTACATTTTCTTTTTAATTATTCGAGTCATCTGGTCACCTCTTCCAGCCAAACTAACACAGATTTCATGTGGGCCGATGTTGGGTTCCTGCTCGAATACAGCTGTAGGCAATCAGTGAAGAAGAAAGGGGGGGAACAATCCAGGCAGGGCCTGTCTCTTCTGCAAAGCCAGCCGTAAACAAGAGGCCCTCAAATATAAATCCAGTGTCCTTTTTAGAGAAGCCACCTACATTGCATGTGTCTCCAATTATAGCTACACGGTTCCCCGTGGAAACCTTGGCAGATGCTAAGGTGGTGGAGGGGGGTAGATTTTAATAGGGAACCATCCGCAGAGTAATTGATGAAAAGCCAGCTCCACAACACATAAAGCACACGATTCGAAGGGTTAGCAGCAATGCAAACGCCTGACAAAGCAGAGGCCTTCTCGTCAATCCTCCCCCTGTGGAGTATGCAGTCAGCCTAGGAAACATACAGAAATCACACACATGATACATGGCTGCTCATTCCTACCCAAAGAAAAGTCTTGATGGCTTTGGATTTAAAGGTCATTAAAATAAAATAAACATAAAAAAAGACACAGAAGAGAAATCCCATCTGGAATAAAAGAGAAAGAACACAAGAGGAATGCAAGGAATGTTCTACTCCAAATCATGGAAAGCTGCAAGACCTACCCCAAGAGAAGGTGGTCAACACAACCCTAGTATTAACCACTTACCCAATGCAAATATCCCCAAGGCTTTATGGGTTGCCTTATGGTGTGGAGTCTAGTTTCACATTGTGGAGACATTTTCACTATTGTTCTCCATTTTTCTTGATTGAAGCTATTACAGAGCCAGCAGAAGGCTGGCCAATAGACTAAAGCGTCAACCAGGGGGCTGCTGATTTCCTGTTCTAGGAAGTAACAAGAGATCTCTCCAAGGCGGAATGCGTTAGAGGTCCATTCTTAGAGCGGTGCGAGCCTTTGTTCCTGTCTTCTTCTCATTCATTACAGCTGCCTCTTGTGTGTCCCTCGTCTGCCACGCTCTCTCGTCTCTCCCAGGCCTCCAGCTTATAGACAAGATGCACAAGCCAGCTCTCATGAATGCATGCACACTTTTTTTTTTTTTTTTTAACAAGACAGGTTTTTCTTTCTCATTTGCAGCTTGGAAATTGGACGTTAATTCGGACACAAGTCATTATTCATTCCTGATGGTTTCCAAAAAGCGAAACAATAGGCACCTGATAAAGAGGGAGGGGGGGGGGGAGGGGGGAAATAGAATTAAAATGGGCAAATTGTTACAATATCAGTTTATGAGATTGAATTAGGAGTGCGTGAAGCTGAGATGAAACGCGGCGGGAATGTACGTGTTTATCGATATGGAATAGAAGATATTAATGATAAATCATAAGAAGCGCAGGATTTGCCGGTTTTGGCAAAGTGGATTATGATTTATGATGTTAATAGAATCTATATGATATAGTAGAACATGTAATATGCCGTATGATATGATGTAACGTACATTAATATGTAATGTGATCTTACATGTGATATACCGTATGATAAAATGTAACATGTACATTAATATATAATGCAATGCTGCATGATATAAGATATGATGATGTAACAATATGTAATGCGATATATGAGAATACAACACAATGTATATGATATAATGTTACACATAACATGATCTTCCCTTTGTTATGTATACGGAATGTAATCAGATCTAGCAGAGCAGAGTTTGTCACCTGACCCTGTGATGCTATCACAATGCATGTGTTACCTCTGGGCTTACATAGGACTGCACGTCAGCTCTGAGTTTATCCTGATACAGCTGCCAAAGAATTATGTGACGTATTCAGCCTATGTATTCATGCTACATATATGAATAGTCAGATGGTTGTCTTTTCATGCATGCACATCTAGTCACGCCCTTTAAACTTTGACCTTTCAATCTGGCCCTGCCGTGGCTAGAGGGTTAGGAGCGCTTTTAAAAGATCCAACATGCTGGCATATTATGCTGCAGTAGATTTCATACATGACCTCATACCTCTAGATTTATTCATACATGTGTATTCCATATTACACCGCAGTGCATTTCATACATGACATCGTACCAGTAAATTCAGTCATGCGTGTCTATTGCACATTAAGCCGCAGTGCATTTCATACATGACATCATACCAGTGGATTTAATCATACATGTGTATTGCATATTACACTGCAGTGCATTTCATATGTGTCATCATACCAGTAGATTCAGTGATGCATGTCTATTGCATGTTAAGGCGCAGTGCATTTCATACATGACATCATACCAGTAGATTCAATCATACATGTGTATTGCATATTACACCGCAGTGCATTTCATACGTGACATCATACCTGTAGATTGTCATGCATGTGTATTACATATTACGCCGCAGTGCATTTCATACATGACATCATAACTATGTATTGCATATTGCACACCAGTGCATTTTATACGTGACATCATACCAGTATAGTATCATGCATGTGTATTACATATTACGCCGCAGTGCATTTCATACATGACATCATACCAGTAGATTCAATCATACCTGCATATTGCACACCAGTGCATTTCATACGTGACATCATACCAGTATATTATCATGCATGTGTATTACATATTACGCGGCAGTACATTTCATAAAGGACATGCTACTCATAGATTCAGTCATACATGTGTATTGCATATTAAGCCGCAGCGCATTTCATACGCGACATCATACCAGTAGATTGTCATACATGTGTATTGCATATTACGCTGCGGTGCATTTCATACGCGACATCACACTAGTGGATTCAGTCATACATGTGTATTGCAGCATTATCTGGCACAACATGCATATTATATACAGAACATGCAATTTGAATTTTTTGCGCCCGTTTCCCGCCTCGCTTTCTACCTGTGCTTCTTCCAATATTTTTCCCCCCCCATCATTGCTTCTAGAACAAATCCTACAGATCTGAGCTTTATTGCAGCAGAATGTAAACGTGTCGCCCTCCCCGCCTGGTGCAGGCACGCACATTAATGTGTTTTTATTATTGCAAATGTCACGTACCAGTGCTGTGTGTCTTACAGTTAAATGCATACTGAGTGGAAAAGGTACCTTGTTGCAATCTCTTCTCCCTGCCATGTAGGATCTATCCCAACGCAGCTCAGTCACTGCATTGTTCATGAATCTGATCTGCCTCAAACCAGTTCCAGCTGGATCTGGACACCCTACATAAAGGGGCTATGGCATCCCTAGGATACAAGTCATTAGTCCCCAAATCATAGGCCTCTCCTTATCTAATTCTAGCAATATTTTTGCGTTATCCCCCCCCACCCTCAGCACCCCCCACCCTGAGGAGTATTAACCGTTTAACCTGCATTGATAATAAGAGGTTTTGCAGGGAAGCGCGGAGCAGGCCCCTTCGTCGCCAGATCTTGCAGCAGCATGTAAGGCTGTAAGGCTTGATTTGCAGCTGGGAGGAAATGTAAAGGATGTTATTATACGGACAGATGACGGCGCTTGCGTTTACGTTAATTGTGCAAATACACGATGGCTGATTAGTAGTAATCCAGATACATCCATGATTTATACCGGCAGAATACATAGAGCAGCGGTCACCACCCTGGGGCTCTCTAGTTGTAGAACTACAACTCTCAGCAGGGCCGGAAAGTCAGTTTCATAACAGCTGGAGGGTGCGTCCACACAGAGATCGTCGCAGATTCTTGGTGCAGATCGGTTTCAACCTTGAAGGAGTTAAACGTGCAGTAGATCTGCACTAAAATCTGCGATCAGTTTAAATCAGCGACACGTGAATGAATTCAGAGGGTCACAAATTGGAGACGCATTCAAGCTACCGCATTAAAACCTCTTCCACGAGTGTCATTTTAGCGCTCTGATAGCTAAAAAAATCATGGCTATCAGAATGCTAAATCGCGTGAACGAAGCAAAGTCGCGACAAAGTCGTCGCTATTCTCTGTGAGTTTATGTGGCTGGCTGCAGCATCTTGCACTGCACTGACACCGCAGCTCCGAAATCCCTGGGCCACCAGAGCAATGAAAATCATCTCCTGCGGGGACTCCCTTCATCTCCGCGGGGACTCCCTTCATCTCCGCAGCGACTCCCTTCATCTCCGCGGGGACTCCCTTCATCTCCGCGGGGACTCCCTTCATCTCCGCGGGGACTCCCTTCATCTCCGCGGGGACTCCCTTCATCTCCGCGGGCATGTTAAACTCCCTCCCTTTGGCGGGCGGTTTGCATAGACTCCAATAGGAGACTATGGAGCCCCCGACGTAGTGCCGTCAAAAGATAGGACAAGTCTCTGCGTCAAAAAAAAATGCACCTATTGCTCGTCTTTTTTTCCCCCCGGTGCGTCAAAACAATGTTCATCTGAAATACGTTGTACCAATACGCCATAGGCTCCATGCTGCCAATCACACATATTACACAAAATACATGCGTAATAAAGATTACAGAATTAAGTGTGCATACTCTCTAAGATAGTGCATGACAGTTGGTGGCCTGCAACAAGTATGCAATATCATTGCAGGAGACCTGCAGCGAATTACGCCCATGTGCAGCTGGCCTCATAGAGCACGATCCTCGCATATGAACCTCTTATAGTATCCAAAAAATAAATACAGACCAAATCTACTAAAGAAATAAAGTCCCCAGACCAGACCTCCTAAATATCAGCAGACCTCCTGAGTTAATACAGACCCCAAACCAATCCCCCCATCTCCTAAATGAATACACCCCAGACCCTCTAAACAAATACCCCACAATTAAATTTAAATAGGCCTCAAAATACAACCTAGAAGCACAGGCCTCGTTGCCCCTAGCAACCAATCACAGCGCAGCTTTCATTTTACCAGAGCAGTTTCAGATAATGAAAGCTGCCCTCTGATTGGTTGCTAGGGGCAACTAGGCTTGTCTTTATGTGAAGCTGGAATTACACAGTTTTTGAGCCAAAGCCAAAAGCAGATTCAATAGGAAGGAAGGACATAAAGTCAGGTTTACATTGGAAGACCCACAGACTATTGTTCTCACACAGGAGCCATAGTCTGTCAGAGAATGGAGGCGAAGAGGCTGGAGGTCTCTTCTACCCACCTCCATTCACTGCAAACAGGCAGTCATTCATAGATGGATGACCATCTGTTAACACGGCCCGACAGTCGCTCTGACAAGTGAGCTATTTCTCTCTCAGCGCCCTGTCCGCGGCTGCGTGTACACGGGATGACTACCACCCGAAATCACAGCAATAGGGCTGCGATGCGAGATAAAACATGCCACGATTCGGGAAGACATAGCTCATGCAGGGGCGTAAATATAGAGGGTGCAGGGGATGCGGTTGCACCCGGGCCCAGGAGCCTTGGAGGGCCCATAAGGCCTCTCTTCTACATATAGGAAGCCCAGTACTATGAATAAAGCATTATTTAGGGGCCCCGTTCCAGGTTTTGCATTGGGGCCCAGGAACTTTAAGTTACGCCTCTGCGCTCATGTGTATGGCCCCAGTAGAAATAGCGACCCCTACAGTAATATTAACTCCCCTCAGTAATAATATTAACCCCACCATAATAGTAACCCCCCTAAGCAATATTCCCCCCCCCCATCAGCAATAGTAGTAACTCCCCCATCAGCACTAATAGTTCCTCCCAACCCATATACCGTAAGACCCCCTACTTCCCACCCAAAATTCTGGAAAAAAAATTGACACAAAAAAACCCACACTACATTACACCTAAAAAAACCAAACACCAATACTCACCTACCACCGGCGTTCCAGTGCGCTCGCGGGTCCCCATCGCTCCTGCAGGCTGCTGCGATGTCCTCCGTGCCGGCAGAGCATTTCTTTCTGGAAGCGGGGCTTGAATTCCCCACCGCCAGCAAAGATAATGCTCTGATTGGCTAGCCGGCGTCAGACAATTAGAAGCTGGCACTGGGTTAACCAATCACAGCCATTCAATGACATCATTGAATAGCTGTGATTGGTTAACCCAGCGCTGGCTGAATTGGCTGACTGAATACCAGCCTCAGTGTCAGATGGGTGGTCAGGGCTGGTATTCCAAAAATACCGGCCTGTAATATGGCCGGTAAAAAAAATATCGGCACCGTCCTGGCGGTCAAAATACCGGCCAGGCCAGTGAATTACTGGCCGGTTGGCAACCCTACTTATAATTATTTTGTGCGTTTTTTTGCATCTTGCAACGTTCAAATCTCGCACACTTTTCTTGGCCTTGTGATTGCACCCTGCTGCCACCCCTCTTTCTTGGCCTTTCCTCTATTTCTGCAGGAACATCTTCAGGGCTCCCGTTTGCACTAGGAATGCAGCCATAGATTAGTGTATATTGAGACGCAGAGGTCAGATCATTTTTCAAATTTTTTTTTTTTTTACCAAAGCTGCATTTTTTGTTGTAGTTTTGCAAAGGAAACATAAGGATGAAATAACCATTATGTCTCAATATACCCTAAAGTACTATGCTGCCATCCAATAGGTGGCACTGCAGAGGCATTGTTCCATCTTCCTTATTTTCATATATTTCCCAGAGAAGCATGCACGGCCTTATAAGTCTCCTCACACCTTCTAGGTGCTCTCCTTAAGGGGAGACGATACTCCTCCCAACTAATGTACTATAACATGGTAACCAAGGAGGTAAAGGAAAGTGTTTGTCGGTCGCGTGAAAAAACCGTGCCGTCAAAACAAGAATATCGGCGACCATTTTCACTCGCCTGTTTTTCACGCTGCGTCCTGACCTATCCTTTGACAAAAAAACGCTGCAAGCTCCCATAGACTCCTATGGGAGCTGAAAAAAACAGGGAAGGGGGGGGGGGTAGTTTACCTGCGTCCGGCGCTCAGAAAAGAAGACAGCTGCCACTATTTAAGCTATTAGAAGTCATTCCAAAGATTTCTGCTGACGGAATTCTGCGCTGCAGTGTATTTTTCATGAAAATACGTCCGTTAACGCTAATTAAGCTCAGGACTCGATTGTGGCTATTCTTCATTAATGCAATTTTACGGCGTGTGTGGGTGGCCGTAAAAACATACGCTCATGTGAATGAGGCCTAATATGGAGGCACCATCTTCAGCTCCGTTTTTTCTGTGCCTATTAAAAGAAGACCGGAAAGGCTGCAGTGAAGAAGCTAATTCTTATGCAAACCCCTAGGGACGGGGGGTAGGGCGGTATGTTCCTACACGAAACAAGGGATGGAATGATTGTATTACTGCATTTGCACATATTGACAATGCATAAATATCGGTAGACACGGTCTGCACATTGGCGCAAAAGCTCCATAGTTAAAAACATATTAGAAATAAGAGTACAACAATGCTGATCGGTGATAAGAAGCGCATTAAAGCTGCAAAATAAGAATGGCGCACAAATAGTTACAGATTTAGTGCAGCCTGTAACCTAGCAACACCGAATTTTTACGTAGACAACATTTCCTCTGGGATACGATATTTGCAGATGTAAAAGTCTTCGAGGCCCCCTCCCCGTAGTAAACAATGATGGTGCAATGTGATTTGTAACCTAGTAATACGTGATTAATGGCCTCTTGGTAAATGTTCACCTTCCAACCACCTACCTGCAGATCTCTCCTGGAGAAGGGCTTAGATACACTGCTGGATGAGGCTGTCATGGGAGGGAGTCCGTATGTGGAGGAAGGAAGCTGAGGCCTGAGCTGACACAAAGCAGCTCCGGCTGCCTGCAGGCCATCCTTGGAATAATGAGGTTTACCTCCGCAGCCATGACCGCGAAACTTGATCTGTCAGGACGACTCGGGTTCCCACACAAAAGGCTTCACAATTTGCGCAGATTAGGCCTCAGGCATAAAAAAGCAAAAACAAATGTTTAACTCCTCATTCTTTGTTATGGGATTTAAAGAGTTTATTCCCGTTGCGGTTTTGGCAGCAGATTTCCAAAATCACAGCAACACCGCAGTTTTGGGAAATGATGGCAATAAACAGTTATCGTGGCGCTTTATTTATTTTACTCCGTTATATATCGTACATACATATTGCACAAAGCTGTGCGCAGATTGTTAGCACTTACGGTGCTTTCACATCTGCGTTGGAAACTCCTGTCAAAGCTAAAGCTCTTCCAAAGCTTTTTTGGCAAAGCTAAAAGTCAGACAGCTGAGCGGAAAACAAATGGACGCCATTTTAGTCCGTTCGGTGATGTTCTGTTCCATCATAAGATGTAGACTTTCGGCCTGTGGATTCCAGAACCCCCGACGCAGGTGTAAAACCACTCTTTCATTGGGCCCTGTCCCCATGGAGGCTTACAGTCACTGGCGTACCGCTAGGGGTCGCAGGGGTCTCAATTGTGACCCGGCCCCTTAGCTAACGAGAGCCTCCTGTCAGATGCAGACTCACTGCCGTGGCTCATGGCTGGCTGCAGGTTGCACTCAAGAAGGCGAGGACCGTTACCGGGGGAGTCGGCAGCCAATTACAGGCTGCAGACCCCCCAGCGCGCGCTCCTGCCTTCCACTGAGAGACTGCAGTTGTGGTTGGTCACAGGGGGATATACATCTCCTGTATATACTGATATGGACCATACTGGTGTAACCTGTGTATTTCCTGTATATAATTATATATATACAGTTGGTATAAGTTATACATCCTGTATATGAGTAATATTGACCATGCTGGTGTAAGCTGACCCAGTTTATATCAGCATGGTTGATATCACTATATACAGGAGATGTATAGCTTATATCAGCTGTACATATATAATTTTATACAGAAGATACCCAGGTTTGGGTGATTTCACACTTGCACTGGGGACTTCCACTCTCCTGTTCCTTTTGGGGAGCAGGAGAGGGGAATCCCCGCATCCAAACAAATCCATCCTCGTACACCGTGCGATGCTGTGCCAGCCCCACGGAAAAAAACTGGGCAGATTTGAACGCAGGACACCAGTGCTGCAAGTCAACAATGTTAACCACTGGGAATAACCCAAACTGCATTATTTAGTATGCACTTAATTTTTGGATATAATATCCAGAAACACGCTATTAAGACTATATTTACACAGACGTATTTGCGCGCGCAAAATTTACACGTGCAATATTCAGAGCAGAGAACCCTTTGACTTCAATGGGTTCGTTTTACATGTGCGTATTTTTCTTGTGCATTTCAGTCGTGCAAAAAAAATGGCAGCGTGATCTGCTTTTTTTTTGTGCACACAATTCACAAGGAGATGCGTGATATGCTGTTTCATTCCGCTGGAAAAAAAGACACATCTGGAACTCATTAGACTAATTAGCAATTTCAAACGGCATGTCTTTGTATCCCGTGCATAAATGAACATGCCTTGTGGGCACAAACATCACAGTAAAATACGCCGATCTGCGCAAAAAAACATTGTAATGCAAAACTCTATACCCACACATGCACGCGCAAATACGCATACACTCGTGTGAAGGGGGTCTTAAAGAGGTTTTTCCAGGACAAAGATATTAATGACCTGTTCTCAGGGCAGGTCATTAATACTTGATTGGTTGTGCTCCTCCATATGATCAGCGGGTGTCCCACATGGTGGTCCCCCACCAATCAAATATTGATGGCCTATCCTGAGGAGGTCATCAATATTTTAGTCCTGTAAATCTCTTTGACCTGTGTATGCTCGAGTCACCTCCACCGTGACCTGACCCCCTTGCTACTTCACGTCCCCCAATGATACACTGAGACCATCGTATATTCGTTGGATATTTTGGCCACAGCAGCCATTTTATTTAACAAAATAACAATACATATTAACTCTTTTCAGAATACGGAGAGGAGGTCCTAGGAGCCGCAACAAAAAGGTCTGGTGTTTCACAAATAAAACCAAACCTTGCCTCCAACCGTACACCCGGCTCGGAGACACCACTAGGGGCTAGAATATCAAAAAATGATCCAGGCCACCTGGGATCCCTTCCCTGGCCTTACCCAACCCACTAGACCCAACCGTGATGAAGCAAAAGGGGGGGGGGAGGCTTAAAGGTGAGGCCGTACCCACCAAACTCCCTCTACCCAATATAAAAAAAAACCTGTCTCCACCCGCCCCAGGCTGCCATGAGAGGACATGCACAATTTCCCCCTAATTACGCGTATCACTTGAACTTCTTGAAACTCATGGAATGACTTCCCATCACCTTTCACCTCTCCAGGAAGGGTGGGTGGGATGCTTCTCGCTTCTTTCCTAAAAATGACACCCATGCCTAAAACTTCCCCCTTTTATAACTTACTCTAGCTCACTCCCCTAATTCTACCTGTCCCAATCCCCATCTTTCCCTTCATGAATCTCCAGGCTCCCCTTTACTCCCTACACTCTCCTATTAACTCTTTCACCACTTTCTGCTCCCTAGCGACAGTGTCATGTGGAGCCTCCCCTTAGGGCCCCCTGGGACCCTGCTTCGGCCCTGTACTTTTTGGTTGTGTTTGCAGGTGCTGTTTTTGTAAGGGCTTGTTCAGACATAGGTGACAGCCCATCTAGAATGGAGTCAAACTAAGGTAATAGCAGAGGTGTTGGATCATGAAGAGCGCCAAACAGAAACTATTGACTATAAAGGTTCCTTTGAGCTCAGCTATGCACTCTGGCATTTTCACAGACAAAAGAGCTATTTTTACTGGATTTTTGCAGAAATCAGTGACAGGGGTACCAAATGGGGCCGCTGACGTGAACGAAGCCTAAAAATGTTATTTTTTTGCAACTTAAAAAAAAAACAAAAAAACAACTAGATTAGGTTCATTCATACAACATAAAAAACGCTGAAAATAACCTTGATAATTTTACACATTGTGATTATTCTACTTTGAAATTGCATTTGATTGCTATTTTACGCTATTGGCCTATGGGGGTCACATAAAATAGTTTTTTTTAATATTATGCGCATGTATACCAGCAGCTATATGCACTCCCTGATAGGATAATATTAAAGTGCTATACTCAACTTTAATTTACTGGAATCGCAAGATGAAATGCATGCGGAGGGTAACACATAGCATCCTGTAATCTTCATTCTGCAACTGTAAGGGGTTAAATACTATTGTGTACCTATGTATAATATACATGTATATATTAGGGCTCATGCCCACGGCTGTGACGGACTCTGCCAGTGGAATATCGCAGTGGAGTCCGCCACGGCGCCCCCCAAAACCCCGATACTTACCACTCCGGATCCGCCGTACGCATCCTGCATGGAGGGCCGACGTGCATGCACAGTAAAACGCATGACGCGCCGGCAGTGTCAGATGACGCGGCAGTCAGTGGATGGGGCCGCGTATTTACAGCAGAAGTATAGCGTGACAGCCGACTTCCATTGACTACAATGGAAGCCAGCTGCACGTATTCCCGCGGCATTTAGAACATGCCGTGGTTTATTTCACGCTGTGGAATTCCACCGCAGAGCTATTAGGTTCAATAGAACTGAATAGCTGCGGGGCAACGCCGCAGATCTTCACCGTATGAAACACAGCGAAAATCCGGTTGTGGACATTAGCCCTTAATGATGTTCCTTCTTTTATGGCTCTGCCAGGACCTTCAAAGAGAGGTCATATGACTTGGTTCACTCAGATTTTTTATTATTTTTTGCTATGGACTGATAGGACCCTAGCTTCACATTAATTGGCTAAAGGACTGGGTATAAAAGAGAGGTCCTGATCCCGGGCCCAGTGTAACTCAGCAGTTTCATAGAAAGTAGAAAAGACTGAGCTAGTGGAGCTGCAGCAGACAGACTTTGTGTGTTCCTGAGAGGGAGAGCCTCGGGTGAGCTGCAGCAGAGCTGACCTGCAAGTGGACTTGTGTATCTGAGAGAAAGATTCTGGGGTGATCACCTCAGCAGGAGCTGGTAAGAATGGCTGTACCACCGCGAACTGTGCTGTGTGTGGGGTCGGACTGTAACTTCTAACAATGCACACAGTCACCAGATATATAGAAACCGGTGTCCAAAGACATTTTAAGCGCAACAATAGCTGTTGAAACCAATGTAATCAACCATTGAAAAGAATGTTGAATCAAAGACCAAATACCTATAGGCAGAAGCACTCTGAAAAACTCTGCTGTTCGTGAACACAATGCAACACGTTGATAGTACAAGAGACTTCTGTTAGTGGAAATATCATCAAAAAAGGTTTTAATCTCGGATTTGGGGCGCTTCCATTGCAAATCCCATTATCAGAAAATAATATTGCAGCATACAATGCCGCTTTTCTGGTACCCATGATGAAAACCCTTTGGACCCCTTTATAGTCAGTAGGTCCTTTGGTCCTTCATACAGCAGATCCAGCACTGTCGTCACTATAACGGAGCAGGACAGCAGAAGTGAAAAGTGGCGATATAAACGTTCCGCTTGCAATGCACCTATTAGGTTTCTTTCACACGGTACGGAATTACGCCACAGGACGCAACTAAATCAGCAGCTGTTGAATTCCACACCAAAATGCGCGGGTTTACCTGTAAATTTTGATGCAGGATAGCAGGGGAATTGAAGCCATTTTCAATTACCCATCAAAATCCGCTTCTGCACGCATTCGAAGACCAGGAGACCCGGACAGGTAATGCAGTGTTCTCGGCCGCGGGCAGGGTCGGATTCTGCTTCGGCTCCCGGAATCTGATCCGCCCGTGGACATGAGCCCTTAGGGTTTCTTCACACGAACACATAAAGATATCATTGATTCATTCTTATTTTCTGCATTAGGCCACATGCACACAGGCGGTTCGGGTTCCGCATCCGTCCCTGGCAGCAGCGGCGTCCACGTGTACCTGCTTTCTTTTTCTCTTCTCTGTACTGCGGATGGTCCGCACGGCTCGCCGTCGGACAAGCGTAGTACAGGTTTTTCTTCTAAATTCCTGCTTTTCCCGGGTCATCGCCATGCAAACTTTCTGCAATGTCACTTGCGGAAGGGCAGCGGATTGGACGGCTTCCATTGACTAGTAGCCGCGCAAAAATGGAGCATGCTGCGATTTTTCATCCGTGAACGGAAACTGCAATTGATTTCCGCTCGTGCGCATGAAGAATCACTTTTCCATAGCATGCAGAATCCGGAAGCGGACGCCCAAATGAATGGGGTTCATATTTGTGCGAGATTTATGTGTTAAAACGCACAAGCTCGCGCGATTTTCTCAGCCGCATGAAGCCATCTATCAGAGCACACGTCAGAACCCACGTGTGTAGCCCTATTAAAATACAGGTGCGCTATTTCTGTCCGATATTTGGGTGTGCGAAAACCGTCCAGATATATTGTCCTTGTGCGCGTACTGCCATTGTGGTTATAACGGCAGGAACAATGTCCAGCATGGATGTACAGTTGTCACGGCGCCTCCAGCAGGCAATGCGCCCTCTGCTGGCAGGAAGATGATACTGTATGTGGCATCTTACATCCGTGTGTCTGGGACTCCACAGGAAGAAATGGAGATGGTTGCTTGGCGACTAAGCACCCAGCCGCTGACAGAGCCCCGTTGTCAGTGAGGATTTTAGAATTGCCATGACAACCGGGTTTTGTCCGATCTTATATTACATCATTGGACAGGCAGCGATTTTTCAGACTATCGGTCTATGATATATATTATATATCGCTTCTATGATTTAACCCTTTCAAATAAAGGGTTTTTTTTTCCCGTGCGAGTTCTGTCCGTCTTGGGATGGACCAGTACTTGTGTTCTTTAGGCTTATGTAACACGTAGCCTTTTTATTTACAGAAAAGCATTTCATTTTTGGCGATTCTTATTTTTTCTCGCTTTTTGGCCGCTAGAAACGCAGCGACCTGATGCTAGCTGTCTGGCTACTTGCACCGCGTTGTGACACACATGCAATTGGCACGAATATGAACTCCAACCCTTTGAATGGAGTTATTCACATGAACGATTTTTTTCCCCTCAGGCCTCTTTCACACGGGCGACAGCGATATCGCAGTGAGAAAGTCGCACAAATATCGCAGCTGCATTTCCTTGTGGTGATACTGCGAATTTGTGGTGCTACAAAGTCATGTGAATTTGTAGGGCTCTTTTGCTGGCTTGAAATATAAGCCCTACCCCAAAAATAAGCCCCAGCTGCATAAAAAAAACAGTGCAACATCTAACAGGCGCTTTTGGCTCTGCCGCACTTCTCCTCCGAAGCCTCGGCACACTTGTCTGCTGTCTTCAGCCAGCGCATCCTGGTCAGGGGGTTCAAAAATCCTGCCTCCAGGAAGCGCTGGCTCTGATTAGTTCTTGTGCGCCGTGTTGCAGCCAATCACTGCAGCGCTCGATGAACCAATCACAGCCATTCAATGCGATGGCTGTGATTGGTTCATCGAGCGCTGCAGTGAGTACCACTCAGTGTGAGGCCTATACATTTGTATGGGCAGCAAATACACTGCATATGGGTGGCATTTTCATTCGCCACCCCACTATGAAACAGAGCAGGGAATGAAAAAAAAAAATCACACTGCGCATGTCGATGTGCGTGTGATAAATGGGCATGCACAGTATACTCGCAGCCATACGCGGTCTCTGCCGGCAGACCCGCTATTTATGAACAATTGTAACATGCTGTGAGGATACCGATACGGCTGTGGACATGAGGCCTAAGGGCGGATTCAGACAAATGTATTGTTCTTCCCATGATAATCATGGCTACATAATGGGACAAAATGAAATATCGCAAGTGCGATATTGAGCCATCACCATATCTTATTAGCATGTCACATGTTCTTAAAAATACTACATAAATTGCAGAGCCCTGGAGGTGTCCGCCATAGTTTGTGATGGGAACTGCACGCAATTGGATATACAGGTTATACCGCTGCACACAAGCTGGACATCACAGCTGAGCAATGGAAAAGCAGAGGTTCTGTTATGGACTGTGGATGTTACGTCTCGGCCCGTTGGTTCTAGTGGCAGGAACTATGAACATGGAGGTGTACCCTTACATTCTAGATCAGTCTTTCCCAACTCCAGTCCTCAGGGACCCCCAACAGGTCATGTTTTCAGGATATTCTATAGTAAAGCCCAATGTCCACGGGCGGATCTGATCTGCCAATCAAGCTGCCTGTAGGGATGCGTTAGCGTTCACAAAACAAAACAATTAAAAGCATGCAGATGTCATTTTTTTCCCACGGATCGAACACGCACAGGAGACAAATTATAAAATGCCCCATTATCTGCGGATTCCCGCACGGACAGCTTCCATTGAGGTCAATGGAAGCCAGCCGGCCCACAGCACAGCCACAGCTGACACTGTGGACTTGCCGCAAATCCGTTGGAAAGCATCCGCCCTACAGAAGAAAGAAGTTCCGGCAGGGACCGAGAAGACTCGCACCCGGACAGGTAAGAAAATGTCCAAAAATGACCATGGCTGCTGGCATGGGTGGAATCTGCTGCGTGATTCCACACTTGGAATCCGTGCGTGCTTGTGGACATGTGGCCTAAGACCACCTGTGGCAATGTCTGAGGCACCAACAATAATTACATCACCTGTGTAATACTGAGGAACACTGAAAACGTGACCTGTTGGGGTGCCTTGAGGACTGGAGTTGGGAAGCCCTGTTCTAGTAAATAATGTGATTCTGACAATGTGACAATACTCTGGAAATGGTCGGCCATACTTCCAACAAGACAACGCGCCTTGTCATACATCCAACGCTGTTTTATGTTGGTTTAAGGATATGGATGTTTCACAATTTGACTGACTGTAAAGATTCTCAGGCTGAACCCTACTGAACATCTCGGGGATAAAATGGAACATCAGGTCAGGAAATATGAATCTTGCCCATCTTCTTTGAGAGATCTCACCAGATGTTTGTAGGATGAATGAAGGGAAATACCAGCTGAAGTATATCAAACGTTAGTAAAAAGTATGCCACGAAGAGGATCTGATGTCATGAGGACCACAAGAGCCCCACTAAGTATTAACATAAGGGAATAAAAACTACTTTTGATTCCTGCTCACCTGTCCAAATACTTTGGGTAGGATACTTTAAGGTACAAAAGTGTCAGAACGTCTGTCACTATACTGCAGCATCTGCAGCCCAGGAGCAATTAGGGACTTGACAGGTTCCTTTAAAGATGTGGCTAATTAATCATCAGTATCTGACACTGTAATAAATTAGTCATAAAACAGAAAGAATGTAACTTCCAGCAAAACCGACTTCATAAAAACCCTCATAATTAATTCCCCATTGCTGTTTTTCTAAAAACACTATGTGTGAAACCCTCCTCATGGACCTTTCTCACGGTGGGATAATTCTGCCAGGACAATTCTGTGGAATTTGCTGCTATGAAATTCTGCACAAAAATCCGCAGGACTAACTATTAGAGATGAGCGAACGTACTCGTCCGAGCTTGATACTCGTTCGAGTATTAGCGTGTTCGAGATGCTCATTACTCGTAACGAGTACCACGCGATGTTCGGGTTACTTTCACTTTCCTCTCTGAGACGTTAGCGCGCTTTTCTGGCCAATTGAAAGACAGGGAAGGCATTACAACTTCCCCCTGCGACGTTTAAGCCCTATACCACCCACTTGCAGTGAGTGGCTGGGGAGATCAGGTGTCACCCGAGTATATAAATCGGCCCCTCCCGCGGCTCGCCTCAGATGCGTTGTGAGATAGCTGAGGGACAGTGCTATTGGTGCCGGAGCTGCTATAGGGAGAGTGTTAGGAGTTAGTGTAGGCTTCAAGAACCCCAACGGTCCTTCTTAGGGCCACATCTAACCGTGTGCAGTACTGTGGAGGCTGCTGTTAGCAGTGTTGCACATTTTTTTTTTTTTGGTATATCGGCCGTGCAGAGCATTGCGCCCTGCAGTAATACTCCAGGGACAGAATTGTGTAGGCAGGGCCAGAAGACATCTTATAGATTGAATATACGCAGTGGTCCTTTTGCAAAAAAAGATTTGAAAAAAATCTATTTGGCCTGCCTGTCACTCTGCTCAGTGTTCTGGGTCCGTGTCTGCTGGGGGTAAAATTTCTCCAAATAAATACGCAGCCAGCTAAGTGTTACAGCAGGCTTGCGCCAAATTATTTCCTGGCTCTGAAATCACCGCTCTGTTGCACTTAATAACAGTGCAACACTGCAGTTCCGTCACACAGTCCAGGGACAGAATTGTGTAGGCAGGGACAGAAGACATATATAGATTGAATATACGCAGTGGTCCTTTTGCAAAAAAAGATTTGAAAAAAATCTATTTGGCCTGCCTGTCACTGTGCTCAGTGTTCTGGGTCCGTGTGTGCTGGGGGTAAAATTTCTCCAAATAAATACGCAGCCAGCTAAGTGTTACAGCAGGCTTGCGCCAAATTATTTCCTGGGGTTCCGTAAACGAAGTCAGCCCCCAACCACAGGCCAATAAGCGGCACATTTAATTACAGCGTTCTGTTTCTGCACTACTGCTAATACACCATGCTGAGGGGTAGGGGTAGGCCGATAGGACGTGGACGCGGGCGAGGACGCGGAGGCCCAAGTCAGGGTGTGGGCACAGGCCGAGCCACTGCGGTGGCCATGGGTAGAGGCAGGGCCAGACCGAATAATCCACCAACTGGTTCCCAAAGCGCCCCCTCGCGCCATGCCACCGTGCAGAGGTCAAGGTGCTCTACGGTGTGGCAGTTTTTCACAGAGACGCCTGACGACCGACGAACAGTGGTGTGCAACCTTTGTCGCGCCAAGATCAGCTGGGGAGGCACCACCAACAGCATGCGCAGGCATATGATGGCCAACCACCCCACAAGGTGGGACAATGCCCGTTCACCGCCTCCGGTTTGCACCACTGCCTCTCCCCCTGTGCCCCAACCTGCCACTGAGATCCAACCCCCCTGTGAGGACACAGGCAGTACCGTCTCCTGGCCTGCACCCACACCCTCACCTCCGCTGTCCTCGGCCCCATCCAGCAATGTCTCTCAGCGTAGCATCCAGACGTCGCTAGCGCCGCAGTTTGAGCGCAAGCGCAAGTACGACGCCACGCACCCGCACGCTCAAGCGTTAAACGTGCACATTGCAAAATTGATCAGCCTAGAGATGCTGCCATATAGGCCTGTGGAAACGGAGGCTTTCAAAAGCATGATGGCGGCGGCAGCCCCGCGCTACTCGGTTCCCAGTCGCCACTACTTTTCCCGATGTGCCGTCCCAGCCCTGCACGACCACGTCTCCCGCAACATTGTACGCGCCCTCACCAACGCGGTTACTGCCAAGGTCCACTTAACAACAGACACGTGGACAAGCACAGGCGCGCAGGGCCACTATATCTCCCTGACGGCACATTGGGTGAATTTAGTGGAGGCTGGGACAGAGTCAGAGCCTGGGACCGCTCACGTCCTACCCACCCCCCGAATTGCGTGCCCCAGCTCGGTGCTGGTATCTGCGGGGGTGTATGCTTCCTCCACTAAACCCTCCTCCTCCTCCTACGCAACCTCTGTCTCGCAATCAAGATGTGTCAGCAGCAGCAGCACGTCGCCAGCAGTCGGTGCCGCGCGGCGTGGCAGCACAGCGGTGGGCAAGCGTCAGCAGGCCGAGCTGAAACTACTCAGCTTAGGAGAGAAGAGCCACACGGCCCACGAACTGCTGCAGGGTCTGACAGAGCAGACCGACCGCTGGCTTGCGCCCCTGAGCCTCCAACCGGGCATGGTCGTGTGTGACAACGGCCGTAACCTGGTGGCGGCTCTGCAGCTCGGCAGCCTCACGCACGTGCCATGCCTGGCCCATGTCTTTAATTTGGTGGTTCAGCGCTTTCTGAAAAGCTACCCCCACTTGTCATACCTGCTCGGAAAGGTGCACCAGCTCTGCGCACATTTCCGCAAATCCCACACGCACGCTGCCACCCTGCGGACCCTGCAACATCGGTTTAATCTGCCAATGCACCGACTGCTGTGCGACGTGCCCACACAGTGGAATTCTACGCTCCACATGTTGGCCAGACTCTATGAGCAGCGTAGAGTTATAGTGGAATACCAACTCCAACTTGCGCGGCGCAGTGGGAGTCAGCCTCCTCAATTATTTACAGAAGAGTGGCCCTGGTTGGCAGCCATCTGCCAGGTCCTTGGAAAATTTGAGGAGTCTACCCAGATGGTGAGCGGGGATGCTGCAATCATTAGCGTCACCATTCCTCTGCTATGCCTCTTGAGAAGTTCCCTGCAAAGCATAAAGGCAGACGCTTTGGAATCAGAAACGGAGGCGGGGGACGACAGTATGTCGCTGGATAGTCAGAGCAACCTCATGTCTATATCTGAGCGCGTTGAGGAGGAGGGGGAGGAGCATGAGGAGGAGGGGGAAGAGACAGCTTGGCCCACTGCTGAGGGGACAGATGCTGCTTGCCTGTCATCCTTTCAGCGTGTATGGCCAGAGGAGGAGGAGGAGGGGGAGGAGCATGAGGAGGAGGGGGAAGAGACAGCTTGGCCCACTGCTGAGGGTACAGATGCAGCTTGCCTGTCATCCTTTCAGCGTGTATGGCCAGAGGAGGAGGAGGAGGAGGAGGATCCTGAAAGTGATCTTCCGAGTGAGGACAGCCATGTGTTGCGTACAGGTACCCTGGCACACATGGCTGACTTCATGTTAGGATGCCTTTCTCGTGACCCTCGCGTTACACACATTCTGGCCACTACGGATTACTGGGTGTACACAATGCTCAATCCACGGTATAAGGAGAGCCTTTGCACTCTCATTCCCGAAGAGGAAAGGGGTTCGAGAATGATGCTATACCACAGGGCGCTGGTGGACAAACTGATGGTAAACTTCCCATCCGACAGCGCTAGTGGCCGAAGGCGCATTTCCGCGGCCCAGGTAGCAGGGGAGGCGCAGAGATCAGGCAGCATGTACAGCGCAGGCAGGGGAACACTCTCTAAGGCCTTTGACAGCTTTATGGCTCCCCAGCAAGACTGTGTCACCGGTCCCCAGTCAAGGCTGAGTTGGCGGGAGCACTGTAAAAGGATGCTGAGGGAGTACGTAGCCGATTGCAGCACCGTCCTCGGTGACGCCTCTGCCCCCTACAACTACTGGGTGTTGAAGCTGGACACGTGGCCTGAACTCGCGCTGTATGCCCTGGAGGTGCTTGCTTGTCCTGCGGCTAGCGTCTTGTCAGAGAGTGTGTTTAGTGTGGCTGGGGGAATCATCACGGATAAGCGTACCCACCTGTCAACCGACAGTGCTGACAGGCTTACACTCATCAAGATGAACAAAGCCTGGATCTCCCCAGACTTCTCTTCTCCACCAGCGGACAGCAGCGATACCTAAGCAATACGTAGGCTGCACCCGCGGATGGAAGCATCGTTCTCTATCACCATCCAAAACGGGGACCTTTTCGCTTCATCAATCTGTGTATAATATTCATCCTCCTCCTCCTGCTCCTCCTCCTGAAACCTCACGTAATCACGCTGAACGGGCAATTTTTCTTAGGCCCACAAGGCTCAGTCATATAATTTTTCTAAACAATTTTTATACGTTTCAATGCTCATTAAAGCGTTGAAACTTTCACCTGAACCAATTTTTATTTTAACTGGGCTGCCTCCAGGCCTAGTTACAAATTAAGCCACATTAACCAAAGTGATTAATGGGTTTCACCTGCCCTCTTGGTTGGGCATGGGCAATTTTTCAGAGGTACATTAGTACTGTTGATACAGCAATTTCTGTGGGCCCTCGCCTACAGTGTAATCAAATTAATTTTTAGCCCACCTGCAATAAAGCTGACATTACCTCAGCTGTGCTGGGCACTGCAATGGGATATATTTATGTACCGCCAATGGGTTCCAGGGAGCCACCCATGCTGTCGGTCCACACGGAGTTGTAACTACATGTGTCCACTTCTAAAGAACCCCAGTCTGACTGGGGCATGCAGTGTGGGCCGAAGCCCACCTGCATTAAGCACGACATTACTACCTCAGCTGTGTTGGGCAATGCAATGGGATATATTTATGTACCGCCGGTGGCTTCCTGGCACCCACCCATGCTGTGGGTCCACAGGGAGTTGTAAATGCATCTGTTTCCACTTCTAAAGAACCCCAGTCTGACTGGGGCATGCAGTGTGGGCCGAAGCCCACCTGCATTAAACATGACATTACTACCTCAGCTGTGATGGGCACTGCAATGGGATATTTTTATGTACCGCCGGTGGGTTCCAGGGAGCCACCCATGCTGTCGGTCCACAGGGACTTCACAATAGGGAGTTGTACCTGCCTGTGTCTATGAATTAAAAAGCCCGGTCTGACTGGGGCATGCAGACACCTTGACAGAATGAATAGTGTGTGGCACATAGGTTCCCCATTGCTATGCCCACGTGTGCAGCTCCTGATGGCGGTGGCACAGGATTATATTTCTCATTGCTTCTGTACAGCATTGTGGGCTATCGCCCCGCCCCTTTTAAAGAGGGTCGCTGCCTAGCCATGCCAACCCTCTGCAGTGTGTGCCTGCTTTTCCTATGGCAGACGCACTTATAAATAGACATGAGTGTGGCGTGGCATGAGGGCAGCTGAAGGCTGGGCAGGGACAGTTTGGTGTGCGCTGTGGACACTGGGTCGTGCAGGGGGGGTTGGGCAGCATGTAACCCAGGAGAAGTGGCAGCGGAGTGCCATGCAGGCAGTGATTGTGCTTTGTTGGAGGTAGTGTGGTGCTTAGCTAAGGTATGCATTGCTAATGAGGGCTTTTCAGAAGTAAAAATTGTTGGGAGGGGGGAGCCCACTCTTGCCGCTATTGTGGCTTAATAGTGGGACCTGGGAACTTGAGATGCAGCCCAACATGTAGCCCCTCGCCTGCCCTATCTGTTGCTGTGTCGTTCCCATCACTTTCTTGAATTGCCCAGATTTTCACACATGGAAACCTTAGCGAGCATCGGCGATATACAAAAATGCTCGGGTCGCCCATTGACTTCAATGGGGTTCGTTATTCGAAACGAACCCTCGAGCATCGCGAAAAGTTCGTCTCGAGTAATGAACACCCGAGCATTTTGGTGCTCGCTCATCTCTACTAACTATAGATTAAGGAAATAATGATCAGGAGGGCGCTCCAGCCGAAAACCAATACACAATAATAAGGGTGGGTAAACCGGTGAATATATGCGACTTACCCGGTGATAAGTGAGGACTGGACTGGCCCCACTATCACCTCCACATCCAAGCGAGCCTGTAGTCATATATATATATACGCAGGTGTATATATAAATAGGTGGTGGGGATTCGTTGCGCCAATCCAGGGGGGCTGGGTCTGGAGAGCTGCTGATGATGGTGGGTGCTATTGGCAAATAGTACCCACTACGGATGAGCCAGAGAGGTTGCACGTGAGTTGCCGCCGCCACGTAGCAACATGGACCCCTGTAAGCAGCGCTGATGCATTTTTTGCACTCACGTGCAACCTCTCTAACTATAGATTAAGGCCTCCTATCCACGGGCGATGTTTCACTGCGTTACCCGCGGCGATAATCCGCACGTGGGTAACGCAAAGGTACCTTTGCATAGGATACGGGCTTATTCAGACAGGCATATATCGGTCGGGTTTTCACACCTGGTTGATATACGCTGTCCCTCTCTGCAAGGGGAAGAAACGGGATGGTCCAGGAGCTAGTGCATTGAGCTAAGTTCCGCCCATCCCACCACTTCTCATTGCAAACAGTGGTGAGGGGCGGGGAGGGGGGTGGGAGCTCAGTGCACTAGCGTGAAAAATCCAACCAATATACGACTGTCTGAATAAGCTCTAACTATGGAAAGTGCAGCATGATGTATATGAGTGGAAAATCGCAGCCGTTTTCCACTCACATATAAGGATCGTGGCATGCCCCGAATCGCAGTGAGATAATGCTCCCCTGCGGCGGCTCACGCAGCAGAATATTGCAGCGCCCGTGGACAGCCAGCCTTATATGCAGAATTGCAGGCTGATTTAAGCCATTTTTATTCCACATCAAAATCGTACAGAGCCATATGGATTTTGAAGTGAAATTTACTGGGACCTTTAACGTTTGCACCTAAAGACGCAGCTTAGGGCGGTTTCAGGCGAGTGTATGCGCAAATACGTTCACCGGTATAGAACGTATTTTCCCATGAAGGAAGTTAGGAGATGGCAATAAACCGGCTGAGACGTGCCAGTAGATAGTTCGGGGTTTTTCCGATCGAAATGCCAGGTCACACACTCGTGAACTAGAATGGCAGTGATATGCCTAATTAGGGCCAGCTCTATTCTTTTCCCCTGCTTGTATGCAGGGTAACTCCCTTCCCCTCCGTTCTTTTGAGGTGCCACAGAAGTCTATGGCAGCTTTCTGCATATCACGGTCAAAGTACTATCTTTTCTTGGACAAAGATTTTGCGTGGTAAAAACACAATTGTCTGAACGAATCTATTGAAATCAAAGGCATCGTCATACAGGCAAGATTTTCACTTACGGAAAAACTTCCGCAAATACGTTCGTCTGAACCGCCCTTAGGGTGCATTCAGACGACCGTATATCGGCCGGGTATTCTCTCTCTGCAGGAGGAGGAGGCTGGAAGATCCGGGAGCAGTGCTCTGAGCTCCCGCCTCCTCTCTGCCTCCTCTCCACCCCCCTGCACAATCTTCAAAGAGGAGAGGCGGGACGAGGGCGAAGCTAATTCCCGACACTTAGCCCCGCCCTCGTTCCACCTCCTCTTATTGCAAATTGTGTAGAGGGACGGAGAGGGGGTGGAGAGGGGGTGGGAGCTCAGAGCACTCCTCCTGGCTCTTCCAGCCTCCTCCCCCTGCAGAGAGAGAGAGACGCAGTATATCGGCCGACATGAATATACGATATACGGTCGTCTGAATGCACCCTTAATCTGCTGCTTCAGATTTCTGCTCCATAGCCTGCAATTTATACGTGCAGATTTTGGTGCCAGATTTCCTGCATGTTTAGGTGCATTTTGCAGAAATATTCTACATGTGTGAAGGGTCCCTAAGGTCTCATTTTACATGGACAGATGGGAAAAGACTAATTGCACCTTTTTGCAGAGGTGAAATAGGATATGCAAATCCATGTGCAGTGTCCATGTGCTGTCCGATGCGAGATGTTCCCAAGTCTCTTGGGCACAACTTGCATTACAGCCACGATGCACCTAGTCTGAATGACATTTGAGTCAATTGAAGCAATTTGCAGAAATCTTGTACACTTTAACACAGTGGTCCCCAACCTTTTTGGCACCAGGGACCGGCTTCAAGCAAGACCATTTTTACAAGGCCCGGCAGGGTTGGGCGGGACATGGGCGGGGCTTTGGTTATATGGGGCGGGGCTATGAAGGGGGTTGGAGTTTAGTGCATTCTTATTTAATTATGACATTTAGAATGTCCTGGCAGTACACACATAGGGCAGTATAATATATCCCCCCCCCCCCCCGCCTGGCAGCACACACATAGGGCAGTATATAATCTATCCCCCCCTCCCCAGCACACAGATAGGGCAGCATATAATTTATCTCCCCCCCAGTAATAGACAGCCCCCACCCCTCAGTAATAGACAGTCCCCACCTCTCAGTAATTAGCAGACCCTCCCCCTGTAATAAGTAGCCCCCACCCCCAGTAATAAGCAGGTCCCCCCAGTAGTAAGCAGCCCCCCAACCCATATACTTACCTCCTCACTGTTGTCAGCGTCGCTCTCTGCCCTGACATCAGTGTGCAGCCTGGAACACTTCCTCCCCGAGTCCTCTCCTGCGGAACTAATGAGCAGGGGACTCAGGGGAGGAAGCGTTCCGGGCTGCCTACGTCAGTGTGCGCCGGGATCAGCGCGATTACCAGCGGGGAGCTGCGGCGCCCCCGCTGGTAATCGCTTCAGTGGTGAGCGGCGTCGGCACGCCGCGAGCCACATAACACAAGGCAGCGGGCCTTGTGTTTAGAGCAAAAGTTCCTGGCGGTGCCGTGGACCGGCGCTAAACACCCAACGGCCCGGCCCTGGCCCCGGTCCGCGGCCCGGTGGTTGGGGACCCCTGCTTTAACAAACCACATCCCATGAGAATACTGGATAGTTTAGAGACAAATTATACCTGGGTCCAGATTAAAGTCATAGTTGAGCATTAAACCATTAGAGATATTGTTGCTACAATTCTTATCAGCAGTGTTTGTTGGTACAAAGAAAAGCCATCCCTTGCAGAACCTCAGTAGGAAATCCGGGCTGATTAGATAAGACTGACCACATTGAATTGTATTAGGCTATTTATATGGTTAGCCCTAACTAAATAGCAACCCTAAATAACAATGTACAATTAGCGTACAAAACACAGCTGCCGTGTACTCATCCATGTCGGGTTTCACTCCAGGTTCAGAACCATTTTGACTTCTGTGGTGTATTCACACTTGCTAGTTGGTTTTGGTTTACAGTGAGTGTTTAATGTGACTGCTGCCTGCGTGAAGCCAATTCAAAGAACTATAACTCGGTTAACATAAAGCATCTGCTCAAAGTGTTACCACAAAAGTTTCAGCACTCAGAGTTGCACATTGGCAAGAGCATAGGTACTATAATATTACTCTTTTAGGCTTTATTCAGACAAGCGTAGATCGGACGCCGTTTTCACATGTTTTTATGGCGTTGGTGGGCGTATGTAAAGATGCCAACGCTCGCGTGAAAGAGCCCATATACTATATATACTATAATACTGCTCCTATGTACAAGAGTATAACTACTATAAGGGTGACTACCCACTACAGTTTTTTTTTTCACTGCGAAATTCGCAGCATTTTTTTGCAGTAAATTGCGATTTTGCGCGATCGCGATTTTAACATTTCAAGTCCCAAAGACCCCTGCAGAAAAAAAAACGCAGCGAATTTCGCAGTGAAAAAAAAACTGTAGTGGGTAGTCACCCTTATAGTAGTTATATCACCCTAATACTGCCTCCTATGTACAAGAATATAACTACTATAATACTGCTCCTGTATACAAGAATATAACTACTATAATACTGCTCCTGTATACAAGAATATAACTACTATAATACTGCCCTCTATGTACAAGAATATAACTACTATAATACTGCTCCCCATGTACAAGAATATAACTACTATAATACTGCCCCCTATGTACAAGAATATAACTACTATAATACTGCCCCCTATGCACAAGAATATAACTACTATAATGCTGCTCCCCATGTACAAGAATATAACTACTATAATACTGCCCCCTGTGTACAAGAATATAACTACTATAATACTGCCCCCTATGTACAAGAATATAACTACTATAATACTGCTCCCCATGTACAAGAATATAACTACTATAATACTGCCCCCTATGTACAAGAATATAACTACTATAATACTGCCTCCTATGTACAAGAATATAACTACTATAATACTCTCTCCTATGTACAAGAATATAAAAACTGTGTTTACCGAAAAATAAGGCCTACCCCGATAATAAGCCCCACCCGTAATTTTCAGAGGGAGGGCTTGAAATATAAGCCCTACCTGAAAATTAACCCCAGCTGCACTACATGAAAAAAAAAGCAATACTCACCTGTCAATTCCGACGGAGCATCTCTTGCTGGTGAAGAGGCTTAAATACCCCACCTCCAACAAGCGCTTGGCGTGATTGCGAAGTGGCCTGGAAAAAGGCACTACATAATCTGTTTAGCTATGGGGACCGGTAATATAATAACCGTCCCTAGGGTTTTTTTTAAATTCTTTATTTATAAGTTTTCCATATAAAACTGCAATTCAACATTTACCAAGTACAAAAACAAAATATATGTGTACCTACATCTTTAACATTCCAAAATATCAGTCATTATATGGGACCAGGCAGGTCCTGACCATATGTACCTTAACTTGCAGCAAGGGTGAGGAAAGGGAACACAGGAGGTTTGAGGGGGAGGGAAAAGCATTAAGACAAAGACAAAAAAAGGGGGGGGGGGGAGAAAAACAAATACAGGTCCCTATGTTCTGTAAGGGAAGGCATATAAGGCGTGGAAGTGAGGGAATTAATAACTGGCTGAAAACCCCTGTTGGAAAAGCTACCTAATGTTCTGTCCAGAAAGATTCTTATATTCATCAGAGTTTTGGAACTCCAGCCAATGATGCCACGTTTTGGCAAATTTTTCATGAGCGTCTTTGAGTGATGCTGTGAGCTCTTCCATCTCTCTGATCTCACATATAAGATGAAACTACAATGAAATGGAGAGCGGTAGTGTTTGTCTCCAAAGTTTGGGGATACAAGCCCTTGCTGCGTTTACCAGGTGTCTCACCACCGAGCGCCTGTAGGTATACTCCAGGATGTCCCTGAGATGCAGGAGGAAGAATGCGGGGGATTTTTGGCAGAGCGAAGTCCGTGAATTTGGAGGCAATACCCCACATTTCGGACCTTTGAATCCTGTTTCCTGAATCTTGCTTGAAATGGAGGACTTATGCGTGTAAGTGTAGATTTTTGTTAATTGTTCAGGTGTAAATGACATCCCCAACTCCCTCTCCCAGACCAAGACATATGGAGGTGTGGAGTTCTCTGCATCCAATGATAGAATATTATACATGTGTGAGAGTGTATGGCGTGAGGGACCCGCCCCACTACATAGTTGCTTTAATAGGGTCTTTGCTCGTGAAAATCCCGTGGTTGAGGGTAGAGAAAGGAGAAAATGCCTAATTTGATGAATTTGCCAAAAGTTCAGCAGCACTGGGTCTGTGATGTTGGTCAACTCATCTACTGACAACCAATGTCCCTCTGAGATAAAATGGAACACTCTAAACCTGCCGTTACGAAGCCAGGCTTGAAACCCACCAACCTCTAGACTAAGAGGGAAGGCTGGGTTACCTAGGATAGGAAACAGTGGTGAGGGACTCGGTGAAACCCCAGGCCTATGGAGTATCCGAAATAGCACTCTAAGAATGGGTCCTATTGTAGGATGCGACCTAATCTCCGCTGGGATGTCTCCTTGAACCCAAGGGAGGGCCAACAAGGGTATTGAGGAAAATGTCTGTTCCATTGAGATCCACTGCTTATTTTCCGAATGCCTGACCCAGTCAACCACTTTCATTAATTGGGAAGCCTGGTGGTAAGCCACAAGATCTGGAAGGCCAAGGCCCCCCATCTCCTTAGGCGTGGACCGATGACTCCGGGCTATACGGGTAGGCTTATCTGCCCAGACAAACTTTGTGAGCAGGGAAGACAGGTGTCGGAAAAAAAGTCTAGGGATGTCAATGGGTAAAGCTTGGAGAGTGTATACTAACCTGGGTAGGATGTTCATCTTAAATATTTAGGATATTCATCTTAAATATTGAACACCTGCCAAACCAGGAGAAAAAGCCCTTTGTCCAAGAGGTAAGGTCTCTTTTGATGTTATTTAAGAGATTTGGGAAATTGGCTGCGTAGAGGCCGGAGTTGTCTGCCGTGAGATATACCCCTAGGTATTTGATGCTGTCTCTGGCCCACTTAAAAGCGAAGGAGCCTTTTATCTCAGCCATCAGGGAGAAGGGGAAGGAAATATTGAGATCCGCCGATTTTTGATAATTAATTTTAAAATTTGAGAGCGTGGCGTAGGTACGAAGTTCATGCAGAAGGACAGGAAGGGAGACCCGAGGGGATAACAGAAAGAACAGTAGATCGTCCGCATATGCGGCTACTTTGTGTATTGTTCCCCCCATCCGCACGCCCCCTATGTTGACATTGTATCGAATATGGCAGAGGAGGGGTTCCAGGCACAGGATAAAGAGGAGAGGGGAAAGAGGACAACCCTGTCGCGTGCCGTTTGAGATATTGAAGGGGGAGGAAAATATACTATTTGCTTTGACCGAGGCTGTGGGGGAGGAGTATAGGCTAAAGATCCAGTTCAGCATGTTGTGACCCAGCCCTAAGTGACAAAGCGCTTCTTTCAAGAAATCCCAGTCAATTCTGTCAAAGGCCTTATCAGCATCTGTAGAAAGAAGGGAGGTTATTTTCGCCTGATGGATAATGTTAATAGCCCTGACAGTACTGTCCCGTGCCTCCCGCAGGGGCACGAACCCCACTTGATCTCCATGAATTATACCCCGAGAAGGAGTGCTAAGCGATTGGCAAGGATTTTCGAGAAGAGTTTTCGGTCTGTCCCTAGGGGTTTAATCTGAGTCATTTTACGCAGATGATGCAAGTAGCCTAGCAACCAAATAGGTTTTTATAGGTTACAGACAATCTGGTCAGGAGACAGAGGCAATAAATAGCCAGACAACGGTCGCAGGAGGCAGAGTAGTGACAAGAAAGTGAAGCGCCAGAAATAGAAGAGTAAGAGAAAAGAAAGTGCCAGGCAGGAGAGAGAAGTGGCAGAGAGAGAGCAGCAGTGACAGCGAGAGCCGAACAAGCAGGAGCAAGAGAAAATGAGAAACAAGAGAAACATCAGAGAAACAGTGAGTAACAGAGAATGAGAGTCAGTTTTGACAGTGAGTAAAGGAGCAATAAAAGAGATGTAAATATGAAGAGAGGGAGATAAAGAAATAAATATTGCTCAATCCAATCACAGCGCTCACTTTGCTGGAAGCAGGGTATTCAAAGCCCTGTCACCAGAAAAAAGAGGATTTCTCAGCGCAGAGGACACTGCAGCTTGCCGCAGTGCTGGGAACCATCACGGGTGACTCAGACGCCGTGAGCCAGGTGAGTATTAATGGTTTTTTTTCATGTACTTTAACTAGGGCTTATTTTTTGGGGATGGCTTATATTTCAAGCCCCCCCGAAAACCAGAGTAGGGCTTACTTTGGGGTAGGTCTTACTTTCAGGAAAAACTGTAGCAATAGGAGCAGATCAGATGCTGCGTGAACAATTTGTGGAAGGCGCAGCCACAGACGAAGTCAAAAGACAGCTGTGCATGCTATCCATCTAGAACACGGGTCTCTCTTTCCTAGACTTTAAGGAACTGGCCATGCAGGTGCTAGACAGAGAAGTCCTAACAGGGATTGACACAACGTCAGAGGCCTCTCCCTATTAAAAAAGAGCATTTACTTACAGAATCCCCAAAGAATGTCCTGGTGTTACAAGCGGGTCAGAGCCAGTCTGACAAGAGAGATCCTCAACATTGTACAGACGGACATTGCAGCAGTAGCCCGTAGTGTATCCTCCCTCTGCAAGAAAATGGACCAACTGCATGCGAAGCTAGACAGGCATAAGGACTCAATAGTCCTGCCACAGAAGAGGAATTACCTTCCAGCAAATACGTCTACCAGAATACGACCGAATAGACTAGGCCCAGTTATCTGCAGGCATTGCCAGAGGAGAGGGCATACCGAAAAAGACTGTTGGCAGTTAAACGGATATCCCCTGAGGCCAAGGACCGTCCCTCAGGGAAACCAAGAGTAGGTCCTGAAGTCCCCAGATGGTTCTCAAAGTATGTGGGACCCTGCCCGGAAGTTACCATCCACCTCGATGGCATACCTTTTCCAGCTCTACTACATACAGGATCTCAGGTGACCACCATACACAGAGCCATATTTCAAAACTGTTGGTCCTTGGAAGAATTAGTACAAACTCCTGAACAGGTTATGAATGTCGTCGCTACCAATGGACAAAATGTTAAAATGTTCCCTTAGTAGGCTACTGGGAGGCTTTGGTAATGACCGGGAATACCGAACTGCCCCGTCAAGGGATTTTAGTAGTAGATGTAGCAGAGAGAAATGCTCCAGCCATCATTTTGGGCATCAACAGTCTTAGAAATTGCTATGGAGAAATGCTAGAGGCCTTACAAAACTCCATTCTTTCTGCTTCACAAGCCCAACAACGAGTCTTACATCAAACTATAAAAGTCTTGTCTGCCCACCAGAAATTCACCAACGATAAAGGTCAAGTAGGACGTGCAAGAATAAAAGATGTGAGACCGATACCTTTAAAATCTGGGACTGAAACTATAATCTGGTGCCAAACTTGACCAGGTTTCCAAGAAAGAGATTACCAAGCCCTGGTAGAGCCACTTCAATTGGAAGAACATCCAGGTATTATGGCAGCCTGGAGTGTAGTGAACATCTCAAGTGGAAGAGTGCCTGTCCACCTACTTAATATAGGAGAGTCTTTGGTACAGTTGAAAAAAATATTACCCAGTGGCACAAATCTCACTCTTACATGTGGACGATATCCTCACCCTCTCCGAAGCAGAGTTTCAACAGAGTACCCAGAGACTCGACCACAGCTATAGCCAACCTGAGACCCTTTGGTGGACTGAATTGCAAATTGGAAGTGGTGACACCCCTGCTACCAAGAAAGAAGGAGTAGCCAGAGTAGCTCAGAAATTTCATCAAGCCTTCAGTAAAATTCCGTTAGACTTGCCCGAACTGAACGTGTCTGTCACTATATCCCATCCACCAATCAGAGAAAAATACCGACCCATACCACTAGCCATGTATCAACCTGTAAAGAAACTAATTAAAGAAATGAAGGACACCAAGGTGATACAGGAGAGCCATAGCCCGTGGGTAGCCCCACTGGTACTGCTGAAGAAAAAAGATGGAGGTATTCGATTTTGTGTCGGTTACAGAAAATTAAACCATATCCCACATAAAGATGCCTATCCTTTGCCCTGAATCGAAGAATTCCTTACTGCTTTAGGATCAGCAGCTTACTTCTTCACCTTAAATTTGACTAGTGGATACTGACAAAGAGAAAACAGCTTTTACTACCCCAATGGGGCTACAGGATTTCAATCCTATGCCCTTTGGCCTATGCAATGCTTCTGGTACCTTTCAAAGACTCATGGAAAGATGCTTTGGGCACAAAAATTTTGAAACGGTGCGGCTATATCTAAGCGACATCATCGTATACTCCAAGACTTACGACGACCATCTGAAACACCTGGCTGAAGTGCTCGAGATACTAGTTCACCATTACCTCAAGGTGAAACCATCCAAATGTCATCTATTACAAATGCAAGTACGATACTTAGGACACTTCGTGAGTGCGGAAGGAATTAGTCCGGGCCAGAGAAGATTGTGGCAGTACAAGAATGGCCAATACCCAAAATTGTTAAACAAATGAGGAGTTTCTTAGGATTTGCAGGATACTACTGAAGATTTATTTCAAATTTCACCAGAATTGCGGAACCATTGCACAAACTGATGCGGGGAACATCAAAACAAAACTGAAGAAAGACCATCTATATCACATGGGAGAAAGAACAACAAGAAGCTTTCGAAATCCTGAAAAATAAGTTAATATCCCCTCCTGTCCTGGGATATCCAGATTACAACAAACCCTTTCGAATATACACTGATGTGAGTAGGCAAGGATTGGGTGCAGTATTAAGCCAAGTCCAAGATGATAAAGAGAGAGTGATATAATTTGTAAGCCATTCTTTGAAAGGAGCAGAAAGAAACGACCAAGCTTATTTAACTCCTAGCTCTCGTATGGGCTGTGACAGAGACGTTCAAAGACAAACCTGTGGAAGAAAAACAGTGGGTTGATTTTCAAACTGAAAGTCGCACCTTAAGAGAACTCAGTTTGTTTTTGACCTACGGTTCTATACCAGTCAGAGTGAGAAACGGGAAAACAAGAGTTTCACCGGTTGTGATGAGAAAGAAAAAAAATTTTGTAAACAGAGGTCTATTGTACAGAGGTACCATGGACCCTATCACCTATGTGAAGATACACCAAATCCTCATTCCATGAAGAGATGCACATCTTGTACTCACAGCGTACCATGACCAATCTGGGCACTTTGGAGTACACAAAACAGAAAATACCATCTGAAGAAGATTCTACTGGGTAGGAATGAGAAGAGATATAGAAATATGGTGTTCAGAGTGCCAAACGTGCTAAAAGGAGAAACAACAACGCTGACCAACAAGCTCCTTTACACGCAATAGTGACAAAGAAACCATTAGAACTGCTTGCCCTTGACCACCTGAAGATTGAGCCGAGTAGGAGTGGCTATACCTACTTGCTTACCGTAATAGACCACTACACCAAGTTCACAGTAGCAATTCCTTTAAGAGACTTATCTGCCAAAACAGCTGTGAAAACGCTTTGGAAGCACTTCATATTGCCTTATGGAACACCAGAAAAGATACTCACTGATCAAGGAACAGCATTTGAGTCTCAACCATTTCAAGAACTGTGTAAACTATATCAATGCACCAAGATCCAAACAACAGCATATCATCCTCAAAGAAATGGAGTCTGCGAGAAAATGAACCAGACGATACTGAACCTATTACATACCATACCAACCTCCAAAAGAAGTGATTGGCCAGGTTTACTACTTGAATTGTATATGTATACAATAACACTATCCATTGTTCAATGGGATATATTCCTTATTATCTAATGTTTGCTGAGCAAGGGAAATGTCCTGCTGATCTGTCAATGGGAGTACAAGTGTCTGAAGATCCAAATCCTTTACCCACCACAGAACGGATTCAAGATCTACAAAGACGTCTGAAAACAGCACAAGAAATTGTAGACATTCACATGGAACAAGTTCATAAAAGACAAGAACAAGATTTTAACTTGCAAGCCAAGGCTGAACTATTAACAAAAGGGTTAAAAGTGTGGCTAAAGAAAGAATACTGAACAGGAAAGCAAGACAACAGATGGGAAGCAGTGCCTTAGACGATAATAGGATTACCCTTTCCAGAAAAAGACCTGTATTGAGTTGCTCAAAACAGAAGAGTCACAAAAATTGTTCACCGAAACAGGCTAAAACTTTGTTTACTAGTCCCTACTTCAGAAGGCACATCAGAAAAAGACGAAACTACACCATACCCAATGAAGAGAACAGAAAGTACAAGACACATTGGTGAATTTAACAGACTTTGGATGGACCTAGCCCATTGGATTACATCCCAGCAGTATCACCCAATGTGAATAAAACTTCAGTACCAGCAACGTATAGATTTTCAGATATACAAAGTTCTAGCGAAGACTCTGAAAATGATTCTGTAAACATCCCCAGATGTCCCCAAAGGAGTAGCTTTGGAAAGCCTCCAATTCATTTTGAAGATGAGGACTACTAAAAAAAAAAAAAACAGCAGCCATATAAGAGACTTCTACTTTTGTAATTAGTTGATTTGTTCAAGTGTTTAAAACTCAAGGGAAGTCTCAATAAAGTTAATAGTAATGTTCAAGTTTTGGTACCCCGAAGAACTATTCAGAGATTCGTTAACCCCAGCTTATAGTTCCTGTTTTTCCAAAGACTATCTCCCACATCCTGTTTCTCATAACTTGTTACAGCTGGCACAAGCGACATGTTGTGGACTGTGTGCCCCAACTAGTGCCTGGGAACTATGCCCTTAGTAAATGGTAGCAAGGCTGTCTACCAGGGTTCTTATAACTGCCTGAACCCTAGTTAGGTTTGTTGTTCCAACTACAACTAAGAAAAAAAAGGCTCTAAAGAAGCTGGATCAAGAATAAAGATTGTAATGTGTAATTTGCATGCCTGCATAACCCCAATTTTTGCTCCCACCAGAAGGATCATATCAAGAATGTCTAAATATGCCAAATGTTGTTATGCATAATGTTGTTGTATATAAAACTTCAGAAATGCATTATTTGTTGACTATGGGGAGAATATGTGTAGGGGCCCCATAGATCTTTTGAAGTAGGTGGTTCCACCCCTCTTCAAATCCCTTGCTAAATAATAAGTCGACTTTAATTTCACAGACATTTTGTCATTTTCTCTAACCATCCACCTGCTCCGTCCTCGAAGGAAAAAAAAAAACACAGAGGATGGCTGTTCTGAAACAAGGGGGGGATGTAGTGGCCCGGAAAAAGGCACTACATAGCGCTGTTTAGCTTTGGGGACCGGTAATATAATAACCGTCCCTAAGGGTTTAATCTGAGTCATTTTACGCAGATGATGCAGGTAGCCTAGCAACCAAATAGGTTGGGATTGGCTGCAGACAAACTGGTCAGGTGACAGAGGCAATAAATAGCCAGACAGCCGCAGGAGGCAGAGCAGTGACAAGAAAGTGAAGCACCAGAAAGAGAAGAGTAAGATAAAAGAATGTGCCAGGCAGGAAGAAGAAGTGGCAGAGAGAGAGAGAGCAGCAGTGACAGCGAGAGCAGAACAAGCAGGAGCAAGAGAAAGTGAGAAACAAGAGAAACATCAGAGAAATAGCGAGTAACAGAGAAGGGGAGTCAGCTTTGACAGTAAGTAAAGGAACAATAAAAGAGATGTAAATATGAAGAGGTATGGAGAAAATAAATTCAGAGTAAGATCCCAGGATATAAATGTGTTAGACACAAGTATCTTTAATGTTGCAAATTGTAAATCATTTATTATTCACTATGTGTTGAAGAAAATTAGGCCCCCTGTCCACGGACATGATTTCGCCAGCAGTAAATCACCGGCGAATCACGCCGTCTGAAGCTTTCCATAGCATTGCTATGGAAAGCGCCGGCCCTGTGTACATGAGCAGAGAATCATTGCGATTCTCCGCTCACAGCCGGCAATTCACAGCACGCTGCAAATTGCCATGATTCTCTGCGATCAGCCTAACTGTCATATAGGCTTGACCGTGGAGATCCGTCTGCCAGCTGACCGCAATGCCCGTGGACAGGGGGCCTTACATCATCTCCCTGTCTTATTGAATAATAACATCGTTTTTACAACAAGTTAAGCAAAATATCTGACTCCATGTTTTATTTAGCACCTTCACTACTCACTACTACTCACTGTGCCCCAGGGCACTGGCATCCAAACTAAATAATAAAACAAATCACAATTAATCACCCACAAATAAAATTCGCCATAATTGGTTCATGAGCACCGCCTCAGCCAATCAGAGCCAGTGCTCAATGAACCAATCATAGGCATTCATTGAAAGACATAATTGAATGTCTGTGATTGGTTCATAGTTAAATTACTTGCTAGAAGCGGGGTATTCAAGCCCCGTTACCAGTAAGAGATGCTCCGCCGGCATTGAGGACTACACGGAAGCCTGCCAGAGACCAGCGGGAGGGACCCAGACAGCTCCTGCTAGGTGAGTATAAGATACCCCCTGAAAATAAGACCCCATGCCATTTTGGGGGCAAAAATTAATATAAGACAGAGTCTTATTTTCAGGGAAATACAGTACTAAAATACTGCTCCCTATGTACAAGAATATAACTACTATAATACTGCCCTTTATGTACAAGAATATATCTACTATAATACTACACCCCTATGTACAAGAATATAACTACTATAATACTGTGCCCTATGTACAAGAATAGAACAACTATAATACTGCTCCCTATATACAAGAATATAACTACTATAATACTACCCACTATATACTGGAACATAACTACTATAACACTGCCCCCTATGTGCAAGAATATAACCCCTATAATACTGTCCCCTATGTACAAGAATATAACTAGTATAATACTGCCCTCTATGTACAGGAATATAACTACTATAATACTGCTTCTTATGTACAAGAATTTACCAGATATACTCGAGTATAAGCCGACCTGAATATAAGCCGAGGCACCTAAGTTTACCACAAAAAACTGGGAAAACTTAGTGACTCAAGTATATGCCTAGGGTGGGAAATGCAGCAGCTACTGGTACTGCATATGTGGGAATATTCCCCGCGGGGAGTCCCCTTGTCACTGAACACTGTGCCAGTACTGTCACAGTGTTCAGTGACAAAGGGACTCCCTGTTGGGAGTAAAGAATCCACTGACACAGCTGTGGCAAAGGATCGCAAAGATCTCCCATTGGTTTCAATGGGGATGCTGCTGCTGGAGGCCCCATTAAGAGCACCCAGGATTTTAGCACCCCTGCAGTGATATAAGCCCTTCACTGAAAATCATCTATAGCTGTAGGAAAAAATTTAAAAGTATATATACTCACCTGTCCGCTGCTGTTGGGGCTCAATTCAATGAATTGAATTCAATCAATGGCCAAGTACTGCCTGTGATTGGCTGCACGCTGTGGCCAATCACAGTCAGCGCTCAGCTGTCATTCAATGAATGGCTGAGCGCTGCCTGTGATTGGCTAAGCGCTCAGCCAATCAGATGCAGCCCTTTCAGCAGGCAGGGATTTTAAATTCCCGCCTTCTGAAAGAACTTCATTACAGTGACGGGACCCAATCGGCTAGACACGCCTGAGCCCCGAGAGCGGCGGAGAAGCAAGTATAGATTTTTTTAAATTTTTTACTACAACTAGGGATGATTTTCAAGGAAGGGCTTATATTAAAAGCCTTTCCCCATAAATCACTGCAGGTGTTGCGGGCAGACCATTGCTTTCAATAGGGGCCGCCATCAGCTATAATATATATCATCAAATGCTACTGCAATCTGTTGTATACAGTGCATTATAGAGCTCTCCTGAATAGCTAGTGGCCATATAAGATATGAAGCAGGTCACCGCTGTAGACTAATGACTCTGCCTAAATAATATCACAAGGTTTGCATGTTTGAGTTAAAAGAAACATAGAAACCCCCAACACGTTTCGCCAACGTAGTAGCTTCCTCAGGGGTCTGAGATTACTAAAGGCCTCATTAGTGGTCTGGGGTACTAACTGACAGCTGTTATATAACATGAGGGAGGAATTCTCCCATTTTATTGACCAGTGAGAGAAACTGCATGCTTATCACACGGTCCAGTATCGGACTACAAAAAAGTTTTTTCTTACTAAAATATCTACCCATTTGGAGGAGGCAGTGAAATAAAACTCAGTACTAAAATAAATCGATACCAAATAGCAGTAGTACGATAAGAGTCAATATATCTGCCCTACCGGGCCCTTCTATTACTCAGATCAACGATCGGTTGGCTAGTATAAACTCCAACCCCTCGGCCATCAAAAGCACACCTCACATATCAGGATGCAGTTTCCAATCGGAACCAGCTATACCTTCTCAATCCAATTTTCCCATATCCTCTTCTTCATCCTTAACCTAATTCCCAGTTATTGTTACAAGCCTTGTCTAAAAAGTCTAATACTGCCTAGCAGGAATACTGCCTTCCAATAGGTGGCGCTGCAGAGGTATTGTTCCATCTTTCCATTTGTATATTTCAAAGAGGAGCATGGATGGCCTTCTAAGTCTCCTCACACCTTTTAGGTGCTCTCCCTAAGGAGAAATGATACCTTCCTAACCTTATCTCTCACCATATCACAGATACCTACTATACAGCTAACTACTATTTCCTCTTCAGAAAACCGACCAGTTTTCTATACCTGCGTACCATCAACTGCACACATTTTGCAGGACCGTCCAGTCTCCCAATGAGAGACCAAGAAATAACCCTTAAGAGGATCGAAGTAGATGATGAGCAAGTCGTGTATATAACAGCAATGAGGATGATTTGCAAATTTACAACCTGTCTTTCCACACATAAAGTGGGACACAGGCATCAACCCTCAGAATGTAATTTTCTCCTACTCCTGCATTCTCACATTTCAGTTGGGTAAAGGGCATCAATTTATTCTCAAGGAAGCTAGCTCTATTGTTATAAGAGCTGAACAGGATACACAGGGGAATCAGAATGATCTTGTAGCTCTGGAGACTTTGATAGACCTCTTAGAGGAGACTGACACAGGCACACTGGTTATGACAGCCCCCTTTACCAGACTAAAACTAAAATTTCAAAAACCTACCGACCCTGAGCCAATATAGCAGTATAGACCTATGTACTCGTTTGGTGACAAAAGACATTTGCGAGATTAAACCAAAGAAAAATATGATACATTCAAATTTGAATCAAGAGCAGAAAACTGCCCTTGAGAAATTGCGTACTAATCATGAAATAGGGATTAAGCCAACAGACAAAAAAGGAACTACAGTCATGGACCAACTTGACTATACTATAATGATAAAGAGACTCTTTAATGATAAACTAGTATATCAGGCATTATTCCATGATGCCACAACCCAATATCCTACAGAATTTTATCATCTATTAGAACAAACACGTAACGATTAGAGATGAGCGAACGTACTCGTCCGAGCTTGATGCTCGCTCAAGTATTAGGGTATTCGAGACGAGCACCACGCGTTACTCGAGTCAATTCCATTTCCTTCCCTGCATGTTTTGCGCCATTTTCTGGCCAATAGACATGCAGGGAAGGTATTACAACTTCCTGCTGTGACTTTCCAGCCCTATCCCACCCCCCTGCAGTGAGTGGCTGGTGAGATCAAGTGACCGCTGAGTACTTAAAGCGGTCCTGCCTGCGGCTCGCCTCAGACACACGCTGGCAGAGATTAGGGAGAGTTCTGCTCCTGCTATAGGGAGAGTGTTAGGCTACTGTTTGCGTCTTCAAGAACCCCAACGGTTTTTTATGGGCCACATCTGACCGTGTGCATGACTGTTGTGGCTGCTGGGAGCAGTTTCGCACAATTTTTTTTTTTTCATCTTGGGCTGTGCAGACTATTGCGTTCTCAGTCTGCAGTAAATTATTCAGAGTATAGGGGCAGTACTGGTCAGGCATGGACAGTGGTAGTGTAGAATCCTGTTAACAAGTACCCCAAAAAAGCTCCTTCTTAGGGCTACCTGTGACCGTGTGCATTTTACTGCGTGGCCGCTGGGAGTTGCCTTACTATTACCCAGCTAGGCCTTTTTGCAGCCTAGCGTATAATTTTTTTGGGACTGCAGTGTGCGTTACATAACCGCTGTGAGCCTCCAACTGCAGGCCAATAATTGCATAATTATTCAAACCGCTCTGTGTGTGCCTGCAAATTCACGCACAGCGTGCGGCGACAGCCCCTGACAGAGGGAAAGACATATACGCGCTCTCTAGGCTGTTAGCTTTTTCAAAAAAATTTGAAATGAAAGCTCTTTCTTAGGGCTACCTGTGACCGTGTGCATTATACTGCATGGCTGCTGGGAGTTGCCTCACTATTACCCAGCTAGGCCTTTTTGCAGCCTTGCATATTATTTTTTTGGGACTGCAGTGTGCGTAACATAACCGCTGTCAGCCTCCAACTGCAGGCCAATAATTGCATAATTATTCAGACCGCTCTGTGTCTGCTCTATTCGGAATCCACCATTCTGAGGGGTACGGGTAGGCCTAGAGGACGAGGACGCGGAGGTCCAAGTGAGGGTGTGGGCACAGGCCGAGTTCCTGGTCCAGGTGAATCGCAGCCGGCTGCCGTGGGATTAGGAGAGAGGCAAGTTTCTGGGGTCCCCAGCTTCATATCACAATTTATGGGTCCATGTGGTAGACCTTTATTACAAACAGCGCAGTGTGAGCAGGTCCTGTTGTGGATGGCAGAAAATGCATCCAGCAATGTATCGACCACCCAGTCTTCTACGCCATCCACTGCTGCAACTCTGAATCCTCTCGCTGCTGCTCCTCCTTCCTCCCAGCCTCCTCACTCCATGAAAATGACACATTCTGATGAGCAGACAGACTCCCAGGAACTGTTCTCGGGCCCCTGCCTTGATTGGGAAAAAATGGTTCCTCTCCCACCTGAGGAGTTTATCATGACCGATGCCCAACCTTTGGAAAGTTCCCGGGGTCCGGGGGATGATGCTGGGGACTTCTGGCAACTGTCTCAAGAGCTTTCAGTGGGTGAAGAGGTCAATGATGATGAGACACAGTTGTCTATCTGTGAGGTAGTAGTAAGGGCAGTAAGTCCGAGGGAGGAGCACACAGAGCATTCGGAGGAAGAGCAGCAGGACGATAAGGTGACTGACCCCACCTGGTTCACTAAGCCAACTGAGGAGAGGTCTTCAGAGGGGGAGGCAAGTGCAGCAGCAGGACAGGTTGGAAGAGGCAGTGGGGTGGCCAGGGGTAGAGGCAGGGCCAGAGCGAAGACTCCCCCAACTGTTTCCCAAAGCACCCCCTTGCGCCAAGCCACCCTGGAAAGGCCTAGGTCTTCAAAGGTGTGGATGTTTTTCAGTGAGAGCGCGGACGACCGACGAACAGTGGTGTGCAACCTGTGTCGCGCCAAGATCAGCCACCAGTACCAGCCTCACCACCATCACTTGCCATAGCGGAGTTGTACCTGCCTGGCACTTTAAAAAAAAAACAGAATGTCTAGGGCATGGCATGTGGGCCGCAGCCAACATGTATTTCCTCTCACATAACCTCAGCTATCCGGGGCACTGCAATGGGATTTCTTTCTGTACCGTCTGTGTGTTCCTGCTAGCCACCCATGCTGTGGGTGCACACAGACTTGCCATAGCGGAGTTGTACCTGTCTGTCCCCAAAACACTGACAGACTTGGGTAGGGTGCAGAGTGCAGATGGTTTACCCCTTGTGTTGTCGATGAGGTATCCGACACCCAAACAGAATGAGTAGTGTGTGGACACATGGAGTCCCCATTGCTATGTCACTCGCAGCACCTTGGGCCACACAAGGTGTTTGCTGGGACAGAGGCTGACCCAGGGCCCACTCACATACTTGCCACACCGAGTATTGCTGCATTGTGGAGATGTGTAGAAGTGCTGGGCTGGCAGCTGAGTCCCCTTTATGCCCACGTTTGCAGCTCCTGACGGAGGTGGCACAGGATTGGAATGAAGATCGAACGTCAATCTATTATCAATTCTCAACAGCATTGTGGGCTATCACCCACACTTTCAAAGAGGGTCGCTGCCTGGCCCTGCCAACCCTCTGCAGTGTGTGCCTCCGGTTCCTCCTCATGGCAGATGCACTTATAAATAGACATGAGGGTGGTGTGGCTATGAAGCCAGTGTGTGGCATGAGGGCAGCTGAAGGCTGCGCAGGGGCACTTTTGTGAGCGCTGCGGACGCAGGGTCGTGCAGGGGGGTTGGGCATCATGTAACCCAGGAGAAGAGGCAGCGGTGTGTCCCGCAGGCAGTGCTTGTGCTTGGTTGGAGGTAGTGTGGTGCTTAGCTAAGGTGTGGCTTACTAATGAGGGTTTTCCGAAGTAAAAATTGTTAGGGGGGGGGGGGGCACTCTTTGCTAGCATGTTAACCAGCATGTTGCCCCTCGCCTGCCCTATCCGTTTCTGTGTCGTTTCCATCACTTTCTTGGGTTTTGCAGATTTTCACAAATGAAAACCTTAGCGGAGCATGGGTCATATACAAAAATGCTCGGGTCACCCATTGACTTCAATGGGATTTGTTACTCGACACGAACTCTGGAGCATCGCGGAAAGTTCGACTCGAGCAATGAGCACCCGAGCATTTTGGTGCTCGCTCATCTCTAGTAACGATAACACTTTATCAAGTGATGAGTTCAAATTTACTTATAACCCTCACTACTACTGCATGACCAGGAGTAACCCAGCAAAATTTTAAAAAAGTGATCGGCTGGATGAAACCTACGACGGCTATTTTAAATCAGGTTGTAAATATCATAATGAAAAGTTGGCCAATTTTAACATTAGATTCGGACCTAGAAGGGTCCATAAAGGCCCCTTTAGACACAACGATTATCGCTCAAAATTCGCCGTCTTTTGAGCGACAATCTTTGTGTGTAACTGCATTTACATTGTGCAGTTTTCGTTCTCCCGTCGCTCATCGTCGTCTTTCAGTGTGCTGAAAGACAATGATGAGCCTTATCAGGGATTCACAGCGGGATACAGCTGATACTATTGTTTCAGCTCTATCCCGTCCCTGATGACAGGCTGAGTATGAAGAACAGAGCTGTCCAGCTGCGTTCTCCATACCCCGCAAGGAGCGCTCGGCTGTATAACAGCGGGGCGCTCTGAACAGAGAACATCTGGATGTAGAAGACAAGCAGGGACAGCCGGGCGCTCAGAGCAGGAAATCATCCGCTGCGAGTGATCATCTTGCGCTGCAAATGAGACAACGATTATCGAAAGTCGCTTGAGCGACATCTTTTGAGCAATAATCGTTGTGTCTACATTTATATATTATTTATAGGCAAACACTATAATTTAAATATATATATATATATATATATATATATATATATATATATATATATATATACACATACACTTTTTATATTATATATACATATACACAGACACTTTTGCATTTTTATGCACAAGGCAAACAAATATGTTTATATACCAGACAGAACAATCTGTATACTTACCTGCATCCAATGTCGTCCCAATGGCAGGTATACTGGCTGCTATCGTCCTGCATCCTTGGGCCCCTGATGTGTCCCCAAATCTGCTGCCATGAACAGAGTGAGGGCCGGTGAGAGGAGCTCAGCGCTGAGCGGCTCTCCTCCTGCAGCTGCTCCTCCCCCTCCTCAGCGTCGCTCTCCTCGCATCGGAGATGATGTCTTCTGCAGGCTTCTTCCCTCCTCTGCGGCCGTTGTCAGCGTGCTATCGGCACTCATCTATTTTTGTCTGCTTTACTGAGACAGAACAAGCCGATTGAAGATCTCTTACTGACAACCGCAATGAGGGTGAGGGAACTTGCTGCACATCCGGTGGGCCACGTAAAATATGGTGGTGGGCCGGATTCGGCACGCAGGCCTTGTGTATGACATGTGTGTGCTAGAGGAACACTCCAAAACGCTCTCACACTTTTGCAAGAAGAACCGCTACCTCCTCTTCACTCATTTACCTTGCAAACACATATATATACCATGGTCATGAGACGTACAACAAGATGCATTTCACAGACATAACCCATTCAGTGCTGCAAAGGTGCAATACACATCAAATGCATACTACATATAAGACACTGACAAGACAATTACACAGAACAAACACATTCAAACTTATGGAGGTGCTCCTCTAACTCTGGGGCACAATAGCACATGTGTTATATATGGAGTAAAATGCCCATACCCTAAGATCTATATTGGAAAGATGGTTTAAAGGGGTTGTCCCGCGCCGAAACGGGTTTTTTTTTTTTCCAACCCCCCCCCCCGTTCGGCGCGAGACAACCCCGATGCAGGGGTTGAAAAAGAACACCGCACAGCGCTTACCTGAATCCCCGCGCTCCGGTGACTTCTTACTTACCGGTTGAAGATGGCCGCCGGGATCTTCTACCTCCGTGGACCGCAGCTCTTCTGTGCGGTCCATTGCCGATTCCAGCCTCCTGATTGGCTGGAATCGGCACGTGACGGGGCGGAGCTACACGGAGCTACACGGAGCCCCATTGAGAAGAGAAGAAGACCCGGACTGCGCAAGCGCGTCTAATTTGGCCATTAGACGGCGAAAATTAGACGGCAACCATGGAGACGAGGACGCCAGCAACGGAACAGGTAAGTGAATAACTTTTGATAACTTCTGTATGGCTCATAATTAATGCACAATGTACATTACAAAGTGCATTAATATGGCCATACAGAAGTGTATAGACCCACTTGCTTTCGCGGGACAACCCCTTTAAGAGCTTAGGAGATATATTTCCAAACACCTGAGTTCTATATGCACCATACAGGAGTACAACCTGCCAGTGTGGTACACTTTGTTAATGCAGGGCAATCCACTGCTTTATCAGTGTGGGTTGTACTCCTGTATGGTGTGGTGCACTTAAGGCCCATGTAGACACAATGATTATCGCTCAAAAGATGTCACTCAAGCGACTTTTGAGCGATAATCATTGTGTCATTTGCAGCCCAAGATGATCGCTCAAGATGCGGAAGACGCAGAAGACAAACGGGGGGGCCCCGCTTGTCTTCTGCATCCAGCTGTTCCCCGCTCCGAGCGCCCGGTTGTTATACATCCAAGCGCTCGGAGCGGAGGATGCAGAAGACAAGCAGGGTGTCCCCGCTTGCCTTCTGCATCCAGCTGTTTTTTGCACAGAGCGCCCGGCTGTTATACAGCCGAGCACTCGGAGCGGAGGATACAGAAGACAAGCGGGGTGTCCCCCATTTATCTTCTGCATCCAGATGTTCTCTGCACAGAGCGCCCGGCTTTTATATAGCCTGTTATCAGTGAGCGGGATACAGCTGAAACAACAGTATCAGCTGTATCCCGCTGTAAATCCCTAATAAGGCTCATTGTTGTTTTTCAGCATACTGTGCAGATTAGGTCTGTCAGTAGTCACCCCTCCCCCACCTTGGGTTGAGTTGAGTGGCTGCTCATCAGTCTGCACATGAACATTTTTGCCCCTCTATATTGCAATCTGGCTTGCCGCATGCTATTAGGGTACATGGCGATTGAGCCTTCCCTGCAGTATATATCAGCCTTTTTTTTCTGTGAGTTGAAATGTATGTTTGGACTAGAAGGCATCTAAAGTGATATATTATATTGTCCTAATTATGGGAATCCATCTTCGTGTCTGTGGGAAATATCTCAATTATTCCACAGGCTTAAGCTACATTCAGTTGTTCTGCATGAGTAAGGCCGCCTGCACACGGGCGGAAATCCCGCGGCGGTATTTCCCGTGGGATTTCTGCCACTGAAAGCCTGCATAGGAGTGCATTACAATACGCACTCCTATGCAGACGGCCGTGGTTTGGCCGCGCGAAATCTCACGCGGCAAACAAACCGCGGCATGTCCTATTTTTGTGCGGGGCTCGCAGAGCTCGCACAGACACGTCACTCACCCGGCCGGCGGCTCCGGTCTGCGCATGCGCCGGCTACCCGGCAGCCGGCACATGAAAGAGCCGGGGCCGCCAGGCGCGGGTGAGTACGCGCTCGTCCCTGCAGGCTCTCGGGTCGGGTCCCGCAGCGAGAATCCGACCCGCTCGTCAGCAGACGGCCTAACAGTTAAGATTGGAATATTTAGTATACTATGGAATACCCTCAGAAATGGCTCCATTAGGGTCAGTGGCACCCACAGTACCGTTGGTACATGCTGCCATAATTTTTAGAGATAGGTATATGTTGCAGAGTGTACTGGCATGTGGAGGAATATAATATATATGTACCAGGCCTCTCTCCCTTTAATGTAATAGAAGAACTTCATCTATGGACTCAATGCTTCGAATATCCATTCAGTAACCCCCGGCACTCCTTACATGGTGCGCATTGTAGAATCCCTTTTCACAGCATTGAGGCCACAAGAAAGTTTTTTTTTAAGTGTGGACTTCTGCAAACTCCTCAGCTCTATAAATCATGGTATCTTGCTGAACTGCAGCCATCGCAAATCAGAATAAGTATGAGCTTTTATGTACTGAGCGCACACCACAAAATAAAGTGAAAACAGTCCTGGAAAGGACACACTGAGCATACTCAGCAATGCCAAACTGCCATTCACTGGGCTGATTAGATCATCACACATCGGGATTGGCCGCGTATGAGAAAGGGAATTTATATGATTGGCTTAAGGACCGGTCCTACATCGTTAGCTTTCTCTCCATTGGCTGCTAAGTGTGCAGGTCTCTCACTGATCAGTCAAATGGTGTTATATAACAGCTGTCCTTTAGGTTGGTGCACCCCTAGTAACCACAGACCCCTGAAGAGGCCTTTAGTAACCCCTGAGGACGCCCATATGTTGGTGAAACATGTTGGGAGGTTTCTTTTAGCTAGCGATGATATTTAGGCAGTCATTAGTCTGCAGTGGTGACCTGCTTGATATCTTATATGGCTACCAGCTATTTAGGAGAGCCCTCTAAACCCCAATATACAGCAGATTGAAGCAGCATTGGATAATATATATTATAGGGGGCTCAGCACCCCCAGGTTTGCTAGGAAGGGGTTTGTATCTTTCATTCCTATGCCTCTTAATATTTTAATTTAGTTTAATAAAAGTTAGATTTTAACCCCTTAAGGACATGGCCTATTTTAGGCTTAAAGGGGTTCTGACATGACAAAAAATTTTTCTTACTTACCTTGCCTTGCCAGGACCGATCGTCAGGCATCTCCTCTCCATCGGGCATCTTCTTCTTTAGCTTCTTGAAGCAGAACTGGAGCGGTCAAAATGACCGCTTCCTGCTCTGCTCCGTCTGTCAGCCACTTCTGAGGTGAACAGACGGGTGCCCTTGTCACAAGCAGTGCTTGCTGTGGGCGGCCCGTCCATCCTGGCTGAGCTGGAAGGTCTGCACGTGGAGAGGTGGCCCGTCCTGACTTCTGACCTGTCTTCTGCGCCTGCGCGCAATCCCAGAGAGGGGGCGGCCCATCCTGGCTCATCAGAGGAAGAACAGACCCTGCTGGTAAATGACCCCGCTGCACAACAACAACAGAAGAAAAGGTAAGCATTAGGTTTTTATGCTTTAGCAGCCAAAACTCGTGGGTTCCATGTGTCCATTAGGCAGACCAGGGAACAATAACTGTTACAGCATAAAAACCTTATCCGTGTCAGAACCCCTTTAAGGACGCAATGATTTTTGGCGGATTTTCATCTCCATTTTTCAAAAGCCATAACTTTTTTACTTTACTGTTAACGCGGACGTATAAGGGCTTTTTTTTTTGCGTGGCGAACTGTAGTTTTTGATGGTGCCATTCAAAGTCCTGTAACTTTTTTATTTTTCTATGGACGGAGCTCTGTGAAGGCTTATTTTTTGCGAGACGAGCTGTCGTTTTTATTGGTACTATTTTGGGGAGCATACAGCTTTTTTGATCACTTTTGAGAGACAAAATGCTAAAAATTAGCATTTAGCCTCTGTTTGTTAGTGTTTTTTTTAATGCTTTTTGCCGTACAGAATGAAAAACATGTTCAACTCATTGTACACGTCGTTACGGACCTGTTGATATCAAATATGTGGGATTTTAATTTTTTTTTTACCCTTTTTTTTGCTAGTATGAGAAAAAGCACATATGAAGGGTTTTTGTTAACATTTTTTTTTTTACATATTTCTTTTTTGTACATTTTTATTATCTTTTTTTACACCATTTATGTCCCTCTGAGGGACTTTCACTGCAGCACTGATGATCGCTGTGACAAGGCATGGCAGGACTTCTGTCCTGCCATGCCTTATCGCTTATACAGCGATCACAGGCTGTGGCAATATAGGACACCGGTATCTGGCATCCTGTTGCCATAGAAACCAGCCGGGCTCTCTGTGATTATATAGCAAGATCTCGGCAACTTTACATAGGGAGCGTGCTCCCTCTGTGCATCCTTCCCATGCCGCGATCTACATAAGTCGCGGCAGAAAAGGGGTTTACAGCGGGAGGCTGGCTATCACTGACAAACGGCTCCTGCTGCGGGATAGCGCGAGATCTATCATGATCTCGCGCTATCCCTATGACGTAAGGGTACGTCATTTTGCGGGAAGTACCCCACTGCCATGACGTACCCTTACGTCATGGGCAGGGAAGGGGTTAATGAGGGTCTTCAACAGGAGGGTTTTTTGCCCGTTGGGCAATTTTGGTGTTAATTATTGTTAATATGTCCCGTGTACACCCTGGGGAATTTTCTGTATACATTATATACAAGAATTGGCAAGATCATTGTTGGTGGAGTTGTTCTTTAAACAGAATGATTCGGTCATTTTAGGCATACGGTCGGCTTGCTGTGTCTTGTCCTGAATCCAGCCATATATCCACTCTGTTTTTTTACACAATTTACTACTCGGTGGAATGAACCTTTTAATAGGAACATGATAAATGGAGTAATACGATCAGTTTTAGGCAGTCGCTGCCCTCCGTGTAGATAAGTGTGCTGTCATTTATATGGGGGAAATCAATGTACTCGCTCAATCCAAATTGGATTTTCCCCCTCTGGGAGGATAATAAATATAAAAAAAATCAGGAACTCATCAGGAGGACGTCTTCTCTGAACTGCTACCCTGGGGGGAGACATTCAGGTTTAACCAAGACAATGTTCATTAGAGGGTGATGAAGCATTCTTGTGTATTAGAAGTTTGGATGCCATCTTCATTCTCATAGATGTGGTGTAAATGGTTCATTGGATTGGTAACTACGTATTGTAGGAGCACCAAAGAACAAAAAGAATCCGAACCCTGCTCTCCGTAATATCCTGCAACCCCCTTAATATTCTGTGCCACGAACAGTTATTTTTATAAGGAAACTCGTATATTGCTCACTACTGCTAATTTTTTTAATGTGCCCATAGAATATCTCACCAAATTCCATTACAATAGTGCCACCAGTGAGCGCTGTGATTGGATCAAGCACCAGCCAATCACAGCCGGCGCTCGATGAACCAATCACAATCATTCAGTGATATCATTCACTGAATGGCTGTGAATGATCGAGCGCCGACTTTGATTGGCTGGCACCCGATCCAATCACAGCGCTCACTTGCTGAAGCCGGGGGAATTCAAAATCCTGTTTACCATAGAGAATCCTCTGACAGCGAGGAGGATTACACAGCAGCCTGCTGCAGCGCCTGAGAGATCATCGCAGAGAACACAGACGCCGGCTGCGAGGTGAGTATACATCTCCCCCACCCACCCCCCCCAAAAAAGACACAGTGCCTCTTTTGGGGCAAAATTTAATATAAGACAATGTCTTATTTTCGGGGAAACACAGTAGCTACAAAGCCCCCATAACAGAGACAGCCAGGAAGAAGGCAGACAAAAATAATATATGGGTCTCCTGCCTTCAATAGCTTAAATACAGAAGTTGGTTTATGTCTATGAAATGCCTCATATACACTAAATGTCCACTTTCACAATTAGCGCTTCCCTGTATAAATGTTAGACCCGTAACCCCAGAGTACAGCTTTAATATTCTTTATAATAATACAAAACTTTTCACTTTTTTTTACAGTTTCCTAAGGGGACTTGAACTTGTGAACATTTGATCGCTTGTACCACAACACTTCAGTATATGGTATTTCTGTAGGCATTTTATTAGGATGTGCCACAGGTCCATTTTAAATACAAAACTGTGGGCCTGAAGAAATAAAGATTACTGAAATGCTTCTCTGACAGCCTGATGCACACTGTGGATTAGTATACATTGCTAGTCTAAAGGCCCATTTACACCAGCCGATGATCACTAAAAAAAAAAAAAAAAACGCTAAAAGGCGATCGTTTTAGCGATAATCGTTGCATCTAAATGTGCGACCATCGTGCACTGCTAGTTGATCGTTAAATTCAGTCCAACCTAAAAATCGTCATTCAGCCTCATCAGCAGTTCTCCACGGGGAGTGCTGATGGCATTGTTTCACCCTGGAGAACAAAAGATCTGAATGCAGATAAGAGCCCTTGGGTTATTATCTGCTTTCAGCTAAGGCTTCATTTGCGCACTTAATTGCTATAAGGTAGCTGAATAGTTACTTAATAGTTTATGCAAAATGATCGCTCAAAGCTGTCACTCAAACTGTCATTTGAGCGATCATCTGCCCGTGTAAATGGGCCTTAAGACACTACATGCTGTTCATGTGCACGACACTGCTGATGTGGACGCGACTGCTGATGTGGACACGAGTGCTGATGTGAAGACACTGCTCATGTGGACAGGACTGATTAAACAAGGCAGGTACAGTGTCTTTTGGGCCATTTGCACGGGATGATTAGTGCTCAAGATTAGTTCAAACCAACGAATCTGAGCGATAATTGTGCAACGTAAATGTAAAAAAAAAAATCACTCACTATTCGTCCACAAGTCGTTATTGCTGACTTTCAATCAGTATAAAAGCTGCCTGTGGATCGCGGGCTTCTCGTTTAGTGTAAATGCTTCCCATTTAGAGCTTCACATAGTCTAAACCAGGGGCGTCAAACTAATTTTCACTGAGGGCCACATCAGCCCTATGGGTGCTTTTAAAGGGCCGATTGTAATTGTAAGACAGTATAGTATAAGTAACCCCCATAGTGGCCGCAGTAGCAATAGTGACCCCAGTACTAATAGGGGCCCCATAGTGGCCCCATGAGTAAGTGGACCTCATAGTGACCCCAATAGTGATAGTAACCCCATAGTGGCCACAGTATTAACAGTGACCCCCACAGTGACCCCAGTCATAATAATGGCCCCAGAAGTAAGTGACTCCAGTAATAAGAGTGACCCCCATAGCGGCCCCAGTAATAACAATGACCCCCATAGTAGACCTAGTAGTGATATTGACCCCCATAGTGGCCCCAGTGGTAACAGAGACCCCCATAGTAACCCCAGTAATAATAGTGACCCCAGTAGTAATAGTGACCCCAGTAATAATAGTGTCCCCCATAGTAGTGTAATGGATTGTAATAAACTAAGTAAAATGCCTATTACAAATATGTGCCTCTCCTCTGCACTACTAACACAGCTTCCTGTCTGAAAGTGCAGACTAACTACTCGACCCCCCCCCCCCCCCCACCGTGTTGCTAACATTTTACTCAATATGGCGCATTCTTTGTCCAGGAATTCTGAGATAAGACCTCAGCTCCTGGAGGAAGAGACCCATATAAAGGCAATAACCAATCAGCTACAGATTCGTACTTCACGACGTACTAACTATGCCTACTGTCTATAAAACCCAATGCAACTTGATTAGAATGAAGAAGTTTCATTTAGCTGAACAAGCAGGTTTCAGTGTGATTCTTCAGTGTATGTACAGGCCTCAGGCCTTACACCTTCTAATCAGGAAGAGGGCAGATATTCATCGTTAGGTAAATTAGTAGCAATCTATAACAGTAGCCCCCGTAGTAAGTGACCACAGTAATCACATTGGCTCCAATAATAAGAGTGGTTTCCATAGTGGCCCCAGTAGTAATAGTGCCCCCCATAGTGACCCCAGTAATAGTGTCCCCAATAGTAGCCCCAGTAATAAGTGACCACAGTAATCAGAGTGGCTCCAATAATAAGAGTGGCTCCAATAATAAGAGTTGCCCCAATAGGGCCCCAGTAGTAATAGGGTCCCGTATAGTGGCTGCAGTAGTAATAGTGTCCCCTATAGTAGCCCCAGTAATAATAATGACCCCCTTTGTGGACCCAGTAGTGATAGTGGCCCTAGTACTAACAGTGTACTAGGGCCAGAATTGTGTTTGCCTTTTTGGCTGCTGCATCACATTGTTGGCTCATGTTCAGTCTATGATCTATTACTATACCCAAGTCTTTTTCACATGTGCTGCTGCTTAGCTCAATTCCTCCCATTCTGTATGTGCTTTCTTCATTTTTCCCAGGTGTAGGACTTTGCACTTCTCCTTGTTAAATACCATTCTGTTAGTCGCTGCCCACTGTTCAAGTTTTTCGAATACTCTCTCTCTTCCTTAGGGCGCGGTCACACGATCGCATAAACGGCGCGTTTTTGCGCCCAATTGTCTAAATGTGACCATCTGAGGCGTTGGTTTCCAATGTATTCGTTCACACGGGCGATTTTACGTCGCGTAAAAACGGCAACCCGAAAAAAAACGGAACATATGCGACTGAAATACGCGCCAACGTATATTCGATGGCCGAAAAGATAGTTTGCAAAGTAGGAACAAACGATAATACGCTTTCTAGCTCTGGTCATGATCGCCGAAAAACGTTCTTTCCGGCGTTTAAATGCTGCGCACGTGCGAACGTAAATACGCCTACGCTCGTGTGACCGCGCCCTTAGTGTTAGCTATTCCTCCTAGCTTTATGTTGTCGGCAAATTTGATCAATTTCCCATTAATTCCCTCCAGATCATTTATAAAAATGTTGAACAACACCGGGCCCAGGACAGAGCCTTGTGGTACCCACTTGATACATTCTTCCACTTGGATGTGCAGCCATTTATGACCACTCTTTGAGTACGATCACTCAGCCAGTTGTGAATCCACCAGTTGCCTTGTCAATCCCATATTTGGACATTTTTTCAACAACTATAGTATCTCATACTATATCAGATGCTTTACTAAAGTCAAGATATACTATATCCACTGCATTTACCTGATCAACCCAATCGGTGATACTATCATAGAAGGAAATTAGATTAGTCTGGCATGACTTGTTTGTTACAAACCCATGCTGGCTCTGGGTAATTACTCCATTTTTATCCAAGTACTTGCATACATGCTGTTTAATAATTTGTTCAAAGAACTTTCCCGGTATAGAAGTTAGGCTTACAGGTCTATAGTTTCCTGGATCCACCTTCCTCCCTTTTTTAATGATAGGGACAACATTTGCCCTTTTCCAATTATCTGGGACTTCTTCTGTTCTCCAGGAATTTTCAAAGCTTTTGGCGAGTGATCCCAGTAGTAAGTGACTCCAGTAATCAGAGTGGCCCCGATAATAAGAGTGACCCCCCATAGTGGCCCCAGTAGTGATAGGGTCCCCCATTGTGGTCTCAGTAGTGATAGTAACCCCTCATAGTGACCCCAGTAGTAATAGTGACCCCCTTAGTGGCCCCACTGGTAATAGTGACCCCCATTGTGACCCCAGGCGTAATAGTGACCCTCATAGGGACTCCAGTAGTAACAGTGATCATCATAGTAGTACCAGTAGTAATTGTGGCCCCAGTAGTAACAGTGACCCCCATATTGGCCCTAGTAGTAATAGTCACCCCCACATCAGCCTCAGTAGTAATTGGCCCCAGCTGGCCAGCATTCCTACAGCCATTTCACTCACCCAGCCACTGCTGAGCCTGTAACCACTGGCCTCTCCCCTCAGCATCTGTGCAGTGCACAGGACAGCACACACAGACATGGCAGGAAAGAGGTCAGCGGTCACAGACTCTGCACTGCTGCCGGACCGGAGCAGCAGGCTGTGTGAGTGAAGTGCCTGTAAGGGCTTTTTCATACTAGTGTATATCAGCCATGTTTTCATGCCCATTTCCCGGCCAGAATACGGCCACAAGCAGGTCAGACCCCACATACAGTATCTAGCAACAGGATCTGACCCGGTGCCCAGCAGGCAACCCTAGCGTATCTCTCTGGTGTCATCTCTTCTCTGTTGTGGATGTGCCAGATGGTGTACATGCACAGTAGAGATGATGCCACGCTGTCGCTATGGCGATGACACGGCTCCCGCGACCATTCTGCAATAATGATTGCAGAATGGCCACGGGACGGTTTCTATTGACTTCAATGGAAGCCATCCGTGTGTAGCCTGCACAAAATCGCAGCATGCCGCGATTTCTTCCCTGCGAGCGAAATATCACAATCAATTTCCGCTGGGCAGAAAATCGCAAATTGTCATAGCATGCTATGGGCCGGATTTGCTGCAGAATCCAAAGGCAGACGCCCATTCTGGATTCTGCAGTGCAAATCCGCCTGTGTGCAGGCAGCCTACAGTGGCGGCTCCCATAGACTCTATGGGAGTCTATGGGAGCTGGCGGAGAAGGGAGCTAAACTCCCACCCCCTTTTCCCCCTTCTCTACTCCCCTTGCTGGCTGTTTGCACAGCCACATGGACTTGGTCACAGCTGCCTCTCGTTAACGCGATTCTCGGTCGTGCTGTAGCCGTGACACAGCCGACTGAAAATCGCTGTGCCCGTGTGAAAAAGCTCTTAGGTTGATGCTTGGCTGGCAGGCCACATAAAAGGAGGCGGCGGAGCTGTGGGCCTTGTGTTTGACACGTGTGGTCTTAACACTCTGCACAAGCCGTGACGTCAGCCCTTGTGCCGTCAATTAGCCAACTGTTGCCCCATGTAAAAGAGCCATTAGACTAATGATACATACTAATACACTACCTGTACATCAGGTAGTCAGACAAGCGGTGTGGCCCTTTTTTGTTTCACCAGGCCCAGAGTGCACTTTGAGAAATCATTACAGGGGACCATTTAGGACTCCTGAATACCAATCAAGGCATTTAAAGGGCTAGCAGCTGCGATTGACCTGAACTCTGATCCTGGCTGCTGTGGCCGGGTGTCAGCTGTCAAAGACAATTGATACTCGCCAGGCCCCCTCTATACCAACCCAGCCACTGGATGGTGTGCATATATGTCCTTTAGCATTAAGGGGTTAAGCTTTATTCACATTAGCACTACTGAACAGAATCCCTGGGCAAAACATATCTATCCAATTCAGAACTGAACAGCAAGGAATGGACCTCACTGACTTTCATGAAGTCCGTTCCCACCCCCCATTCTACAGGACAACATAGCCCTGCATGCAGTGTCTTCATGTGTGTTAACTACCATAGAATCAGCTGTGCAGGCTCTTAATGGAAACACACCCTTTACAGTACTGGAGATTAAACAGAAAAATATAGTGCTCAGCCACTGCCCTCTGGTGGACAATTGTTGAATTACACTGTATTTTTTTTCAGTAATCCTAAAGGAGTTTTCTGGGAACAGTTACAATGTTTCTCAACATTTCCAAACCAAGTACCCCCAAAGCTATAATGGTATACCATGCTTCACATTAAAACCACAGCATGAGGAATAGGAGTACCATCTACATGGCATGTACAGTACGTCCTGGAGAACATGCACCAGAGGTTGAGAACGTAGGCTGAACGTTTCACTTAGTGGTCGGAATTGCAGCACTGCATTATAAACTTTATGGGCAATGGATGAAATATGAGCCGTGCATCATTGTATACATTCTGTATATTGTTGTGTTACGCTCTTAACGCCACAGGGCGTAACTGTACGCCCAGGAAGGTAGGTACTTAGCGCAACAAGATGTGCTATACCCTGAGGATAGCCTCCCTCTGCAACAGTGGGGGTGCATCGGGACAGCGAACCCCTGCTGTTAACCCTTTCCCTGCCGCAATCTATGTAGATCGCAGCATGTAAAGATTTTACAGAGGGAGCCCGCTCCCTTTGTGACATCATCAGACTCTCGCGATGTAATCGCGGAGAGCCCTGCGGGTGCCATGGCTACAAGACGCCAGCTACAGGCATCCTGCATAGCCAGTGCCTATGATCGCTAATACAAGCAATAAGGCATTGCAGGACAGAAGTCCTGCAATGCTTTATCATAGCGATCATAGGTGCTATTGTACAAGTCCCCTACAGGGACATAAAAAGTGTAAAAAAAAAAAAAGATAAAATTAATGTAAAGGAAAACTTTTTTGTGCTTTTTCTCAAATTAGCATAATTTTTTTTAAATTAAAATCCCACATATTTGATAACATCGTATCCATAACGACGCGTACAATAAAACAAACACACTTTTTATCCTACATGGCAAAAAGTGTAAAAAAAAAAAAACCTAAAAGAATGCGGCAAAATGCTTATTTTTTTCATTTTGCCTCCCAAAAAAACACCATAAAAGTGATTTAAAAAAAACCCATATGTGCCCCCAAATGGTACCAATAAAAACGACAGCTCGTCTCGCCAAAAATGAGCCCTAACAGAGCTCCGTCCATGGCAAACTAAAAAGTTATATGACTTTGAATGCAGCGATATAGAAAATATAATTTCCAAAAAAAAAGGGTTTTTATTGCGGAAAAGTAGAAAAACCTAAAAAAAATATAAGAATTTTGGTATCATTGTAACCGTACCGTCCCGCTGAAAAACGTATTGTGTCATTTATGCCGCATGATTAATGCTGTAAAAAAATCTGTGTCAGAATTCCTGTGTTTACAATATAGTTGTCACATCCGCGCAGCTCTCAGGCACCACACTTAGCACGGATGCAGGGTGATGTTCATGACTACTATAGTAGATAGACGTATGCACCGAAGAACAGTGCGTACCACAACTGCAATACATGGCCCAGATGTAAAGCCCGTGCGACACAATAGTACTACATGAGCACGGCAACAGGGAACATACACAAAGTTGGAAAAAGCCGCACACCACACTATGACGGTAGCACCACTCCAGGGAGAGGGAAGGAAGCCTGGCCCTAAACTAGCAGGGAGTTGACAGGTCCCTACCTAAATTGGAGTCATCGCCTCGATAAAAGGCGGCCCCAGGGTCTTTTTTCTGGGCCCTGATTGTCCCCGGAGGGATTCCTGGAGAGATGAACCGAACAGCTAAGCAAAACAGAAATTAAAAGCAACAATACAACTGAAAAGGGAACCCGCAGCTACTTATCTGCAAGTACAAAAACACCCAGCACAGCAGAGCTCCAAACTCCAAGTTCTCCACTATGGAACGAAATAAGCAGCACTGCTCACCAGGAGGGGTGAGAATATATAGGCACTCTGCACCTGAAACACTAGTAGAGTGAATAGAAAACTACACCTCCAACCTACTCCCAGGCATGACTAATCCAGCATGCATCCATGCAGCAGGGCAGACAGCACCAGCAGACTCTGCACATGGTGCCCTAACCCTTTACCTGCTTAACAAAGCAACAGGTCTTTACCTGTGTTGAGGCCACAATGCCACGTTATTGTCGTG